>NC_042963.1:29188310-29927356 GCF_901001165.1 Salmo trutta
TAAATAAGTTCAGAAATAAACATTTGCTTAACAAGTCACATAATAAGTTGCATGAACTCCCTCTGCGTGCAATAATAGTGTGAATGACTACCTTATCTCTGTACCCCACAAATACAATTATTTGTAAGGTCCCTCAGTCGAGCAGTGAATTTCTAACAGATACAACCCCTGAATTTTCCAATGCCTCGCAAAGGGCACGTATTGGTAGATGGATAAAAGACATTGAATATCCCTTTGAGCATGGTGAAGTTACTAATTACACTTTAGATGGTGTATCAATAAAGCCAGTCACTACAAAGATACAGACATCCTTCCTAACTCAGTTGCCAGAGAGGAAGAAAACCACTAAGGAATTTAATCATGAGGCCAACTGAGACTTTAAAACAGTTACAGAATTTAATGGCTGTAATAGGAAAAAACTGAGGATGGATCAGCAACATTGTAGTTAGTCCACAATACTAACCTAATTGAAAGAGTGAAAAGAAGGAAGCTTGTACAGAATAAAAAATATTCCAAAACATGCATCCTGATTGCAACAAGGCATTAAAGTAATACTGCAAGAAAATGTGGTAAAGCAATTACATTTTTTTACCTCAGAACAAAGTGCTATGTTTGGGGAAAATACAATACAACACATTACTGAGTACCACTCTCCATATTTTAAAGCATTGTGGTGGCTGCATCATGTTATAGGTATGCACGTTAAGGACTGGGGAGTTTTTCAGGATAAAAAACAAACGGAATGGAGCTAAGCACAGGCAAAATCCTAGAGGAAAACCTGGTTTAGTACCTGACATACGCAGATTAATTCACCTTTCAACAAGACAATAACCTAAAACACAAGGCCAAATATACACTGGAGTTTCCTACCAAGATGACATTGATTGAGAGAGCTTGAGTTATTTAATAAAGAATGTGCAAATATTGTATAATCCAGGTGTGCAAAGCTCTTAGAGACTTACCTAGAAAGACACAACTGTAATCGCTGCCAATGTAAATTGTAACGTATTGACTCAGGGGTGTGAATACTTATGTAGATGAGATATTTTAGCATTTCATTCTCAATCAATTTGCAAAAATTTCTAAAAACATGTTTTCACTTTGTCATTCTAGTGTATTGTGTGAAGATGATTAAACATATTTAATCTATTTTGAATTCAGGCTGTAACACAACTAAATGTGGAATAAGTCACGAGGTATGAATACTTTCTGGAGGCACTGTATGTGTTTGCTTCCTTTGCTGCATTGACACTGCTGCTGTAACTAGCTGAAGTACAGCTCATTTTAAAATGATTACTACTGCTAACCCTTAACATAACCCTAATCCTTTTTCCTCAGATCTATTTCTACTTGTTATCAGGTCATCTATCTTCTCTCATGGCTTAACGGCACACACACTACCATTCAAAAGTTTGGGGTCACTTGTTTGGGGTCAAATGTCCTTGTTTTTGAAAGAAAAGCTATTTTTTTGTCCATTAAAATAACATCAAATTGATCAGAAATACAGTGTAGACATTGGTAATGTTGTAAATTACTATTGTAGCTGGAAACGGCAGATTTTTTATGGAATATCTACATTGGCGTACAGGGGCCCATTATCAGCAACCATCACTCCTGTGTTCCAATGGGCACGTTGTGTTAGCTAATCCAAGTTTATCATTTTAAAAGGCTAATTGATCATTAGAAAACCCTTTTGCAATTATGTTAGCACATCTAAAAACTGTTGTTTCTGATTAAAGAAGCAATAAAACTGGCCTTCTTCAGACTAGTTGAGTATCTGGAGCATCAGCATTTGTGGGTTCGAATACAGGCTCAAAATGGCCAGAAACAAAGGAACTTTCTTCTGAAACTCGTCAGTCTATTCTTGTTCTGAGAAATGAAGGCTATTTCATGCGAGAAATTGCCAAGAAACTGAAGATCTCATGCAACCCTGTGTGCTACTCCCTTCACAGAACAGCGCAAACTGGCTCTAACCAGAATAAAAAGAGGAGTGGGAGGCCCCGGTGCACAACTGAGCAAGAATACAAGTACATTAAAGTGTCTAGTTGGAAAAACAGATGCCTCACAAGTCCTCAACTTGCAGCTTCATTAAATAGTACCTGCAAAACACCAGTCTCAACGTCAACAGTGAAGAGGCGACTCCGGGATGCTGACCTTCTAGGCAGAGTTTCAAAGAAAAAGCAAGATCTCAGACTCGCCAATAAAAATAAAAGATTAAGATGGGCAAAAGAACACAGACACTGGACAGAGGAAGATTGGAAAAAAGTGTTATGGACAGACAAATCTAAGTTTGAGGTGTTCGGATCACAAAGAAGAACAGTCGTGAGACGCAGAAAAAATTAAAAGATGCTTGAAGAGTGCTTGACGCCATCTGTTAACCATGGTGGAGGCAATGTGATGGTCTAGGGGTGCTTTGGTGGTGGTAAAGTGGGAGATTTGTTCAGGGTAAAAGAGATCTTGAAGAAGGAAGGCTATCACTCCATTTTGCAACGCCATGCATTACCCTGTGGACGCCGTTTAATTGGAGCCAATTTCCTCCTACAACAAGACAATGACCCAAAGCACAGCTCCAAACTATGCAAGAACTATTTAGGGAAGAAGCAGTCAGCTGGTATTCTGTCTATAATGGAGTGGCCAGTACAGTCACCGGATCTCAACCCTACTGAGCTGTTGTGGGAGCAGCTTGACCGTATGGTACGTAAGAAGTGCCCATCAAGCCAATCCAACTTGTGGGAGGTGCTTCAGGAAGCATGGGGTGAAATCTCTTGACAACTTGAATGCCAAAGGTCTGCAAGGCTGTAATTGCTGCAAATGGAGGATTCTTTGACGAAGCAAAGTTTGAAGGACACAATTATTATTTAAATTAAAAATCATTATTTATAACCTTGTCAATGTCTTGACTATATTTCCTATTCATTTTGCAACTCATTTCATGTGTTTTCATGGAAAACAAGGACATTTCTAAATGACCCCAAACTTTTGAATGGTAGTGTATGTTAGACATAGCCTTCAGCTAAAGTAGACTCCATATTGTAGGCCTAGGTTTTAGATTATAATTCCAATCTCACTGTGCATGCTCGTGCGTGCTGCATACACATCAGCTACTGCTGAGAGTATCAGTAGTGATATTAGGCTAATTAGATGGTACAGGTGGTTACACGTAGCTACCGTTTAGTTGCAGTTTTAGGGAGTATGTTGTGTTGTTTTACTCTATGTGATGGTATGTCATGGTTGAGATGTGCCACTGCAGCATTCTACTGTCTACTCTTCTCTGGGGATGATGTCTTTTGTTATATCAAACTCACACACACACACACACACACACATCTTGTTCTAACTATACAGTTAGTGTCAGCATTGTTGTCACGCACACAAGTGCACGTATATGCATACAAGTGCTCATGTATTCGTGCACATATATACGTGCACACGTTTATGTCTACACATATGTTTACACATACAAGCAACAGAATGTATTGGCTACATTCACTTGTTTTCACACTTGCGCACGGCCTACATGTGCACACATGTACATGCACATTCACTGAGTGTACACAACCCTAAGGACACCCTAATATTGAGTTAAATAAAATCTCCTATAAATACATGTCACAGAGAATGTGTATAGGCTATACTCAAACACAATTTTTCCATCTGACACGTCCCTGGGCACATCTGAAAAGAGCTAAAACAGGGAAGGGTTTGGAGGGGGTGAGAGCTAAAAAGGGTCAGAGTCAGTGGCTCTGGTCTCTCTAGGCAGCAACTAAAATAAGAAACGGAAGCTTATCTGTATCAATTCTGAAACCACAAAATGTATTGTTTAAAACATGCCTTTAATGTGTATTCATGATAATGCCTACTACTCATTCTTTCTTAAATACGTCATTAACTTTTTAGTACTGTTTCTGCCCACTTTAAAAATTTTAAAGCAACTTGCAACAATTTCTAAGATTTTACTGAGCTACAGTTCATGTAAGGAAATCAGTCAATTTAAATAAATTCAGTAGGCCCTAATTGTAACGATGTGCACTGAGAGTCGGGAAGCAAGTTCAGGGAGTGAGTGTTTTAATAAATAAACACAACTTAATCCAAAACAAGCAACACGAACAACGCACAGGCATAACACTGGAACAGAAACAATGATGTCTGGGAAGGAACCAAAGGGAGTTGCATATATAGGGAACGTAATCAGGGAAGTGATGGAGTCCAGGTGAGTCTGATGGCGCGCAGGTGCCTGTAACGATGGTGACAGGTGTGCGCCATAACGAGCAGCCTGGTGACCTAGAGGCCGGAGAGGGAGCACACATGACACTAATCTATGGATTTCACATGTCTGAGAATACAGATATGCATCTGTTGGTCACAGATACATTAAAAACAAGTAGGGGTGTGGATCAGAAAAACAGTCAGTATCTGGTGTGACCAAAATTTGCCTCTTGCAGCGTGACACATCTCCTTCGCATAGAGTTGTTCAGGCTGTTGATTGTGGCCTGTGGAATGTTGTGCCACTCTTCAATGGTTGTGCGAAGTTGCTGGATATTGGCGGGAACTGGAACACACTGTCATACATGTCGATCCAGAGCAATCCCAAATGTGCCAGTGGCCATAGAAGGTGAGCATTTTCACACTGAAGTCGGTTACGACGCAAAACTGCAGTCAGGTCAAGACCCTGGTGAGGATGATGAACACGCAAATGAGCTTCCCTGAGACGTCCCCAGCACAAGGTGCACCTATGTAATGATCATGCTTTTTAATCAGCTTCTTGACATACAACTCCTGTCAGGTGTTGGGATTCTCTTGGCAAAGGAGAAATGCTCACTAAGAGGGATATAAACAAATTTGTGCCCAACATTTAAGAGAAAAACTTTTGTGCTTATAGAACATGTCTGGGACCTTTGATTTCAGCTTATGAAACACGGGACCAACACTACATGTTGTGTTTATATTTTTGTTCAGTATATATTAAATTCAATATAAGAAAACAGAGCGAGAGAAGTAGGGAGAGAGACTGCCAGTTCCTTAATGTTTTGGCTGTATATTTTCTCTTTCCCTATCTCTATTTTCTTTTATTGAATTCAATATTAAACCTTCTGTGTTTGTCATAGAACGATGCCTGAACTAGTTTATGTGGATGTGAATAGATTTCCAGTGTTGTGCTTCATTTGACAGTGTGCATATGCGATCTTTCTGCTAAGAAGTGACGGGCCTTTCAGTGAAGGAAATATGCTGGACTTTTCCAGCCTCCAGTGGCAGTGGCTATGTAATGTAATCCGACACCAGAGTCACTCGTTACTACAGCTCATAAACTAAGACCCACTCGTTGTCTGAAGAGACGGAGAAGCGAATAAACGTGGATAATACAATTAAAATACAGTCACAATATTTTTGAGAAATAAGCTTGTGCTTGGGGTCTTTTTTCAGATCATGAAACATCGGACCAACACTTTACATGTTGCGTTTATGTTTTTATTCAGTATAGTATTCAGCTCTGATATTAAATGTATTTTTGTTTGCTCCTTTTCGAGCTGACTGTTTTCTTACAGATGTTTTCATCAGAAGAATAAGAAAAATAACAATATATAATCCTTTAACATTCAGTCCATCATCATAATCTATTCTCGCCAATAGATTTTCAAGTACTATCAACACACTTTCAATAACTACACATAACCTCATTGAAATGCACGCATGAACACACACACACACACTTTTACAAGTATTATAAATGCTTCATGTTTGATATAAAGGTATATAATAACTTTGATGGCCAATATGACAATTATGTAGCATTATAATTTAAATTATATCACACAGGTAGACTGACTAGCTAGCTAGCCTCATCACACAAACACAGACACTGACAGATAGACAGACACCGAAACATGAGCACTGTACACATTACTCACACACAGCCAACTAAACTTGACTAATAGTTACAATGAAAACACTTACCGTTGATGAGTTCATTCATCTGGTCACATCTCTTGACCATCTCCCCGGGGGTAAAAAGTAAATAGCAGGGTTCCCCTTTGTTAGACTTGCAAGTGCACCTGAACCCGCAAGCCTTTTCAATTTGCATTATTCAGTCTTTAATAAATGGTTAAACATATTTCTACGCTGCATTTCCTTTTTGAACCATAACTATTCCACTAGAAGGAGTGAAATCGACATTGTTCCTTTCAGATTTAAGAGTGGTATGGGAAAATCCACCTTTTGTACTGCTGTTCCTTGGAATATTCTTCCAAAGAACTTGAAATTCATAACCTCCATAGTCAAGTTCTCACTTGACTCAAAAGTGAGCAGTAGGCCTACAGTACGTGGATGTGAAAATACCCGGGATAGACTTTTTGTGCCTATTGGGTTTTATATTGTGTTAAATAATAAATGACATTTGTAGAGCGCTTTTCATTTACATATGTAAATCACAAAGCTCTTTAAATAGAGAGCAACCATTTAAATAAAAATCTTGAATAAAAGGGCTAAAAACATTCTAAGATAGCTAGAGGTCTAGTAATAAAGGAGGCAACAAGGACAGAACAATAGAACTCAAAACCAACGTACAAGACCAACAATTCACACCACAACAGAGATCATATTAAGCAAAAGCCAGTTTGAAGAAGTGATTCTTGAGCTCAGACTTAAAGGCAGTGTTGTTCTGAGGCATGCGGAGGTGGGGGGAAAGCTTGTTCTAGAACCGGGGGCCGGGACAGCAGAATGCTCGGTCACCCATTGTTTTTAAGCGTGTCTTTGGGACTGCAAGGAGCCTTTGATCATTTGACCGGAGTGACCGTGAAGACTGGGGCTGAGGAGTTCACTGAGGTATTAGGGACCAGAGGCATTGAGGGTTTTGAAGACTAACAGGAGAATTTTGAAGTTGATTCTGAACTGGATGGGTAGCTAGAATGGGGGTGATGTGGGCAGATCTCCGGGTTCCTCTAAGGACCCTGGCAGCGCTGTTCTGCACAAGCTGCAGCCTGTGGATGCTTTTTGAGGGGAGACCACCAAGGAGGGCATTGCAGTAATTGCGTCGGGAGGTGATGAGGGAATTGACCAGCTTTTCCAGATCAGGTTTGGAGAGAACAGGATGAAGCCGGGTGATGTTTCTCAAGTGAAATAATGTTTTTTTGCAAACAGATTTTATGTGGACGGAGAAAGAGAGGGAGTGTTTCAGTAACTTTACAAGGTTGGAGATGTAGGAGGACAGGGGAATTGAGTGGCTGCCATGGTTAAGGGTGGTGATGGGAGTGGTTTTGGAGTGGAATGCCGATGAGGATTGCTTCTGTTTTAGTATTGTTGAATTGTAGGCCGTGATGTCATCCAGACAGTTGGTGAGGTTGTTAATGGAAGAGAGGGAGTCCGTGGTTGTTTTTATGTAGATCTGTGTCACGACTTCCGACAAAATTGGTGCCTCTCCTTGTTCGGGCGCGTTCGGCGGTCGACGTCACCGGCTTTCTAGCTACCACCGATCTATGTTTCTTTTTCCATTTGTGTTGTCTTGATTGTACACACATGGTTCCCATTACGTTATAATTTATTCCCTATTTAACCCTCTGGTTCCCACATGGTTTTGTGCGTGTTTGTTCTTTGTTTAGTGTTCTAGACTTCTGTGCGCAGGTGTGTTTTTCCCTGCATGGAAATGATTGTTGTTTCTTTTCGAGTAAAGTACGTCTTTTACTCAGTTCTGTGTCCTGCGCCTGACTCCGTCCTACCGCTGCACACTGACACCTGACAATCTGTGTGTCATCAGCATAGCAGTGGAATTGGATGTTGTGTTTCCTGATAAGGAGACAAAGGGGGAGCATGTAGATGATGAATAGGATGGGAGGAGTCTCGAAGGGCACCACAGGTGATCGCGGTGGGTTCTGATTTGGCATTTCCTATGAAAACATATTGTGTGCAGTTTGAAAGGTATGAGGTGAACCAGTTAAGGACAGTACTGTCAAGACCTATGTGTTCCTTCAATCAACTCAGGAGGATGCTGTGGTCAACCGTGTCGAAGGCGGCACTGAAGTCAAGCAGGACAAGGATGTTCAGGAGTCCACTGTCAAGGAGGACAAGGATGCTCAGGAGTCCACTGTCAGCTGACAGGAGGTTGTTTACCACTCTGACGAGGGCTGTTTCTGTACTGTGGTTAGGCCTGAAACCAGACTGGAAAGTCTCGTAGGCGGCCATTGGAGATCACATGTGACTGTAGTTGTTTAGCCACAACCTTTTCCATAACTTTGGACAAGAAGGGGAGGTTGGAGATTGGTCGGTATTTGACAGAATTCTCTTCGTCGAGGCTGGGTTTTTTCAGGACAGGGGAGATAACTGCTGATTTGAATTGGGAGGGAACTATGCCTGTTTGGAAGGACGTGTTGATCAGTTTTGTTATAAAAGGGCAGAGTGGAGGAACAATATTTATTTGGAAGTGGGGATGGGGGTTGTGGGGATGGGGTCAAGGGCACAGATTATGGCATTTTTTAAACAGTGGACACATCTCAGCAGGTGAGGTCGGAGTGAAGCAGCTCATGGAAGGTCCAGTATAGATAATGGTGGGGCTGTGGTGGCGATGATTACACTTCTGATGACATGGAACGCTGCCCATGTACGTCTTCAACGAGCCATCAGGCGGCAAAAGGCGAGTGCCGACAGCCACCGCAGTGAGGCCCCGGTTTATGCACCGGGGGATCGGGTCTGGCTCTCGACCCGAAACCTGCCCCTTCACCTGCCCTGCCGGAAGCTGGGTCCGCGGTTTGTGGGGCCATTTAAAGTCCTGAGGAGATTGAACGAGGTTTCCCCCTGATTATCATATTAACCCCTCATTCCATGTGTCTCTCCTCAGGCCGGTGGTGACTGGTCCGCTCCAGCAGTCTGAGGTACGGGAGGTTCCTCCGCCCCCTCTGGACATCGAGGGGGCCCCGGCATATACCGTACGAGCCATTATGGACTCCACACGTCGGGCGGGGGGCCTTCAGTACCTCGTGGAGTGGGAGGGGTATGGCCCGGAGGAGCGAAGCTGGGTACCGGCGGAAGACATCCTGGATCCGTCGTTAATCCAGGATTTTCACCGCTTCCGTCCGGATCGCCCTGCTCCCCGTCCTCCGGGTCGTCCCTGAGGCCGGTGTCGGCGCGCTGCTGGAGCCGCGCGTCGGGGGGGGGGGTACTGTCACGACTCCCGCCGAAGTCGGTCCCTCTCCTTGTTCGGGCGGCGTTCGGCGGTCGACGTCACTGGCTTACTAGTTGCCACCGATCGATGTTTCACTGTTCGTTTGGTTTTGTCTTTATTGTGTACACCTGTTTTTCATTTCGCTTATCATGTTCATTATTTAACATCTGCGTTTCCTGTTTGTCTTGTCGGTGATTGTTTGTCTTTGTGTAATTGGAGGTGTTTTCTCCTAACCATGTATTTGTCGATGAGAAGCTTTATTGATAATTTTAGTAAACACGTTTGTTTACCTTTATCCCTGTGTCCTGCGCCTGACTCCTCCACTTCTCTAAGAAAACCATTACAGTATGTAAACTTCTGACCCACTGGGAATGTGATGAAAGCTGAAAATAAATAATTCTCTCAACTATTATTCTGACATTTCACATTCTTAAAATAAAGTGGTGATTCCTAACTGACCTAAGACAGGGCATTTTTACTAGGATCAAATATCAGGAATTGTGAAAAACTGATTTTAAATGTATTTGGCTAAGGTGTATGTAAACCTCCGACTTCAACTGTATATAAATATAAACAACTGAAATCACATTTACATAAGTATTCAGACCCTTTACTCAGTACTTTGTTGAAGCACCTTTGGCAGCGATTACAGCCACAAGTCCTCTTGGGTATGACGCTACAAGCTTGGCTCACCTGCATTTGGGGAGATTCTCCCATTCTTGTCACGGTTGACGTCGGTTAAGGAGGACCAAAACGCAGCAGGTATGTGCAGGCTCATCTTGACTTTTATTCACTTTCCAAAATGAACGTACAAAAATAACAAAGAACACGAACGATCAACAAAAAACAGTCTGGTAAGGCACAAGGCTAAACACAAAACATTCACCCACGAATCACAAACACACCCCAGTATATGGGACTCTCAATCAAAGGCAAAGAGAAAACACCTGCCTTCAATTGAGAGTCCCAACCCCAATTAATCACCCATAGACATACATTCACTAGACTCCACATAGACATACATAAACCTAGACCATAAACCAAAACCCCGGAAATACTAAATCAAACACCCTTTAAACAAACACACCACCCTGAACCACATAAAACAAATACCCTCTGCCACGTCCTGACCAAACTACAATACTAATTAACCCTTATACTGGCCAGGACGTGACAGTACCCCCCCCCCCCCCCTTAAAGGTGCTAACCCCGGAAGCACCTTTAAAACAAAAAATAAAAACAAAACAACAACCCCAAACAACAAAACAAAAATTCCCATCTACTAAAGGGAGGGAGGGTGGCTGCCGTCAACGATGGCACTGTGCTACACCCCCCCTCCCCAACCCACCTATATCAGGAGGTGGCTGCGGTTCTGGCCGTTCCGGGCAGTCGGGCCACTCTGGCAGTTCGGGGCAGTCTGGCCAGTCTGGCAGCTCGGGACAGTCTGGGCAGTCTGGCAGCTCGGGACAGTCTGGGCAGTCTGGCAGCTCGGGACAGTCTGGGCAGTCTGGCAGCTCGGGACAGTCTGGGCAGTCTGGCAGCTCGGGACAGTCTGGGCAGTCTGGCAGCTCGGGACAGTCTGGGCAGTCTGGCCACTCCGGCAGTTCAGGGCAGTCTGGCCACTCCGGCAGTTCAGGGCAGTCTGGCCACTCCGGCAGTTCAGGGCAGTCTGGCCACTCCGGCAGTTCAGGGCAGTCTGGGCACTCCGGCAGTTCAGGGCAGTCTGGACACTCCGGCAGTTCAGGGCAGCCTGGCCACTCCGGCAGTTCAGGGCAGCCTGGCCACTCCGGCAGTTCAGCGCAGTCTGGCCACTCCGGCAGTTCAGGGCAGTCTGGCCACTCCGGCAGTTCAGGGCAGTCTGGCCACTCCGGCAGTTCATGGCAGTCTGGCCACTCCGGCAGTTCAGGGCAGTCTGGCCACTCCGGCAGTTCAGGGCAGTCTGGCCATTCCGGCAGTTCAGGGCAGTCTGGCCACTCCGGCAGTTCAGCGCAGTCTGGCCACTCCGGCAGTTCAGCGCAGTCTGGCCACTCCGGCAGTTCAGCGCAGTCTGGCCACTCCGGCAGATCAGCGCAGTCTGGCCACTCCGGCGACTGTTGACTGGCGGGCAGCTCCGACGACTGTTGACTGGCGGGCAGCTCCAACGACTGTTGACTGGCGGGCAGCTCCGACGACTGTTGACTGGCGGGCAGCTCCGACGACTGTTGACTGGCGGGCAGCTCTGACGACTGTTGACTGGCGAGGCTGGGTTTACGCACTTGAAGGCTAGTGCGGGGAGCGGGAACAGGACGAGTCGGACTGGGTTGACGCACTTCCGGGTCCGCACGAGAGACAGGAGCTAGAAACCCAGGGCTATGGAGGCGCACAGTCGGTCTAGATCTTACCTCCTGCACAACCCGCCTTGGCTGGATGGAACTAGTAGCCCTGTACGAGCGGGGTGCTTGTACAGGGCAGACTGGGCTGTGCAGGGGCCTGATGGTAGCCGTGCATAGAGCGGGAGTTGGGTAGCCTGGTCCTCGGAGGCGTACCGGCGACCAGATGCGCTGCGCAGGCATCCTCCTACCAGGCAGGATGCCCGCTCTAGCACGGCACCTGCGAGGGGCTGGAATAACTCGCACCGGACTGTGCGTGCGTATGGGTGAGAGAGTGCTCTCCTCAACGAAACATAGCGCTCTCCACCCCATACACTCCTCCATATAACCACGGGTAGCTGGCTTCCGGCTCTTCCTACGCCTAGCCAAACTACCCGTGTGCCCCCCAAAAAAAATTCTTGGGGGTGCCTCTCGTGCTTCTCCCTCAGCGCGTCCATGGCCTCATACCTCCGCCTCTCTGCCTTGGCTGCCTCAATTTCCCACTGCGGGCGGCGATAATCCCCAGCCTGGTGCCAAGGTCCGGCCCCGTCCAGAACTTCCTCCCAGGTCCACTTCTCCCGCCAGTCCAACTCGAAGTCCCTCTGCTCCTTCCTCTGCTGCTTGGTCCATCGTTGGTGGGTGATTCTGTCACGGTTGACGTCGGTTAAGGAGGACCAAAACGCAGCAGGTATGTGCAGGCTCATCTTGACTTTTATTCACTTTCCAAAATGAACGTACAAAAATAACAAAGAACACGAACGATCAACAAAAAACAGTCTGGTAAGGCACAAGGCTAAACACAGAACAATCACCCACGAATCACAAACACACCCCAATATATGGGACTCTCAATCAAAGGCAAAGAGAAAACACCTGCCTTCAATTGAGTCCCAACCCCAATTAATCACCCATAGACATACACTCACTAGACTCCACATAGACATACATAAACCTAGACCATAAACCAAAACCCCGGAAATACTAAATCAAACACCCTTTAAACAAACACACCACCCTGAACCACATAAAACAAATACCCTCTGCCACGTCCTGACCAAACTACAATACTAATTAACCCTTATACTGGCCAGGACGTGACAATTCTTCTCTGCAGATCCTCTCAAGCTCTGTCAGCTTGGATGGGGAGCATTGGTGCCCAGCTATTTTCAGGTCTCTCCAAAGATGTTTGATCGGGTTCAAGTCCGGGCTTTGCCTGGGCCACTCAAGGACATTCCAAGACTTGTACCAAAGCCACTCCTGCGTTGTCTTCGCTGTGTGCTTAGGGTTGTTGTCCTGTGAACCTTTGACCCGGTCTGAGGTCCTGAGCATTCTGGAGCAGATTTTCATCAAGGATTTCTCTGTACTTTGCGCCGTTCATCTTTTCCTTGTTCCTGCCGTTGAAAAACATCCCCACGGCATGATGCTGCCACCAACGTGTTTCACAGTAAGGATGGTGCCAGGTTTCCTTCAGATGTGACGCTTGGCCAAAGTGTTCAATGTTGGTTTCATGAGACCAGAGAATCTTGTTTCTCGTGGTCTGAGAGTCTTTAGGTTCCTTTTGGCAAACTCCAAGCAAGCTGTCATGTGCCTTTTACTGAGGAGTCACTTCCGGCTGGCCACTCTACCATAAAAAGCCTAATTGTTGGAATACTGCAGAGATGGTTGTCCTTCTAGAAGGTTCTCCCATCTCCACAGACAAACTCTAGAGCTCTTTCAGAGTGACCATCAGGTTCTTGGTCACCTCCCTGACCAAGGCCCTTCTCCCCCGTTTGCTCAGTTTGACAGAGCGACCAGCTCTAGAAAAAGTCTTGTTGGTTCCAAACTTCTTTCATTTAAGAATGTGTGTTCTTAGGGACCAGTGCTGCAGAAATGTTTTGGTACAGTTTCCCAGATCTGTGCCTCAACACAATCCTGTCTCGGGAGCTCTATGGACAATTCCTTCGACCTCATGGCTTGGTTTTTGCTCTGACAGTCACTGTCAACTGTGGGACCTAAGACAGGTATGTGCCTTTCCAAATTATGTCCAATAAATTGAATTTACCACAGGTGGACTCCAATCAAGTTGTAGAAACATCTCAAAGATGATCAATGGAAACGGGATGCACCTGAGCTCAATTTTGAGTCTCATAGTAGAGCGTCCGAATACTTATGTAAATAAGGTATTTCTGTTTTCACGTTGTTATTATGGTGTATTAAGTGTAGATTGCTGAGGAAATTGTTTGATTTAATCCATTTTAGAATAAGGCTGTAACGTACATTTTTGGGGGAAAAAGTCAAGGTGCCAGAATACATTCCGAAGGTAACTTTTGGAAAGCTCATATTCTAAGCTAGCCGTTAAAAAAGTATGTGTCACGCCCTGACTGTAGAGAGCCTTTTAATTTCTCTATTTGGTTAGGTCAGGGTGTGATTTGGGTGGGCATTCTAGATTATGTATATCTATGTTTGGTATTTCTATGTTGGCCTGATAGGGTTCCCAATCAGAGGCAGCTGTCTTTCGTTGTCTCTGATTGGGGATCATATTTAGGCAGCCTTTTCCCACTGGGTTTTTGTGGGATCTTGTTTTTTGGTTAGTTGCCGGTGAGCACACCATTTACTTCATGTTTTGTTTGTGCTTTATTGTTTTTGTTGTTTTGACGGTGTTCATTTTTAATAAAGGAAAAATGTTCGCCTACCACGCTGCACCTTGGTCTCCTTCTTACGACGAACGTGACAGTATGGTCCACAGATCTAAGTGAATCTATTTTTCTGCATATCTATTCATACCTCTTGCACTGTCTGTACTGTTTTTTTTTAAAGAAACGAATTATGCTTTCAGTGGTGTGTATTCATGGATGCCAAGGGAAACCAGTTTTCCCCAAATATTTGACCAATAAAAACGTATAAATATTAAAATCATTCTCAGTGTATGTAGCCCATGTATATGATGCTGTCTGGACTTAAAGAGTATAACATGTTGCCGCCGTACCATTTGATTGATGCCAGCAAGCATTTGGCTTCCCTTGATAAAAAAAGAAATAATAATAATTAGCCAATCAGAATTGAGCGGGCTCAACTTTGGGTTTGGCCAGTTTGGATTTGGCTTTAGACCAATCAAATCGCTTCTTAACAAACTATAGTTTTGGCAAGTCGGTTAGGACATCTATTTTGTGCATGACACAAGTCATTTTTCTAACAGTTGTTTACAGACAGATTATTTAACTTCTAATTCACTGTATCACAATTCCAGTGGGTCAGACGTTTACATACACTAAGTTGACTGTGCCTTTTAAATAGCTTGGAGAAATCCAGAAAATGATGTCATGGCTTTAGAAGCTTCTGACATAATTTGGGTCAATTGGAGGTGTACATGTGGATGTATTTCAAGGCCTACCTTCAAACTCATTGCTTCTTTGCTTGACATCATGGGAAAATCAAAAGAAATTAGCCAAGACCTAAATTGTAGACCTCCACAAGTCTGGTTCATCCTTGGGAGCAATTTCCAAATGCCTGAAGGTACCACATTCATCTGTACAAATAATAGTACGCAGGTATAAACACCATGGGACCACACAGCCATCACACAGCTCAGGAAGGGACTCGTTCTGTCTCCTAGAGATGAACGTGCTTTGGTGCGAAAAGTGCAAATCAATCCCAGAACAACAGCAAAGGACCTTGTGAAGATGCTGGAGGAAACAGGCACAAAGTATCTATATCCACAGTAAAACGAGTCCTATATCGACATAACCTGAAAGACCGCTCAGCAAGGAAGAAGCCACTGCTCCAAAACCGCCATAAAAAAGCCAGACTACTGTTTGCAACTGCACATGGGGACAAAGATCGGACTTTTTGGAGAAAATGTCCTCTGGTCTGATGAAACAAAACTAGAACTGTTTGGCCATAATGACCATTATGTTTGGAGGAAAAGGGGGAGGATTTGAAGACGAAGAACACCATCCCAACTGTGAAGCACGGGGTGGTAGTATAATGTTGTGGGGGTGCTTTTTGATCAATATAGAAGTGTTATGCACAGAATTATAGATACACTTCTCCTAAATGTAACTGCTTTGTCAGATTTCAAAAAAGGTTCACGGCGAAAGCACAATTTGCAATAATCTGAGTACAGCCCAGATGACACTAACAACTAGCAAACAGAAACCCGCCATCTTGGAGTCAATAAAACTAAGAAATTACATTATAAATATTCACTTACCTTTGATGATCTTCATTAGAAGGCACTCCTAGGAATCCCAGCGCCACAATAAATGTTCGATAAAGTTCATATTTATTTCCAAATAATCCATTTTGTTCGCGCGTTAGGTTCACTATCCAAATCCACTATGCGCGTGCTAACTTAGTCCAGACGAAAAGTCAAAAAAGTTATACTACAGTTTGTAGAAACATGTCAAACGATGTATAGAATCAATCTTTAGGTTGTTTTTATCATATACCTTGAATAAAATTCCAACCGGACCTATTCGTTCTCTTTAGGAGTGAATATGAACTCAGCTCGCTCCCAAGTCATTGCGCGTGACTTGAGCCCATGCCTTATAATGGGACATCAGTTTACCACAGCTGGTATTCCCTTCAAATTCACCATAGAATCTTCAAACACCGTTTTAAAGACTGCTGACATCTAGTGGAAGCTTTAGGAAGTGCAAAATGAACCCTAAGTCACTGTATACAGTCAAGGCAATCACTTGAAAAAACTACAACCTCAAATTTTCCACTTCCTGCTTGACTTTTTCTCAGGTTTTTGCCTGCCATATGAGTTTTGTTATACTCACAGACACCATTCAAACAGTTTTAGAAACTTTAGGGTGTTTTCTATCCACAACTATTAATTATATGCATATCCTACCTTCTGAGTTTGAGTAGGAGGCCGTTTAAAATGGGCACAACATTTTTCAAAAATCGCTGTAGCGCCCCCTATCCTCGGCAAACTTCAAGAGGTTAAAAGAGGTGTGTTTTCTGTTGTCCTTTGCAGAAGCTTGAATTGTTTACTGTTTGCGCGGTTGTTTCCTGAGGGAGTTTTCGAGACTTAGTGTTTGTTGTTTTTTCAAGTGTACTGTGATCCTGCGGCTACCGTTTTTCAGTGAAGTATTATGTTTATCCTTAACCACTGATTACTCGTCTGGTCTCTTTGCACCTGGGTCCAACCTCACCACATATAGGGGCTAGGCCTATTGTAAATTGCATTATGGTTGAGCATGGACACGCCAAACATTGTCAATAAGCAAGATTAAATACATTATTGATAAGGCCTAAAAAGAGTGGCTAATTCTAATCAAATTCTAAACAAAACTAAACAACAACTTGTTATAAATAGGCTATGTCTATATACACTTACCCACACCACAATTGCTCCCCGTGGGCATATAATATGTGACCGACCACCTTGATTCTGTCTTATGTAACAAAATTAGAAATTGTGTTTTTTACATTGGATAAAAGCAGAAACACAGAGCTACAAAATGGTATATAACACATTGCATTTTTTAGGAACAAGGGGAAAGTAATTCTACTTTGAAAGTTGATAAACTTGTAACCTAAATTCAGAGTGTTTCACATCCAGATCTACTGTTTGGATAGAGTAGTAACCTGAAATCTACTGTTTCTGGGACAGAGTAGTAACCTGTTTAAATTGGGTACGTTTTTCATCTGGCCGTGAAAATACTGCCCCCTAGCCCTAAGAGGTTTTAAGCAAAACATACTCTTCAGAAAAACTTGTCTGTTTCTTGTCTGCTGGTGTTGATGTCCTGCAGTAGCTGTTTTGCTAACCTCTTGACGTTACCCTAGGATAGGGGGCGCCACAGCGCATTTTGAAAACAATTCATGCCCATTTTCAACGACCTACTAATCAAACTCAGAAGCTAGGATATGCATATAATTAATAACTGTGGATAGAAAACACCCTAAAGTTTCTAAAACTGTTTCAATGGTGTCTGTGAGTATAACAGAACTCATATGGCAGTCAAAACCCCGAGACCGATTGAAACAGGAAGTGGAATTCTGAATTGTGGACTCAACTTCACATCTTTGCCTATTAATCACACCGTGAGCTATGGTTCATTGAGCACTTTCTATTGCTTCCACTAGATGTCCCCAGTCTTTACAAAGTGGTTTGAGCCTTCTACTGTCGAAACTGAATGAATGAGACGCTGTGGAAATTGGCCACAGGAGGAGGGCCATCACCATTATGACGTCGGCGGCCCTGTCTACCCCCTCCTTTCGAAACGTTTTGAAACACAATACAATCGTCCCCCTCGAATCTTATTGGCTCTCTTGTTGAAACAGGCCCTGAAGATTTATGTTATACAACGTTTGACATGTTTGAACGAACCTAAATGGGGGAAAAATGTTATTTTTCGAAACCGCTGTCCCGCGCCCGACGGAGCATTTGGATACAGCCTTCAGACGCGCTAACAACAGCAAGCTAATGGAACATAAAGGATGGACTTTTTCGACCGAAAATACATTTGTTGTGGACCTGGGATTCCTGGAAGTGCTTTCTGATGAAGACAACTAAAGGTAAGGGATTATTGACAATAGTATACAAGATTAGATGTGATATGCGATTGTTCCAAGATGGCGCCGAGCTGGGTTTACTAGCTAATTTTCTGAGTATCGCATCCCCTTTTATCGCAAAGTGTGATTACCCAGTAAAGTTATTTTTAAATCTGGTATGACAGGTGCTTTCAAGAGATATTCATCTATAAATCTTAGAATGACAATATTACATTTTAAAAATGTTTTCGAATAGTAATTGAGTAAATTGTAGCACTGTTTCCCGGGATGCATTTGAGGGAAAATAATTAGTCAACGTCAGGTGCCGATGTAAAATGCTGTTTTTATATATAAATATGAACTTTATTGAACAAAAGAATGCATGCATTGTGTAACATGATGTCCTAGGTGTGTCATCTGATGAAGTTTGTAAAAGGTTAGTGCTGCATTTAGCTGTTTTTTGGTTATTTGTGATGCATGTGGTTGGTCGGAAAATGGCTGTTGCTACTTTTACCATGTACTCCTCTAACATAATCTAATGTTTTGCTTTTCCTGTAAAACCTTTTTGAAATCGGACGACGTGGGTCGATTCAGGAGAGGTGTATCTATAAAACGATATGAGACAGTCCTATATTTGAAAAAAAATATTAAATTTCGAGACGCTCAAGAGGCTAAATTGTCCCTTCCCTAAGCCATGATGTGGATTTGTGGTTTTGACTTAACCTCTCTGGGAGCGTCCCACCCGCGGGACACACTATTCAACAGCCAGTGAAATAGCAGTGCGCCAAATTCAAAACAACAAAAATCTCATAATTCAAATTTCTCAAGCATACAACTATTTTACACCATTTTAAAGATGAACTTCTCGTTAACTTCTTGGGGCTATGTGGGACGTTAGCGTGCCCCCCGTGGCGCACCCTATCAACAGCAGGTGCATTTCAAGAGCGGCAAATTTGAAACCAAATAAATGTCAAAATTCAAATTTCTCAAACATACAACTAACTTACAGCCTTTGAAAGATAAACATCTTCTTAATCTAACCACGTTTACCGATTTCAAAAAGGTTTTACGGGGAAAGCATAAAGTTAGGTTATGTTAGGAGAGTACATTGACAATAGCTGTGTGTAGTGTATTGTCGATTCAAAGACAGGCGTCACCAAAACCATAAAATCAGCTAAAATTATGCACTAACCTTTTACAATCTCCATCAGATGACACTCCTAGGACATTATGTTAGACAATGCATGCATTTTTAGTTCTATCAAGTTCATATTTATATCTAAAAACAGTGTTTTACTATGGCGTTGATGTTCAGGAAATCGTTTCCCTCCAATACCGGCAGTCAAGTCATGACAACAAAATAATTAATTAATATTAGAAAACATTGGTAAAATATTATATTGTCATTCAAAGAATTATAGATTTACATCTCTTGAACGCAATGGACTTGCCAGATTTAAAATTAACCTTACTGGGAAATCACACTTTGCAATAATCTGAGCACTGCGCCAGAAAAATACGCATTGCGATACAGACTAACCGCCATGTTGGAGAGATCTAAAATCGAAAATACTATGTAAATAATCCATTACCTTTGATTCTCTTCATCAGATGTCACTTCCAAAGAATCCCAGGTCCATAACGAATGTAGTTTTGTTCAAAAAAGCTCATCATTTATGTCCAAAAACCTCCGTGTTGTAGCACGTGATCTAAGCCAGCCGGACTTCACTTCACTTCAAGAACGGAAAAAATATATTTTCGTTCGTTCAAACATGTCAAACGTGTTTTCTATCCAAACCTGAACAATAATATGCATATTCTAGCTTCTGAGTTGGTGTAATAGGCAGTTAAAAATGGGCACATATTTTTTCAAAAATTCTCAATACTGCCCCCTATACCCTAACAGGTTAATCCAACCACATTGTCCGATTTCAAAGAGGCTTTACAGTGAAAGCATAACATTAGATTATGTTAGGACAGCACCTAGACAAAAAACACCACACAGCCATTTTCCAAGCAAGGAACGTTGATAAAATATTAAACTGTTATTCAAAGAATTATAGGTACACTTCTCCTTAATGCAACCACTGTGTCAGATTTCAAAAAAACTTTACAGCGAAAGCACACTTTGCAATAATTTAAGTACAGCACTCAGAGATGAAACCAAACCCGCCATTTTGTGGAGTCAACAAAACTCAGAAATTACATTATAAATAATCACTTACCTTTGATGATCTTCATCGGAATGCACTCCCAGGGATCCCTGTTCCCCAATAAACATTCATTTGTTTCGATAAAGTCCATATATATGTCCAAATACCTCCTTTTTGTTTGTGCGTTCGGTAGAGTACTGCAAATGCACTGTGCTCGCGCAGTTAAATTCAGACGAAAAGTC
The DNA here is from genome assembly GCF_901001165.1 of Salmo trutta. Lineage (NCBI taxonomy): Eukaryota > Metazoa > Chordata > Actinopteri > Salmoniformes > Salmonidae > Salmo > Salmo trutta. Next base: position 29,208,685 of record NC_042963.1, read on the forward strand.
AAAAAAGTTATATTACTGTTCGTAGAAACATGTGAAACGATGTATAGAATCAATCTTTAGGATGTTTTTATCATAAATCTTCTATAATATTCCAACCGGACGATTCCTTTGTCTTCAAAAAAGAAAAGGAACACAGCTAACTCTCACGGGAGTGTGCACCACTGAGCTCATGTCATTTTCTCACTCATCTACTTCCAGGAGCTCTTATTATCTCCCTATTCACAGTAGAAGCATGAAACAACGTTCTAAAGACTGTTGACATCTAGTGGAAGCCTTAGGAAGTGCAAAATGAATCCTAAGTCACTGTATACTGGATAGGGAATCACTTGAAAAACTACAAACCTCAGATTTCCACACTTCCTGGTTGGATTTTTCTCAGATTTTTGCCTGCCATATGAGTTATGTTATACTCACAGACATCATTGAAACAGTTTTAGAAACTACAGAGTGTTTTCTATCTGAATCTAATAGTAATATGCATATCCTACCTTCTGGGCCCGAGTAGCAGGCAGTTTAATTTGGGCACGTCATTCATCTGAATTTCCAAATACTGCCCCCTGTCACTAAAAAGTTAATTCTCTGTATAGGCCAATGATTATGACAGCGATTCTGATTTAACCATAAATTAGTATGTTGTGCCACTGAGATGATTGAAATTCAATATGCAGCCTAGTAGGCTCACATTAACTAGCTAGCTAGCTTAGCTGGTTCTGTGGTTCAATGTTTCCCATGCGAGGAAAGGGAAAGGGGGATACCTAGTCAGTTGTACAACTGAATGCATTCAACTGAAATGTGTCTACCGCATTTAACCCAACCCCTCTGAATCAGAGAGGTGCAGGGGGCTGCCATAATCGACATCCACGTCTTCAGCGCCCGGGGAACAGTGGGTTAACTGCCTTGCTCAGGGGCAGAATGACAGATTTTTACCTTGTCAGCTCGGGGATTCAATCTAGCAACCTTTTGGGTTATTGGCCCAACGCTCTAACCACTAGGCAGGCTACCAAGCATTTTAGCTAGGTAGCCTATGTCATTAAACACTAAAAGTGTTCTGTATGACAGAGCCAAAGACCGTTTTGCCAACATGATAAAGAGGAGGATGGTATTGGCCTTCAACTAGTGCGCACACACACACACACAGAAATCAGTACCATGGGCAGCCACATGATATTTAGCAACATTGAATGGACTAAATATTTTTTGGTACTGTATCTTGAAGTTTGTTTTCAGTGTAATAAACTAAGTGACAGCCTTGTTGATTTGATGATATTTAAATGTTTAAGTTGAAATGGTGTTGAATAGCGGAGACAGTGCTCCAGTTTTGTGCGGACTTGAGGTTACTCTGTGGTTCTAAATCAGTAGTTGTTTAGTAAACTGTCGAAAACCTTAACTTGCTTGACCATGCTGCAGGTGATATAACTGTTTGTTACATGCACATTTCCTTTGTGGACTTCACAGGACAGATGTTGCTTTCCGGTTTGGTGATTAAACAAACTTATAGGTAGTTGAATTTATTCCACCACTGTGTGACTGTTGTCTTTTTGTTGTCACAGCCTTATTGTATATCACGGTGGCGTATGAACAAATGGGTTATAGGCTAATATATGGATTTTTCCCACTTTCAATTTTTTTTTCTCCAAAAAAACACATTCTGTGACGTGCTCAGTTTTTTGGCGGCATGAAGCTTTCATTAGACCAATGAAATTGCCGAACGGGTTAAGGTCAAACAACTTTTTTGTTTACTGTTTAGATTAAATCGAGCGCTCTCAAACTTCCCATCATTCTGATTACGGTAGTCATTTTGTCACCCTCATCATGTCAAAGACACGGAGAAATGCATATGATGCAGCTTTCAAGTTGAAGGCGATTGATCTGGCTGTTGGAAAAGGAAATAGAGCTGCTGCACGGGAGCTTGGTCTTAATGAGTCGATGATAAGACGTTGGAAACAGCAGCGTGAGGAATTGACTCAGTGCAAAAAGACAACTAAAGCTTACTGCTAATTTTTTATTTTTTGTTACAAGCCGTGTTTCGTTAAAGCCTATTTATTTTTGTTACAAGCCGTGTTTCGTTAAAGCCTGTGTAAAGTTTATTTGTTTCAATGTACCGGTAGGCACCTGCGGCTTATAGACGTGCGGCTTATTTATGTTCAAAATAATATATATTTTTAATTCAGTGGGTGCGGCTTATATTCAGGTGCGCTTAATAGTCCGGAAATTACAGTACATCTCTGCTGAAATCTGGGTAAAAGATTGAAAGGAATGTTAGTTAGTTATTTCTAAAGTCTACCAACCTTGCTAGTGTGCATGCCAGCTAAGAGAGTTAGACAAGCTAGCTTCACTAACTTGATTTAAATGGCTTCTAGGTAGCTAGTTATCAGGTTGGGAGAATGGGAACGTATCTGGGCTAGCTATAGCCAACGTCATAAAATTGCTAGGTGGCTATTAGTAATACAGAGACACAACAACAAAATTAAATAAATTAAAATATATTTCTTTAAACAGGACAAATTTGATGGGGCATGTGCCCGTGTACCCCCTATGGGCATGAGGCCTCTGATCCTTATGACTTCCCCTTATGACAAACTTCAGCCTCTCCCATTTCGCAAAGCCTCCAGCTAGCAGTGTGACTCCAGTCCTGGAAAGCCATGTAAGCAAACAAGACTTGAAAGATAGAGGAGGAGGCGAGAGGGAGAGAAAGAGAGTCGCAGACAGTGGTATAGACAGAGATCCACACATGCACAGCTCTGACACCCCAGGGCAACAAACAAGAGTGAGAATAGGATGGAGAGAGAGAGAAGAAAGAGAGGGAAAGCAGCATTGAGCCTAAAGCCCTAATAGCTATAATAGTTATTAGAAAGGGCAACAACAACAAAAAATTGGTCACAAAAAGAAATGGATAGGAGGGAAGGACTAGCGAATGATATAGAGATGCGCAACAGTTTGTTTTGAAGCTTCCAGGTTCGGGCCGCTACCTAGCTCTCTCCACACAGAGAGCCAGAACAGAGCACCGAGGCCATTATCCCCCACAATACAAGCCCTTCTAAACAAAGATGCCATTGCCGGCCCTGAGGTTTGGAGTCGCCTGTCACTCAGTCCATTGTTGACGTGTGCAGAGCCCTGGGGACAATGGCCCTTTGTCTGGGCGACCAGAATGGCGAGCTAGGAGGGACTAAGGACACCCCCCCTCCCCCACTCACACACTCTCTTTCCCACTCTCTCTTTTCCACCTCTCTTTCTTTTTTCTATTTTCCTTTCCTCTCTTTCTCTCTCTTTCCCTTTCTTTCTCTTTCCCCTTCTCTCTCACTATATGACTGTTTCAGTGTGGGCACTCCAGGCCCTCTAGCGTTAGCGCAATGACATGCTAGCTGTTTCCATAGACTTCCAGTCAGTGGGCCACTGCTGAAAATAGGGGAAACCCTGAGTAGTGCCGATGTAGGCCTTGCCTTAAAAAGGTCTGAAGACCCGGTCTTCCACATTTTGTTGGCTTTTTGTTATTTTTTCAAATTGCATTTGGTCTCCACTATTGTAGCTCGCCCGAGCAGGTCACAGCAGATAAAGACACGTTTTATCCTACGGCTGCATGCCTCATCTGCAGAGGGCATCATGATTTCGTGCTGTGAGGCTTATAACATATTACGAGTCTGCATGCGTCTTTCAGCCACCTCAGGGGTCAAGATTATTCAGTGGAATTTCAAACAAGTGAAGGGTGTGTGTGAGGGCTGAAACAAATATGTATGTGTTTTCTCTGAGTGGCATCACTTGGTGTGTGTGTGAATGTGGGTGTGTGCATGTGCTTGTGTGCACGGATATATGTGTGTTTGCCCTACTGATACTAAATGGCAGTGACCTCGGTTCTTCCCGAAGGAAAAAACATTGAGCTGAGTGAGCTTGTCTGCTTGCCCTGTGGGGCGCCTGTGTTATCTTTCCCCTGGCTGGCACTGTAAGTGCCATCTCTGTCTCCGCGCCAGCCGCCACACAGTGGCATCCTTATCGCTGCCAACATATACTCCCCGGAGAGGACCGAGTTAGCCACAGACACATCTCAATAGGATTGGTCGATTGGGTCCCTCATACTGTACTCATCTGCCTCTTGCACTCTTTCTATTCCTTGTCCTCTATCTTATTGTGTTACCTGTGAAAAGTTGTAAAACAAAATAAGCGACTGTTGACTAAAAAGAGTATGATATTCAGCACACTTCCGAGTTTAACCTCTGAGTTTGGCGCCTGCACAGAAAGATACATGTAACATAGTGCATTTTGGAGCAGCAAAAAATGTGATGACTATGACACTTTTTGGACATTGTGGTCAGGACAATGCTGAGAGTGTTGTGTTGGTACAAAGTAAAGATCAGCTAAGAAAGCAGTACCAAGCTACTTTATTTCAGATATTTCTAGTCGTATTCTTGAAAAACAGGGAAGTTGGAATTGCAAAAAGTTACAAACTGGACATTTAGCTTATATTGAATTGATTTGAATTGAAATGAGTGAGTGACTGTGACATAAAGTGCAGGAAAGTGAAGGGAATGTGACAATGGGGGGGTTGTGCAAGGTAAGTGAAAGAGTGAGTGTTTGGACGATCTGTCTGGGACAAAGGGATAGAGAGCGAAAGTGAGTGAGGGACTGATGAATAGGCGATGAGAAAAGAGAACGAGAGGGTGTTGAGGGAGGGAGTGGTTGAGGGAGAGATGAGCGAACAAATGCTGCCCCTTTGACACTTCATTTAAAGGCTGGAAAAAAACAATCTTAGGTAACACATTTGTGTATGCTACTTACATACAGCACACATTCTCAAACACGTACAATACGTTATATTTCCAGGCATTCCTACAAAATCCTAGATGGTTTTGTGAGTATGTGTTGCATAACTACCAGGTATCTCACCTGCACTCCAGGTATAACACAAGACACTACATTAGTTGTTGTTTAATATTTTCTCTAATGTTAGGATGTCATTGAATATCAATTACATATATTAATTACTTGTTACTTTTATCTCTTATTCTTATCCGTTTTTTTTTTTAACTGCACTGTCGGTTAGGGGCTCGTAAGTAAGCATTTCACTGTAAGGTCTACACCTGTTGTATTCGGCGCATGTGACTAATACAATTTGATTTGATGACGTAAAATTACACTGTCTAGTTATCTCTTCTCTGCCCTTGCCCCCGCCCCCTCCTTCCCTCCCTCCCTCCCTCTCTCTCTCTCTCTCTCCCTCCCTCCTTCCCTCCCCCCACTCCCATACAGGTTGTAAAGCTATTTGGGCTGGAGGCACGAGGAGCACTTTGTGGCTTCTTTAGCCTCTTGAGTCAACAGGGCACTGTCAGAGGTCAGGGATAGATAGAAAGAGCTGAGAGTACACAGTGACAGAATATAATGGAGGGAAGGAGGGGTGGATGGGGGAGGGGAAACAGCAGGCTAGTTTTGGCGGGAAAAGAGAGAGCTGGAAACTCACATATTAACATATAAACTCACAGACGGTGAGTCAGTGTCTGTTTCTGCTGTAGTCTCTGGCCCCCAGCCGAGTCACACACCATACACACTCCACCCCCCCCCCTCCACAGACACATTTCCCTCCACCCCACCCACACTCGAGATGATGTCATCCCCAGTGCATCTCCTAAGGAGCCTGTAGATAATAGTGGCATTGCTGCTACTCAGACACAGTAACAAACTCTGGCAGCTTTAAAGGCCAAGGTAATCCTCATCCTAAAACTGATGTCAATTGTTATTGTCTAATCCTCTGAAACATTCTAACAGTCACCGACATAGCGGGGGAATAAGAGGGAAAGACGAAGATGAGGGAAAGTGTGTGTGTGTATACATGCTTGTGTGAGTAGTAAATCTGCTCTCTTTCAAGGCTCATTAGCACCTCTGCTGGATAGTACAGCTAAGAGCCAAACACACACAACTCCCCCTCCCACACATCACTCACAACTCACTCACGAAGGACCTCAGTTCCATTTATTAGCATATCCGACACACATGCGTGCCCAAATTCAAAATACACCACACTTCCTCGAAATTACTGACATCAGCACGTTCCCTGTCGCTTCCATTTCACTCCAATTATTCCAACTGCAGCCAATGCAAACATCCAGTGGAAACATTATGGGAAGTGAAATCATTGCAAAATATATGACAAGCCCACGTAGACATGAAAGGCCTCTTAGAGTGGGCATGAGAGGGGGCAGGGTGGCAGGGTGGCATGGCGCCCGTTCGGATGTGAGAGGGACTTGAGCTCAGCGGAGCCTCTGTGTGCCAGCCAGGGAGTAGCGGCATAAATGGGCAAAGGTGGTGCCAACACAGGTGCGTTGAGGACACAGCCTGGACCGCGGGGCTTGCCACGACGCCATTTCCATGTGTGTGTGTACATACGCACCTACACGTGCGTGTGTGAGCTTGTCTATGTTTATGTCTGTGTGTGGGACGCTGTGTGTGTGTTTAACACTTGTGTATGTGCGTACGTACGCACCAACACGTGCGTGTGTGAGCTTGTCTATGTTTATGTCTGTGTGTGTGGGTGACTCGTGAGGGACACTTACTCCACCCCATAGTGATGTGACACTCATGGTGGTGACAGCTAGTCAGTGTTGGTCTACTGCAAGGAGGTAGAGACATAATGTTGGGTTTCGAAGGCAGCCCCAAAAGTACAGACAAAACGACACACAGCCACTGCTCACACAGTGGCCATTCACCAACAAAGAGCCACTTCTCTCTCCCAAGTTGGGTGTAGCAGAGGTGCTTGCATTGTGTTTGGTCGCTCTACTGAGTGGGGTGCAGTGGGAAGGTGTGTGTGGGGGGGGGGGGGGGGGGGGGTTGAAGAAGGACACCTGGAATAACCCATCTGGATGTAATTTACATTTTGTTCCCCAAAGTTTCTGAAAATTCTGTGATATTTAGTTCTCTGATTTAAGTTATTTCAAGTTGATTGAATGTTGTATGAAGGTTTCCAAAAATCCGACAAGCTAAGCTGGCATTCAGGGCAAAACTATTAAGGAGTGTTTTACCACTGTATAACGGTAGCTGTAGAGACCCTGGTCAACACTGCCTGCTGCTGGCCAGAGATGACACTGCAACACAAGTGGAAAACCATCCATCTTAACCTGGAAATGATACATTAGTTAAACATTAGACAGACTACTACACTTAAAGAGTCTCTATCCTCCATTCTCTCTCTCCATTCCCTAAGTTTAGCCTCCGCCATGACAGTGGCGGACCACACACACTTCTGTTTCCTCTACAGTGATTGTTTCTCGTGGGTCTGGAGTTAGATAAGAGAGGAACAGTATTTGTTGACAAACAAAAAGTGACACCGCTGTCACCAAACACATAGATTAGTCATGGGTCTGACACCTGACACACAGACCGAGTGTTGGAAACACCTCTGTGTGGTGTCCTGTGAGTGTGTGGCAGTGTGGATCGCATGGCGTATTTGTATTTACTCTTAAGACTCTTAGGATTAGTAAAGTGATACAGGGTATTAGTTTACAGTAAAACATGGATCCACGACACCAGTTGCACAAATGAACATGTGAACTGTGTAATGCTTTGGATAGAAGTGTCTGTTAAGTTACTGTATCATATTATTATTTAGTAAAAAAACATTCTGCATTGCAATTCACATTTGGATTCACTCACTAACAACTAAATCACATTTACAGTGTGAAACACAAAGGAATCTCAACCTCATGTCTATTCACATTCTCTCTCCCTGAACAAGAGGACAGTGATTTTGTTTTTGACTGGACTCAAAAACCTGGTTCAATAGAATAAAGTTGAATAGAGGTTTGATCAAATTAGATTATGAAGCTTGTCAGCAGCTTTGTTCTTTGAAAGCAGACAGACAGTGAACAAATGGTGATCCCCAAACATAACACGACAGCTATGTGGCGGATTTATTAATACAATATGTTGAACACAATTCAATATGCTCAACTCAATCGCAGATCGCAAACATCACGGCAGCTTCACAAAGCCACCATTTAGCAGTCACTCAGCTGTCATCCATTGTTCACTCATAACCAACTTGGGCTATTTTCAGGCATCACTCTGTGTGAATTAATCAATGGGGCTTAAATTAGCGCAGGGGCAGTAAAAAATGAAGACAAATTGTTAATTAACCTTCTTTATCATTAAACAATTTGTGGGATCAATAGCAGATTGATGGACACCAGCGACCTTTCCATTGGAGCAGATGGCCGCTTGGCCACTTAGCGGACGTAACAGTAGATGGGTGACAGTCCAGATGAATTGATCATGCTTAATTTCCCACAGCAGATGGACATATATCCTCTCCCTTCTCCCCTTCCCAAACACTGGCTTCCTGATTCACTAAATGGGGAAGGATACAGTTTGGTAGACTAATTATGTGTCATACTGTGTTGGTTACTGTCATTTTAATTAATGTTAACTGTACTCGTCATAGTAAATGGTGTTTTTTTAAATACATTTCTCCCTACGTTTTACTACTGCAAATGTCCATACAGTCAAAAGGTTCCCACAAAAACATACTGGTAATTTATAAGATAAATTAATAATAAAAAAAATGTAGATCCTTTTGGTTAACTGTTTGGCACAAGGGCCCTAAACACAGAAAAATCCTTCAGTATAATTCAAGCATCGCACAACCATTCACAGATTCTCATGTCACCCACCGAATCATGCTAGTTAAAGTCTCTAAAGACCACTACACACTTTATGCAAACTACTCAAACTCAGCGAGGGAGCGTTTGTTTTCCATGTACTTTTGTGTACGACACTCTGCCGTTGTTTACGTATGGTGTTGTAGGTTCCTTAAAGGGCAGGTTGCATGATATATTTCCACAAATGTAACAACGTAGATTGATGATATTCCATCTAAATGGACTTCATGCAAAAGTGTATATAAAAAAATTATACATTTCTATTTTCACAAATTGAATTACATTTATCCAAAACTCATATACAGTACCAACAATACATTGCAGCTGTGATGTCAAGAAGGGAATGGCCTGGTGGTGGCTGCAGCACACTACAACCACTGTTTACCGGCCAACATGTTTAGTGGAAATGCCAGACGATGGTAAGAAAGTTGGACCGCTTCGTGAGGATGTGGCGGCCAGACTGGGTCAGGTGAACCCCTGGCGCATCAGTCATACACAGGACTCACTTTGTCCCAAACTATTACAATGGCTACTAACAGTGGAAGAGTGGATTCACCATCAAAAAATGAATCTGTGCCAACAGTCAATGTAGGCTCCAAGTCCACTGACGCCACCAGTGTTACTAACGCACTACGGCGGGCGGCTTCGGTGATGCAGGTGAATCAGGTATGTAGTAAAGTGCCCAAAGAGTTTTGTCATGTTATGTTGCTAGTACATAATAAATAACGAAGATAGCCACAAGGTAATTGAGGTAGATACAGTACATACATATAACTAGGAATAAAGTGACAGATAAACAGTAGAAGCAGTATATGTGATGAGACAAAAAGGTTAGTGCAAAAAGGGTAAATATAGATTGTCTGGGTAGCTATTTGGTTAATTATTTAAGTAACTATTTAGCAGTCTTATGGCTTGGGGTTAGAAGCTGTTCAGGGTCCTGTTGGTTTGCAGACTTGGTGCATCGGTACCGCTTGCCATGTGGTAGCAGAGAAAACAGTCTATGACTTGGGTGGCTGGAGTCTTTGACAATTTTTAGGGCCTTCCTCTCACAAGTCTGTTATAGAGGATCTGGATGGCAGGGAGCTCGGCCCCAGTGATGTACTGGGCTGTACACATTACCCTCTGTAGCGCCTTGCAGTCAGATGCCAAGCAGTTGCTATACCAAGCGGTGATGCAGCCAGTCAATGGTGAGGCTGTAGAACGTTTTTAGGATCTCTGGGCCTAAGGTTGTGCCCTCTTCACGAATGTGTTGGTGTGTGGACCATGATAGATCCTTAGTGATGTCGACACTGAGGAACTTGAATCTTTTGACCCGTTCCACTACAGCCCTGTCGATGTGAATGGGGGAGTGCTTGGCCCCTCCATTTCCTGTAGTCCACAATCAGCTTCTTTGTCTTCCTGACATTGATGGCGAGGTTGTTGTTCTGGCACCACACTGCCAGCTCTCTGACCTCCTCCCTATAGGCTGTCTCATTGTCGTCGGTGATCAGGCCTACCACCGTTGTCATTGTCAAACTTAATGATGGTGTTGTGCACGTCCACGCAGTCGTGGTGGACAGGGAGTATAGGAGGGGACTAAGCATGCACCCCTGAGGGGCCCCCGTGTTGGGGCCCCCGGAGCCTATCAGGAAGTCCAGGATCCAGTTGCAGAGGGAGGTGTTCAGTCTCAGGTGTTGAAAGCTGAGCTGTAGTCAACGAACAGCATTCTCACATCGGTGTTCTTGTCCGGTGTTCTTGTCCAGGTGGGAAAGGGCAGTGTGGAGTGCAATAGAGATTGCCTATTCTGTGGATCTGTTGGTGAGGTATGCAAATTGGAGTGTGTCTGGGATGATGGTGTTGATCTGAGCCAGCCTTTCAAAGCATTTCATGGATACAGATGTGAGTGCTATGGGACAATAGTAATTTAGACAGATTACCTTGGCATTCTTGGACGCAGGGACTATCGTGTTCTGCTTGAAACATGTATTTATTACAGACTGGTGGCTCTATTTTCGGATGGTGTTAAGGCGGCGCTAGTGTCAAGCGCACGTTCTTTGGCAATTTTTACATATTAAAACCCGCGCTCTGCTATTTTCAAACTATTGTGCAAGGATTAGTAATTTACCTATCAACTCACTTGCACGCAGATGGGAGGGGTGGAAATATTTGAGGTGTGTCGTTGAAACATGATCCAAAGTGCTAATTTCAGGCAGCACTGGTAGGGATATTTAAGACCAACCAAAAGCTGGAAACGCAGCATATCCAGCTCTGACACACCCTGCTCACTTGCACATGGAACAAGAGTAATGTGCTTTTGGTGCCTGTATACTTTGTATTTAGAAACATAAAACAACTAGTATTTTTTTCCCAATTTGATAAAAAAACAAGAATAGACTCCCCTCTTCTCAATGAAGGCATTTTTTTGCCCAATGCAATCGCGAAGTAGTCAAGACTGTCAGTAAAGGGTTTGGCTTGTGAGAACACTTGAAAAGGAATCTTAATCACCAAAGCTTTATTATAAGATCAAGTTTGAAAGGAGCAAAACAGTGAGCTGATATTCCCTATTTATTTATGAATTGCAGGAAGGCCTACATTAAACAAACCATTCAGCTCCCGTTTTGGACGTGTGTAAAAAACCCTCCGTGATGTAGGCTGAATGTGTTCATGCCTACCATGAAGCGAGAGGTGAGAACCTCGGGGAATGATGGTGAAGCTCGTATTTAAAAGTTATTTTCCTGTGACAATTTCTTGTTTTTCTTTTCATATGTTCAAAATTCGAGCTCTCCGCAGGCTACCCTTACCCAAGACCTACAATAACAAAGGCTGGTTAAACAGCAACGCGTCAAGTATTTTTTATCATGACGATTTTATGATATCATTACAATTATCCTGGAAATTTTATGTTATATTTATCCCCCACTAGACTAACAGGGGTTAAAACCAAACGTATTCAAATGATTCACCATCCTGATCTGTAAAATGTTTCCGATTTATATTCATAAAACATATTTGGGAGCACTATAATGGTGATTGGACATTCTTCCTTTCTCTTTATACTGGATATTTGCCCAGCTATCGTAAAAAGTTTGGATGTGCGTAAAACCCTCCATAGTTTGCGTTGTTATAATATGTGACCCGTTTCAGGAAACTAGGCGTATGTCTCAGGTCACTACTTCACAGGAGAGACGTTGGAACGTAAACCATTTTTTTTATCGAAATACATTTTTGGCCAGAAATGCCTTCTCGAACATGTGAACTTTCATGTGCCTTAATAACAAACTTGTATGCCATCTGTAAATACGAGTAAAATTGTTAAATTACGAGCCTAGTTGGTTAAGCCACAGAAAAAGGAAGCAACCTTCCCTCTAGCCATAATTGACTGAGATAATGAGTGGGCTGGACATGCCGAGAGATGGGTTCAGCTTGATCTGCCATATAACACGCTTCTGTCTATTTGAGATGGTCAGTATGTGTAGGTAATCCTGTCTAACGCAGCTTTTTTTTATATGTATCACATAATAAAACTTAACAAAAAACTCCACTATGCAAGTATCTATCATGACTCAGGATATGACCCAGATGCAGACACAGGAGGCGGATAGTACAGTTCTCAATAATTTATTATAGCACAGGGCTAAGGGCAGGTCGAGGACAGGCAGAGGTTCGTAATCAGGTCAGAGTCAGGCAGGTACAGGACGGCAGGCAGGCTCGGGGCAGGCAGATTGGTCAGAACTGGGAAAACTAGGAAACAAACACTTGAGAAACAGGAAAACGGGACAGCACGCTGGTAAGACCTGGAAACAGACAAACAGAGAATACAGGTATAAATGCTCAGGGGATAATGGGGAAGATGGGCGACACCTGGAGGGGGGTGGAGACAAGCACAAAGATGGGTGAAACCGACCATGCACAAGCTCCTCCACAGTCTGGACTTTCACTTCCTGATCACAGGCCACACTAAGTTTGCCCCCGACTGGTGCTTTGGCCTCATCAAGCAGCGCTTCAGAAAGATCAGAGTGAACACTGTCTGAGATTGCTGGTGTTGTGAAGGACAGCACTGTGACAGGGGTCAACATCTCACAGCTGGTTGAACTGGAGGATGGTACGGTGCTGGTGGAAAGCTATGGCTGGCAACAACAGCAGGGTTTGAAACTTTAGAAACCAGTTCCTACATTTGAATATAAAAATGTATTCTATCAAACAATACTATGCTATATTTTATCTCTGGGACCCTCAGGATGACAAATCAGAGCAAGATTACTGAATGTAAGTACATGATTTACCTTCAGAGGTGAATGTATCAAACCAGTTGTCGTGATAAAGGTTTTGTTGTTGTGCACGCTCCTCAAACAATAGTTTAGTAAATTCACCGGAAGTGTTCGGTGGGAATGCTAGTTCTGAACGTCACATGCTAATGTAAAAAGCTGGTTTTTGATATAAATATGAACTTGATTGAACAAAACATGCATGTATTGTATAACATAATGTCCTAGGAGTGTCATCTGATGAAGATCATCATAGGTTAGTGCTGCATTTAGCTGTGGTTTTGTTTTTTGTGACATTATATGCTAGCTTGAAAAATGGGTGTGTGATTATTTCTGGCTGGGTACTCTGCTGACATAATCTAATGTTTTGCTTTCATTGTAAAGCCTTTTTGAAATCGGACAGTGTGGTTAGATTAACGAGAGTCTTGTCTTTAAAATGGTGTAAAATAGTCATATGTTTGAAAAATGGAATAATCATGTTGTGGGGATGTTTTTCAGTGGCAGGGACTGGGAAACTAGTCAGGATCGAGGGAAAGATGAACGGAGCAAAGTACAGAGAGATCCTTGATGAAACCTGCTCCAGAGCCTTCAGGAGCTCCGACTGGGACGAAGGTTCACCTTCCAACAGGACAATGACACTAAGCACAGAGCCAAGACAAGGCAGGAGTGGCTTTGGAACAAGTCTCTGAACGTCTTTGAGTGGCCCAGCCACAGTGAAGCATGACGCTGCCACCATCTTGGGATGGTGGCAGGCTTCCTCCAGACGTGACGCTTGGCATTCAGGCCTGATTGGTGGAGTGCTGCAGAGATAGTTGTCCTTCTGGAAGGTTCATCCATCTCCACAGAGGAACTCTAGAGCTCTGTCAGAGTAACCATCGGGTTCTTGGTCACCTCCCTGACCAAGGCCCTTCTCTCCCGATTGCTCAGTTTGGTGGGGCGGCCAGCTCTAAGGAAGAGTCTTGGTGGTTCCAAACTTCTTCCATTTAAGAATCATGGAGGCCACTGTGTTCTTGGTGATCTTCAAAGCTGCAGAAATGTTTTGGTACCCTTCCCCAGATCTGTGCCACAACACAATCCTGTCTCAGAGCTCTATGGACAATTCCTTCAACGTCATGGCTTGGTTTTTGCTCAGACATGGACTGTTAACTGTGGGACCTCTAATAGACAGATGTGTGCCTTTTCAAATCATGTCCAAACAATTAAAAATGTACCACAGATGGACTCCAAGTTGTAAAACATCTCAAGGATGATCAATGGACACAGGATGCACCTAAGCTCAATTTCGAGTCTCATAGCAAAGGGTCTGAATACTTATGTAAATAAGGTATGTTTCTTATTTTGTTTGAATTAGCCCAAAAAAATTAAACCTATTTTTGCTTTTTCCATCATGGGATATAGTGATTAAAATAAAAACAATTTTAGAATAAAGCTGTAACATAACAAAATGTGAAAAAAAGTCTGAATACTTTCAGAAGGCACTGTGTGTGTGTGTGTGTGTGTGTGTGTGTGTGTGTGTGTGTGTGTGTGTGTGTGTGTGTGTGTGTGTGTGTGTGTGTGTGTGTGTAAACTCAGCAAAAAAAGAAACGTCCTCTCATTGTCAACTGCGTTTATTTTCAGCAAACTTAACATGCGTAAATATTTGTATGACCATAACCAGATTCAACAACTGAGACAAACTGAACAAGTTCCACAGGCATGTGACTAACAGAAATTGAATAATGTGTCCCTGAACAAAGGGGGGGGGGTCAAAATCAAAAGTAATGGTCAATGCAGCTGGTGGCCACAGCAGATACTAAGTACTGAAGTGCATCTCCTCCTCATGGACTGCACCAGATTTGCCAGTTCTTGCTGTGAGATGTTACACCACTCTTCCACCAAGGCACCTGCAAGTTCCCGGACATTTCTGGGGGGGAATGGCCCTAGCTCTCACCCTCCGATCCAACAGGTCCCAGACGTGCTCAATGGGATTGAGATCCGGGCTCTTAGCAGGCCATGGCAGAACACTGACATTCCTGTCTTGCAGGAAATCACGCACAGAACGAGCAGTAGGGCTGGTGGCATTGTCATGCTGGAGGGTCATGTCAGGATGAGCCTGCAGGAAGGGTGCCACATGACGGAGAAGGATGTCTTCCCTGTAATGCACAGCGTTGAGATTGCCTGCAATGAAACAAGCTCAGTCCGATGATGCTGTGACACACCGTCCCAGACCATGACGGACCCTCCACCTCCAAATCGATCCTGCTCCAGAGTACAGGCCTCGATGTAACGCTCATTCCTTAGACGATAAACGCGAATCCCTCCATCACCCCTGGTGAGACAAAACCACAACTCGTCAGTGAAGAGCACCTTTTGCCAGTCCTGTCTGGTCCAGCGATGAAGGGTTTGTGCCCATAGGCGACATTGTTGCCGGTGATGTATGGTGAGGACCTGCCTTACAACAGGCCTTCAAGCCCTCATCCAGCCTCTCTCAGCCTATTGCGGACAGTGTGAGCACTGATGGAGGGATTGTGCATTCCTGGTGTAACTCGGGCAGTTGTTGCCATCCTGTACCTGTCCCCCAGGTGTGATGTTCGGATGTACCGATCCTGTGCAGGTGTTGTTACACATGGTCTGCCACTGTGAGGACAATCAGCTGTCTGTCCTGTCTCCCCGTAGCGCTGTCTTAGGCGTCTCACAGTACAGACATTGCGATTTATTAACCTGGCCACATCTGCAGTCCTCATGCTTCCTTGCCGCATGCCTAAGGCATATTTACGCAGATGAGTAGGGACCCTGGGCATCTTTCTTTTGGTGTTTTTCAGAGTCAGTAGAAAGGCCTCTTTAGTGTCTTAAGTTTTCATAACTATGACCTTAATTGCCTACCGTCTGTAAGCTGTTAGTGTCTTAACGACCGTTCCACAGGTGCATGTTCATTAATTATTGTTTATGGCTCATTGAAGAAGCATGGGAAACAGTGTTTAAACCCTTTACAATGAAGATCTGTGAAGTTTTTTGGATTTTTATGAATTATCTTTGAAAGACAGGTTCCTGAAAAAGGGACGTTTCTTTTTTTGCTGAGTTTATGTATGCATGTATGCATGTATGTATGTATGTATGTATGTACGCACGCATGTGGGGACCGAGTGACCCAGCCATCTAAGGCACTGCATCACAGTGCTAGAGGCATCACTACAGACCCAGGTTTGATCCCGGGCTATTTCACAACCGGCCGTGATCAGGAGCCCCATAGGGCGGCGTACAATTGGCCCAGCGTTTTCCGGGTTAGGGGAGGGTTTGGCCGGGGTAGGCCGTCATTGTAAATAAGAGTTTGCTCTTATCTGACTTGCCGAGTTAAATGAAAGTTAAAGACAAAAACTGTAAGGCCTGCATATCAACTTTCACAGTGAATGCTTTTATGTTTTGTGCATATGAATTGAATATTGCCAAATGCATCAGTAAAAAATATTGCGCCTATTTAATGTAACCCTTGCTGTTAACAGATGGTAAAGCAGCATACAACTGACCTAAAATCCACGTTCTCATCCATAGCCTAAAAACGCATCTCAAATACACTGTTTAGCTCACATCCTGTTCGAATCATCCTTTGCAATAACGGACATTCTGGGGTAATAATTACATAACCAAAATTCTCTAGTAATACTAGTCCCATGCGAATAGAGCTTTTGTTGAAAAGTTTGTCTGTAGAGCATGTACAGATGGACTATCCAAATAAAGTGTTTGTAATCTTCATTTCAAATAAAATTATTTACAAGGTTTTGGCTACACCCCTCAAACGCACTATCACAATAAATGTAATCCTACATTTCAATGGAAATAATATCTCACCTGGGATTCGAACTTGCCGCGAACAGCAAAGTTTCCCAGATGCTTGGCTCGTAACACAGCTATCTGTCCAATTGAACATACATGTGTGTTTTAATAACTTTGATTTGCAGATTGTGCGGTGTGACTTCTGTTAAGGACGTGTTCGGTCATGTTCAACTACTTCAATATTTGTAATTGGCTGATACAGAACTTGTTACAGGAAATAATCACGCCCAGAGGGTGTTGGTAGGATAGGGCTAAGTATGCCAGGTTATCTGATGAGAAAAGATAACAAGTAGTGTTTTATCAACGGTATTAATTGACTGATGCGGATTTTGAGACAGAGAATCGGTTTTAATTCAATTCAAACCACAGGTTTTCAATGGGGTTCATGTAAATGTAGATTTTAACCATTAACAATTAACCATTTTGACCACAAAAGCAACATTTTGCGATGGCCATCTCAGTCTCTGGACTTGAACCCTATTGAAAATTTGAATTGAAGAGGGCAGTCCATAAACCCAGTCAAAGGATAGCAAGGATCTGGAAAGATTCTGTATGGAGGAATGGTCTAAGATCTGTCCCAATGTGTTCTCCAATCTCATGAAACATTTCAGAAAAAGGCTCAGTGTCATTATCCTTGAGAGGGGAGGGTGCTGGGGGATTGAAAACAGGGGATCCAATCATTTGGGCCGCTATCTTTTTATTTAATTAAATGTTTTATTATTTGTTAAACAACGTTTATTTATTTGAGCAATTGTATTAATTTAAAATGATTAAAAAAAAATTGTATATAGCTGTATTTTATATAGTATTTTTTGCTCATCTTTGTCAAGGGATCCAATAATTGTGGACCCCATTGTGTATACAAAAAAGCAAATATACAGTACTTACCTACAAATTACTAGGTTTACATTGGGCTAGGATGCTATCTCATTGTACAACTGTAGAAACTAGGGGTGTTCCGACATGGCCATACTCGTATTTGTAATCGTATCCGTAAATTCACAGTTGATAGTCGGACCGGATGATACTTGTGATCTGAAAAAAAGGTGTTTTAATATCCCTAAACAAGTTTTTGCTGCAAAAACGCTGCAGATTAGGAGCGGTGCACGAGGGGTGTGTGTGTGTGTGTCTTTGTCCTCAACTTGCAGCAGGCAGCCAAGTTTGCTGTCACTCAGAGTGCACATCAGCGTTTCATATTTTTGTCCCTACCCATGCCCCGCTTGTTAGATGTTATGCACATTGATAGCTTGATCGCAAACGTTCTCGCCTTGTGATTTATCATAGTAGCAGGAGGCAGCAATCTAAATGGTCAGACCGAACATGAGAGGAAAAGTGATTAGGTGAAATTATGAAGTGAGTGGATGGAGAAATACAGCTTCCCTCTATCCAATCAAAGCAGCAGGATCAATGTACAGCCCGCCCTTCTCTTTACAGACAGGAAAACTAGCCAGTTGAGTTATTTAGGCCATGTAGAATCAAATCAATCAATTATTGTCACCTGCGCTGAATAAAACAGGTGTAGACCTTACTGTGAAATGCTTACTTACAAGCACTTAACCAAGAACCTTGCACGACTGACTGACATGAAAAAGATGCGTGCTGGCACCTGAATTTGTTTTTCGATCACGGATAATTACAAAGAATACTTGGATCATAATCGTACCAAAATGTTTTCCCATATCTGTTAAGATACTCATTTTGTCCAACTACTTGGCAAAACCCTAGTAGAGACCCGCCTCCCTTCCCCTTGTTGGTGGCTGAACCTTGGAATCTAGTGATGCCTTTCTGGCAGAGATCACTTCAATTAGGGGACCCCCGTCTTGACCCCTGTTAGAACAGACTTCTGGGGACAAAAGGATCTCCGGCTTCTACATCCCCCCTCTTCCCCTCCCCTCAACTTCTGCTCATTTAAACTTTGTTAATACCTCTCCCCGACCCATGCCTCGCTATTGTTGTCGGCCAGTGTGATTCCAGAGGTCCCACTGACCATGACTGGTTATGTTGTGAATGTGAATGCCTCCAGGACTTGGCTGGCCTAAAGGTGCCCTCTCGGCCTAAATAAGGCTCTCTCTAGTCTTCTCCAGCTTTTCATCTCTCTCAATTACATTATTTTCAATAAGTGTTATTGGCACAAAATACTTTGTGTAAATATGGCCAAAGTGAAAAGAGTTTTTGAAAAACAGGAGACAAAGTACCTCCCAGAAATGATAAAAAAGATAACTTCTAAATAATAGCTAAAAGTGAATCGATTTTTGATTGTTAACTGTAAATGTAATCAAAGTTCTGTCAAAGTCACACTATCTCTCTCCCTTTCTCTCTCTCCTCCCCGTCCCTTTCTCCCTCATGCCCTTTTCTCCTCCCCACTCCATATCTCCGTCCCACTCTCTGTCTGTCTCTCACTCCCTCTGCAGGGGTCTGTCTCCTCCAGCCATGTCAGGCGCCAAGTGTTCCATAACTTCAGTAATTAGCCAAATCGAACAGCTTTACCCCAGTTTACAAGGCGCCTTGGATGGGCCCTCTGCACCCCAAGAGAGTGACATAATGAACCTGGCTATGCCATCACCATGGAGACCAGGGGAAAAATGGCATCTCATAAATACCGGGGTATGTGTGATTGTGTTATGGGGTGACATTTCGCTTTTGTGTCAAAGGACAAGATATCTATACAGTGGAGGATAGCACAAGGATGCCGTCACTGGCGCCCATTCAAAAATGTTAATTCTATAAAATGGATATTTGTCAAATCTGTCATAATTTAACAGGCCTACAATGTGGTTACTAAAATCCAATTTGGTTGTTTCGCTGCATAATAATTATAAGTTCTCCTTTTTGGGTGTAGATCATTTTTTGGTAAATGTTAAGCTGGTACCATAGCTAGCAAGTTAGAAATTGGTGGTGGACATTTTTAAGTATAATGCAGTTGATTGGTGACTGTGACATGAAATTGTATTGGGAAACGACATCCATACAAGAATTATAATCAGAGTTTTACCCAAATGTGGTGTGAAATACACATATCAACAATAGCCTAAACGCAGACTAATTTTGCTGGGTGCCAATGAGGAGATTCTGGATCTATCCCCTACGGGTGATGTGTGGGTGACATTTCCATGGTTTTGGTCAAACTCTTACCGCATCTCCAAATGATTATTAAACAAATATGAACAATGCTGAGCATGAGTATGTTCAAGGTATAATATTTTCTCCATTTTCTAAACCCTCTGGTATATGTCAGCTTCTGAAAAAAGTCCAAAGCGACTTACAGTGATGTGTGCATACCATTTTTTATGTATGGATGGACCCGGGAATTAAACCCACTATCCTGGCGTTGCATGAGCCATGCTTTACCAACTGAGCTACAAAGAATCAAATAAAGTATTATGCCACCAGTTTGTGGGGATTGTTGTGGTGGTGGTGGTGGTGTGTGTACATTGTGAGGGTTCACCATTGTATGTTGAGCCCATAAACTCCACATACAAGTATGCTACTGGGGCCCCCAACCAGCAAATGTGTGTGTGTGTAGTTCATGAACAAGTGTGTGTGCTCGTGCGTGTTCATGTCTGTGTGCATGTGTAGAGGGAAATGCGGGGGCTTGCCTCAGTGTCTCTAACAGATGATGTCAATGTCTCGGAGCCCCCGGCAGCCCACCAGCTGTCCCCCTGCAGCTCCCTCTCAGCTGACGCAGGTTGGCGTTTATTGTCATGAATCTTGCCCTGGAGGCAAAACTGACCCTAGACGGGCCAGCTGAAAAGTCAAAATTCTCCATATTGAATGAAAACAAAATAGTGCTTTTCGGTTTCAATTTAAGGTTAGGGTTAGGCATTCGGGTTAGCAGTGTGGTTAGGGTTAAAATCAGATTTTATGACTTTGTGGCTGTGCCAGCTAGTGACCACTCTGCAGAGCTGCCTCCAGTACATGAGTCATCCCAATAAATGCCAACCTGCTCAGCTGACAGGGTGAGGGGGGAGAGGAGGGGGAGGCAAGGAGAGGGAGGGAGGCAGCAGATGCAAAGGCTGGGGTCTTTCCCAGCCACCCCACAGCCGGACGGCCATAGGCACCAGCTGTCCAGCTCCCAAGAACCAGTGGGTAGCTGTGGGGAGGTGTGGTGGGTTGTGCAGCCATACATTTTATGTACCAGCTGACACTCTTTACCTTTACTAAACATAGTACTTAAGTCTTCAAAATATCAGAAACTCAAAAATCTCAAGATAGTAATGTCCTATCAACATGACATTTTCAGGGGTTATACATTAATATGATCATGATCAAATGAAATATAGAGAAATATGTATATACAGTGGCAAGAAAAAGTATGTGAACCCTTTGGAATTACCTGGATTTCTGCATAAATTAGTCATACATTTTGATCTGATCTTCATCCAAGTCACAACAATAGACAAACACAGTCTGCTGAAACTAATAACACACAAACAATTATACATTTGTGTAAACATTCACAGTGCATGGTGCAAAAAGTATGTGAACCCTTGGATTTAATAACAGGTTGACCCTCCTTTGGCAGCAATAAAGTCAACCAAACGTTTTCTGAAGTTGCAGATCAGACCTGCACAACGGTCAGGAGGAATTTTGGACCATTCCTCTATGCAAAACTGTTTTAGTTCAGCAATATTCTTGGGATGTCTGGTGTGAACCGCTCTCGAGGTTATGCCACAGCATCTCAAATCGGGTTGAGGTCCACTCCAGAAGGCGTATTTTCTTCTGTTGAAGCCATTTTGCTTTTGATTTACTTCTGTGTTTTGGGTTGTTGTCCTGTTGCATCACCCAACTTCTGTTGAGCTTCAATTCGCGGACAGACAGCCTTACATTCTCTTGCAAAATGACTTGATAAACTTGGGAATTAATTTTTCCGGCAATGATAGCAAGCTGTCCAGGCCCTGAGGCAGCAAAGTAGCCCCAAACCATGATGCTCCCTGTTTTTTATAGGGCAGGGCAGCTCTAACCAACATCTCCAATCTCGTCTCATTGATTGGACTCCAGGTTAGCTATAAATCAAATAAAAATATATTTGAGATTTGAGATTCTTCAAAGCAGCCCACCTTTGCCTTGATGACAGCTTTGCACACTCTATACATTCTCTTTTGACTGGTACTGTATATTTATACACACATATGCAAAATAGCTGTGCATATTTCATGGTGTATGCTAGAAATCATTGACAATCAATGACAAAATTGTATTTTCCACCTAAGTTATATATGTTGACCTACTAATGCAATTAGTCACACTCATATGCTACTGATCTAACCAGAGATAATAGTTTTAGGGTTTTAGTGTGCTTGTAACAGCAACACTTATGTCATTCAACATACTCTTTTTCTTCTAACCAAACCTGCTCTAAAATCTTTGAACTAGAGACACCAAACTAACATTACAGACTGCTTCAGACAAGAGTCCCTGAGAATTTTTTTTTTGAAAAATAATCTTTCTACTTTTAAACCATAGCAACATATGCATACAATTCTATGCATTCCAATGGCCATAGATTTTCAATGGGAAATGTTACTCTCCCATTCTTCTCTCCAGATCCTCTCAAGCATTCAGGTTGTATGGGGATCGTTGCAGCACAGCTATTTTCAGGTCTCTCCAGAGATGTTTGATCGGGTTCAAGTCTGGGCACAGGCTGGGCCACTCTAGGACATTAAGAGACTTGTCGGGAAGCCACTACTGCGTTGTCTTGGCTGTGTGCTTAGGGTTGTTGTCCTGTTGGAAGGTGAACCTTTGCCCTAGTCTGAGGTAAAGAGGGCTTTGGAGCAGGTTTTCAAGAATCTCTCTGTACTTTCCTCCCTTCATCTTTCCCTCGATCCTGACTAGACTCCCAGTCCCTGCCACTAAAAAACATCCCCACAGCATGATGCTGCCACCACCGTGCTTCACTGTAGGGATGGTATCAGGTTTCCTCCAAACGTGACGCTTGGCATTCAGGCCAAAGAGTGGTTCTTGGTTTCATCAGACCAGAGAATATTGTTTCTCATGATCTGAGAGTACTTTAGGTAACTTTTGGAAACTTCAAGCGGGCTGTCATGTGCCTTTTACTGAGGAGTGGCTTCCATCTGGCCACTCTACCATAAAGGCCTGATTGGTGGAGTGCTGCAGAGATGGTTGACCTTCTGGAAGGTTCTCCCATCTTCATAGAAAAACTCTGGAGCTCTGTCAGTGACCATCAGGTTCTTGGTTACCTCCCTGTTCTTGGGGACCCTCAATGCTGCAGACATTTTTTGGTACCCTTCTGCAGATCTGTGTCTTGACACAATACTGTCTCGGATTTCTACGGACAATTCGTTTGACCTCATGGCTTGGATTTTGCTTTGACATGCACTGTCAACTCTGGGACCTTATATAGACAGGTGTGTGCCTTTCCAAATCATGTCCAATCAATTAGATTTAACACAGGTGGACTCCAATCAAGTTGTAGAAACATCTCAAAGATGATCAATGGAAACAGGATGCACCGGAGCTAAAAAGTCTCATATGAAAGGGTCTCCAACCTAAGTGTATGTACATTTCCAACTTCAACTGTAGATGGGAGGGGTTGAGGGTAGCTGAAAAAAAAGATAACTAATGTAAAATGCACAGTGTCTGTAAAATGTATATAGTATGTATAAGCTGGAAGTAGAAGCCTAAGCAATATTGTCCATTAGTTTACTCCAATTAAGGGAGGGGTGGTAGGGTTAAGAGAAAAATAATAAATGAAGGAAAAAATGTATTGATGCAGACAATTACATTGATAGAACCCACAATCTATCTGCAATAATAAAGCTGATATGCCCCTAAAACAAGTAAAAACAATTGTTCTGAGCAATAAATTATAATTCAAGAAAATAAAATGTCTGAATTTAAGGAGGAATACAATCTTTTACTTTTGGAGAGCCAACAACTACTGGTTAAACTCATAAAATCATACTATTTATAAACAAATACAATCATTCAAAATAGGCTACTACACCTGAAAGCATGATTTGGCCACAGAGGATAATTAGCTTCTTTATATAAAAAAAAGCTCTGGATTGTTTTAATCGCATAATCTACAGTTGGAAGGGCCCTCAATTTGGGCAGCACGCACGGCAAATACTAAATAGATGATTGTGCTTTTCACTGACAGTTGCAACTCAACAAAGACCCAGCCAGGCATATCACAATATTTAAATATACAATCACGGAAAAACTGTTTGGAAAGCAAATGGCTATTGCTGTAAAGGGAAGACAATGAAAAGACTCAACTTAATTATTGCCACCAGTGGAGAACATCTGCCATATCCCCAGTGTGTGTGCATATTCACTGTCTATCTTTGGGTCAGTGCCAAAAAAAATGGTTTTTGGACAATAATTTCCTCCTCCAGGTTAGATGGACGTCATCTTGTATTTGTGTCCCAAACGTCAGCCTCGAAACCTTAATGACTTGGAGAAGATCTGCAAAGAGGAGTGGGACAAAATCCCTCCTGAGATGTGTGCAAACCTGGTGGCCAACTACAAGAAACGTCTGACCTCTGTGATTGCCAACAAGGGTTTTGCCAGCAAATACTAAGTCATGTTTTGCAGAGGGGTCAAATACTTATTTCCCTCATTAAAATGCTAATCAATTTATAACATTTTTGACATGCGTTTGTCTGGATTTTATTGTTGTTATTCTGTCTCTCACTGTTCAAATAAACCTACCATTAAAATTATAGACTGATCATTTCTTTGTCAGTGGGCAAACTTTGCCCACTGTCAGTGGGCAAATACTTTTTTCCCTCACTGTATGTGCTACCTATGTTAACCTGTTTAGGATAGGGGGCAGTATTTTCACAGCCGGATAAAAAAACATACCCGATTTAATCTGGTTATTACTAGAATATGCATATAATTGTTTGGTTTGGATAGAAAACACCCTAAAGTTTCGAAAACTGTTTGAATGGTGTCTGTGTGTATAACAGAACTCATATGGCTGGCCAAAACCTGAGAAGATTGCATACAGGAAGTGCCCTCTCTGACCATTTCTTGGCCTTCTATAGCCTCTTTATGGAAAATAGAGGATCTCTGCTGTAACGTGATATTTTCTAAGGCTCCCATAGGCTCTCAGAAGGCGCCAGAACGGGGAATGATGACTCTGCAGTCCCTGGCTGAAAAACCGTAGCGCATTTGGATAGTGGTCGTTCTGAGAACAATGAAACGGGTGCACGCGTGCACGTGAAGAGTCCATTTTACATTTTCAGTCTTTGAACAAAAACGACGTCTCCCGGTCGGAATATTATCGTTATTTCACGAGAAAATCGCATAAAAATTGATTTTAAACACCGTTTGACATGCTTCGAAG
Source organism: Salmo trutta (assembly GCF_901001165.1). NCBI lineage: Eukaryota > Metazoa > Chordata > Actinopteri > Salmoniformes > Salmonidae > Salmo > Salmo trutta. The sequence goes on from NC_042963.1 coordinate 29,233,689, forward strand.
TACGGTAATGGAATATTTTGACATTTTTTGTCACGATATGCGCCGGCGCGTCACCCTTCGGATAGTGTCTTGAACGCAAGAACGAAACGCCGCTATTTGGATATAACTATGGATTATTTGGAACCAAAACAACATTGGGTGTAAACTAGAATTCCTGGGAGTGCATTCTGACGAAGAACAGCAAAGGTAATCCAATTTTTCTTATAGTAAATCTGAGTTTGGTGAGTGCCAAACTTGGTGGGTGTCAAAATAGCTAGCCATGATGGCCGGGCTAGTTTTCGCTGTAAAGCCTTTTTGAAATCGGACAGTGTGGTTAGATTAACGAGAGTCTTGTCTTTAACCTCTCTAGGGCAGGTGGCACCAAATCGTCCCACCTACGTAACAGCCAGTTGAATCCTGTGGCGCGATTTTCAAATACCTTAGAAATGCTATTACTTCAATTTCTCAAACATATGACTATTTTACAGCTATTTAAAGACAAGACTCTCGTTAATCTAACCACACTGTCCGATTTCAAAAAGGCTTTACAACGAAAGCAAAACAGTAGATTATGTCAGCAGAGTACCCAGCCAGAAATAATCAGACACCCATTTTTCAAGCTAGCATATAATGTCACATAAACCCAAACCACAGCTAAATGCAGCACTAACCTTTGATGATCTTCATCAGATGACAATCTTAGGACATTATGTTATACAATACATGCATGCCTGTTCAATCAGACAGTGTGGTTAGATAAAGGAGAGTCTTGTCTTTAAAATGGTGTAAAATAGTCATATGTTTGAAAAATTTTGGATTTTTGAGGAATTTGTAATTCGCGCCACGCCTATCATTGGATATTGGAGCAGGTGTTCCGCTAGTGGAACATCTAGATGTAAGATTAAAACCTGTTAGGGACAGATGTTCCGCTAGCGGAACACCTCACCAATATCCAATGATATAGAGTGGCGCGAATTACAAATACCTAAAAAATGCAAAAACTTCAATTTTTCAAACATATGACTATTTTACACCATTTTAAAGACAAGACTCTCCTTTATCTAACCACACTGTCCGATTTCAAAAAGGCTTTACAACGAAAGCAAAACATTAGATTATGTCAGGAGAGTACCCAGCCAGAAATAATCACACACCCATTTTTCAAGCAAGCATATATGTCACAAAAACCAAAAACACAGCTAAATGCAGCACTAACCTTTGATGATCTTCATCAGATGACACTCCTAGGACATTATGTTATACAATACATGCATGTTTTATTCAATCAAGTTCATATTTATATTAAAAACCAGCTTTTTACATTAGCATGTGACGTTCAGAACTAGCATACCCACCGAAAACTTCCGGTGAATTTACTAAATTACTCACGATAAACGTTGACAAAAAACATAACAATTATTTTAAGAATTATAGATACAGAACTCCTTTATGCAATCGCGGTGTCGATTTGAAAATAGCTTTTCGGTGAAAGCACATTTTGCAATATTCTGAGTAGATAGCCCGGCCATCATGGCTAGCTATTTTGACACCCACCAAGTTTGGCACTCACCAAACTCAGATTTACTATAAGAAAAATTGGATTACCTTTGCTGTTCTTCGTCAGAATGCACTCCCAGGACTTCTACTTCAACACCCAATGTTGTTTTGGTTCCAAATAATCCATAGTTATATCCAAATAGCTCCGTTTTGTTCGTGCGTTCACATCACTATCCGAAGGGTGACGCGCCGGCGCATTTTGTGACAAAGAAATTCAAAATATTCCATTACCGTACTTCGAAGCATGTCAAACGCTGTTTAAAATCAATTTTTATGCAATTTTTATCGTAAAATAGAGAAAATATTCCAACCGGGAGATGTTGTATCCGTTCAAACACTGAAAGAAGAAAATGGAGTCTTCACATGCACACGCGAGCCAGTGCCATTGTTCTCAGAAGTACCACTCTCCAAAACCCCTACTGTTTTTCGCCCAGAGACTGCAGAGTTATCATTCAATGTTCTGGTGCCTTCTGAGAGCCAATGAAAGGCTTAGAAAATGTCACGTTACAGCAGAGATCCTGTATTTTTGATAAAGAGGCTACAGAAGGCCAAGAAATGGTCAGACAGGGCACTTCCCATATAGAATCTTCTCAGGTTTTGGCCTGCCATATAAGTTCTGTTATACTCACAGACACCATTCAAACAGTTTTAGAAACTTTAGGATGTTCTCCATCCAAATCTCCTAATTATATGCATATTCGAGTTTCTGGGCAGGAGTAATAACCAGATTAAATCGGGTACGTTTTTTATCCGGCCGTGAAAATACTGCCCCCTATCCCAAACAGGTTAAGATCCAAAAACGCCCGGTCAGCAGCTGGGGACCACATGAGCGGAACCTTGGGGGAGGTGAGTGCAGAGAGGAGGTGAAGCCAGGGTGCTGTAGCCCCGAATGAAGCGGTGGTAGAAATGTGCAAATCCCAGTAAACATTGCACCTGCACTCTAGAGGTGGGTTGGGGCCAGTCCACCACCGCTCTCACCTTGTCATGATCCATCTGAACGTTCCCTGCAGTGATGACATATCCCAGAAAAGAGATAGTGGAGTGATGGAATTCACACTTCTCCGCTTTCACAAACAACTGGTTCTCCAGGAGTTGCTGGTGGACTTGTCGGACATGCTCTTGAACAGAACGGGAGAAAACAATGATGTCGTCGAGGTAGGTACTTGTAGTGTCCGTTAGCTGTGTTGAAGGCTGTCTTCCACTCGTCTCCTTCTCGTATCTGAAGTACGTGGTAGGCGCTCCGAAGGTCCAATTTAGAAAAGATAGTTGCCCCCTGGAGAGGCTCTAAAGCCAAGGAGAGGAGTGATAGAGGGTAACGGTTCTTTACAGTGATGTCATTGAGGCCCCGGTAGTCGATACATGGACACATGGTCTTGTCCTTTTCCACAAAGAAGAAACCTGCGTGGCAGGGGAGGCAGAAGGACTAATGCTCCCAGCAGCCAGAAAGTCCTCAATGTACTCCTCCATGGCCTTGGTCTCAGGACCAGACAGGGGATATAGCCGCCCATGAGGTGGTGTGGAGGTCAATAGCGCAATCGTAGGGACGATGCAAAGGAAGGGAGGTGGCGCGAGCCTCGCTGAAAACCTCCAGGAGGTCCTGGTACTCCCCTAATCTGAGCGAGTAAAAAGTATGACACACAGCCATGGTCTCCCCTAATCTGAGCGAGTAAAAAGTATGACACACAGCCATGGTCTCCCCTAATCTGAGCGAGTAAAAAGTATGACACACAGCCATGGTCTCCCCTAATCTGAGCGAGTAAAATGTATGACACACAGCCATGGTCTCCCCTAATCTGAGCGAGTAAAATGTATGACACACAGCCATGGTCTCCCCTAATCTGAGCGAGTAAAATGTATGGCACACAGCCATGGTCTCCCCTAATCTGAGCGAGTAAAAAGTATGGCACACAGCCATGGTCTCCCCTAATCTGAGCGAGTAAAAGGTATGACACACAGCCATGGTCTCCCTAATCTGAGCGAGTAAAAAGTGTGACACACAGCCATGGTCTCCCCTAATCTGAGCGAGTCAAAAGTATGGCACACAGCCATGGTCTCCCCTATTCTGAGCGAGTAAAAAGTATGACACACAGCCATGGTCTCCCCTAATCTGAGCGAGGAAGAAGTATGTCACACAGCCATGGTCTCCCCTAATCTGAGCGAGTCAAAAGTATGGCACACAGCCATGGTCTCCCCTAATCTGAGCGAGTAAAAAGTATGACACACAGCCATGGTCTCCCCTAATCTGAGCGAGGAAAAAGTATGACACACAGCCATGGTCTCCCCTAATCTGAGCGAGTCAAAAGTATGGCACACAGCCATGGTCTCCCCTATTCTGAGCGAGTAAAAAGTATGACACACAGCCATGGTCTCCCCTAATCTGAGCGAGGAAGAAGTATGTCACACAGCCATGGTCTCCCCTAATCTGAGCGAGTCAAAAGTATGGCACACAGCCATGGTCTCCCCTAATCTGAGCGAGTAAAAAGTATGACACACAGCCATGGTCTCCCCTAATCTGAGCGAGGAAAATGTATGACACACAGCCATGGTCTCCCCTAATCTGAGCGAGTAAAAAGTATGACACACAGCCATGGTCTCCCCTAATCTGAGTGAAAAAAAAGTATGGCACACAGCCATTGTCTCCCCTAATCTGAGTGAGTAAGAAGTATGACACACAGCCATGGTCTCCCCTAATCTGAGCGAGTAAAAAGTATGACACACAGCCATGGTCTCCCCTAATCTGAGCGAGGAAAAAGTATGACACACAGCCATGGTCTCCCCTAATCTGAGCGAGTAAAAAGTATGACACACAGCCATGGTCTCCCCTAATCTGAGTGAGTAAAAAGTATGACACACAGCCATGGTCTCCCCTAATCTGAGCGAGTAAAAAATATGACACACAGCCATGGTCTCCCCTAATCTGAGCGAGTAAAAAGTATAACACACTGTTGCTCAGTTACCTATTTTTCGGAAAGGAGAAATCAAATGATGATATTGCCTGCATTTCATCAAATTCAACACTGCAATGCACTTTCTGTCCACGTGTACACCAAAACGTATGCTTTTTTATATACTTTGTTTTTATTGAGGAACACAAAGAAAGTACCAATAAAGTAAAATAAGAGAACAACAAAAAAGATCTGACAGTTACAGTGCACATCATACCTAAGTAGAGGTGTTAGTTGTTCTCTGAAGGTCTTGAACCATTCTGAAGGGAAGCCATCAGTGCCTGGAGACTCGTTTACTTTTAGTTGAGATATTGCTTATTAATTTCTTCTGTGGATATTTCTAAAGTTAGTCTATCATTTTGCTCTGTCCCAATTGAGGGGAGATAAAGTGAGTTCAATAAATGCTGTATTGTCTGTGCATCTGCTTTCTCTGGTTGCAGGTACAGATTTGTGTAATATGATTCAAATGCATTCTGTATTTCATCTAATTTGCATGTGATCTTCTTTGTTTTGGGGTCTTTTATTTTGAAAATGGTATTCTGTGCTTGTTGTTTCCTGAGTCTCCATGCTAGTAATTTGGTTGCCTTTGAGCCTGCTTCATAATGTCGTTGTTTCAGGAACCTGAGCTTTTTGTCTATAAATCTGGTCAATTTCCTGTTTTACCTTTTGAATTTCTCGTAATATAAGAGGGTATTTGTATTGACTATGAGATCGTTCTAAGTTTCTTAGGGTTTTCTGCAATTTCGGCAGTTTCTGTGCTTTAATCTTTTTCTTGAGAGATGATGTGGCTATGATCCTTCCTCTAATAACCACTTTAGCTGCATCCCACAATGTAGCAGGAGATACTTTCCCGTTATCGTTATTCTCCAGATAGATGTTCAATTCTGTCTTTATTGATTCCTTGAATGCTGGATCATTCAGCATGCTTATATTAAGTCTCCATATAGTATTTCTTGGTTTGCTATCAAGGTGTAGAGTAAGGTAAACTCCATTATGCTCTGCCCGATCCTAGAATCCTTAAGCCTGTGTCTATCTGCATTGTACATGAACAAGTAGTCTAACCTGGAGTATTCAGTGTGGCGGGCTGAGTAAAAAGTATATTCCTTATCTGTCTTGTGGGTGTCATGCCATACATTGAGCAGTCCTAGATCCTGCAATATCCTATTGATCTTTTTAGCAACTTGACTCATTTTCCTATTTTGATTTGTGCTGTCCTATTTTCAGTTTAAAATCGTGTTAAAATCCCCTCCACAGATAAGATTGCTATCCAGTTTACATTTAACAAGTATAAATCTACCCTCCTTGTGTCACGTTCTGACCTGTAAAGGTGTTATTTGTTAGTGTTTAGTTTGGTCAGGACGTGGCAGGGGGTATTTGTTTTATGTGGTTCAGGGTGGTTGTGTGTATGTGTCCATGTAGAGAGGGGTATTTGATTTATTAGTCCAGGGTTTTGGTTATTGTTCAATGTTAGTTTATTTATATGTTCTGTCTAGTCATTTGTATTTCTATGTTTAGTTAATTGGTGTTGGGGCCTTCAGTTGGAGGCAGCTGTCTATCGTTGCCTCTGATTGAAGGTCCTATAATTAGGGGTGTGTTCGTATTGTGGATTGTGGGTAGTTGTATTCTGTTTTGTGCTTATCACCTGACAGAACTGTTAGTGTCGTTTCCGTTAATTGTATACGTGTTTCTCCTTCTTTTATATTAAAAAAAGATGAGTATACACTTCCCTGTTGCGTCTTGGTCCTCCACACATGACACACGTTACACCTTGTCTTTTATTTCTGACAAACTCAAAATTAACTGAATTTGGGATCAAGATTGCAACTCCCCTTCTACCCATGTTGTAAGAAGATTTTATTTTCTTCCTATATCCCATTTTCTTGAGTTTCTCGTATTCAGGTGTGGATAAGTGAGTCTCCTGCCAGAATAGTATGTCAACTCTCTCCCGTTTCATCTTTGCTATTACCTTACTTCTCTTGATGGCACTCCCCAGTCCGTTTACATTGAGACTTATGACCTTAAATTCCCAATGATGCATCGATATCAATAAAAAAACCTGTGCACCATATCTGCCTGCTTATCATGAGCCTATAAATGATTGAAAAATCAAGAACGATAAAGTTAAACAAAGTGGGAAAATACTTTGGTATTTGGACTCTCATGTCATAGGACTGTCTCTTGCCTCTGGGGTTTGAGGGGATGAGCCTGTCCGCAGGAGGGGCCCCTCGCTCAGATATGAAAATGCGTGACGTAGTCACAAACAAGACCTGTTGGAACCGAAAAATAATAAGGGCGCCTATTTCGTCGCTTATACACATCGGTTAATTACAAGTGAAAACTAAATTGGTCATGCGTGCATATCATGAATTCTCCTCTTGATGCTTTGTGAGCATCCCGCGTTCAATGGTGATTGGCTTGTGATTCACAAGTGTCAAAGGAGGTAGAACTGACAAGACCCTTGGATTCTCTGGGAGAATTTCAACCAGCGCATCATAAATGTTGCTTTATTTGCTCAACAGCGTGTCCTGAGTGAAGGTAGTTGAGTGGATAATTGGTTTGTATTGGATGAGCTGCACAGTACTGGTGGTGAACCTCCTCTACTCCTTTAGGGGAGAAATTAGATAAGATAGGCAACCTCTGTCACCCTTCACTGACCGCCATCACCCCCCTTTTCTCAACCCCGCCAACTCCTTACCCCCCCAAACCAAGTCACAACTAAGTAAATGGGGGACGTAACCTGAGCATGTGCATCCGCTGCCCTGTGCCCTTTCTGGCCCTTGTCCCCTTCAAGTAATCCCTTGTGTGTGACAAAGAAATGCCACATGGTCAAAACCCAGAGCCTGGCTAGCTATAGATCCTTTAGTCACGCCTAACGTTACTCGGACGCTAGTGCAACTGGGTAAACAGCAGTAAAAAAAGGACTAGATAATACAGGGTACAACAACAATGATATATCTGCCTGTCTGAGCCTCTCATATTGGTTATTGGGCCAGCTGCAATGAGCATCATCCCCTTCAAGAAAAATCAAGAGAACCAAAATGTATCTTTTCCCTACCTTCCTGAGACACACTTAGATGGTTGGGGGTACAGGGTCAGCCGCCATGCAGTAAAACGATTTCAGGGGGTTTAGTGCCTTGCTCAGGGGGCACAACAACAGAAGATTACACCTCGGATGTTGATAACAGCAACCCTCCGGTTGCCGCCAGATTTGTTGATCAGACCTGGGATTTGAACCGGCAGCCCTCCCCAATTTTGTTTTAATTTTTTCAATATCATTATGATGACTTGTGACAATTTCAACCGTTCCTGCTTTTAAGTGATGGTTGGAGAAGGTGTGTGGGGGGGGAGCAGCCTTCCTCTCTCTACTGCAAATAGCAGACAGGGGTTGGGAGGGTCCCAGATAGAGAATGGGTGGGAAAGGGCTGGTGCTGTGGCTTGGGCCTGGGACACTGAAGTCCTAGGAAAACTGGTTGGTTCTGCCTGTATCCCCACCCAGCTGGTTAAAAACGTTCTCATGACGTCCCAACAAAAAAGTTGTATTTAGGGTACTGCAAATAACTAAAAGATGTTGCAGGATCAATAACAATGCAATTACGATTGACTACATAATGTGCAGTGACACCAGCCCACACATTCAACAAGGCCACACTCGTTGTCAACATGGGAACATCAAAAATATCCAAAACATAATAGAAAAAAAGGGGGTGAGGTTAACAAGGCTCTAAGGTCTCCAAACAACTACCTACATTACTGTTAAAAATGTTTATTTAAAGGGAAAGATTTGAAGAATTTAACAAAATTCTTGTTCTACCTGGAACTTATAAGTAATACATATGGCAGCAAACACACATACAATATTCATAGAAGATTCTTGTCATATCTTACTGTACAAACTCATTATTAAGAAGGTGTTCTTCATTTTTGTTCACTCAATGTAAATGGGTGAGTAACATTGAGACATAACAGAAATGTTGCATGTATTGTATAAAAAACATACAAGAGACATGTAAGCTAAGCCTTCTAAGGTCTCACATACATGGGATATACGAATTTCAAAGTACTTGGATCATAGTAATACCAATCTGTTGCATGTATTGTATAAAACCATACAAGACACATGTAAGCAAAGGTCTCTCACAAACTCAGCAAAAAAAGAAACGTCCTCTCACTGTCAACTGCCTTAATTTTTAGCAAATTTAACATGTGTAAATATTTGTATGACCATAACCAGATTCAACAACTGAGACATAAACTGAACAAGTTCCACAGACATGTGACTAATAGAAATGGAATAAAGTGTCCCTGAACAAAGGGGGGGTCAAAATCAAAAGTAACAGTCAGTATCTGGTGTGGCCACCAGCTGCATTAAGTACTGCAGTGCATCTCCTCCTCATGGACTGCACCAGATTTGCCAGTACTTGCTGTGAGATGTTACCCCACTCTTCCACCAAGGCACATGCAAGGTCCCGGACATTTCTGGGGGGCAATGGCCCTAGCCCTCACCCTCCGATCCAACAGGTCCCAGACGTGCTCAATGGGATTGCGATCCGGGCTCTTCGCTGGCCATGGCAGAACACTGACATTCCTGTCTTGCAGGAAATCACGCACAGAACGAGCAGTATGGCTAGTGGCATTGTCATGCTGGAGGGTCATGTCAGGATAAGCCTGCAGGAAGGGTACCACATGAGGGAGGAGGATGTCTTCCCTGTAACGCACAGCATTGAGATTGCCTGCAATGACAACAAGCTCAGTCCGATGATGCTGTGACACATCGCCCCAGACCATGACAGACCCTCCACCTCCAAATCGATCCCGCTCCAGAGTACAGGCCTCGGTATAACGCTCATTCCTTCGACGATAAGCGCGAATCGACCATCACCCCTGGTGAGACAGAACCGCGACCTGTCAGTGAAGAGCACTTTTTGCCAGTCCTGTCTGGTCCAGCGACGGTGGGTTTATGCCCAAAGGCGACGTTGTTGCCGGTGATGTCTGGTGAGGACCTTACTTACAACAGGCCTTCAAGTTCTCAGTCCAGCCTCTCTCTACCTATTGCGGACAGTCTGAGCACTGATGGAGGGATGTTGCGTTCCTTGTGTAACTCGGGCAGTTGTTGTTGCCATCCTGTACCTGTCCCGCAGGTGTGATGTTCGGATGTACCAATCCTGTGCTGGTGTTGTTACACCTGGTCTGCCACTGCGAGGACGATCAGCTGTCCGCCCTGTCTCCCCGTAGCACTGTCTTAGGCGTCTCACAGTACGGACATTGCAATTTATTGCCCTGGCCACATCTGCAGTCCTCATGCCTCCTTGCACCCTGGGCATCTTTCTTTTGGTGTTTTTCAGAGTCAGTAGAAAGGCCTCTTTAGTGTCCTAAGTTTTCATAACTGTGACCTTAATTGCTTACCATCTGTAAGCTGTTAGTGTCTTAACGACCGTTCCACAGGTGCATGTTCATTAATTGTTTATGGTTCATTGAACAACCATGGGAAACAGTGTTTAAACCCTTTACAATAAAGATCTGTGAAGTTATATGGATTTTTATGAATTATCTTTGAAAGACATGGTCCTGAAAAAGGGACGTTTCTTTTTTTGGTGAGTTTACATGGGACATACACATTTCTAAGCACATGCATGCCACTGTCTGACACCCTTGACGCACGCAAAGTCACACTTATCGAAGAAAGAAGCAAAGTCCACTGTGAGGAGGAGGAGGGGGGTAAGAGCGGGGGGGGGGCAGGAGGAGGAGCAGAAGGGGGATGGGGAAAGCAAAGGAGGGAGAGGAGGAGCAGGAAGAGGGAAAGCAGCAGGAGGAGGAGGAACCACTTTGATGGCAGCAGTGAATCTGTTTCTATTTAGTGGAGATCTCTCAACAATCATTCTCACAATAGCACATAGATAGTAGTCTTTGACATATATCAAACCTAAGCAGGGCTTAGTTAAAACTCTGAATGGGAGACCAAAGACAAGTAGATGAATCAACTGTCTGGTAGGAGGTGTTGCCCAGCCTTAACCAAGGAAACTCATACCTGAAAATGTATATACAAATATTGTATTTTTCTTATAGTAATTGTCATAGTTTTTTATAAGTCAACATATAAAAAACTATGTGAAACCTATAAAGGAAGCATTTATTTTGTATAGGTTACATTATCAGAACATACACTATTCTTACCACATTCATAGATTCATATATTTTGTTGCATATACACAATGTACACAAATATGTGGACACCCCTTCAAATTAGTGGATTCGGCTATTTCAGCCACACCCATTGCTGACCAGTGCATAAAATCGAGCATGCAACCATGCAATCTCCATAGACAAACATTGGCAGTAGAATGGCCTTACTAAAGATCTCAGTGACTTTCAACATGGCACCGTCATAGGATGCCACCTTTCCAACAAGTCAGTTCGTCAAATTTCTGCCCTGCTAAAGCTGTCCCGGTTAACTGTAAGTGGTGTTATTGTGAAGTGGAAACATCTCGGAGCAACAACGGCTCAGCCGCCGAGTGCTAAAGCGCGTAGTGTGAAAAAATGGTCTGTCCTTGCTTGCAACACTCACTAGCGAGTTCCAAACTGCCTCCAGAAACAATGTCAGCACAAGAACTGTTCGACGGGAGCTTCATGAAATGGGTTACCATGGCCGAGCAGCCGCACACAAGCCTAAGATCACCATGCACAATGCCAAGTGTCGGCTAGAGTGGTGTAAAGCTCGCCGCTATGGGACTCTGGAGCAGTGGAAACACGTTCTCTGGAGTGATGGATCACATTTCACCATCTGGCAGTCCGACGGACCAATCTGGGTTTTGTGGATGCTAGGAGAACACTACCTGCCCAAATGCATAGTGCCAACTGTAAAGTTTGGTGGAGGAGGAATAATGGTCTGGGGCTGTTTTTCATGGTTCGGGCTAGGCCCCTTAGTTCCAGTGAAGGGAAATCTTAACACTACAGCACACAATGACATTCTAGAAGATTCTGTGCTTCCAACACTGTGGCAACAGTTTGGGTGGTTTTAGAATGACTGTTCGACTAGCAGGTGTCCACATACTTTTGGTAATGTAGTATATTTCATACCATATCTATGTAGGAAATTCACCACGATCGTGTATTCAATTGTGTACGCCATATAAGGCATGTAACTTAACACATATACAAATACCCCACTGATACAAAATACAAAATCTTACCAGTTACTTGTACAAATAATCTTCTGCCATTCATTATTATTTTCCATATGTGTGTAGCCTGGGAGGTCAGTCTCTGTCCCCCAGACGTGACCAGGTAGGTTACTCCCACAAGAAGCCTCTCAGCTGGGCTTGTCTGTCACGCAGACCTGGGTCTCAGCACCCGGCCTGGGGCTCCTAAACAAACACTGACCGCTGGGAAAGGTGATCTGGCCCCACTCTGTCACCTGTCGCCGCCACACACCATCACCCCTCTGGCCACCAGCCAGCCCTCCAGTGATCCACATTACCTATCGGGACAGCTGGCTGAGTGGACAGGATCCCTCAGGGAGAAGTGAGTGTGTGTGGGAGGGAGGGAGGGCTGTAATGGATTGGAGGCTGTGTGTGTGTGTGTCGTTTGTAGTTCTTCAGCGGAACATTGTTAGAGTGTGAGTTCATGGTGGGATGTGATGGGGGCAGATTGGGCATCTATTTGTGTGTAAACTCACAGCTCTTTGCCAACTTGGCACTACCATGTCCTCTGTCTCTCCTCGTTCTGGACAGCTGCATGGCGATACTAAGAGCTTGCCTCCTGCATCCAACATGTACAGTACCAGTCAAAAGTTTGGACACACCTACTCATTACATTGCAGAATAATAGTAAAGGTGTAAAAACTATGAAATAACACATATGGAATCATGTAGTAATTCTTTAAACAAATCAATATATATTTTATATTTGAGATTCTTCAAATTAGTCACACTTGATGACAGTGTGGATGACAGCTTTGCACACTCTTGGCATTCTCTCAACCAGCTTCATGAGGTAGTCACCTGGAATGCATTTCAATTAACAGGTATGCCTTGTTAAAAGTTAATTTGAGGAATTTATTTCCTTCTTAATGCGTTTGAACTAATCAGTTGAGTTGTGACAAGGTGGGGGTGGTTTACAGAAGATAGTCCTATTTGGTAAAATACCCAAGTCCATAGTATGGCAAGCCCAGCTCAAATAAGCAAAGAGAAACGACAGTCCATCATTACTTTAAGACAATCCGGAAAAAGTCAAGAACTTTAAAAACCATTGAGCGCTATGATGAAACTGGCTCTCATGAGGACCCCCACAGGAAAGGAAGACCCAGAGTTACCTTTGCTGCAGAGGATAAGTTCATTAGAGTTACCAGCCTCAAAAGTTGCAGCCTAAATAAATGCTTCACAGAGTTCAAGTAACAGACACATCTCAACATCAACTGTTCAGAGGAGACTGCGAGAATCATGCCTTCATGGTCGAATTGCTGCAAAGAAACCACTACTAAAAGGACACGAATAAGAAGAAGTGACTTGCTTGTGCAAAGAAACACGAGCAATGGACATTAGACCGGTGGAAAACTGTCCTTTGGTCTTATGGGTCCAAATTTGAAATGTTTGGTTCCAACCGCCGTGTCTTTGTGAGACGCAGAGTAGGTGAACGTATGATCTCCGCATGTGTAGTTCCCACCATGAAGCATGGAGGAGGAGGTGTGATGGCGTGGGGGTGCTTTGCTGGTGACACTGTCTGTGATTTATTTAGAATTCAAGGCACACTTAACCAGCATTCTGCAGTGATACGCCATCCCTTCTGGTTTGCGCTTAGTGGAACTTTCATTTGTTTTTCAACAGGATAATGACCCAACACACCTCCAGGCTGTGTAAGGGCTATTTGACCAAGAAGGAGACTGATGGAGTGCTGCATCAGATGACCTGGCCTCCACAATCACCTGACCTCAACCCAATTGAGATGGTTTGGGATGAGTTGGACCGCAGAGTCAAGGAAAAGCAGCCAAGACTGCATTCCAGGTGAAGCTGGTTGAGAGATGCCAAGAGTGAGCAAAGCTGTCATCAAGGCAAAGAATCTCAAATATAAAATATATTTTGATTTGTATAACACTTTTTTGGTTACTACATGATTCCATATGTGTTGTTTTGATGTCTTCACAATTATTCTACAATGTAGAAAATAGTAAAAAATTAAGAAAAAACCCTTGAATGAGTAGGTGTGTCCAAACGTTTGACTGGTACGGTATGTAGACACACATTCAGGAACGCTAGCTCACACACATACATGCACGCCAGCATAGACGCCACACACACAGACACACACACTCTTATCCCCCATTCATGCTCCCTGCCCCTATCCCCTCTCCTCCCCTCTTACAAACAGCCTATCACTTCATGATTTTGGCGTTCAATACCCGATGGATAGATCCCCCTCAGTGGCACAAAAGAGGACACCTGTCAGAGGCTGGTTAATCCCGCCGCCCCTGCTCCCTTTCCCGGGAGGCCCACTCTAATATGCACAGGGGTCCACAGCCAATGTCTGGACAGATTAGCCCCCCATGCCCCCCTCCACCTCCCCCATACACACACACACACACACACACACACGACTGCTGCTCCGTGTCCCCCTAACGAGCGCACAGAATCAGCACTAATCCTCCACAGCGGAGCCCCCGCGTCTACTTAGAACCCCGTCACACTTCGTCCCCTCTCGCTCTCTCTCTCTCCCTGCCGCCCGCAGGCCCGCCAACATAATCTCCATGCATCCCTCGTTCAACCACTCACTCGCTTGTTGGCTTGCTTTCCTCCCTGGCCCGGACTCAAGCCCATTGATCTCCTGATTTCTCCCCTTTTGTCTGGGGCTTCACCTCGGACTGCAAGCGGCCCGTCCCTGACGCAAAGCCAGATCTTATTGGTGGGGTATTAGAGCTTCTGATCTGGGAATCTGCTAGCCTCGTTGAGCCCCCTTCTCTGTCTCAGCTAGGGAGCAGCCCCATGGTATCTCCTGACTATAGGTAGAGGTGGGGGGGGGTATTGACAGGGCAGATGGAGACACATGCATTCATTCACACATGCACACACAATACAATGCTCCATGTGCTCATTCACCACACACTGCTCCACTGCACTCCACAGGGAAGTTGGTTCCAGCAAGCTGACTGTTTCCATTCCACTCAATCCTAATTACAGGCCTTGTCTGTCCCATACCGTTTCCTCCTGCTCTTTGACCATGGCTCCAGAACACTGTTTGGCCTGCATTGATGTCAGGGTTAACCTTCTGTTGTGTAATGCATATGCCTAGTTCATCACACTCACACTGGTGCATTACAGATATAAACATCAGCATCAGCTTCTGGTTTCAATAACAACAAGTGTAGACTATAACAAAAGTAAGATGTGTAGCTACCATGCAGTGAAATAAACTATAATTTAAACCAGGTAGAAAATATAGTCAGCTCTTCCTGATACTCTGCAACTCAGACATTTCTGATCATGTGTCGCCATCTTGTGGTTCAAGTGCTTACGTATGCATAACATGAGATTAACCAAATTGGACCCCACACAATATAATGCTCTTGATGTGGAGGTATTAAGATTAGAAAATTGGGAATTATGGCATTGCCTTATTTCGGTTATATGAAAGGAGGAAAACTCCTGTCCTAAACTCACTTTAATCAAATTACCTTTCTCACTGTAAACATGTTATATCATCAGTATCATAGATCTACATCTTTTCCTTCTAAAGATAGACACACTTGGTATTCTACATTTTCCAACACTTTGTATGTCCATATTATTAACATTTAAATCAGATTGTGAGCAGAGTAAAGGTCCATGGTATAATCATGAAAGGGCTGTACAGTGCATTCGGAAAGTATTCAGACCCCTTCCCTTTTTCCACATTTTGTTGCATTACAGCCTTATTCTAAAATGGATACAATAAAATGCAATCCTCAATCTATACACAATACCCCATAATGACAAAAGGAAATCCAAATGCATGAAAAAATAAAAACAGAAAAACCCTATTGACATAAGTATTCAGACACTTTGCTATGAGACTCAAAATTGAGCTCAGGTGAATCCTGTTTCCATTGATCATCCTTGAGATGTTTCTACAACTTGATTGGAGTCCACCTGTGGTACATTCAATTGATTGGACATGATTTGGAAAGGCACACACCTATCTACTGTATATAAGGTCCAACAGTTGACAGTGCATGTCAGAGCAAAAACCAAGCCATGATGTCGAAGGAATTGTCCGTAGAACTCCAAGACAGGATTGTGTCGAGGCACAGATCTGGGGAAGGGAACCAAAAAAATCTCTGAAGCATTGAAGGTCCCCAAGAACACAGTGGCCTCCATCATTCTTAGATAGAAGAAGTTTGGAACCACCAACACTCTTCCTAGAGCTGGCAGCCCGGGCCAACTTGAGCCATCGGGGAGAAGGGCCTTGGTCAGGGATGGGGAGAAGTGCCTTGGTCAGTGAGGTGACCAAGCACCCAATGGTCACTCTGACAGAGTTTCAGAGTTCCTCTGTGGAGATGAGCGCACCTTCAAGAAGGACAACCATCTCTGCAGCACTCCATCAATCAGGCATTTATGGTAGAGTGGCCAGAACAAAGACACTCCTCAGTAACAGGCACACGACAGCCCACTTGGAGTTTGCCAAGAGGCACCTAAAGGACTTTCAGACCATGAAAAACAAGATTCTCTGGTCTGATGAAACCAAGATTGAACTCTTTGGCCTGAATGCCAAGCGTCACGTCTGAAGGAAACCTGCACCATCCCTACGTTGAAGCATGGTGATGGAAGCATCATGCGGCAGGGACTGGGAGACTAGTCAGGATCGAGGGAAAAGCGAACAGAGCAAAGTACAGAGAGATCCTTGTTGAAAACCTGCACCAGAGCACTCAGAAACTCAGACTGGGGCGAAGGTTCACCTTACAACAGAATAACAACTCTAAGCACACAGCCAAGACAACGCAGGAGTCGCTTCGAGACAAGTCTCTGAATATCCTTGTGGCCCAGTCCGAGCTCGGACTTGAACACAATCGAACATCTCTGGAAAGACCTGAAAATAGCTGTGCAGCGATGCTCCCCATCCAACCTGACAGAGCTTGAGAGGATCTGCGAAGTATGGGAGAAACTCCCCAAATACAGGTGTGCCAAGCTTGTCTGTTTATTAAGACAAATACAAAATGCATAATTAAAATATAGTCATTGCATAAGTATTGAGCTCCTTTGTTTAAGCAAGCTTAAATATACTGCTCAAAAAAATAAAGGGAACACTAAAATAACATCCTAGATCTGAATGAATGAAATAATCTTATTAAATACTTTTTTCTTTACATAGTTGAATGTGCTGACAACAAAATCACACAAAAATAATCAATGGAAATCCAATTTATCAACCCATGGAGGTCTGGATTTGGAGTCACACTCAAAATTAAAGTGGAAAACCACACTACAGGCTGATCCAACTTTGATGTAATGTCCTTAAAACAAGTCAAAATGAGGCTCAGTAGTGTGTGTGGCCTCCACGTGCCTGTATGACCTCCCTACAACACCTGGGCATGCTCCTGATGAGGTGGCGGCTGTTCTCCTGAGGGATCTCCTCCCAGACCTGGACTAAAGCATCCACCAACTCCTGGACAGTCTGTGGTGCAACGTGGCGTTGGTGGATGGAGCGAGACATGATGTCCCAGATGTGCTCAATTGGATTCAGGTCTGGGGAACGGGCGGGCCAGTCCATAGCATCAATGCCTTCCTCTTGCAGGAACTGCTGACACACTCCAGCCACATGAGGTCTAGCATTGTCTTGCATTAGGAGGAACCCAGGGCCAACCGCACCAGCATATGGTCTCACAAGGGGTCTGAGGATCTCATCTCGGTACCTAATGGCAGTCAGGCTACCTCTGGCGAGCACATGGAGGGCTGTGCGGCCCCCCCAAAGAAATGCCTCCCCACACCATGACTGACCCACCGCCAAACCGGTCATGCTGGAGGATGTTGCAGGCAGCAGAACGTTCTCCACGGCGTCTCCAGACTCTGTCACGTCTGTCACATGTGCTCAGTGTGAACCTGCTTTCATCTGTGAAGAGCACAGGGCGCCAGTGGCGAATTTGCCAATCTTGGTGTTCTCTGGCAAATGCCAAACGTCCTGCACGGTGTTGGGCTGTAAGTGCAACCCCCACCTGTGGACGTCGGGCCCTCATACCACCCTCATGGAGTCTGTTTCTGACCGTTTGAGCAGACACATGCACATTTGTGGCCTGCTGGAGGTCATTTTGCTGGGCTCTGGCAGTGCTCCTCCTGCTCCTCCTTGCACAAAGGTGGAGGTAGCGGTCCTGCTGCTGGGTTGTTGCCCTCCTACGGCCTCCTCCACGTCTCCTGATGTACTGGCCTGTCTCCTGGTAGCGCCTCCATGCTCTGGACACTACGCTGACAGACACAGCAAACCTTCTTGCCACAGCTCGCATTGATGTGCCATCCTGGATGAGCTGCACTACCTGAGCCACTTGTGTGGGTTGTAGACTCCATCTCATGCTACCACTAGAGTGAAAGCACCGCCAGCATTCAAAAGTGACCAAAACATCAGCCAGGAAGCATAGGAACTGAGAAGTTGTCTGTGGTCACCACCTGCAGAACCACTCCTTTATTGGGGGTGTCTTGCTAATTGCCTATAATTTCCACCTGTTGTCTATTCCATTTGCACAACAGCATGTGAAATTTATTGTCAATCAGTGTTGCTTCCTAAGTGGACAGTTTGATTTCACAGAAGTGTGATTGACTTGGAGTTACATTGTGTTGTTTAAGTGTTCCCTTTATTTTTTTGACCAGTGTATATTGTTCTGGTGTAAAATGTGCCTTAACAAATCAAATAAGTTACTGCGTGAAATAATAGGGGTTGACATGATTTTTGGATGAATAACCCTTCCTCTGTCCCCTATACATACACCTGTAAGGTTCCTCAGTCAAGTACTGAATTACAAACACAGGTCGAACATCTCTGGAGACACCTGAAAAAGCTGTGCAGCACTGCTCCCCATCCAAACTGACAGAGCTTGAGAGGATCTGCAGAGAAGAATGGGAGAACTCCCCAAATACAGGTGTGCCAAGCTTGTAGCGTCATACCCAAGACGACTCCAGGCTGTAATCGCTGCCAAAGGTGCTTCAGCAAAGTACTTAGTAAAGGGTCTGAATACTTATGTAAATGTGATATTTCAGTTTTTTTTATACAGTACCAGAGGCTGTGTAAGGGCTATTTGACCAAGAAGGAGAGTGATGGAGTTCTGCATCCGATGAACTGGCCTCCACAGTCACCCGACCTCAACCCAATTGAGATGGTTTGGGATGAGTTGGACCGCAGAGTGAAGGAAAAGCAGACAACATCTCCAAGACTGTTGGAAAAGCATTCCAGGTGAAGCTGGTAGAGAGAATGCCTAGAGTGTGCAAACCTGTCATCAAGGCAAAGGTTGACTAATTTGAAGACTCAAATATCAAATATATTTTGACTTGTTTAACTATTTTTTGGTTACTACATAATTCCATATGTGTTATCGTTTTGATGTCTTCACTATTATTCTACAATGTAGAAAATAGTAAAAATGTACTTTTGACTGGTACTGTACATTTGCAAAAAAATCTAATAACCTGTTTTTGCTTAATCCTTATGGGCTATTGTGTGTATATTGATGAGAAAACAGCTTGAAATGGGCATGATCTAACAAAAGGGATGAGAGTAAAGAAAGGTAAAAAGATTGACATATTACCTCTGTTTTAGGCTGCAATATTTAAATAATTCAAACCACAAAAAAATGTTTATAAAAAATCTGAGAGTGGCTGTTTTGTTTTGCACGATAGACAGAAAAACACCAGCTTAAAATTGGAGAAAGATACACATTTAAGTGTAGCACTCCCTCCAAGTTTGTGAGTACTTTTACTTTGTCTCCTTATTTATTTATTTTGGGGGGGGGGGGGGGTGGTGTTCCACTGAAAGTTGCAAGACATATGGGTCCTAGAAGACACCTACCATAAGTTGCCACTAAATTTACCCAAGAAAAAAGGCAAAATAAAATAAAAACCCACACCATCCTATAATATGGAGTAAAAGGAAAGTGGAGCAAACTAAATGAGACAAAGTAAAAGGCTATTGGTGAACATACCATCACTAGAAAACAAACTGAACAAGCTCCGTTCGAGACTATCCTAAAAAAAACTGAATGTTTTTCTACCGTAAATTCCGGACTATAAGCCGCAACTTTTTTCCCACGCTTTGAACCTCGCGGCTTAAACAATGACGTGGCTAATATATGGATTTTTCCGGCTTTCAAATTTGTGGGTCCTGACAGCGTGGAGCATTGTCAAAAAATCCACTATCACCAACGGGTTTCGAAAGGCTGGACTGCTGCGTGTTGAAGAGGGCTCAGCGGGGATTTGCCTCCGGATGAAAGTGACGAGAGCGACAATGAAAACGATCCAATATCGGATGAAGCAATTCTGAGGCTATTCAACTCCGACACCGAAGGAGATGACCTCAGTGGTTTCAGTGCACAGGAAGAGGAAGATAGTGACCAATGACTTTCTTGGTAGGCTACTGTTTACTGCTAATTTTTTATTTTTTGTTACAAGCCGTGTTTCGTTAAAGCCTATTTATTTTTGTTACAAGCCGTGTTTCGTTAAAGCCTATTTATTTTTGTTACAAGCCGTGTTTCGTTAAAGGCTATTTATTTTTGTTATAAGCCGTGTTTCGTTAAAGCCTATTTATTTTTGTTACAAGCCGTGTTCGTTAAAACCTGTGTAAAGTTAATTTGTTTCAATGTATCGGTAGGCACCTGCGGCTTATAGACATGTGCGGCTTATTTATGTTCAAAATAATAATAATACTTTTTTTTAATTCAGTGGATGCAGCTTAAATTCAGGTGCGCTCAATAGTCCGGAAATTACGGTATATACCGCTAACAATATAGAAAACTAAAAACAATACATTCAGCTTTAAGATAGTAGCACCTCCATAAAATCATCTCTCTCTCATGCACCCGCACTTCTACACTAAAAGTCCACACTCCAGACTGAGTCTGCGTTGTCAGTTTACCAGCTCGTGAGCACAATCCCTAAAACCGTATTCTTTATAAAATCTCCTAGTCAAAATCCAGTACAAGTAAACAGTCTTTGTGACTTGTAAATCGTTTTTACCTTAGCAAGCATCAAGCTAACATATACTCTCACTCTTTGTAAATCCCGTACTTCTCTGACTCAGTTCGACACAAAACCAACACAAAACCTTTCCTAACGTGATGATACCTTGACTAAGTTGTTAAATAGCATTTTATTACATATTCTTTCAATATTATAACGTTTTGAAGTTCTGTTACATACTTGTAATAGTAAAAAGAACAGACACAAGTTTACGTCTGCAAAGTCCCGGCGCTTTCTTTATTCTGAAGAATGGTGTGCACGCTTAGCCAGAACTTGCTGTTTCTTGTACTACCACAGTGCAACAGCGCCATCTATTGGCCTGATGGACTACTAACGCTAAAGCATGTAGAATATACAATTTCGTTTAATTAAGACAAATACAGAAACAAATTCCTTTTTTTATATAAAGGGGTGTCTGATTTTAGTGACTTTGTTTTCAACCCATTACACTCTCCCCTCCTCTTTTGGATGACTCCTGGCATCTATTTGTTTGTCTGTCTATAGTCAAGTCAATTTCTAGTCAGTGTCTAGCATGTCCAGACAAGCGGTGTTCCTTCGTGCCAGTAACCTCCTTGTAAAACTGGATAAGTCATCATGTTTCCAGACACCATGTAAGAATTGAGCACAACTGCAATTGCTCCTTGTCTCCGTGACTGGTATGACGGGTGTCCCAGACTCTCATAACTAAACATTTCTCTTGGCCACCCAGACGGAGTGGACTTTCTCACAGGTAAGTCTTCCTTTCCATTGACCTCTTGCCACTGTACTAGCACAACATGTTGCAGTTCCTCCTGCACTTCATCCTCCACTCCGTGCTGTTCAGGTCCTTCAGACTGTGGCTGGATCTGTTCTATATCCTCTGCCATTGTAGGTCTGAACTCCTGAGCAGTAGCTTGCAGTCTGGTACGCCACTCTGGTTGACTTGGTTGTGGTCTGACATCACTCTGATGGACCCGAGGGCTGTGATGGTAAGTATAGTAGCTTTCCTCTTTATCTGAACTGTCAGATTCTTGGTCAATCATGTTACTGTTTGTTATCTGTTTTTGTTGTGGTGTTGTTCTTTTCACAGGTTTGGTTGGAGTGTCTTGATGCACTGGCAAGTCATTTACAGGTAACAGGAGGTTCCGGTGCAACACACAAAGAGCTTTGTCTCCAGACTGGATCTTATACACTGGACCCTCTCTAATTCTCTCCACAACTCTGTGTACTGTCTTCTTCCAGTAAGCACAGAGTTTCCTAGGGCTACCTCTTTCCGATAGATTCCTCACAATGACTCGACCCTGTTGTAGAGTTGCACCTTTGACACCTTTGTCGTAGTACTTCTGCCCTTTCGCTGAGGACTTTTGACTGTTTTTAGAAGCAATTTTGTATGAGTGGTGAATCTTTGTTGCCCACTTCTCTGCGAATGTTTAATGGGTTCTTGTCAATGTTTCTGGTTCAAGGTTGAAGAGTAGGTCTGGTCTCATGAGCTTGTTCTCTCTCATTTGGATTCCAACTTTTGTTTTTCAGCGAGATGATTTCTCTGATTGCAGCATCCTCGTGCTGTGCAGCCTTGATATCCTCTGTTGTGATGGCAGGCACGCCTTCAGGTGGCACACCACCCTTTCTATAGTTGACTTGCAGTACAGCCAGCCATGGAACATCCTAATTTTTCACTGCTCTGAATCCTTGCCATACCGCTTAGATAACTTCTGGTGGCATAGATTCTCTGTATTCACCCACGTGGTTGTGAAGAACGACAGGACAAGACAGTGTGTCAGCGTCTGCATTCATTTTCCCAGGCCTGTATTTCAGGTCGAAGTGGATGTCGGCCAACTCCCCGACCCAGCGGTGACATACTGCGTTGAGTCTAGCTGTGCTCAGAACATAGGTCTGTGTATACGGTAAAAGTGGGTGCATAGTATAGATAGTCTCTAAATTTGTCGCAGATTTGTCACAGATCGGCCATTTAAGTTTGCCAGAGTGGAGGTGATAGTTTCTCTCTGCTGGAGTTAGCGTTCTGGACCCATACCCGCTTACACGTAGTCTCCCATTCTGATGTTGGTAAAGGACAGCCCCTAGACCCTCATTGGAAGAATCAGTGTGTAGCACAAAAGTCAGTCTGGGTATGCTAGTATGGGTAGGTTGGTTAGCATGTCCACCAACTTGGCTACGATGGCTCTGTGTACACCCGTCCACTGGACTGGTGTCTTGGCATGCCATTGTCTATTGCTAACATTTTTGGCCTGGGTTTTTCCTCTGGTTGATTGTGGCTTGGCAGTTTTCTTCCCCTTTTCTTCTGATGGACTTTGTAGCAGCTCAAATAGAGGTTTGGCCATCCTGGAGAAATCTTGGATGAAGTAGCCTTGGTCGAGTATCGAGAACCATGTGTATCCCCCTAGGTTATCCAGCAGGTCTTGTATCCGTGGCAACAGATTCAGCTCCCTGAAGTCGACACATAACCGCAGGCTGCTGACCTTCTTGCGCACGCAGACCACTGGGCATGAATATGGAGATGTGGATTTCATGATCCAGCCTCTCTCCAGCAGGTTTTGGACATATTCTTTCACCTCTTTGTAGAGGTTTCGGAATGGAGTTGTAATTTTTCTGGACAGGCTTGTGATCCTTGAAGTTGAATTTGAGCTCAAGGTTCGGAATGCAGCCGATATCTCCATCTTCCTGTGCCAACACAGATTCTTGATGCAGCATTCTTCTGAATATTTTCTGTTCCTCTTCCTGTAGATGTTCTAAGTCAACAGGTGGGTGCCATTTTTCTCTTGACCCAACTGGTGTGCGACTCTCTTTTCTCTGCTCACCATGGTGAAGCTGAATGGAGCATTGAAAAGCATCACTTGAGTGACTCACATGCTTCTTCTGACAGTCAGGTGCTGTGATGACACTGTTCTCTGAGAGAGGTAAATGTCATTTTGTGTAGAATTCTGAATTGGAATCTTTACCACCTTCGAGGCTCCACAGAGCACATCCACGAGGCATGTAAACAGCTCCAAACCTTCTGGGCAATGGCTGTCCATGGCTGGCTCGAACATCATTGTTCCTCCCTCCTGCCAGGCTCTGATTCTACAATTCACCTCAGCTATTTGACCTGTAGGAAGTTCTTTCTTTCCCACTTTTACCAAACAGCTCAGTGACATTTCTTCATGGGTCATCATGAAGAATTAAGAAGCTATGCGATGCATTTCACCTTAGGTGTCTTAAGCTGAGTGTGTGTTGATGTTCCTGTGTGTTGACGTGTAGCTGTTTTCTCTGTCTTGACACAGTTGATTTGTAGTAGGGATGGATTGTTTGCAGCGATCACTGTCTGTCCCTCGCCAGCGACCTGACTTTTCCTATCGGCTGTAGGAAAGGGGGGTTCCCACTTTCGAAATGTGTGTTTCTGTGAATTACCGCATGATCTGGGAAAAACAGAGTTGATTTGTTATAAGCGTAGTGACCGATAGGGAGTGCATGGCTTTGGAATCTGAATAGTTGGATTGACCGTGTCTCAAACGAATTGCATTAATAACGAGTCGATGTCCACGCACGCGCGGAAATCTAATTAGCAAAATATTAAAAATCCCATAAAGAGCTGTCAGTTTAAGCTTAGAGATATGTGTTTTTGCATTGGATGCATCTCAATCCACCACATCCGACGATGTCGACATTCCGCATCTGCGGTGACAGAACTAGAGTGGTGTGTCAGACCCTGAGATATCCTGAAAAATCGGTCTTCTCACAAAATCGTCTGTAGTGTCTGAATTGTTTGGGCTACACACTTTCCCTCTGTGGAAAGGTGAGACTCTCACGAACATGTAAACTCAGCAAAAAAGAAACGTCCCTTTTTCAGGACCCTGTCTTTCAAAGATAATTCGTAAAAATCCAAATAACTTCACAGATCTTAATTGTAAAGGGTTTAAACACTGTTTCCCATGCTTGTTCAATGAACCATAAACAATTAACTTTTTTAGGATAGGTGACAGCATTTGGAATTTTGGATGAAAAGCGTGCCCAAAGTAAACTGTCTGCTACTCAGGCCCAGAAGCTAGGATATGCATATAATTAGAAATTAGTAGATTTGGATAGAATACCCTCTAAAGGTTCTAAAACTGTTAAAATTATGTCTGTGAGTATAACAGAACTTATTTGGCAGGGGAAACCCCGAGGACAAACCATCCAGGAATTTTTGTTGTTGTTGAGGTGACATTGTTTTCAAGGGCTTTTCTATGTGGATCTAGATTTCTAAGTCACTTGCTTGCAGTTCCTATCGCTTCCACTGGATGTCAACAGTCTTTAGAAATTGGTTGATATTTTTCTTTTGAGTAATGAAGAAATATGGCTGTTCAGAGCGAGAGTCAAGTCTAGTGTACTGTTGTGGTTGGGGCGCGTGACCTGAAAACTCGCTCCACTTTGTTTTCGTCCGGTATTGAACACAGTTTATCCCGTCTTAAATTTGATCGATTATTTACGTTAAAAAATACCTAAAGTTGTATTAGGAAAGTTGTTTGAAATGTTTGGATTAAGATTACAGGTAATTTATTAGATATTTTGTAGTCATGTTGCGCGAGTTGGAACCGGTGTTTTTCTGAATAAAACGCGCCAAATAAATGGACCTTTTGGAGATATAACAATGGAATTTATTGAACAAAAGGACCATTTATGATGTTTATGGGACATATTGGAGTGCCAACAGAAGAAGATCTTCAAAGGTAAGGCCTGAATTATATTGTTATTTCTGAGTTTTGTGTCACGCCTGGCGGGTTGAATTATGATTGTCATGTGTTTTTTTGATGGGGTGCTGTCCTCAGAAAATAGCATGGTTTGTTTTCGCCGTAAAGCCTTTTTGAAATCTGACACGGTGGCTAGATTAACAAGAAGTTAAGCTTTAATTTGATGTATTTCACTTGTGAATGTATGAAAGTTAAATATTTCTAATAATATTTTGGGAATTTCGCGCTCTGCCATTTCACCAGATGTTGTTGAAACATTCCGCTAGCGGAACCCCTAGCCGTAAAAGGTTAATGAACATGCACCTGTGGAACGGTTGTTAAGACACTAACAGCTTACAGACGGTAGGCAATTAAGGTCACAGTTATAAAAACTTAGGACACTAAAGAGGCCTTTCTACTGACTCTGAAAAACACCAAAAGAAAGATGCCCAGGGTCCCAAGGAGGCATGAGGACTGCAGATGTGGCCAGCGCAATAAATTGCGATGTCCGTACTGTGAGACGTCTAAGACAGCGCTACAGGATGGACAGCTGATTGTCCTCACAGTGGCAGGCTACGTGTAACAGCACAGGATCGGTACATCTGAACAGGTACAGGATGGCAACAACAACTGCCCGACTTACACCAGGAACGCACAATCCCTCCATCAGTGCTCAGATTGTGCGCAATAGGCTGAGAGAGGCTGGACTGAGGGCTTGGAGGCCTGTTGTAAGGTAGGTCCTCACCAGACATCACCGGCAACAACGTCGCCTTTGGGCACAAACCCACCGTCACTGGACCAGACATGACTGGCAAAAAGTGTTCTACTCTGACGAGTCGCAGTTCTGTCTCACCAGGGGTGATGGTCGAATTCCCGTTTATCGTCGGAAGGAATGAGCGTTACACCTGGAAGGTAATCTGGAGTGGGATCAATTTGGAGAAGTGGGTTTCGTCATGGTCTGGGGCGGTGTGTCACAGCATCATCGGACTGAGCTTGTTGTCATTGCAGGCAATCTCAATGCTGTGCGTTACAGGGAAGATATCCTCCTCCCTCATGTGGTACCCTTCCTGCTCATCCTGACATGACCCTCCAGCATGACAATGCCACCAGCCATACTGCTCGTTCTGTGCATGATTTCCTGCAAGACAGGAATGTCAGTGTTCTGCCATGGCCAGCGAAGAGCCCGTATCTCAATCCCATTGAGCACGTCTGGGACCTGTTGGATCGGAGGGTGAGGGGTAAGGCCATTCCCCCCAGACATGTCTGGGAACTTCAGGTGCCTTGGTGGAAGAGTGGGGTAACATCTCACAGCAAGAACTGGCAAATCTGGTGCAGTCCATGAGGAGGAGATGCACTGCCGTACTTAATGCAGCTGGTGGCCACACCAGATACTGACTTACTTTTGATTTTGACCCCCCCCCCCCCCCCCCCCTTTGTTCAGGGACACATTATTCAATTTCTGTTAGCCCCATGTCTGTGGAACTTGTTCAGTTTATGTCTCAGTTGTTGAATCTTGTTACGTTCATACAAATATTTACACATGTTAAGTTTGCTGAAAATAAACGCAGTTGACAGTGAGAGGACGTTTCTTTTTTTGCTGAGTTTACATGTGGGTTGTTTTGTTCTAGGAGGCCCAACAGGCCTCACAAGATTTGTCTGAATGTTCTCTGTTACCAGTTAAAAACATTTCTACAAGTACATATGGAGACTGTTTTAGTGCCTAAAATAAGGGTTTAAATACATGTAACAATAAATATTTTGTTTCCTGATCTTTCTTATATCTCTCAGATATAGGACAGACACTTCAGAACAAACTTCCTTTAGATTTTTTTTTGGGGGGGGACTATCTGTTGTTCCATGAGTGAATTTAATGTGTTTGTAGGGGCTAATAGCAGTAAAGTCAAATAAATGTTTCATCAAATAATTGTTTTATACACAGTACCAGTCAAAAGTTTGGACACACCTACTCATTCAAGGGTTTTTATTTATTTTTACTATTTTCTACAATTTAGAAAAGTATGAAATAACACATGGATTTATGTAGTAACCAAAAAAGTGTTAAACAAATCTAAATATATTTTAGATTTTTGATTCTTCAAAGTAGCCACCCTTTGCCTTGATGACAGCTTTGCACACTCTAGGCATTCTCTCAACCAGCTTCACCTGGACTGCTTTTCCAACAGTCTTGGAGTTCCCACATATTCTGATCACTTGTTGGCTGCTTTTCCTTCACTCTGCGGTCCAACTCATCCCAAACCATCTCAATTGGGTTGAGGTCAGTTGATTGTGGAGGCCAGGTTATCTGATGCAGCACTCCATCACTTTCCTTCTTGGTCAAATAGCCCTTACACAAATTATAGACCCACTAAGCGCAAACCAGATGGGATGGTGTATCGCTGCAGAATGCTGTGGTAGCCATGCTGGTTAAGTGTGCCTTGAATTCTAAATAAATCACTGTGTCACCAGGAAAGCACCCCCACATCATCACACCTCCTCTTCCATGCTTCACGGTGGGAACCACACATGCAGAGATCATCCGTTCACCTACTCTGTGTCTCATAAAGACATGGCGGTTGGAACCAAAAATCTCAAATTTGGACTCATCAGACCAAAGGACAGATTTCCACCGGTCTAATTTTATTTTATTTTATTTAACCTTTATTTAACCAGGAAGGGCTCATTGAGATTTAAAATGTCCTGGACAAGATAGGCAGCGCCAAGTCATTACAAAAATTACAGACAAACAACATGAAAAACTACAAGTAATCTAGTAAAAACCATAGAATTAACAAAGAATATAACAAAATCAAAAACAGCAAATTAAAAACATTGACATGTCAGGGAATCAGTCTCAAGATCATTCATCAGTGATTTAAAAATACCAATCGGGACAAGTTCTTCCAGTTTAAAAGTATTTTGTAAGGCATTCCAAGACGATGGCGCAGAGTACATAAAAGCCCTTTTACCAAATTCAGTTTGGACATTTGGAACAGTTAGCAAGATAAAGTTCCGCGAACGAAGAGAGTACCCACCACATTTCTGAACAATAAAATGTGGTGGGTACTCTCTTCGTTCGCGGGACTTTAATGTCAATTGCTCGTGTTTCTTGGCCCAAGCAAGTCTCTTTTTCTTATTGGTGTCTTTTAGTTGTTGTTTCTTTGCAGAAATTCGACCATGAAGGCCTGATTCACATACCATGGCAAACAGCAATGCAGCATGGCCTGTCTGACCTTGCTACGAAAGTCTACCCTTTCATGCCACCTTCCACTTTGGAAACAAATCACATGACAACTTCCAATGGCAAATAAGTGAAAAACAAGGAACTTATTCTGGCATCTGATGATCTTGTCATCACGCACGGCCTGTAGGTGTATTGGAAGAAGGTCAAAGGACACTCCAAATCACCATGCCCAGACAAAATTGCCAATGACCATGCTGGCAGGTGCCCTGCAGGTGCCCTGCAAGGCACGCCTTGGGTCTTCAACACCTACGGTGTGCATGGTTACTCGTAGCCGTGCAATACCACTGGCTGGTTCTTCCCATGGCCACGGTGCCCTGCTCACACACTCGTTCCAAAATACTGACTTAGTCGCCAAGCAACACTAGGTTCCTTCTCTTGCTGCCCGGATTCAGTTCTTGTCCAACCCAGTCAAATGCCCAGTGACAGAGCAGGCCTTGGCAAGCTCACACAATCTATGCTCGCCGTACGACAGCAAACAAAACCTCAAACTTGTGAATGATCTATTGGTTTATGTCCCGGACACCAACACCACTCACAGGTGTGTGATCCCCAAGACACAACGGGGGATGATGATAGCAGTGGCAGTCAGTGCCATTTCAGATGAGGGAGGACACATTATTTTTTCATGAGCATGGCCTTATCTCTATTACAGCATTTTGGATGACTGTCATTAATATTTCATTCACCCAGTTAAATGTAACAGCGATAGGTTTAGGCTACTACATGATACTCAAATTTTTCCTATACCCATCATGAGGTTGCTACAACCTAGCCTATGAATATAAGTTTACAGCGTAGGTGCACACAGGTCGAGAGACAAATTTGATGTGACACATGGACAGACATGGACATTCAATACCGCCTTGCACACTCTTGCCTGCATCTAGGTATTATTGGGTGTAATCATTAGTCCAACAGTTGCAAACAAGAGTTTCTATTGGACAAATTCAGGTATGTTTATCCCCGTTGTGTTCCATTTGCAGAACAAAATCGGCGGAATGAATACACCCCTGATCACGCTTAAACACAGTTTCATAGCAGCCATGTTGTATTCCTTCTTGGATCTACGTTATGCACGCTGATCCTTCCACCTCTTCCCTTCGCTTGTGGCCTTCAATGCACAACACATCACTTGTATGTGACCAGGCAAAAAAACCTTTCCAAGCCAAACCACTACATCGTTGTCTCTTGCCACTCTTGTCTGCATCTAGCTGATATAGGGTGTTATCATTAGTCCAAAAGTTGAAAACGAGAATTTCTATTGGACAAATTCAGGTGTGTTTATCCCCGTTTTGTTCCGCCACACACAGCCTACATCGTTATCCCCATATTAGCTAAAGTAACGTCATAGTCAGCATAGCTAATAGAACTAACGCGTTAGTAAACCCGCTAAATCATGCAGTAACGTTACAGTGTTCAGACAGTAAGCAGTTACATCAGCGGGCCCCCGTGGCAATAAACTTGTAAAACCAAAAGCTGACCTTGATTTGGAAGAGTTGCAGTGTTGTGTTGGATAGTCATAGCCAGCCAGCTAACATGGCATCCTGCTGTTTGAGCAGGGTGTTTCAGTGGGCTAAACTAGCTAGCTGCATTTGCTATCTAAATGAAACTGAAGGTGAAGAAAAACGACAATCTCTCTCCATTTCTCTCTTGCTTCTCCTTCATTTGGGAAGAAATGAATTTGTTCAAAACGTTCAACTATTTTCTTTCTCTCTCTGAGTCAACTACTCACCACAGTTTATGTACTGCAGTGCTAGTTAGCTGTAGTTTATGCTTTCAGTACTAGATTAATTATCTGATCCTTTGATTGGGTGGATAACATGTCAGTTCATGCTGCAAGAGCTCTGATAGGTTGGAGGACGTCCTCTGGAAGTTGACATAATTACTGTGTAGGTCTATGGAAGGGGTGGAGCAGGATGTGGCACAGTACATAAGGAGATGGTTAACCTGTTGCCAACTCCAACCTTCCAAACCACTTCACAGAGCACCTTTACAATGCAAGAGTGAATTTTATCCCTGGAGTTCAATCCAGATTAGGATGGGATTCCTCTGGCTGATCCTGGCACTCTGCGTCCTTTTTGACTCCAACCAACCAGATGCACTAAAGAGCGGAGCCCCCAGCGGGTATCGATCATCCTATGCGACGATCCAGGACTGCTAATCACCAACTGTAAGGTACACACAGAGAGAGTGTACAGTGGCAAGAAAAAGTATGTGGACCCTTTGGAATTACCTGGATTTCTGCATAAATTGGTCATAAAATGTGATCTGATCTTCATCTAAGTCACAACAATAGACAAACACAGTGTGCTTAAACTAATAACACACAAATTATTGTATTTTTCTTGTCTATATTGAAAAAAATATTTTAAACATACAACGTGTAGGTTGGAAAAGGTATGTGAACAAAAGAGATCTCAGAAGACCTAAGATTAAGAATTGTTGACTTGCATTAAGCTGGAAAGGGTTACAAAAGTATCTCTAAAAGCCTTGATGTTCATCAGTCCACGATAAGACAAATTGTCAATAGCACTGTTGCTACTCTCCCTAGGAGTGGCCGGAAGGCAAAGATGACTGCAGGAGCACAGTGCAGAATGCTCAATGAGGTTAAGAAGAATCCTAGAGTGTCAGCTAAAGACACAGAAATCTCTGGAACATGCTAACATCTCTGTTGACGAGTCTACAATATGTAAAACACTAAACAAGAATGGTGTTCATGGGAGAACACCACAGACGAATCCACTGCTGTCCAAAAAAACATTGCTGCATGTCTGAAGTTCGCGAAAGAGCACCTGGATGTTCCGTAGTGCTACTGGCAAAATATTCTGTGGACAGATGAAACTTAAAGTTGAGTTGTTTGCAAGGAACACAAAACACTATGTGTGAAGAAAAAAAGGCCCTGCACACCAACATCAAAACCTCATCCCAACAGTAAAGTATGATGGAGGGAGCATCATGGTTTGGAGCTGCTTTGCTGCCTCAGGGCCTGGACAGCTTTCTGTCATCGTCGGAAAAATGTATTCCCAAGTTTATCAAGACATTTTGCAGGAGAATGTAAGGCTATCTGTGTGCCAATTGAAGCTCAACAGAAGTTGGGGGATGCAACAGGACAATGACCCAAAACACAGAAGTAAATCAACAACAGAATGGCTTCAACAGAAGAAAATACACCTTCTGGAGTGGCCCAGTCAGAGTCCTGACCTAAACCCGATTGAGATGCAGTGGCATGACCTCAAGAGAGCGGTTCACACCAGACATCCCAAGAATATTGCTGAACTGAAACAGTTTTGTAAAGAGGAATGGCCCAAAATTCCTCCTGATCGTTGTGCAGGTCTGATCCGCAACTACAGAAAACGTTTGGTGTTTGTCTATTGTTGTGACTTAGATGAAGATCAGATCAAATTTTATGACCAATTTATGCAGAAATCCAGGTAATTCCAAAGGGTTCACATACTTTGTCTTGCCACTGTACATCTGCTTGGACGCTGAGAATGTGTACCACAAACACGTTCCCCCCAGCGCACACCTGAGTTGGGCCAGGTCTGATAGGACCAGCCAGGCAATCAGGTTGAGGTCAGGACTCTGACTGGGCCACTCCAGAAGGTGTATTTTCTTCTGTTGAAGCCATTCTGTTGTTGATTTACTTCTGTGTTTTGGGTCATTGTCCTGTTGCATCCCCCAACTTCTGTTGAGCTTCAATTGGCGGAGAGATAGCCTTACATTCTCCTGCAAAATGTCTTGATAAACTTGGAAATACATTTTTCCGATGATGACAGAAAACTGTCCAGGCCCTGAGGCAGCAAAGCAGCTTGCAACATGTGGGAAAGACTCTCAAAGATAATATTCCGGTGGTTAACACGCATGCTACTCTCATTAACAGAACCCTCCATTCAGTAGGAAAGTTGGTAGAGGGTATGAATCATGATTATGCCCATGTACAACTGGTAAGGATGTTAATGGAGGACTTCCTTTGTGAGGTCAGATCATACATCGATGATAACTTAGCCATGAACAGAGTTCCCTCGTCCCAAGTTCCCATTACGATGGTGCATAACATATTGACCGCAGCTAGAACAGCTACTGTAGAACCACTACAGGTACATTTAGCCTACGGCCTAGGAAGTGCAATTTCTTTCCATGTAGACACTCGGAACAACAAGGTGGGATTCTTGCTCACACTCACTCTCATTAATGTAGAGAATATCTACAGGTTACAAACCGTACCCAACGTCAGGTTCTGGCAGGACAACACCCATGTGAAAATAAACACAAATCATGATTTTGCGTAAGTAGCATGAGTCCATGGACCCAGTCAGCCTGGTGTGAACAGTACAGGCTGATGCAATCTTGTACTGCCATCCTATCTGCAGCAACTGCGTGATGCCAACGCGTCAGCATTGACCAACATCCCTATGGAACGATTCCGACTTGTAAATCCATGCCACAAAGAATTCAAGCTACTGTGGAGGCAAAGGGGGGTCCGACCTGGTAGTAAATGGGTGTACTTTATAAACTGGCCTGTGAGTGTATACTCAAATCTCTAGTGCCAGGTCTGGGTCGATACCAATCTTTGGAAAGCTGGCATGTGATACAGAGACTCCTATAAATGTTACAGCCACTGCTTCCCCAAAGGAATCCAGGTAGGTCCTCTCTAAACTGATGCTCTTAGGGCCTTATAACCTTATAAGTAATCTACAACTTACTGTATACTACTGCCTTAAGCAACACATAATTGAAATAGGATCGCTCTAGGTAAGACATTAGACTAGTGTCCGAACAGTCATTTAGCAAAATGTATGTACAGTATAAAAATGTGCGCTAGATTGTTAAGGTGTGGTAACCAGAATGAATGTGTTTATTTACCCATCTATATAATCTTTATTCTAAAGTGTTATGAATAGTCTTCCATACAACCACGAATTAAGTGCTATAGCGTCATGCACCCTTAGTTGTGGGTAGTGGAAAACCGATATTCACTAAGTACCACGTTCCAGGCCAAGATGTACAGTTATGGGACAGGAGACAGAAAACAGATACCTTCGGGAAATCAGCAGACCGTCTAATGATTTGCATGTGTTGCTTTCGAGCAGCCAGGGATGTGTATTCTAGAGAAGGAGAGTCAAACTTTTTTTACTATTTGGTGCCAATACAGCCCAATGAACAATGTATTAAAACTGGAGAGCTAATGACATGTTGGTATAACTTGAAGCATAATGTTTCAATTTTCTCCTGGTTGACCTATGCCATCAAAAGGGATTGAGGATTTACTGTAACATAGAATGTGCGTAAATCATCCAAGGCATATTTGCCACCCTGTTCAGCCTATCAGAGTCCATCGTCTGTGAGTTTTCTCATAAATTACAGGAATGGCAAACAGGCGTCGGATCAAGTTTTTTCAAGGTGTGGCCACACCATGTGAACGAAAGTTTGGTATGATTGAAAGGCCCGAAGCCACCCTTTCGGTTTTGTTGCCTGTTCTCGACTCACTGTTGCAAGCTCGCTTTTCAGGACATTACAACATAGAGAAAAAAGTTGGTTATCTGGATTACCTTATTGCCACACCGGAGCGCAGGAAGAAAGCCAGGCTGTGTCATGTCAACATGTTGAAACCATACTTCTCCCTCTGTGATCGGGCTGAGAAGTCGGTGGGAACCAGTAGTGATCCTCTACCTGTGGCCACTGTCGTAACCATTTTACATTTTACATTTACGTCATTTAGCAGACGCTCTTATCCAGAGCGATTTACAAATTGGTGCATTCACCTTAAGATATCCAGTGGAACAACCACTTTACAATAGTACATCTATATCCTTTTTTGGGGGGGGGGTTAGAAGGATTACTTTATCCTATCCCAGGTATTCCTTAAAGAGGTGGGGTTTCAGGTGTCTACGGAAGGTGGTGATTGACTCCGCTGTCCTGGCGTCGTGAGGGAGCTTGTTCCACCATTGGGGTGCCAGGGCAGCGAACAGTTTTGACTGGGCTGAGCGGGAACTGTGCTTCCGCAGAGGTAGGGGGGCCAGCAGGCCAGAGGTGGATGAACGCAGTGCCCTTCTTTGGGTGTAGGGCCTGATCAGAGCCTGAAGGTACGGAGGTGCCGTTCCCCTCACAGCTCCGTAGGCAAGCACCATGGTCTTGTAGCAGATGCGAGCTTCAACTGGAAGCCAGTGGAGTGTGCGGAAGAGCGGGGTGACGTGAGAGAACTTGGGAAGGTTGAACACCAGACGGGCTGCGGCGTTCTGGATGAGTTGTAGGGGTTTAATGGCACAGGCAGGGAGCCCCGCCAACAGGGAGTTGCAGTAATCCAGACGGGAGATGACAAGTGCCTGGATTAGGACCTGCGCCGCTTCCTGTGTAAGGCAGGGTCGTACTCTGCGAATGTTGTATAGCATGAACCGACAGGATCGGGTCACCGCCTTGATGTTTGCGGAGAACGACAGGGTGTTGTCCAGGGTCACGCCGAGGCTCTTAGCACTCTGGGAGGAGGACACAATGGAGTTGTCCACCGTGATGGCGAGATCATGGAAAGGGCAGTCCTTCCCCGGGAGGAAGAGCAGCTCCGTCTTGCCGAGGTTCAGCTTGAGGTGGTGATCCGTCATCCACACTGATATGTCTGCCAGGCATGCAGAGATGTGATTCGCCACCAGGTTATCAGAAGGGGGAAAGGAGAAGATTAATTGTGTCGTCTGCGTAGCAATGATAGGAGAGACCATGTGAGGATATGACAGAGCCAAGTGACTTGGTGTATAGCGAGAATAGGACTATAGTATAGGACTATAGGACTATAGAATATTGACTATAGTATTCCTCAAGAGTACGAGGAAAGCCCAGCACTTCTTCGAGAGCACGAGGAAAGCCTAATACACCCTCTGCCTGTGGGACGGTTGAATAACTGAGAGATTCTGGGGAACCTTTATGGCTTTTTGACACACTTGTCTCCGGTGGACCATGTTTATTCTCAGATGTGCCAACTCAGTCAAATGTACTAGAGCAGGGTTTCCCAAACTCGGTCCTGCCCTCCAGATGCATGTTTAGTTTTTAGCCCTAGCACTACACAGCTGATTCAAATAATCAAAGCTTGATGAGTTGGTTATTTGAGTCAGCTGTGTAGTGTAGGAAACATTGCAAAACTCTGCCCCAATCAAACAGCATGCCTATTGAGTTCATCCTGAAAATAGTGAGAAACACTGCAGTGAGGTGGAGTTTATGCTGGCGCATGACATTGCAATACATGGTAACAGTCCGTGGAGTTCGTCCTGAGTATTAGTATGGATGGGTCTCCGTGCTTTTGTTCCAATTTTCGCAAACTCAAATGCATTACTAAGTCAGACTTGTGTGACACAGGAGAAGATGTGGGGTATGAAACGGGGTATGATTCTCGCTTTGGGTGCGGGAGATCCCAGGTTAAGATCCCGGACGAGCCCCCATTTTGTTACATTCCCCAACAAGAAACCAAAAATGTTCACTCAAACAGAAGGGGGAACTAGCAAAGAGTCACTACCAACAACCAAAACAAAACAAGAAAGGTTTTTGAAGGGGTTCTCAAAGACACCTATGGGGGTGTTCAATGAAAGTTGCAAAGCAACAAGAAATATGGGTCCTAAAAGTCACCCACCAGAAGCACCCACTAAGTCTGCCCAAGAAAAGGCCATCTAAAATAAAAACCTTGGCCCCAGTGATGTACTGGGCCGTACGCACTACCCTCTGTAGTGCCTTGCGGTCAGAGGCCGAGCAGTTGTCATACCAGGCAGTGATGCAACCAGTCAGGATGCTCTCGATGGTGCAGCATAAGAACGTTTTGAGGATCTGAGGACCCATGCCAAATCTTTTCAGTCTCCTGAGGGGGATTACGCATTGTCGTGCCCTCTTCACAACTGTCTTGGTGTGTTTGGACCATGATACTTTGTTTGTGATGAGAATGGGGACGTGCTCGGTCCTCCTTTTCCTGTAGCCGACAATCATCTCCTTTGTCTTGATCACGTTGAGGGAGAGGTTGTTATCCTGGCACCACACTGCCAGGTCTTTCCTCCTCAAAGCTGCCATGTCCCTTAATGTTGATGATGTGGTTGTTACTGACAACAAGCATATGGCTGAGCTCTTTAATCACCACTTCATTAAGTCAGGATTCCTATTTGAGTCAGCCACGCCTCCTTGCCCGTCCAACACTTCCTCATCTCCCAGCCCTTCTAATGCCCAGCCCTGATGCTCCTCCCTATTTCCCCTCCACTACACAGCTTCTCCATGCAGGCAGTTACTGAGTTTGAGGTGCTAAAGGAGCTCCTTAAACTTGACCCCAAAAAAACATTTGAGTCAGATGGTTTAGACCCTTTCTTCTTTAAGGTTGCAGCCCCTATCATCGCCAAACCTATCTCTGACCATTTTAACCTGTCTCTCCTCTCTGGGGAGGTTCCCAGTGCTTGGAAGGCAGCCATGGTGTGACCATTATTTAAAAGTGGAGATCAAGCTTATCCTAACTGTTATAGGCCCTGTTTATCAAAGTGTTGGAAAACTTAATCAATTGACTGGCTTTCTTGATGTCTATAGTATTCTCTCTGGTACGCAATCTGGATGTTTAACTGCAACCTTTAAGGTCCTAAATGATGTCCCCATTGCCCTTGAATCTAAACAATGTTGTGCTGCTATTTTCATTGACTTGGCCAAAGCTTTTGATATGGTAGACCATTCCATTCTTGTGGATCGGCTACGTAGTATTGGTGTCTCAGAAGGGTCTTTGGCCTGCTTTGCTACAGTAACTACCTCTCTCAAAGAGTGCAGAGTATAAAGTCTGAACATCTGCAGTCCCAGCCACTGCCTGTCACCAAGGGAGTATCCCAAAGCTCAATCTTAGGCCCCACACTCTTCTCAATTTACATCAACAACATAGCTCAGGCAGTAGGAAGCTCTCTCATTATGCAGATGATACAGTCTCTTACTCAGCTGGCCTCTCCCCAGATTTTGTGATAAATGCTCTACAACAAAGCTTTCTTAGTGTCCAACAAGCTTTCGCTCACCTTAACCTTATTCTGAACACCTCCAAAACAAACTGCCCATCTCTGTATACCCGACGCAAGAGCCATTAGTTGATGCTTATTCATAAAACCCTGTTAGGCCTCACTCCCCCCTATCTGAGATACCTACTGCAACCCTCATCCTCCACATACAACACCCGTTCTGCCAGTAACATTCTGTTAAAGGTCCCTAAAGCACACACATCTCTTGGTCGCTCCTCTTTTCAGTTCGCTGCAGCTAGCAACTAGAACGT
This sequence comes from Salmo trutta, assembly GCF_901001165.1. Taxonomy (NCBI): domain Eukaryota; kingdom Metazoa; phylum Chordata; class Actinopteri; order Salmoniformes; family Salmonidae; genus Salmo; species Salmo trutta. The sequence goes on from NC_042963.1 coordinate 29,271,530, forward strand.
GTAATAAAAAAACACACAAACTGGACAGTTTTATCTCCATCTCTACATTTAAATACTCAATCATGGACACTTACTTGTGGCTGCTTCGTGTGATGTATTGTTGTCTCTACATTTATGCCCTTCTTGCTGTTGTCTGTGCTGGAGACAGCAGACCTAGTACAGCTGGAGACTGAGGGACTGGGTACCGACTAGGGCTGAGGACTGAATACCTAGCTCATGTGGCCAACAGGGCATGTGGTTCTAAGCACATGTGAGAAATAACATTTGATTTGATTTTATAGATGAAGCGGAGGAGACAGGTTAAAGAAAGATTTTTAAGCATTGAGACAATTGAGACGTGGATTGTGTATGTGTGCCATTCAGAGGGTGAATGGGCAAGACAAAACTTTTTGGGCGACCCGTCCAAATTCACATTGAAATGTGTGTTATAGATCTGTCCTTCTCATTGAAAGAAAGTCTAAGAAGTAGTAGATCTGTTCTATGGACACAATTTTATGCTTCCCGTTCTTAAAGGAAACCTCCACCGCAAAAATATATTTTGGTATTTGTTTCATTATTCCATTGTTGACATGTTTTGCTTGTCAGCACTTAAGTTTTCAAAATACAGAATTCCAAGTTTCGTTTTTGCGTATTTTACTTTCGGTTTTGTACAATGATTCTCTATACTATACTTGCTTGTTTTGTCACATACGTGAGGCTTATTTGATCGAATAGAAGTTCCATAATGGTAAGGTTGTTATGAATGCACTGACATAAGTAGACGCATGTGGCATTTTGGCAACTTTGAAAAAATAATGTTTTCATTATTATTTGTTTATTTGTATCCCCATTAGCTTTTTCAGAAGCAACTCTTCATGGGGTCCAAAAAAACACAAAACATGACAAGTAGCAAAACACTGATACATAAGGACAGTCACACAAATTTTAAATACAATGATATAGAAACAATACAACAACAAAAAGAATACAAACAAATATCGGAGTTGTGCCTGTTGTCATAGAGATAGATAGAGGACTCATCAAGGATATAACCCGTTTTAGCATGGACATTGCCATTGAGGGCTTTCACCATTTTAAAGTAGTCAACTGGGTGGGGATTGCTTTGAGTTGGAAGCAATCAACCAATAAAGAAGAAGAAAATGTACTGCTTTAAAATGGAGATGCGTTGGCTATCTGTCAGAATATAGTTCTGCAGGAGGGGTGAAGTCAGGCGCAGGAGACTCAGGTACGTGAAACACGTACTTATTTTAATGAAGGAAAAAAACTGTCAAAAAATAACAAGCCGAAAAGGCAGGGAAAAATATTCCAAAAAAGGAAGACTAACACAGTCTTCTGAAATATATCGGGACGCAGCCCAGCAACCCTAACGCCCAAACTATAAATGGACAGAAAATAAAAATCCCCCAACCTACAATAGCAGACACGAAACAATCCCGCACAACCCCAAACACAAAACAGACAGACTAAATACCCCACTAATTACTAAACACAAAACAGGTGCTACCCTAACCAGACATTACCAAACGAAAACAGAAATGGAAATCAGTGGCAGCTAGTAAGCTGGCGACGACGACCGCCGAGCGCCGCCCGAACGGGGAGAGGCGCCACCTGTGGACGTTGTGACACTATCAAAGACGCTATAATGGTACAGATACAAAGATGTGTCCTCTATTTATCTCTATGGCCTGTTGTTCAATCACGTATCTGCCCTCTCATTGGCTAGAATGGTCCCACCTGATCTCGCCTCCTTCCACCTGCCTTCCATCTTTGAGGATATGTATTTCCATTGTTAGAGCAGTCACTTAACTATCTTGTTAATATAATAGGCAATCTTTGCCATTATATCAATGGCTATCTCTGACTTCCATTCAGGCTAAACAGATTATCAGTGACACATGATGAATGTGAACGGCCAGTCAGTCTCGTCCAGTTTACCTTGCCCAGTGTCACTGCAGACATGGTCATGTCCAACACATAACTGTCCCCGTTGTTGGCTGGCGCTGCCACACGAATGTGATTGGTATCCAGCTTACACTGAAAACACAACAGTGGTGTCACGTCCTGACCAGTAAAGGGGTTATTTGTTATTATAGTTTGGTCAGGACGTGGCAGGGGGTATTTGTTTTATATGGTTTTGAGTGTGTGTTTATGTAGAGGGGCGTTTTATTTATGTTTACGGGGTTTTAGGTTTAGTTCTATGTTGTACAGTTCTATGTCTGTTTCTAGGGTGTTTATTTCTATGTTTAGTATTTGAGATTGGGGCCTTCAGTTGGAGGCAGCTGGTTATCGTTGCCTCTGATTGAAGGTCCTATAATTAGGAGTTTGTTTGTTTTGGGGATGGTGGGAGATTGTTCTTTGTATTGCTGTGTGAGCAGACAAGACTGTTTGTCGGCCGTTCATCGTTTTCTTTTTTCGTGTTAAATAAAATGAGCATTCACATACCCGCTGCGCCTTGGTCCATCCATTATGACGACCATGACAAGTGGATGTTAGGCACGGGCATGCAAATGACCTGAACACTGGTACACTGTACGTGGTACAGCAGTCAACCCTGAAACATGTTTGCAATGCCTCACCTCTTTAGCAAGTGTGGGGAAAACCAGTGGAGAGGTGTTGGTGTATGACATGCCCTACAAGGAAGAAGATTATTATTGGACTAGTTTGTATAATTTAATCAAATAATTACAATAATTCACTGTTAATTGAATGTGTATGATGCATGTCTAGCCTGTTCTCTTTCCCCCGATTATTTCATGGGAAGGGTTGTCAAGGGTTGGATGGAGGGAGATGTGGGGCTGATATTTTGTGACTGTGTCCGATTTGTGCCATCATTTGTACAATAAAAACATTGCCACAAAAACATGAATAATCATACTAATGCAATACATACAGCCACCACTTGGGGGAGACAAAACAAAGCTCAAGCAAGAAACAAGGGGACTTCCAGCGCCTCCAGCAGTTGGTTGGAGCCTGAACACAAAAACTAAACTGACATGTTATCAGTGTACACCTGTAGCAGGTGAGAAATGGATGCTTGTGTGTGCAGGTTTTGCAAGGTAGTGCAGAGACGTATAAGGCCTTAAAACATTTTACTGCAGTGGGCTAAATAAGGGTCACACAGAGTGTTTCTTGGTAGTCTCTTGTGGCTCAGTTGGTAGAGCATGACACTTTCAACGCCAGGGTTGTGGGTTTGTATTCCCATGGGGGACCAGTAAGGGGGAAGAAAGTATGAAAAATGCATGCACTCAATATTGTAAGTCATTCTGGATGAGAGCGTCTGCTAAATGACCAAAATGTAAATGTAGTCTTAAACAAATCTACTTTGAAACAAAAGCATACACCTCACACACATGGTTAATAAAGGGTTTATTAATTATGAAATTATAAAAATATGAATAAGGTTCCACTCATGAGGCTACTACAGGGCGATTTAGTCATTTGACTGCAGGAAAGGGATACGGCTATTCCTAGGTGTTTTAAGTGTTTTTCAATACATTTCTGGCAGGCGTAACCCTGGGAGTACAAATCTTCTCTCTAGCCCAGCACTAACGCGAATTATGAAGAGGGAGGGTTAGACTACTCTAGGTTGTAGAGTTCCCAGTAATTTAGGTTCTATGAGAAGGCATGGCTGTATGTCTCCATGTATGACTCTTCAAAGAAATATCCTCCAGAATGCATACTTACATCTGCTACTGTGAGTAATTCATATTTTTAATGATTTTTAAAGAAGAAGGCCTGTACAGAATACAAATATTCTAAAACATGCAAAAAATGTGGCAAATAAATGTACTTTATGTCCTCAATACAAAGCGTTCTGTTTGGTACAAATCAGGGGAGAGGGGTGGGCCTGGAAACAAAGGGCTGTGAGACAGAGGATTAATTCGAGATACATGGAAAGTGGGATGTATACGGAGGGTGCGGGGCATCAGAAGACGAACAGCAGAGGGGCTAAGAATTTTAGAGATGGGGAAAGGGCCGATTAAACGGGAGGAAAGTTTGTGGGACTCCACCCGGAGGGGTAGATCCCAAGTGGACAGCCATACCCTCTGCCTGAGACGATAACGGGGAGCCGGGATCCGGTGGCGGTCCGCCTGTTGTCGATACCCGGAGGTGGTCTTGAGAACAGCAGACCGGGCTCTCTTCCAGGTACGATGACAGCGGCGGATGAACATCTGGGCCGAGGGTATGCTGACCTCTTCCTCTTGCTCAGGGAAGAGCGGGGGCTGATAACCCATTAAACACTCGAAAGGCGAGAGACCATTGGCTATGCAGGGGAGGGTGTTGCGGGCATATTCCACCCACACAAGTTGCTGGCTCAAGGTTGTGGGGTTGGTGGAGACGAGGCAACGAAGAGTTGTCTCCAGGTCCTGATTGGCTCACTCCGACTGGCCGTTAGACTGGGGGTAAATCCTGGATGACCTACTGGCAGACGACCCAATGAGTGTGCAGAATGACTTCCAGAACCGGGACGAGAACTGAGGACCACAGTTGGAGACCATGTGCACCGGAAGTCCATGGATTGGAAGATGTGCTGTACCATGAGCTGGGCCGTCTCCTTGGCTGAGGGTAGCTTGGGGAGGGGAATGAAATGGGCGGCTTTGCAACCTGTCCACCACAATAAGGATAGTGGTGTTGCCATCAGACAGAGGGAGACCAGTGAGAAATTCCAGCAATATATTTGACCAGGGCCAGTGAGGTGTTGTAAGTGGTTGAAGGAGGCCAGCAAGAGCTTGCTGAGGAGTCTTATTCTGAGCACAGACAGTGCAGGCGGCGACGAACGCGGAGACGTCAGGGACCATGGTGGGCCACCAAAAGCATTGTCAAACAAAAGCCAGGGTCTGACGAGAGCCAGATGGATGTCCGGATGGATCAATATGGGAGCTGTGCTGAAGCGGTGCTTAAGGTCCAGGAACGCCCAGTCAGCAGCTAGGGATCACATGAGCGGGACCTTGGGAGAGTTGAGTGCTGAAAGGGGGGAAGCCAGGGTGCTGTAACCCCAGATAAATTGGCGATAGAAATTGGCAAATCCCAGGAAGCGTTGCAGCTGCACTTTGGACGTTCGTTGGGGCCAATCCACCACTGCTCTCACCTTTCCAGGATCCATCTGCACATTACCAGCAGCGATGATGTATCCAAGGAAAGAAATGGTGGAGAAATGGAATTCACATTTTTCTGCTTTCACAAAAAGCTGGTTCTCCAGGAGACGCTGGAGAACTTGTTGGACGTAGAGAACGTGTTCTTGAGCTGAGCGGGAAAAGACGAGAATGTCATCAAGATAGACGAACACGAACCTGCAAAACACCAGTCTCAACGTCAACGTCCGGGATGCTGGCCTTCTACATCCCAGAGTATTATCTTTTCCCAGATCTAATGTGTTATATTCTCCTACATTCATTTCACATTTCCACGATCTTCAAAGTGTTTCCTTTCAAATGGTATCAATAATATGCATATCCTTGCTTCAGATCCTGAGCTACAGGCAGTTAGATTTGGGTATGTCATTTTAGGCAAAAACTGACTTTCCTAGTTAAATAAAGGTCACGTTGTACAGCTCCAACGAAATCATCTCCAAAATAACGTTGTTGTTTTTTAAACAAGCCATAGAAAGTTGGTTGCAATTTCAGTTTAATCCACCAGAAAAGACAGACCAAATAATACAACAAATATTGTGGTTAAACCTAAATATACTAATTGATAAAACTTTATCAATTGGAAGCTTTAACATGTGAAAGGGGGGAAAAGTATTATTATTATTAACCCTGTTTTTCACAAGCGTAGCAGGCTGTGAATTCTGCAAACAACGTTTCTAGGATGGGCTATTAGCAGGACAATATATATCGTCATATTGGTCATGGCTCCCGAGTGGTGCAGTGGTCTAAGGCACTGCATCTCAGTGCAAAAGGCATTACTACAATCCCTGGTTCGAATCCAGGCTGTATCACATGCGACCGTGATTGGGAGTCGCATAGGACGGCACACAATTGGGCCAGTGTCGTCTGGGTTAGGGGAGGGTTTGGCCGGCCGAGATGTCCTTGTCCAAAAAATAGGCACGGAGGGCTTTTGGTTTCTCTCCCTCTAAAAACAGAAATAAATATTTTGGCCTTTAGAAATATTATTTTGGCCTTTATTCAGATTACAATTAGGTTATTTGAAAACAAAATCATCTCCAAAATATAGTTATTTTTTAAACAAAGTGATTATTATTATTAATTAATTTAGAATTATATAAAAGCCCCTTAGAAATGATCACAGATCAGATTTGCCCTAACGAAAAATGCCCCTTAGATATTAATTTAGAATCCTCCAATCCTTTAAATGTAATTATTGGCGGAGAGTCACGTCATTTCCTTTTTTTATATATATATCCTGTAGGCCTACTGTAGGCGACATGAGTATCACTAGTGTTGAGTAATGTGCTGTTAAAAGTGGTGCGCGATGTTATTCAATTATTGCACCCACACTGCTCACGCAAGCCAACAAGTGTCTGCGTTGCCAAGGGCTAAAATAGAAATCAGTTCTATTCCTGACGCAGATCGCGCTGCAAGTCCTGCCTCTCTCATCTCCTCATTGGTTTATAGAAGCAGGTACCCACGTGCCATCTCCTCATTGGTTATACCCACGTGGGTGACTGAAAGACGGACGAGGTCAGTGGCGGTAATGCACCTAATTTATGAAATTTGCCAATCGCAATAAAAGTCAATAGAAGAAAAAGCCTGGAAGGAAGAGAGATGACTAGAAACGATTCGGTTGACCGTTTTATGTGTGGATTAATTGGCGGAGTAGAGGACCTTGTGCATTTCAGGTAAAATAACAACTCAATGTTTATATCCCAGGACAAATTAACGAGCAACAGCAAGCTAGCTAAGTAGGACAAATTAGCTAGCAAGTGCAAGATAACTAGCCACAAATGTTTAATGCTTTTGGATCTGTCCCCAAATTAATATAATTGGTTTAGAGTTTTGATATTTTAACCTGCGTGTTGTGATCGTGTTTGGTGTGGGGGGACAAAATAAATATGCACGATGGCGCACGCACGCAGACGGTTTGGGTTCCGTGTGAGTGTTTAGTTTTTTGTTTTTCTTGGAATAGAAACACCATAATATTAAGCAAATTAATTAAGCAAAATTTCTTAAAATCAATCCCATATACTATGCTCATACAAAAAAAGTTTTAAATTCTCTAGTACAGCTAATATTGAAGACTATCAAATGCTTCTCAAATATGCCCTCTGGTGGTTAAACTAGCACTAACTAGCATTAATGGCAACAATAGCTGACAATTAAATAACGTGCCAAAGAATTCTGCGGCAGCCCACATGGTGTGCTGCAGTACAACGCAACTTTTACAGGAAGAACCACTGTATATTGTGTGTAGATGTCTGAGAAAAAAATCAATTCAATCAATTTTGTATTCAGGTTGTAACACAACAAATTGTGTAATATGTCAAGGGGTAGGAATACTTTCTGAAGCACACACTTTATTTCACACACACATTCGTAGGCATGCATGCACACACGCACGAGGATGCACATATACTGTATACCAATATACTTCCAGAAAATCACTAGAACGACAAGTATAACCAATCTTGTTTACCTCATGACTTACCTGGTTAAATAAAGGGTCCTGTCCAATCAGGAGCAAGGTAAAATCATGTGATTCACTGTGCACATGATCAGTTTAGTCCTCAACGTCATGTGAAGAATTCAGATATATGGTATTTGATGTAAGTTAGCGTCAAATGACGAACTGCGGCGAAGGGGAGTTTTTCCTAGGGAGTTTTTCCCAGCCACCGTGCTTCTTTCACATGCATACGAAGGGCTATATAAATAAATTTGATTTGATTTGATTTTGCATGGCTTGCTTCTGGTATCCTAACCTCCACCTCCATATCTCAGAAGAGGAAGGGAAGGACCATCCTCCTCAGTGAATTTCATAAAAATAAAAAGAATGAAACATTAAAAAAACTATAATTTTTAGATGAAACTATACTAAATATAGTCACGTCACCAAATAATTGATTAAAGCACACTGTCTTGCAAAGAAGGTCTACAATAGTCTGAACAGCTTTCTGTGGGGTAGCACCATGGTGTAGCCGGAGGTCAGCTAGCTTCTGTCCTCCTCTGGGTACACTGACTTCAATACAAAACCATTGGAGACTCGTGGTTCTCAACCCCTTCCATAGACTTACAGAGTAATTATGACAACTTCCGGAGGACGTCCTCCAATCTATGAGAGCTTTTGCAGCATGAACTGACATTTTGTCCACCCAATCAAAGGATCAGAGAATGAATCTACTACTGAAAGCATAAGCTACAGCTAGCTAACACTGCAGTGCATACAATTTGGTGAGTAGTTCACTCAAAGAGCGAGAAAGACAAAAGTTGAACAGTTTTGAACACATACATTTCTTTAAAAAATGAAGGAGCTAGTTAGCTAATTTAGCCTACTCAAACCCCCGGCTCAAACAGAAAGGGATGCTATGTTAGCTAGCTGGCTATGGCTATCCAACACTGGAACTCTTCCAAGTCAGTAAGCTTTTGGCTTTACTAATTTATTACCATCGGTGTAACTGCTGAAGTGCTTGCTGACTATACACTTTACTGCGTGATTTTAGCAGTTTTACTAATGCATTAGGTCTATTAGCTATGTTGACTATGATGTTAGATAATATGATGACAATGATGTAGGGTGTGTAGCTGTTAGCAGTTATGATATGAAGGTTTTCTTGTTAAGGTTTTTTCACCTGGTCACAGACAGCTGATGTGTTGTGCACTGAAGCACGTAGATGCGAGAAGGAATTACAATGAGCAAAGTGATCATGTTGTTTGTATGTGACTTCTATGAAGGTGAACTGTGATTCCACTATTGTTGATCACGCTAATAATGTTCCCAACACACACATCGCTGTAGCATACTCTACACGCCATCTGTATTTTCCAGAATAGCAAGGTCATGAGACCAGAGTATTAGGTCAACTTAGTTTTGTTGCACCAACATTTGACATACATAACTATAACATCGCTACCTTTGGTCATTAACGGTTTGTGCCTCATAGATCTAGGCTCTAGCTGGCCCACTCAAGGACATTCAGAGACTTGTCCTGAAGCCAGTCCTGCATTGTCTTGGCTGTGTAATTAGGGTTGTTGTTCTGTTGGAAGGTAAACCTTTGCCCCAGTCTGAGATCCTGAGCGCTGTGGAAAAGGTTTTCATCAAGGATCTCTCTGTACTTTGCTCCGTTCATCTTTCCCTCGATCCTGGCTAGTCTCCCAGTTCCTGCCGCTTAAAAACATCCCCACAGCATGATGCTGCCACCACCATGATTCCCTGTAGCGATGGTGCCAGGTTTCCTCCAGACATGACGCTTGGCATTCAGGCCAAATAGTTATTGGTTTCATCAGACCAGAGAATCTTGTTTCTCAGACCAGAGAATCTTGTTTCTCATGGTCTGAGAGTCCTTTAGGTGGCAAACTCCAAGCGAGCTGTCATGTGCCTTTTACTGAGGAGTGGCTTCCGTCTGACCACTCTACCATAAAGGCCTGATTGGTGGAGTGCTGCAGAGATGGTTGTCCTTCTGGAAGGCAGGGGGAGGCAGGGGGTGGTGGTGGTACAGGGAGGAGGTGGTACAGGGAGGTATACACCCTGTGTATATGATGGAGTGAGAGGACAGATGTGAGTTGGGATTACAACTGTTGTTAGTTGTTATATTTATTTTTATATTAATAGTGTTGATTTATACAGTAATTTACTAACGTTAAGTCATTCATACAAGTATTTATCTTGTGCTATTGGAAATTATAATATTATTTTATTTATTTTTATTTAACCTTTATTTAATATTAACCCTAATCTAATCAAAGTTTATTTGTCACGTGCGCCAAATACAACAGGTGTAGACCTTACAGTGAAATGCTTACTTACAGGCTCTAACCAATAGCGCAAAAAAGGTATTAGGTGAACAATAGGTAAGTAAAGAAATAAAACAACAGTAAAAAGACAGGTTATATACAGTAGCGAGGCTATAAAAGTAGTGAGGCTACATATAGACACCGGTTAGTCAGGCTGATTGAGGTAGTATGTACATGTAGATATGGTTAAAGTGACTATGCATATATGATGAACAGAGAGTAACAGTAGCGTAAAAGAGGGGTTGGCGGGTGGTGGGTGGCGGCACACAATGCAGATAGCCCGGTTAGCTAATGTGCGGGCGCACTGGTTGGTCGGCCCAATTGAGGTAGTATGTACAGGAATGTATAGTTAAAGTGACCATGCATATATGATTAACAGAGAGCAGCAGCAGCGTAGAAGAGGGGTTGGGGGGAACACAATGCAAATAGTCTGGGTAACCATTTGATTACCTGTTCAGGAGTCTTATGGCTTGGGGGTAAAAACTGTTGAGAAGCATTTTTGTACTAGACTTGGCACTCGAGAGTAGAGAGAACAGTCTATGACTGGGGTCTTTGACAATTTTTAGGGCCTTCCTCTGACACCGCCTGGTGTAGAGGTCCTGGATGGCAGGCAGCTTAGCCCCAGTGATGTACTGGGCTGTACGCAGTACCCTCTGTAGTGCCTTGCGGTCAGAGGCCGAGCAATTGCCGTACCAGGCAGTGATGCAAACAGTCAGGATGTTCTCGATGTTTGAGCTGTAGAACCTTTTGAGGATCTCAGGACCCATGCCAAATCTTTTTAGTTTCCTGAGGGGGAATAGGCTTTGTCGTGCCCTCTTCGCGACTGTCTTGGTGTGTTTGGACCATACTAGTTTGTTGTTGATGTGGACACCAAGGAACTTGAAGCTCTCAACCTGCTCCACTACAGCCCCGTCGATGAGAATGGGGGCGTGCTCGGTCCTCCTTGATCAGGCCTACCACTGTTGTGTCGTCTGCAAACTTAATGATGGTGTTGGAGTCGTGCCTGGCCATGCAGTCGTGGGTGAACAGGGAGTACAAGAGGCGACTGAGCACGCACCCTTGGGGAGCTCCAGTGTTGAGGATCAGCGTGGCAGATGTGTTGCTACCTACCCTCACCACTTGGGGCGGCCCATCAGGAAATCCAGGATCCAGTTGCGGAGGGAGGTGTTTAGTCCCAGGATCCTTAGCTTAGTGATGAGCTTTGAGGGTACTATAGTGTTGAACTCTGAGCTGTAGTCAATGAATAGCATTCTCACATAAGTGTTCCTTTTGTACAGGTGGGAAAGGGCAGTGTGGAGTGCAATAGAGGTTGCATCATCTGTGGATCTGTTTGCGCGGTATGCAAATTGGAATGGGTCTGGGGTTTCTGGGATAATGGTGTTGATGTGAGCCATTACCAACCTTTCAAAGCACTTCATGGCTACGGACGTGAGTGCTACGGGTCTGTAGTCATTTAGGCAGGTTGCCTTTGTGTTCTTGGGCACAGGGACTATGGTGGTCTGCTTGAAACATGTTGGTATTACAGACTCAATCAGGGACATGTTGAAAATGTCAGTGAAGACACCTGCCAGTTGGTCAGCACATGCCCGGAGCACACGCCCTGGTAATCCGTCTGGCCTCACAGCCTTGTGTATGTTGACCTGTTTAAAGGTCTTACTCACGTCGGCTACGGAGAGCGTGATCACACAGTCGTCCGGAACAGCTGATGCTCTCATGCATGCCTCAGTGTTGCTTGCCTCGAACCGAGCATAGAAGTGATTTAGCTCGTCTGGTAGGCTCGTTTTACTGGGCAGCTCGCGGCTGTGCTTCCCTTTGTAGTCTGTAATAATTTGCAAGCCCTGCCACATAAGACGAGCGTCGGAGCCGGTGTAGTATGATTCAATCTTAGCCCTGTATTGATGCTTTGCCTGTTTGATGGTCAGTCGCAGGGCATAGCAGGATTTCTTGTAAGCTTCCAGGTTAGAGTCCCGCACCTTGAAAGCGGCAGCTCTACCCTTTAGTTCAGTGCGAATGTTGCCTGTAATCCATGGCCCCTGGTTGGGGTACGTACGTACAGTCACTGTGGGGATGACGTCCTCGATGCACTTATTGATAAAGCCAGTGACTGATGTGGTGTACTCCTCAATGCCATCGGAAGAATCCCGGAACATGTTCCAGTTCCAGTCCTGTAGTTTAGTATCTGCTTCATCTGACCACTTTTTTATAGACCGAGTCACTGGTGCTTCCTGCTTTAATTTTCGCTTATAAGCAGAAATCAGGAGGATAGAGTTGTGGTCGGATTTACCAAATGGGGGCGAGGGAGAGCTTTGTACGTGTCTCCGCGTGTGGAGTACAGGTGGTTGCACATTTAACATGTTGATAGAAATTTGGTAGAACTGACTTAAGTTTCCCTGCATTAAAGTCTCATGCCACTAGGAGCGCCGCCTCTGGGTGAGTGGTTTCCTGTTTGCTTATTTTCTTATACAGCTGACTGAGTGCGGTCTTAGTGCCAGCATCTGTCTGTGGTGGTAAATAAACAGCCACGAAAAGTATAGCTGAGAACTCTCTAGGCAAGTAGTGTGGCCTGCAATTTATCACAATATACTCTATTTCAGGTTAGCAACATCTACAGACTTCCTTACATTTTGTGCACCAGCTGTTGTTTACAAATATGCACAGACCGCTCCCTCTCGTCTTACCAGAGTGTGCTGTTCCATCTTGCCGGTGCAGCGTATATCCCGCTAGCTGAATATCCATGTCGTCATTCAGCCACGATTCCGTGAAACATAGGATATTACAGTTTTTGATGTCCCGTTGGTAGGATATTCGTGATCGTACCTCGTCTAATTTTTTGTCCAGCTTTCTCACTCGCCTTCTCCGGGTCCTGACGAGGCATCCGGCTCTTTGTCCTCTGTACCTGCGTCGCTTCCTCTTGCAAATAACGGGGAATCGGGTGTTTGGTGAATGTCCTGTGCGTCCTCCTTGTTGTAGAAAAAATCTTTGTCTAATCCGAGGTGAGTGATCGCTGTCCTGATATCCAGAAGCTATTTTTTGCCATAAGATACGGTTGCAGAAACATTATGTACAAAATAAGTTACAAATAATGTGAAAAAAACACATAATAGCACAATTGGTTGGGCGCCCGTAAAACTGCTGCCATTTCTTCCGCCGCCATTTTAATCATTCTCATGCTTTGTTCATAAACACTATCTAAAGTAATATTATATTCCTTCATCTTGTCATGAATCCCGCTTCCTGAGTCTGTTTTCTGCCTGAGTTGCCTGTTTTCTGTCTTGGAGTCTGTTTCCTGAGGTTCCTGAACGCACCCTGTCTGGTTGCCGGGCGACGAAGCTAGGCGGGAGATCTCTCGATTACCCGCACCTGCATCTCATCTGTATACCTGGTCCTGATCATCACCTCTCCACTTCATAAGCCCTGACCTGACATCCATTCCCTGACGGATCGTTAGCAATGAACAGTATGTTGTGTCAACGTATCAGCCTCAAGTTTACTAGAGTTAGTTTTGTTTTTCTGTGCTTTTTGCTTGCCGTGTACTCACCTCCGTTTACTCTGTCTACAGTCATTCTCCCGGAACATTCACCCCACCCCTGCCTGGTCGTCGGTGGCTTCTGTGACATCATTGGATCTGCCTATTCACTCTCACCAACTCACCTCCGCTGCCCGCTCCGTCTCCTGGATTATTCTGCTTTCACATTTGAGTCTGTAAATAAATACTCACCTTCGTTCAACTCACCTTGTCCTGGTCTGCTTCTGGGTTCTGCTTTAGAGAATCGTGACACATCTCTCTCCTTGAATAGGATCACATCCATCCCCTCTTAAAATAAAGTTCCCTACTTTGTGTAACTTATATATTTAACTGTATTTATTCAAGACATTATCAATGGGGAGTCTAAAGTTAATTACACGTGAGTTCATTAATAGTTCATTCAATCAATAGTACATTTTTTGCATCATCACTGCGAGTCATCATGACCCTCAAAAGCCATGACAGCCGCAGTTTACCTGTGAAGATAACTTTAGCACCGCCCTAAAACCCCTATCCAAATTCGACACAAACCTTCAAGTAGGTATGTAATGAGACATTATATAAACTCTTTATAGTGTTTTACTTACATTTTAGAGGTGATAAGTTGGACAAATCGGTTGAAAAAAGCAGTTTCCCCACACAACACATCTTCATCTTTTTGCTGCTAAAATAAGCTCAAGTGTATGGAACACTGTGATGTACGGAACACCGCTAGCTAGCAGAATCCATCTGTAAAAGTGAAGTTTTACTTTGATGTCAAATCAACTCATATTGTTGCTACCTTCACTGTTGTGCTAGCTAACATGCTACTGAACGGTGACACTAGTATATTGACATGCATATTGGTATTAAAAGACAGCAACGTATTCACATAAAAATATAGGTGTTTAGGCAAATCAGTAGTTAGCTAGCTATCAGATGAATTGTGCAAAAATATGATAGCTAACGTTATCTAGCTAAGCACTAGCCAGTCAGTCAGTGGCGCTACAGATTGAAACTGGTATCAACAAAATGTGTTTCACTCTATCCTATAATACATGACATTGCTAACTAGGCATCATTTAGCTAATAAAATGTTTATTAGGAAGTTTAATTAATAAGTTAGACACTCACAGAACAACATTGGTAGGTAGCTAGCTAAATAGCTTAGTTTCCATTTAACCAACAGATGTTTCTAATCCCCCTGATTGGTCATCAACTGTTACTGGTCTTGGAAATTGTTGCCACAGGTTTGTTGAATCCTGAGAGAATAGTCTGCCAGAAAAAAACCTCTTGCTAACTGTTTGCCTCTAGTGTCAATAAATATTATTGTTGCCAAAGGTTTGCCGCAGATTCACCACTTGTGGCAAACGTTTGCAAACATTTGGCAACATTTTGTGGCACACTATTTTGTTTGCAGGAAGTTGCAGCATTCAAATTCATTTTTGGAAGGGATACTGTTCCTTTGAAATGTTGTATACTGTATTTTCAAATGAATGGGATGCTCTTAGAAATTCAGCTTCATTTTCAGTTTGTGTTGATTTCAAAGTTCCAAAGTGTTTACTATTTACCCAATTTCTACTTCAGACACTGTAAAAGGAACTGCTACAGATGTTACAGTTGTTGCCCTCAGACACAGCTTGCTGCTGTGCGCCTTGCCCAAGCGGTGGGATACACCCTACTCATGTGACTTGTGGTCTGTGTGTGTATGTTTTTTGCCTCTGCTCTCCAGGCACCAACTAAAGTACTGCTAGCCTACTCCTCTGACCAGAACACCAGCACACAGATCCCAGAAGGGAAGGGCCACTCCCTTACTGTTTTCAAATCGTGGAGCCCGGCCTAGCCTTTAATTCTCTGGGAGACTCACATCTGCAACTACTTTGACCCTGGGAAAAAATAGAAAGTTGGCAGCGTGGCCTGTGATTTGGATGCATATACATATCGAAGCCGGTACTGGAGAGGCCACTAATATGACAGAACTGCTAAAGGGTGGGAGGTCGGGAGGGGCTGCTGGAGGGATGGATGGAGGATCTAAAAGGAAAGAGCTAGGCTTGAGTGTTTACTGTACTTCGGTTTTACCTCTGTAACATGTTGGATGGACAGAGACATGTCTACAGACCTTCAACAGAGTGAGATTTGGAGAAAGAAAATCATGACATATTGGGAGTCGTGATCCTACATGTAATTCTATGGTCAAATCGGCACATGAATGAATGTGACAACAGAAATAGAATTAGAATTCTATGAATATGACCGACAAGGCTACTAAACTTACGTTTTGAACAGAAACAGCAACTGCATGTGGACTTTGCATTATAAACTCAAAGCATTGCCCTGGACTTGACTTTGAGATGCGGCTGTTCCATTGATCAAACTATTGTGTAAATTAGGTGGAGTTTTCAGTTAAGTTTAAAAATATAACTTAATTGAAGGAAAAAGTAAGTTCTTTTGACATGGACTTCTGAAGGTTCCTTTAGAAGCTCCTATCATTAATTCAATAGGCAGAGTGATCATTGAGGGGGCATGCTCGGTCCATGTAATGGTACTGTAGGCCTCTTGATAGCAGACTGCTCCTCCCTCTGTAGTGGTCTGCTTGGGCAGCCCTCTGTAGTCAAGGGTGTATTTACACAGCCAGCATGTTCCAAATGACATGATCCACATATAGACAGCAGCACTGAAGGAGGCTTAGAGGCGGGATAACTTCGGAAAAGTCTAATAAAATACACCAGTTTATTGTTTTAGCAGTACCTTCAATGACCCGCCTCAAAATCATCCTTAGCCTTTGAAGCCTAAATCAAATGGAGTTGATCCACTCTGGAATGGTTTGAGGGTCCATATTACATACAGTTCCTGGCCTTCTCAGATACAGTAGGTGACCACAAGGACCAGCCTTGGCCCAGTTTACCGATAGAATTTTGGCTTAAGAGTATTTTAACGATGCATCATTCCAACAATGGCCGAATGTAGCATGCGTTTCCCAAAACACCATGCAGAGAGAATGTTCGCTAAAGCCGGTGTACACTACATGATTTTGGCCCCGCTTTAGCTGTCCCAGACAAGTTTTTGGGACCGGAGACAAAATCCCCATGTTGTTGCCTATTTGAGGGACACACGGCCATCACGATGCTCGTTTAATGTGAGCAGGTCCGAGACGCAATCTGAGGGCTACCAACCCGTCTTTGACAGCACAAAATCTGCAATGCTCTTGTACTGTGAGATGTGTAACGACAAGTTTTGAGAATGGGGAAAAGCAATATCCAATGAGAGCTTGCCAGAGAAGAAGCCAAAGATTATGACGTATCGCATCACACAGAATGTGTAGATACAATCATTGGTGTAGACTCTTTAGCAGGAGCGATGACTACTACTAATATGCGTTTGTACTTGCCTTTAACCAAAGCCAAAGTAACAAATCGTTAGAGCTCTCAGATCGGATCAAATCAAATTATATTTGTCACATGCGCCAAATACAAAAGGTATAGACCTTACTGTGAAATGCGTACTTTTGAGCCCTTAACCAACAAAGCAATTTTTTTTTAAAGGAAAATTTGCTAACTAGACTAAAGAAAAAACTAGTAACACAATTAAATAACAATAACGAGTGTCACATCCTGACCAGTAAAGGGGTTATTTGTTATTGTAGTTTGGTCAGGACGTGGCAGGGGGTGTTTGTTTAGAGTGTTTCGGGGTTTGTTGGGCTATGTTATGTAAGAGGGGTGTTTGTTTTATGTGTTTCGGGGTTTGTGGTTAATGTTCTATGTTAGTATATTTCTATGTTCGTTCTAGTCTTTCGATTTCTATGTTTAGTTAATGGGGTTGACCTTCAATTGGAAGCAGCTGCTCCTCGTTGCGTCTAATTGAAGGTCCTATTTAAGAGGGGTGTTTTTCTATGGGATTTGTGGGTAGTTGTTCCTTGTTTAGTGGTTTTTGCACCTGACAGGACTGTTTCGGTTTGTTCTTTTTTTGGGGGGGTAACCGTATTTAGTTGTTTCTCCTTCTTCAAAATAAAAAGAAGATGAGTATACATATTCCCGCTGTGTTTTGGTCCAATCAATATGACAAACGTGACAACGAGGCTATGTACAAGGGGTACCGGTACTGAGTAAATGTGCAAGGTTATGGGTTAGTTGAGGTAATATGTACATGTAGGTAGGGGTAGAGTGACTATGCATACAGTGAGGGAAAAAAGTATTTGATCCCCTGCAGATTTTGTACGTTTGCCCACTGACAAAGAAATGATCAGTCTATAATTTTAATTGTAGGTTTATTTGAACAGTGAGAGACAGAATAACAACAACAAAAAATCCAGAAAAATGCATGTCAAAAATGTTAGAAAATGATTTGCATTTTAATGAGGGAAATAAGTATTTGACCCCTCTGCAAAACATGACTTAGTACTTGGTGGCAAAACCCTTGTTGGCAATCACAGAGGTCAGACGTTTCTTGTTGTTGGCCACCAGGTTTGCACACATCTCAGGAGGGATTTTGTCCCACTCCTCTTTGCAGATCGTCTCCAAGTCATTATGGTTTCGAGGCTGACGTTTGGCAACTCGAACCTTCAGCTCCCTCCACAGATTTTCTATGGGATTAAGGTCTGGAGACTGGCTAGGCCACTCCAGGACCTTAATGTGCTTCTTCTTGAGGCACTCCTTTGTTGCCTTGGCTGTGTGTTTTGGGTCATTGTCATGCTGGAATACCCATCCACGACCCATTTTCAATGCTCTGGCTGAGGGAATGAGGTTCCCACCCAAGATTTAACGATACATGGCCCCGTCCATCGTCCCTTTGATGCGGTGAAGTTGTCCTGTCCCCTTAGCAGAAAAACACCCCCAAAGCATAATGTTTCCACCTCCATGTTTGACGGTGGGGATGATGTTCTTGGGGTCATAGGCAGCATTCCTCCTCCTCCAAACACGGCGAGTTGAGTTGATGCCAAAGAGCTCCATTTTGGTCTCATCTGACCACAACACTTTCACCCCGTTGTCCTCTGATTCATTCAGATGTTCATTGGCAAACTTCAGACTTGCATGTACATGTGCTTTCTTGAGCAGGGGGACCTTGCGGGCGCTGCAGGACTTCAGTCCTTCACGGCGTAGTGTGTTACCAATTGTTTTCTTGGTGACTATGGTCCCAGCTGCCTTGAGATCATTGACAAGATCCTCCCGTGTAGTTCTGGGCTGATTCCTAACCGTTCTCATGATCATTGAAACTCCACGAGGTGAGATCTTGCATGGAGCCCCAGGCTGAGGGAGATTGACAGTTCTTTTGTGTTTCTTCCATTTGCGAATAATCGCACCGACTGTTGTCACCTTCTCACCAAGCTGCTTGGCGATGGTCTTGTAGCCCATTCCAGCCTTGTGTAGGTCTACAATCTTGTCCCTGACATCCTTGGAGAGCTCTTTGGTCTTGGCCATGGTGGAGAGTTTGGAACCTGATTGATTGATTGCTTCTGTGGATAGGTGTCTTTTATACAGGTAACAAGCTGAGATTAGGAGCACTCCCTTTAAGAGTGTGCTCCTAATCTCAGCTCGTTACCTGTATAAAAGACACCTGGGAGCCATAAATCTTTCTGATTGAGAGGGGGTCAAATACTTATTTCCCTCATTAAAATACAAATCAATTTATAACATTTTTGACATGCGTTTTTCTGGATTGTTTTGTTATTATTCTGTCTCTCATTGTTCAAATAAACCTACCATTTAAATTATAGACTGATCATTTCTTTGTCAGTGGGCAAACATACAAAATCAGCAGGGGGTCAAATACTTTTTTCTCTCACTGTAGATAATAAACAGAGTAGCAGCAGCATATGTGACGAGTGTGAAGTGAAGGAATGTGTGTGGCATCCATGTGCATGTGTGTGTTTTGTGTGTGTCAGTGTGTGTGTGTGTGTTGGAATGTCAGTGTAGAATGTGTGAATGTGTGGTTAGAGTCCAGTGAGTATACATCGATCCTGAGCAAGAGAGTCAGTGCCAAAAATAATAATAAATATAAACAAAATAAGGGGGTTAAGGAAAATAGCCTGGGTAGCCATTTGATTAACTGTTCAACAGTCTTCAGCATGGCTTGGGGATAGAAGCTGTTAAGGAGCCTTTTTGCCTTTTAGCTCTGAAGTTCACAAGCAATGTTATTCAATTCAAAATGTATTGGCTAGATATTTCAACTCTGTAGGCCTATGTCAAGCGTGAATGTCTGACTGAAAATGTTTATGAGGCTACTTTGAGCCACTGCTCGTTCTAGCTACGTTAACAATCTAATCACATCATCACATAATTGTTTTCACGAGACAGCGTGGTATAGAGAAACCTCACAACCAGCTGAAGAATCTTGTAGTGTGTGACCCCTGTCTGTGAAACATAATTTAGTGTGTGCACCACTACATTGGCTAAACAAAAAAACTACAGGAAAGATGGTAGTTTAAGGTGAGAGGCTCAGCGATGTTATGATTTTGAAAGTCGTTTAGTGTATCCACACGGCATACGTGCGTCGTCGAGGAACGTGGCGATACTGATAGGATCGAAAGAAAAGCAGCCCTACTCTCGAATCAACCTACTCCATTCAAATCTTTCCTTAACATTATAATTATTCAACAATACTGATAGGATCGAAAGAAAAGCAGCCCTACTCTCGAATCAACCTACTCCATTCAAATCTTTCCTTAACATTATAATTGTTCTGCAATACTGAGGACGGATCAGCTTCTAGAGAGATATTATCACATATGGCTGCAAATACTGAGGTGGTTTATTCTAATGCTTATGCATTAGGCCTACCCTATAATTACCTTGTAAAAATGCCCTAAATTAAGATTTGTCACATCATCTGATTCTAATGCTTATTCATTAGGCCTACCCTATAATTACCCTATAAAAATGCACAAAATTAAGATTTGTCACATCATTGCGCACACTTTGTTACATATCATGAAATATATTGAGGCAAAAATTACACACAGTAGCCTACAATTAGCAAAATTGAACTCGATATAGGCATGTAGCCAATACTGTATTTATCTTATAATGCAGTCATCTCAGTCTTCATTTGAAGCATATTTTGTATCCTCGGTTTGTAACAATTTCAAAAACAGTGGCAGCTTTGTATTTATAGTCAACTTCATTTAGAAATTTTGGAGGTCACAGAGAGACAGATAAACATCTTGATTCTGTGTTTAGCAGAGATCTCCCATGTATAAAGTGACGCGGAAGGGCAAAATAGCATCTAATGACGCACTTAGCTGTTTTACAAGTGGTCTGAGGCAGCCGGTAAATACAGACGTTTTCAAGTGCAACTTTAGCAAAGATGGTTTTGGGAAACAGCTCAGAGATTTAACGATGCTCCTACAAATATTCTAACGATGAACTTAGCTTTAAGATGCTTTTGGGAAACCGGCCCTGCTCTTTGCAGGAGAACTTCTGAAAAAGGAGCATACAGTGCCTTCGGAAATGATTCAGACCCCTTCAAGTTACAGCCTTATTTTAAAATGGATAAAACAATCTACAAACAATACCCCATAATGACAAAGCGAAAACATTTTTTTTTAAATGTTTGCACATTTATAATAAAAAAAACATCAGAAATACCTTATTTACATGAGTATTCAGACCCTTTGTTATGACACTCGAAATGGAAACAGTTGCATCCTGTTTCCATTGATCATCCTTGAGATATTTCTACAACTTGATTGGAGTCCACCTGTGGTAAATTCAATTGATTGGACATGATCTGGATAGGTAGACACCTGTCTATATAAGGTCCCACGGTTGTCAGAGCAAAAACCAAGCCATGAGGTCGAAGGAAGTGTCCATAGAGCTCCGAGACAGGATTGTGTCAAGGCACAGATCTGGGTAAAGGTACCAAAACATTTCTGCAGCATTGAAGGTCCCCAAGAACACAGTGGCCTCCATCATTCTTAAATGGAAGAAGTTTGGAACCACCAAGACTCTTCCTAGCGCTGGCTGCCCGGCCAAACTGAGCAATTGGGGGAGTAGGGCCTTGGTCAGGGAGGTGACCAAGAACCCAATGGTCACACTGACAGAGCTCTAGAGTTCCTTTGTGGAGATGGGAGAACCTACAACCATCTCTGCAGCACTCCACCAATCAGGCCTTTATGGTAGAGTGGCCAGACGGAAGCCACTCCTCAGTACAAGGCACATGACAGGAGTTTGGCAAAAGGCTAGTCAGGATCGAGGGAAAGATGAACGGCGCAAAGTACAGAGAGATCCTTGATGAAAACATGCTCCAGAGCGCTCAGGACCTCAGACTGGGGCGAAGGTTCACCTTCCAGCAGGACAACGACCCTAAGCACACAGCCAAGACAATGCAGGATTGGCTTCAGGACAAGTCTCTGAATGTCCTTGAGTGGGCCAGCTAGAGCCCGGACTTGAACCCAATCGAACATCTCTGGAGAGACCTGAAAATCAAATCAAATAAAATTGTATTGGTCACATACACATACTTAGCAGATGTTATTGTAGGTGTAGCGAATAGCTTGTGTGCTTAGCTCCAATAGGAACACAAGCATTTCACTACACCCGCAATAGCTGTGCAGCAACGCTCCCCATCCAACCTGACAGAGCTTGAGAAGATCTGCAGAGAAGAATAGGAGAAATTCCTCATATACAGGTGTGCCAAGCTTGTAGCGTCATACCCAAGAAGACTCACTGCTGTAATTGCTGCCAAGGTGCTTCAACAAAGTACTGAGAAAAGGGTCTGAATACTTATGTAAATGTGATATTTAAAAAAAATCTAAAAACCTGTTTTTGCTTTGTCATTATGGGATATGGTGTGTAGATTGATGAGGGAAAAAATGATTTAATCGATTTTAGAATAAGGTTGTAAAGTAACAAAATGTGGAAAAAGTCAAGGGGTCTGAATACTTTCCGAAGACACTGTATGTTCATCCACCAAAACAAGTATGATCCTTGGTCGAGAGTTGTCTGCCATATAGGGTCAAACCTGTGGAAAGATTGAAGAGTTTGACAAGAGAGGAAAATAATAATCGTTATACAACAGGTGTGTCTAATCCTGAATGCTGATTGGTTAAAACCACATTCCAGCTGTGTCTATTCCACAATTTACCACTGGCTAAATCTATGTTAAAATGCCTATTTACTCTGTTCCATCTGACTGCACAATCCACTGTCTCTTTAGCCCAGGCAGGGAAGTTATAAACCTGATCTCCACTAGAAAAAGCATCTAGACATTATCTCACATTTCTTTTAGACTAACATTTAGTTTTCAACAGTGGAGATTTGTATAAACCTGCTGTCTGCCTCTCCGACATGTGCAAGATTGTTTCAATATTCAAATTCGATCTCCAACTGTCCCATAGTAAGTTAATAAATGTGTAGGGGTTAGAGAGAGAGAGAGAGAGAGAGAGAGAGAGAGAGAGAGAGAGAGAGAGATCATTTTTATATATGAAGAAATGTTAATTGGAAAAATGTAAAACGAAATGAAGTGCAGGTAGTTTGCAGTCTTTCCAGCTTCAGTTTGAAGTTATTGTGTTAGCTGTGTTGTCGGCTATGTGCTCTCTCATTAGGACACTGTTGGTCAGAGGAGTCTGAACAACAGTGTCCTAATGAGAGAGCACATTTTCTATGCCAGGTGAAATCACGCCTCATTAGCTCATTGTTATGGATGTATCCAAATAAATGTTACTAGAAAACAGCTTAAACAAATGTTATTCTGTCTGCACTGTTTGATGTGACCGTAAGTTAGCTGTAGTTGGCTAGCTAGCAAGCAAGGGATAAGACCGTTGCCAGCCAGTATGGCTATGGAACATTTAGAAGGAATGACTGGGTCGCATCCATAGATACAGAACAAAAGACTGAACAACTGGGTCGCGTCTCTGGCAACCAAACCAATAAAACGAACGACCAGCCAGCTTTGGTAGCAACCCTAGATTTATTTTTCTGTACTAAAAGGATGAAATAGTATAAACACATTTAGCAAAATAACGTTTTTAATGAAAATATGTCAATCATTATTTGAATATTTTAGTAACCCGTTGTAACAAACACCGGCTTCTCGGGCATTATCACTTATATGTCCCACCCACACATTCAAGATTACTTCGAGGCCGGAATTCAACCATTTCATGTTGAACAATTTGCAACAATTTAATTTAGACACTGTTTTTCTTTTGTTACTGACCTCAAAATTCTGCCTTTAATGTTGCAAATAAACCCATTGATGGGAAAGAAAAATAATGCTGAAACAATTCAGTAGTACAAACCTTCTGTAGTTGTGACATTTTTTATTTTACTTTCTCACATTTGTTTTTCACAAAGGGGTCTAGAAATGGTCAAGATCCAATGCAGTGACAATGATACTAGCCTTTAGCGAACAATACATCTACCAATAAAAATAACAGCAATAATAATACAATAGTACATTAGAACAACAATTAGTTAATGTCTTGCTAATATTTATAAAGGAAAAAAAGTGACCCATGATGTAAAAGAGGTCATTAGTCCGTTGTCAGATGGCTGTTGGGTGGCTTTTAGGGAAGCATCCACCAGTCTCCATCCACCATCTTCTCCTTTAATTCTCTACATCTATCATTCTGTTCTTCCATATCTTCTGTCCACTAACCAGCCTTCAATGTACGCTAAATCGCCCCAAAAACATAAAATATTTAATTGACAGGTTTGCGCATAATCCCCGTTCCAAAAAAGGTTTACAATAGCCTACTACAGCTCACGATTGACTGTCATGCAACACATTTTAAAAGTGCGTTGTTTAAATCTGCATAAATAATCCTCAAGTTTTCAGATAAACCCTGCTCTAAGTTTTATGAGTAATAGAGCCTTTTTTGTGTATTTCAACACTGTTTAACAGGCAGAGTATATAACCCTCTATGTATGTTTCTCTACATCTGTCTCTCTACCTGCTGAAGAGTTTCATGAAGCTCTGGAAGCCGTCCTCTCCGAAGAAGTCGAAGGAGCCCTGTGAGGTGCCCAGGTGAACCAGCAACAGCACCAGCAGCACCACCACCAACAGGGGCACCAGCAGGTTCCAGCCTGCCGCCAGGATGTTGTACCACTTGGCCTTGTCCGAGCACTCCTGGGCCAGCTGCAAGTTCCCCTGAGTCTTCTGGTCCCTGGCCTGGACGGGAGAGAGAAGCAAATGTTAAAAGCAGTGTAAGCGCTTTAATGTAAGTGCTACCCTAAGCTTATTTAATTGAATTGAGAGAGAGCGTGAGATGGAGAGCGAGAAAGTTGATTTATTGATGGGGCTTAGGTTAGGAGAGGCCTCTGATGTAGGTTCTCTAATGTTATCATCATAAAAGGTCTTAGGGTTTTTTTTCAGTCTCTGGATATGGTTCAAATGAAAAGTATGTACTAATAACACAGGTAATATATTCATGTAAAATATGTCTTTTTTTCTTAATATTTAGATCTGTGTCCATATTGTCCATGTGTTTCTAGTGGATAGACTATATGGTTAAAAAAGTGGATAGACTATATGGTTCAAGAGAAAATAGCGTAAATTAATGAAAAAAGCATTAATTAACAATGTCATTTTTTTTTCTGCAACACTTCCAGCTATTGACTTTTTTCACAACTGCCACCAGTTTGCCGACAAAGCATATACAACAAAGACATATTGACATAGTAAAATAAATAAAAGTGTGTAAAAATATAAATAATATTTAATACTGAAACCCTCATATTAAACACCAACGGTATTCACTAAGTTTATGGGTTACATTTAGGATAATGTTTTACAACTTTGTCATTCTATTTTTATAATCCTATTTTACATTACATTTCATGAAATCCTTGAAAGTTTCCAAAATTCCAGTAGTTTACTGGTAAACTTTGAAAGTTACCAGTAATATACCCTTCCTTTTTAACCTACACAGGCCCACCATGTAGGTCTTATGACCAGGTTTATACACCTGTATTTCTTGACGAATACACTGGTTGAAGTCTGCCCTGCTTAAGTTAGTAATTGTACTGGTAAAACATTGGTCTAAGACATTTGGCATATTTCTGGCCACTAATAACATATCTGGTTTATTTGGATAAAAATTAAGTTGGCTTTAGACACTGATTTTAGGTCAGTTTTTCTCCCCCAAATAGTTAGGTTTAGAATTGGAATTGGATGGCAAACTGATCCTAGATCTGTCTACATTCACATTCTCTCTGGTATGGTACCCCTGCTTCCCCCATGCTAGTCTTTAATCTCCCATCAGCACTTGCCTATTAGTAAGATGCCAATTATGCCAGTTTTAAACTCTTCAGTCAGGCTGCCGGTATTCGGTGCCAATCTCTAATTTAGGCTCTGTTTCATTACAGGGGAAGTGATTTTGGGGCACTGTGCCATTCCCAGTCCACATCCCCCATTCCTGTGGTGCAGGACACACAGACTCCCTCATCTAGTTTGGCTTATGGAGAAGCCTTAGACAGCACATGTATCTTACAGGAGTCTCAATATTACTACAGTTACATAGTACTGTATGGCAGCTGTAATCATGGACTTTAAATGGATGCAATTTAACACTAATTATTTGTGTTCAACTTATGCTGGCTGTTCAACCTATCTCTGTGTTGCCTCTATTTTAGCTAACAATATAACAGCTACAACATAATCATTGGTGAGACGGGTTTAAATAGAGACTTGGGGAAAGAGAGAGAGAGAGACATGGGGAAAGTGAGAGAGATATAGACCTCGTAAAGAACTCACCTTAATTGAGTAGATAAGAGCCATGAATCCCAGACAGCAGAAGTTGACATACAGGGTGTTGCACAGGGACCAGACTAGGTAGTCACTGGGTGGCTTCTTGCCTGCGGTGCCCATATTCACCACAGTGGAACCCGCCGGCTTGCGGGTCGACTTGCAGCTGGTGAGAGGGGTGCAGTCGGACGGGTAGTTGTATGTGTGGTTGTCCATTCTTTTGGCTTCTTCAATTCTTGTTGTCTGGTCCTGAATGTCCTTGATTTGTTGAAAAGAAGCTGGCTAATTCTGTGACCTGCCTTGCTCTGCTTAGATGGCGTCTCCTAGTGTGTCATGGCTCCTGTGTGGGGCTTTTATGCCCCTGTGGAGGGTGGTGACAGGGAGAGGGCGCGTTGGGCAGGGACCTGTAGGCCTGTCATTATGTGGTTGGGCCTCTGGGACAGACCAAGGGATAAGAGAGAGCGAACAGAGAGAGAAGGAAAGACTGAGAGACTGGTTGGGCCTCTGAGACAGACAGACAGACAGACAGACAGACAGACAGACAGACAGACAGACAGACAGACAGACAGACAGACAGAGAACGAGAGAGAGAACGAGAGAGAGAACGAGAGAGAGAACGAGGGAGAAAGGGAGAAAGGGAGAAAGGGAGAAAGGGAGAGAGAGAGACCAGTTTGTTGAATTCAGATCAGGGGTCTCTAATTGGATAGATAGGTGTGCAGGTTTTTGTTCCAGCCCAGTACTAACACACCTGATTCAACTACTGTAATCATTGTCCAGATTGAAGACAGTGAATAGTTGATTATTTGACAGGTTTGTTAGGGCTGGGCTCGCTCGCTCAAACTGTCACAAAGAGCTGCCTGGGATTGAGTTGGCGATCCCGTGTTTAGAGAGCCTAGTTACTATAGAGTTGGATCCCTAGCTAGCTGAAGTCATTACAGTGAATAATACACACGTTCTGCTGTCCTCAGTGTGAGCATTGTTTAACCTTATTCAGGATGGAACTTGCAAATGCAACACTTAAATGATAATTTCAACTAGAGCTGGATTATGTAAAGCATTTGTAGCCAAACATGTATATACAGTGCATTTGGAAAGTATTCAGACTACCTGACTTTTTCCACATTTTGTTACATTACAGCCTTATTCTAAAATGGATTAAATAAAACATTTTCCTCATCAATCAACACACAATACCCCATAATAACAAAGTGAAAAAGTTTTTTAGAATTTTTAGCAAATGCATTAAAAATAAAAAACAGAAATACCTTACTTACATAAGTATTCAGACCTTTTGCTATGTGACTCAACATTCAGCTCAGGTGCATCCTGTTTCCATTGATCATCCTTGAGATGTTTCTACAACTTGATTGGAGTCCACCTGTGGTAAATTCAACTGATTAAACATAATTTGGAATGGCACACACCTGTCTATATAAGGTCCCACAGTTGGCAGTGCATGTCAGAACAAAAAACAAGCCATGAGGTCAAAAGTATTGTCCTTAGAACTCCGAGACAGGATTGTGTCGAGGGACAGATCTGGGGAAGAGTACCAATAAATGTCTGCAACATTGAAGGTCCACAAGAACACAGTGGCCTCCACCATCATTCTTAAATAGAAGAAGTTTGGAACCACCAACACCCACCTAGAGCTGGCCGCCCGGCCAAACTGAGTAATTGGGGGAGAAGGGCCTTGGTCAGGGAGGTGACCATGAACCCGATGGTCACTCTGACAGAGCTCTAGAGTTCCTCTGTGGAGATGGGGGAACCTTCCAGAAGGACAACCATCTCTGCAGCACTCCACGAATCAGCCTTTATGGTAGAGTGGCCAGACGGAAGCCACTCCTCAGTGAAAGGCACATGACAGCCCAATTGGAGTTTGCCAAATAAAATTCTCTGGTCTGATAAAATCAAGATTGAACTCTTTGGCCTGAATGCCAAAGGGTAACGTCTGGAGGAAACCTGGCAGCATCCCTACGGTGAAGCATGGTGGTGGCAGCATCATGCTGTTGGGATGTTTTTCAGCAGCAGGGACTGGGAGACAAGTCAGGATCGAGGGAAAGATGAATGGAGCAAAGTACAGAGAGATCCTTGATGAAAACCTTCTCCAGAGCACTCAGGACTTCAGTCTTGGGCGAAGGTTCAACAGGACAACAACCCTAAGCACACAGCCAAAACAACACAGGAGTGGCTTTGGGACAAGTTTCAGAATGTCCTTGAGTGGACCAACCAGAACCCGGACTTGAACCCAATCGAAACATCTCTGGAGAGACCAGAAAATAGCTGTGCAGCAACGCTCACCATCCAACCTATCATAGCTTGAGAGGATCTGCAGAGAAGAATGGGAGAAACTCCCCAAATACAGGTGTGCAAGCTTGTAGTGTCATACTCAAGAAGACTCGAGGCTGTAATCGCTGCCAAAGGTGCTTCAACAAAGTACTTAGTAAAGGGTCTGAATACATTTGTAAATGTTATATTTCCGTATTTTTTTTATTTGCTCAAAATTCGAAAAAACAATTTTTGCTTTGTCGTTATGGGGTATTGTGTGTAGATTGATGAGGGAAAAATCTATTTAATCCATTTTAGAATAAGGTTGTAACATAACAAAATGTGGAAAAAGTCAAGGGGTCTGAATACTTGCACTGTATATATCATTTTTGCACTTTTAAAATGTGGTTGTGTTGGTTCTATACTAGCTCTTGTAATTCAAGACAGACCAGAAATATACAAATACATTTTTTATAGAGAATGTTACTGCTCTCTACTGGTGAACCATGGTAGTGTCAAACTGAGGTTGAATATCAGTCATCTGAACTGTGAGACAAGATGTAACCTTCATTTAACTAGGCAAGTCAGTTAAGAACAAATTCTTATTTACAATGATTGCCTGCCCCCACCAAACCTGGACGACGCTGGGCCAATTACGCGCCGCCCTATGGGATTCCAATCACAGCCGGATGTGATACAGCCTGGATTTTAACCAGGGACTGTAGCGATGCCTCTTGCACTGAGATGCAGTGCCTTAGACTGCTGCGCCACTCGGGAGCCCTACTATGACCTATTGTCTACTCTACCCTATGAATATCAAATGAATATGAGTCTGCATATCCTGACCTACAGATTTTGTCATCTTAAAAAGGTAAGCCCTGGGTGACGGAGTGTTAAAGTGTAGTGAGCTGTCTAGACTACCTAACCTATTCCATAACAGATGGTCCTGGTCTCCACCTTGTATTGCTCCTCAAGCTGCCTGGCCACATCATCCAGCTTGTCCTGGGAGCGACTGATGAGCATCATGGCGAACCGTCGACAAGCGAGCTCTTCCACATAGGATTTCCCAATTTTATCCGTGGCTTCTGTCACAACTTCCCATTTTCAGAGAGAGCAACTTTCCATTTCCCAAGACCCAAATTTGAAAACCTTGGAGGTGTTGGTGTAGCACCCACAAAGAGGCAATGATGAATACCCCAACCCAGAAGAGCGGCGTCTCCACCCGACGAAGCACATACTCCGCTTTCAACAAATGCATGACAGCGGTTTTTCAGTGACTGTGTGGAGAGCAAAAATGTAGGCAATGTGCTCTATTTTCGGGCACAATGCAAGATTCCCTTTATTAGGAGGTTATAGCATCACACTTCCACAACACTAGTCTATCCTATGTAAGGACACACCCACTCTATAGTCTGCTGGCATTAGTGAATACCAAATGGCATTAGTTAATACCAAATTCACTGTTAAGTGTTCGGTTCACAGAATATTTGCTAATTGTTTTCATCAGAAGAGAAATGCGAAAAGGCCTCCCAAGTGGCGCAGCTGTCTAAGGCATTGCATCGCAGTGCTAGAGGCATCACTACAGATCCGGGTTCGATCCTGGGCTGTGTTGAAGCAGGCTGCAACTGGGAGGCCCATGAGACGGCGCACAATTGGCCCAACATCATCCGGGTTAGGGGAGTGTTTGGCCATCTGGGATGTCCTTGTCCCATCGTGCTCTAGCAACTCCTTGTGGCAGTCGGGTGCATGCACGCTGACTTCAGGTCGCCAGCTGTACGGTGTTTCCTCCGACACATTGGTGTGGCTGGCTTCCGGGTTAAGCGAGCAGTGTGTCAAGAAGCAGTGTGGCTTGGCAGGTCGTGTTTCGAAGGACGCATGACTCTCGACCTTCGCCTCTCCCAAATCCGTACGGGAGTTGGGACAAGACCGCAACTACCAATTTGGGAGAAAAAAGGGGTAAAAAGTACAACAATGTATATATATATATATATATAAGAAGAAGAAGAGAAATGCGTGCTCACAATTGTGTTCACTGTTTCCGGCATTCAGTAAATTCTACTGCACGAAAGGTTCAATCACCGCATCAGTGTCGTACCATGTACAACATAGGGAAAGATCTAGGCAACAGGGCTGTCTAATTTGTCAGATGTTTTTTACAACATGCAGAGAATGAAGTTGGGTTAGTTCTAAGTAACTTTGGGTCATCATAAATCATCATCACCAACATTATGACCCTCCATTATAGAGCTTTGCTTTGGTGTGGATTGAGGCCTGTACATTCCTATCAGTTGTGTTTCTCCATTGTATTCACCTTTCCTTATTTCTATTGTGTTTCTTTGCTCCGATGGAAAGTCTGCAAAACAATGAGCGAACCAGCCTAAGTACTGAATACATGGAATTGGATTGTGATGATACCGATGATTGAATACTGCACACAATGTGCTTATTTTGTTTTTTATCAGGAATAATATTTGATTTGATGTGTGTGAAATTGTTTGGTCAAATATGCATTAAAAGTAGAGTCATGGCCCATAATTCTGCATAATTGTAGTTCCAATTTTGATCATCATGATTTAGTTCCTACAAAGAAAATGTATTGATTACTGGGATTTCTAAAAGACAGACTAACTTTCTGTTTTGTCTGCTTGAACTCAAGAGATAAGTACGGTTGCATATATCTTTTTTCAGGCAGTCGTGTTTTTTTGATGATTGTATTTGCAATTTTGACTGTATAATATAGTTTTGATGAATGTATAATGTTTTGAGAAGGCAACTTCATTTTGAAAACATATTTACTGTTTTGCAATTGCAAATGGCCAAAAAGTTCTGTGTCTTGCGGAATCTGTTTTGAAAATCAACAACATTGTTCCAAAAAATGCTTATACACGATTGAGAAGAACTGTAACTTAGGGCTCTATTCAATCCGCATCGCTAAAGTTCAGCGTTACAACGGGATTGAAGTCGAAAGGGAATTTTCCCTTTAAGGAGCCTGCATATGTTGGCCCAATCGGAAATTACCTTTATATTTCTATCACGCAGCGTTATATTGTCACGTCCTGACCATAGTGAGTGGTTATTTTCTATGGTAGAGTGGTCAGGGCGTGACAGGGGGTGTTTGTCTGTTTTTGTATGTCTATGTTCAGTTTCTAGTTTTTCATTTCTATGTTGGTGTTGTTTGACATGACCTCTAATTAGAGACAGCAGGTAGTTGTTGTCTCTAATTGGAGGTCCTATTTAAGTTGATTTTTGTCCCACATGTGTTTGTGGGTGATTATTCGTTGTGAGTGTATTTGATCCTCCTGCTTCACAGTTTGTTGTTTTGTGTATATTTTGAAGTGTTTAATTGTTGCATTCGGTTTCACTGGTTAAATAAATATGTGGAACTACGAAAACGCTGCATCTTGGTCCGCTCCTTCTAACAGCTGTGAAATATATATTGAATAGAGCCCTAAATAAAGTTATTTTCTAACCTTTACTCTTCCATTCTGTTGGAATTGCTGCCGATAATTAATTAGAAGTATGATTTGTACATACACTGACTATACCAAGCATTAGGAAGACTCCCAAAATTGAGTTGCACCCCCCTGTTTGCCCTTAGTACAGCCTCAATTCATCTGGGCTTGGACTCTACAAGGTGTCGAAAGCATTCCACAGGGTTGCTGGCCCATGTTGACTCAAATGCTTCCCACAGTTGTGTCAAGTTGGCTGGACGTCCTTTGGGTGGTGGACCATTCTTGATACACATGAAAAACCCAGCAGGGTTGCAGTTCTTGACTCAAACCGGTGCGCCTGGCACCTACTACCATACCCCGTTCAAATCGTTAGCCTTGCCCATTCAACCTCTGAATGGCACACATACACAATAAAATCTATCAATAAAGTGCTTGATTTTGTGATGCATTTGTTAACAAACATTAAACTTAGTGCTGCTCCCTACCGGGGAACCTTGTCCAAATATGGACTAATTAGAGACGTATACAAATAAATAGTTTGTAGAGGTTGAAAAGGTTTGACATGGGCCCTCAAATCCTCAAAAAGTTATACAGCTGCATCATTGACAGCATCTTGACTGGCTGCATCCCTGCTTGGTATGGTAACAGCACCGCCCTTGATCGCATGGTGCTACAGAGAGTGGTGCTGTTACCATACCAAGCAGTCAATATGCTATAAATTGTTAAAGACTCCAGACACCCAAGCCATAAACTGTTCTCTCTACTTCTGCACGGCAAGCAGTACCAATGCATCAAGTCTGACACCAACAGCCTCCTGAACAGATTCTAGCCCAAAGCTATAAGACTACTAAATAGCGAACAAAATGGCTACATGGACTATCTGAGTTGACCCTTGTATTTTATTTTTGCACTGTTTCTATGCACACTCTCAGGACTTTACACACTCACGCACACTGACACTCCAACAAACACAAACATGCACTTAATTTACTCACACACACAACATCCACACACATTTATACTGACGCTGCACACACATAAAATCATCATATACTATCCTGATGGCTAGTCACCTTACTCCTATATATATTTACCTCTATCACTCCAGTATATCTGCACATTGTAAATATGGTATTGGAACTGACCCTGTATTTTTCTCATGTGTTTTTTTTCTACCTAATGTCATTTTTAGTACTACATTGATATTGATTACTGCATTGTTGGGTTTAGGGCTAGCAAGAAAGGCATTTCAATTGTTGTGTTCTGAGAACATGAAATATACTTATTCATGTCACTGAGGGAGTGCTGAGGTTTAGAGGGTCTACACCAGAAGTTAATGGTTATAGGAGGAATGTATATAGTGTGTGCAATTAAGCTTGGAATGTGCTGAGTGCAGGGAAGCGATTACATGTGGCAGGCATTGATAAGGGGAGAGAGCCATGGATTGGTGATGGAGGGGGGTTGAGGTCAGGTCAGGCATTGATAAGGGGAGAGAGCCATGGAGTAGTGATGGAGGGGGGTTGAGGTCAGGTCAGGCATTGATAAGGGGAGAGAGCCATGGAGTAGTGATGGAGGGGGGTTGAGGTCAGGTCAGGCATTGATAAGGGGAGAGAGCCATGGATTAGTGATGGAGAGGGGTTGATGTCAGGTCCAGGTCACCTTAAGGGAGAAATAGAAGTTTATGGCCCGTATTACTAGTGTCCTGCCTAGCAGTAAACAATGACGTTTGTACAGATGAATAGGAGAAGACTCAGCCTAGGAGGAACGGTTAAATATCAGTGCTTGTGTGATAATATTTTTGTCTAATGCAGCTGTATTGATCCTCTGGGAAGAATAAACTTGGTTAAGCTTTCATAGTGTCCGTTGAGTTTTTTTACTCTGAGAATTAGATCCTAACACAATGTACTTGTGCATGTGACATTAAAACTTGAAACAGTGCTGCTCCCTACTGGGGGACCATGGCAGTGTCAAACAGAGGTTGACTATCGGTCATCTGAACTGAGACAAGAGCGCCCTCCTATGGCCTATTGTCTGCTGTACCCGATGAATATCTAAAGAATATCAGTCTACAGTACATATCCTACAGCTTTTGTCATCTTAAAAATATACAACTTCTTGTTGAAATCTCCTGTTTAAAACAAAAAAATGTCAGGGCAACGCTTTGAGTTGTACTTTTTATGTACAGTATTTTTATTAACAAATAATATAAAAGAAAATATCAGAGTAATAGCAAGGTCAGATTATCTTGTAATTACAGGCACGTTGTTCAAGCGGCCAAGTTCATTTAAGACATGACATGGTACATCAATTTGGGCTCAGTGGTTCATACATAGGCTACATACAAACACACACACACACACACAAACATAGTGTTACACAGAACACAGAAATGTCTGTACTTTTTCGATACTAGAACATACTAGAACAGTCCATCATTACTTTAAGACATAAAGGTCAGTCAATCTGGAAAATTTCAAGAACTTTGAAAGTTTCTTAAAGTGCAGTCGCAAAAACTATCTAGCGCTATGATGAAACTGGCTCTCATGAGGACCGCCATAGGAATGGAAGACCCAGAGTTTCCTCTGCTGCAGAGGATAAGTTCAATAGAGTTACCAGCCTCATAAATTGCATTTATTGCATAAATGCTTCACAGAGTTCAAGTAACAGACACACCTCAACATCAACTGTTCAGAGGAGACTGTGTGAATCAGGCCTTCGTGGTCGAATTGCTGCAAAGAAACCACAAAGGACACCACTAAGAAGAAGAGACTTGCTTGGGCCAAGAAACACGAGCAAAGGACATTAGACTGGGGGAAATTTGTCCTTTGGTCTGGAGTCCAAATAAGAGATTTTTGGTTCCAACTGCCGTGTCTTTGTGAGATGCGGTGTGGGTGAATGGATGATCTCCGCATGTGTATTTCCCACTGTAAAGCATGGAGGAGGAGGTGTTAAGGTGTGGGGGTGCTTTGCTGGTGACACTGTCTGTGATTTATTTAGAATTCAAAGCACACTTAACCAACATGGCTACCACAACATTCTGCAGCGATACGCCATCCCATCTGGTTTGGGCTTAGTGTGACTATCATTTGTTTTTCAACAGGACAATGACCCAACACACCTTCAGGCTGTGCAAGGGCTATTTTACCAAGAAAGAGAGTGAAGGAGTGCTGCATCAGATTACCTGGCCTCCACAATCCCCTGACCACAACCAAATTGATGGTTTGGAAAAGCAGTCAACAAGTGCTCAGTGTAAGGAGTGCGTACTGGCGGCAGAGAAGTCAGACGCAGGAGAACAAAAACTGTGTTTCCAAACGGTGCAGTTTAATAACAAAACCCCACCGGAAAACAGAACAATCAAATAATGGGTACATAACCCGACGCACACCAGGACAGACGTGCACAAGCACTTACAATAAACAGTCACCAACAAGGACATGAGGGGGAACAGAGGGTTAAATACACAACATGTAATTGCTGGGATTGGAACCAGGTGTGATGGAAGACAAGACAAAACCAAAGGAAAATGAAAAGAGGATCAGCGATGGCTAGAAGGTCGGTGACTACGAACGCCGCCCGAACAAGAAGAGGGACCAACTTCGGCGGAAGTCGTGACACTCAGCATATGTGGGAACTCCTTCAAGACAGTTGGTAAAGCATTCCAGGTGAAGCTGGTTGAGTGAATGCAAAGCTGTCATCATGGTAAAGGGTGGCTATTTGAAAAAATCTCAAATATAAAATATATTTTGATTTGTTTAACACTTTTTTAGTTACTACATGATTCCATATGTGTTATTTTATCATTTTGATGTCTTCACTATTAATCTACAATGTAGAAAATTGTAAAAAGAAAAAAGAAACCTTGAATGAGTAGGTGTTCTAAAACTTTTGACCGGTAGTGTATATGCTCATATATGTGACATATGTAGTATTAAAATGTTTATTACATACATTATACAGTACGTCCCTTATATCTCATAATACAATACCAGTCATAAGTTTGGGCACACATTAGTCACTGGCTTTATCAATAACTGCATCGAGGACGTCATCCCCACAGTGAATGTACGAACATACCCCAACCAGAAGCCATGGATTACAGGCAACATTTGCACTGAGTTAAAGGGTGTGGGACTCTAACCCGGAAGCTTACAAGAAATCCTGCTATGCCCTGCGACAAACCATCAAACAGGCAAGCGTCAATACAGGGCTAAGATTGAATCATACTACACCGGCTCCGACGCTCATCTTATGTGGCAGGGCTTGCAAACTATTACAGACTACAAAGGGAAGCACAGCCGCGAGCTGCCCAGTGACATGAAACGAGCCTACCACACGAGCTAAATCACTTCTATGCTCGCTTTGAGGCAAGCAACACTGAGGCATGCATGGGAGCATCAGCTGTTCCGGACGACTGTGTGACCACGCTCTCCGTAGCCGACGTGAGTAAGACCTTTAAACAGGTCAACATACACAAGGCTGTGGGGCCAGACGGATTACCAGGACGTGTGCTCCGGGCATGTGCTGACCAACTGGCAGGTGTCTTCACTGACATTTTCAACATGTCCCTGATTGAGTCTGTAATACCAACATGTTTCAAGCAGACCACCATAGTCCCTGTGCCCAAGAACACAAAGGCAACCTGCCTAAATGACTACAGACCCGTAGCACTCACGTCCGTAGCCATGAAGTGCTTTGAAAGGTTGGTAATGGCTCACATCAACACCATTATCCCAGAAACCCTAGACCCACTCCAATTTGCATACCACCCAAACAGATCCACAGATGATGCAACCTCTATTGCACTCCACACTGCCCTTTCCCACCTGGACAAAAGGAACACTTATGTGAGAATGCTATTCATTGACAACAGCTCAGCGTTCAACACCATAGTACCCTCAAAGCTCATCACTAAGCTAAGGATCCTGGGACTAAACACCTCCCTCTGCAACTGGATCCTGGACTTCCTGACGGGCTGCCCCCAAGTGGTGAGGGTAGGTAGCAACACATCTGCCATGCTGATCCTCAACACTGGAGCTCCCCAAGGGTGCGTGCTCAGTCCCCTCCTGTACTCCCTGTTCACCCACGACTGCATGGCCAAGCAAGACTCCAACACCAACATTAAGTTTGCAGACGACACAACAGTGGTAGGCCTGATCAAGGAGGACCCAGCCACCCCAGTCATAGACTTTTCTCTCTACTACCGCATGGCAAGCGGTACCGGAGTGCCAAGTCTAGGACAAAAAGTTTTTACCCCCAAGCCATAAGACTCCTGAACAGGTAATCAAATGGCTACCCGGACATTTGCATTGTGTTCCCCCCAACCCCTCTTTTACTTTGCTGCTACTTTCTGTTTATCATATATGCATAGTCACTTTAACTATACATTCATGTACATACTACCTCAATTTGGCCGACCAACCAGTGCTCCCGCACATTAGCTAACCGGGCTATCTGCATTGTGTCCCGCCACCCACCACCCCACTTATACGCTACTGCTACTCTGTTCATCATTTATGCATTGTCACTTTAACCATATCTACATGTACATACTACCTCAATCAGCCCGACTAACCGGTGTCTGTATGTGGCCTCGCTACTTTTATAGCCTCGCTACTGTATGTAGCCTGTCTTCTTACTGTTGTTTTATTTCTTTACTTACCTATAGTTCACCTAATAACTTTTTTGCACTATTGGTTAGAGCCTGTAAGTAAGCATTTCACTGTAAGGTCTACACCTGCTGTATTAGGCGGATGTGACAAATAAACTTTGATTTGATTTTATATATGTAGAGAAAATGAATACATTTTAGTCAGTGTTTTTGTTTTTCCTCGGTCACTTATTCAATTATGTGTGGATGTATTTATTCATTTATCTAATTATGTGTGGATGTATTTATTAATTTATAATTATGGCAGGTTTGGTCCTCCATAGCTCACAACCAACTGGACCACTACAGCAAATGCTAACACGTGTTAACATTTATCCCGGATGAGCCCCCATATGTTACGAAACCAATAGCTAGCCTGCAAAAGTATAGGGTCTTAGGCCTAGTTCACTTGAGGTGCGTTCAACAAGGCTTCCGTTTCCAATCACTCGCAGCGAACTGTTTGTTTTCAACAGAGATTAGTGAACATTTTTAAGACAAACGTTCCATTTTTGTTAGTTCTTGGCAAAACTGGAATGGATGCGGCAAGAAGAGCAGCTGTGCTTCCTGCAGCTGGAGAAATAGTGGGTGATTTTTTGATTTGGGTCCCAATTCTATTGAAGCACTGCTTTCCCTACGAACAGTCGCTATTGATGGTATTTAATATCAGTCCGGGAGAATACTGAATTATGTGGAGGAGGTGACACACAGTGACCTCTCCTTTTGGGCTCACATTCGGATGGGTCGGGAGACCTACCAGGTAATTTGCGATACATTCGCATATTGTATTATGTGATTTCCTTAATAAAATCAATCATAATACAAACAAGCCTCAATGATCTAGCAATCTAGTCAACCACAGTTTTGCAGTCTCCATTCACATTGTGGTTGGTCAGTAGATTTGCCTCTTATGCAACGGAATTAAAAGCAAAAAAATTTATTATTGTATATATATCCAAATATAGGTATATACATGTTTCAGTATACAGACGTAAATAGTAATGCTTTACCAATAATTAATGAATTTAGTAACACCATCCTCATAAGTTATACTACACTGAACAAAAATATAAACGCAACATGTAATGTGTTGGTCCCATGTTTCATGAGCTGAAATAAAAGATCCCAGAAAGTTTCCATACGGACAAAAATATTATTTCTCTCAAATGGTGTGCATAAAATTGTTTACATCCCTGTTAGTGAGAATTTCTCCTTTGCCAAGATAATCCATCCACTTGACAGGTGTGGCAAATCAAGAAGCTTATTAAACATGATCATTAGACAGGTACACCTTGTGCTGGGGACAATAAAAAGGCCACTCCAAAATGTGCAGGTTTGTCACACAACACAATGCCACAGATGTCTCAAGTTTTGAAGGAACGTGCAATTGGAATGCAGACTACAGGAATGTCCATCAGAGCTGTTGCCAGAGAATTGAATGTTAATTACTCTACCATAAGCCGCCTCCAACATCATTTTCAAGAATTTGGCAGTACGTCCAATCGGCCTCACAACTGCAGACCGCGCGTGTATGGCATCGCGTGGGCGAGAAGTTTTTTGATGTCAGCGTTGAGAACAGAGTGCCCTATGGTGGCAGTGGGGTTATGGTATGGGTAGGCATAAGCTACGGACAACAGACACAATTGAATTTTATCAATGATAATTTGAATGCACAGGGATGAGGCCAATTGTGCATATCTGAATTCCCAGTAGTGAAATCCATAGATTAGGGCCTAATGAATTTCAATTGACTGTTTTCCTTATATGAACTGTAACTCAGTAAAATCTTTGAAATTGTTGCATGTTGTTAATATTTTTGTACATTATATTAAAGATTCTCTGCACTGTCAACAAATGTAAGCTGCCTATCAATAGGCTACTGCTGCCATCTACCGGTAGATTTTGCATTGCATTTGTGCAGTAATGTAACAACAACAACAATAAATTGCAGATTACTTAAGATTGTCGAGTTTTTAGCTGAAAGACAGAGCTAACAGATTTTATTTAGCTTTGTTCCAGATACTGCGTGAGGACCTGGCTCCTCTAGTGCCTCACAGAGGTGGATCCATTGAAAATAGGG
This sequence comes from Salmo trutta, assembly GCF_901001165.1. NCBI lineage: Eukaryota > Metazoa > Chordata > Actinopteri > Salmoniformes > Salmonidae > Salmo > Salmo trutta. The sequence goes on from NC_042963.1 coordinate 29,311,065, forward strand.
TGTTGGCCTGCCTGGGGCTGATGGCCAACGAGGAAAGGTTCAGGGGAGTGGCAGACAGCTCATGTTTACAAACATCTTTACCAGGAATGCTGGTTCTGTGCACGATGCCAGAGTGTACAAGACCAGCAACCTCAAGGCCCACCTGGTGACCAACCCACTACCCCGAGCAATAACATCTGCTCTGGGATTCTGCGTACCTCCTGAGTGTGCACTTAATTGTCCCATTCAGAAACAATAGCCACCTTGAAGATGAACAAAAGCATTTCAACCAGGTCCACAGTTCGACACATGGAGACATTGAGGGATCACAGAGGAAATACCAGAAGAGGCCACCATTGACCCCGTCCCTGACCCTGCCTCAGACCTCCAAAGGGCAGCTATTTGACAGGCAGCAATGCTGAAGAGGGACAACCTGACTAGGCTTCTATAAGCTACAACACACATCTACACTCACACACATGTATACCCAACCACACACATGCACCACCCATCACTGACGTCCACCTAGCAAAATTAGTATAGTGCATAACCACATTTAATCAATAATTATTATTGGACTAGATTAGATTTTTTTGTTTTGTTTTGTTTAGCAAAGCCACAGTTCAATGAAAAAGTTATTTACATTTTAATAAAACATGTTCCAAAAAAATGTGTTAACGATTTCAGTTAAACATACAATCAAGGAAAATCTCTGGATAATTATTTATTAGTGTACAATTAAACAACCCAAATAACCATGACAATTAGTTATTACAGTATTCAGTTAAACATGCAATCAAGCAAAGTGTCAGGAGAAATATTTATTATTGTACAATTAAACAATGAATATCGGCCTAAATCGAATCTTCCATTCTTCTCAAAACAAAATTAAAAAGCTGTTGCGCAGCAACTCACTGCCTTCCTGAAGACAAACAATGTATACGAAACGCTTCAGTCTGGTTTTAGACCCCATCATAGCACTGAGACTGCACTTGTGAATGTGGTAAATTACCTTTTAATGATGTCAGACCGAGGCTCTGCATCTGTCTTCGTGCTCCTAGATCTTAGTGCTGCTTTTGATACCATCGATCACCACATTCTTTTGGAGAGATTGGAAACCCAAATTGTTCTACACTGACAAGTTCTGGCCTGGTTTAGATCTTATCTGTCGGAAAGATATCAGTTTGTCTCTGTGAATGGTCTGTCCTCTGACAAATCAACTGTAAATTTCGGTGTTCCTCAAGGTTCCGTTTTAGGACCACTATTGTTTTCACTATATATTTTACCTCTTGGGGATGTCATTCGAAAACATAATGTTAAATTTCACTGCTATGTGGATGACACACAGCTGTACATTTCAATGAAACATGGTGAAGCCCCAAAGTTGCCCTCGCTAGAAGCCTGTGTTTCAGACATAAGGAAGTGGATGGCTGCAAACGTTCTACATTTAAACTCAGACAAAACAGAGATGCTTGTTCTAGGTCCTAAGAAACAAAGAGATCTTCTGTTAAATCTGACAATTAATCTTGATGGTTGTACAGTCGTCTCAAATAAAACTGTGAAGGACCTCGGCGTTACTCTGGAACCTGATCTCTCTTTTGAAGAACATATCAAGACTGTTTCAAGGGCAGCTTTTTTCCATCTACGTAACATTGCAAAAATCAGAAACTTTCTGTCCAAAAATGATGCAGAAAAATTAATCCATGCCTTTGTTACTTCTAGGTTGGACTACTGCAATGCTCTACTTTCCGGCTACCCGGATAAAGCACTAAATAAACTTCAGTTAGTGCTAAATACGGCTGCTAGAATCCTGACTAGAACCAAAATAATTGATCATATCACTCCAGTGTTAGCCTCCCTACACTGGATTCCTGTTAAGGCAAGGGCTGATTTCAAGGTTTTACTGCTAACCTACAAAGCATTACATGGGCTTGCTCCAACCTATCTTTCCGATTTGGTCCTGCTGTACATCCCTACACGCACGCTACGGTCACAAGACGCAGGCCTCCTAATTGTCCCTAGAATTTCTAAGCAAACAGCTGGAGGCAGGGCTTTTTCCTATAGAGCTCAATTTTTATGGAATAGTCTGCCTACCCATGTGAGAGATGCAGACTCGATCTCAACCTTTAAGTCTTTACTGAAGACTCATCTCTTCAGTGGGTCCCATGCTTGAGTGTAGTCTGGCCCAGGAGTGTGAAGGTGAACGGAAAGGCTCTGGAGCAACGAACCGCCCTTGCTGTCTCTGCCTGGCCGGTTCCCCTCTCTCCACTGGGATTCTCTTCCTCTAACCCTATTACAGGGGCTGAGTCACTGGTTTACTGGTGTTCTTCCATGCCGTCCCTAGGTGGGGTGCGTCACTGACGTGGTCTTCCTGTCTAGGTTGGCGCCCCCCTTTGGGTTGTGCTGCGGCGGAGATCTTTGTGGGCTATACTCGGCCTTGTCTCAGGATGGTAAGTTGGTGGTTGAAGATATCCCTCTAGTGGTGTGGGGGCTGTGCTTTGGCAAAGTGGGTGGGGTTATATCCTTCCTGTTTGGCCCTGTCCGGGGGTATCGTCGGATGGGGCCACAGTGTCTCCTGACCCCTCCTGTCTCAGCCTCCAGTATTTATGTTGCAGTAGTTTATGTGTCAGGGGGCTAGGGTCAGTCTGTTATATCTGGAGTATTTCTCCCGTCTTATCCGGTGTCCTGGGTGAATTTAAGTATGCTCTCTCTAATTCTCTCTTTCTTTCTTTCTCTCTCTCGGAGGACCTGAGCCCTAGGACCATGCCTTAGGACTACCTGACATGATGACTCCTTGCTGTCCCCAGTCCACCTGGCCGTGCTGCTGCTCCAGTTTCAACTGTTCTGCCTGCGGCTATGGAACCCTGACCTGTTCACCGGACGTGCTACCTGTCCCAAACCTGCTGTTTTCAACTCTCTAGAGACAGCAGGAGCGGTAGAGATACTCTCAATGATCAGCTATGAAAAGCCAACTGACATTTACTCTTGAGGTTCTGACTTGTTGCACCCTCAACAACTGTGATTATTATTATTTGACCATGCTGGTCATTTATGAACATTTGAACATCTTGGCCATGTTCTGTTATAATCTCCACCCGGCACAGCCAGAAGAGGACTGGCCACCCCTCATAGCCTGGTTCCTCTCTAGTTTTCTTCCTAGGTTTTGGACTTTCTAGGGAGTTTTTCCTAGCCACCGTGCTTCTACACCTGCATTGCTTGCTGTTTGGGGTTTTAGGCTGGGTTTCTGTACAGCACTTTGAGGTATCAGCCGATGTAAGAAGGGCTATATAAATACATTTGATTTTGAATAAATAAATAGATTGACTGCTGTCCTTTGAAATTTGAGTGCAGCAGTAAACTGTTTAAGAATATTGTTCCTCTCAATCTGTGCTTGAAGTGTTTGTTTCTGAGGTGCCATGATATTGTCCAGTTTCGCCTTCTTTTGGGGTTGTGTGCAGGGAGGGGTGTTGGCATGAGGGTTATAAGGTATTGTAGTAGAGGGTGAGAGGCTGTCAGTGTTACTGTAGCGTGCTGTGTGGGGGGTGTCTGTGGAGGTGCACGTTGAGTGACAGTGTAATTAGTACTGTGTGCTGTGTGTTGTGTGAGCGTAGTGATGTTAGGGATAGTGTGAGTGAGTGTTGCGTTTGGCAAATTATTAGACTGTATAATGACTGTGGGGGTCACCGCAGGATCACCAGAGGACCTCTTCCATGATGGAGTAGAACCCCCATTTCCTTCTCCCCTGCCCCGTCTTCTGATGCCCGTCAAAGATGGCCTTGTACCAGTGTGACACAATTTGGCATCATGAGTGAACATTAACAACAGTTACAGTGCATGACAGCAGTAGTTGCTCTCTCTATCTTTCCACGTGTGTGTATGTGTGTGTAAGTAATTTAAATAGTGAGAACAAAATAGCAATAGGAAATAAAAGGAGAAAGGAAATAAAGAGGAGAAAGACAAAGACGTACTTACATAGACTTTGACAAAATTAGAAATGTGTAATATCTGAAAATGTAGCTAGCTAGACTCTCTTACCCGTATACATGGATGGACGCTTCTCCCTCTCTGTCACGGATGCCTCGGTGTCCCTTAGTTTGAAGATGTAATCCGGAGACAGGTGTTTTATATAACAGCCTTCGTGTGTGTTCTCTTTTCAACTCCGTCTGCATATTTGCAATCAAATGCCAGAATTTTCTCAATTTCCTGAGATATCATACTCTAATTCCATTGATATCAAAACTCAGTCCTCCAGAAAGTGGAGAGCAACACTTATGCAGTTCTACTAAGTGATATCTTTCAAAAAAGCCACCGTAGAAAGGATTACCTACACATACTGACCAGCTCATATTATAGACTGAAACGTGCTACATGGCAGACCAATCCGAGCTCATCTCTCAGCATGTCCAGCCCACTCATTATCTCAGGCAATCATGGCTAGCCTGAAGGTTGCTGCCTTTTTCCATGGCTAAACCAACTAGGCTCGTAAATTAACAATTTTATTTGTATTTACAGTTTGTTATTAAGGCACATGAAAGTTCACATGTTCCAGAAGGCATTTGCCAAAAGTTGCATTTAGATTTATTTTTTTTGTTTACGTACAAATGTCGCTCCTGTGAAGTAGTGACGAGCGACATACGCCTTGTTTCCTGAAATGAGTCACAAATTAGAACCTAAAAAAAATTAAGGGAGTAAAAAGAGTGAAGCGAGGAGAGTGTGGAAGAGTGAGGTGGAAAGGTAAAGAGAAGGAAAGGAAGAAAGAGCAGGAAGATGAGTGGAGAAAGATTGGAGGAGAAGAAAAAGTTAAGAGATTAAGAAGAGTGACACAAGGAGAGTGAAGAAGAGCAGACAGAGGAGGTACAATGGCTCTTTCCAAGAAACAGAAATGCCATTTTAATGACATGAGAGAATTTCCATTTATACGCTCAGGTCAAGACGGTAGAATGTTTAACTGCACCCTTTGTAATTCCTCTTTTTCAATTGGCAGCGGGGGATGAACGGCAGTGGTAGAACATCAACAGACAAAAAAGCATAAAGCCTCTCTGATTGCCCGTGTTGGTATGACCTCTGTCACCACATTCTTCAAGAAGGTAGAGCCTTCCCAAGAAGAATATGGTTTAGCTGTGCAGGAGGGTGTCTTCGCATACCACACTATGCGACACAATCACAGATCTATGGACTGCACAGCACAACCGACACGGAAGCTTTATGAGCCGCAGTTTACATGGGCTAGGACAAAATGTGAAGCCATAGTGAGTAACGTGGGCAACTACTTTGGGAACACAGGACCTAGACCAGGTTGAATTTGGGTCCCTGTCCATTGATGCGTCCAATCATGGACATGTAAAGCTGCTGCCAATAGTAGTCAGATATTGTAAGATATATGGTGGCAACACATCTGTGGAAACAAAACGGCTTGATTTTGTTGAATTGAAAGGAGAAACAGCAGAGGAGATTGCAGCTGAGGTCCTGGTGGTCATCCAAAAATGTAACCTGCAAAACAAAGTCGTGGCATTCTCTGCCGACAACACAAATATCAACTTTGGAGGACTGAATAGGCTAAGGAGGGTCAATGTCCATACCCAAGTTAAAAATGCTCTGCAGCGGGAGGTGATTGGCTTAGGTTGTCCTGCCCACATCATTCAAAACACGGCCAGAACAGCTTTGGATATGATTCCCCTTGATGTTGAGTACCTGCTTTTCATATTTTCACCGTCAGAGTAGAAAGACTGAAGAGCTTTTGTGAGTTTGTTGGCCAGGAGTACCATAACATTTTAGGACATAGCAATGTTCGCTGGCTGTCCATGCTCCCTGCTCTAGAAAGAGTGCTGAAAATTTATGTGCCACTGAAATCCTTTTTTCTTTCGGAAGACAAATGCCCTGTTGTCCTGCGAACAATGTTCGAAGATCCACTGACTGAACTTTGGCTGGCCTTTGTCCACGGAAACTTGACCGTATTCAGTGACACAATCGAGATGCTTGAAGGCCAGGACCGCTGTGCTGTGGAGTCAGCTGCAATTCTGAAAAACATTGAGGCAAAATTGACTGCAAGACGTGATGACAACTTCATTCCAGTTTTGGTCAGAGGACTTCAGAGAGCTAGAGGGAAATGGAGCAATGTCTAGAGCTTTGTCAAAACATCCCAATCATTCTTCACTATGGCTGTGAACTACTTGCAAGCATGGGGAAAGCACACAGATAATCTAAAAGATTTACATTGTCTCCTTTTAAAAAGGCAACCTCAGCGTGAAGCGATCCAGAAGGCAGCAGGCACACTGCAGGAAAAATGCCCCAACGTGACCATCAATGAGGATTGATTGTTTGACGAGGTTACTGGCCTGCAAGAGTTCCTAAAGGGGGGAATCGCTTGAAGAATGGAAAACATCTGAGACACCGCTTAGTCAGAGATGGAGCACGGTGGTTACCCACTTCAAAGAGAACGACATCCCACAGACGAAGTAATGCACCAGTCGAGAGAGTTCTCCCAAATGAATGATATATGGACAGCATCAAGAAATAGGTTCACTGTTCCTACCATCAAGACCATGCTTATTGTGAAGACAAACTTCAACCTCCCCTGCCAGGAGTTCATGGAGAAGCTGGCCAAAGACAGAACAATCCTGAAGAAGATACATTCTTCTGAGAAATATACAGATTAGGTTGGTATAAGTGGTAACTATATAATATAATCTTATCATCGTCTTATTTCTATGTTAAGTATTTCACATAGACTATTGTGTTTTTTAAATTTTGCCCATGTTCTCTTCTGCTCTTATTCTACCCAGACTACCAGGACCACTGAATGGCTGTTCAGATTGGACAGTTGTCTTGTCTGTAGTGTTTCTGTAATATAGTCGCTTTCTCTATCACAGTGTGCCTGTTAGACTAAATACATGAAAACGGAATTGTCCCCTTTTTATTTCTTAGATAATAAACATTGGATATTTTAATGATATATTGACCGCCGAACTGGAAATGTCCCCGGTTTTAATTTCAGAAATCTGGTCACCTTAGTCTAATGGCAATTGAGCACTGATATGTTTTATCTATAATGTCTCTTCATATGACAAGGTTTGAAAAGGATTTGCCAGTAGATTGTCAAAGTGATTCACGAGGATGACTGCTAGCTAAGATTTTGAAAGTCTGTTGAGACATAGTTTTGGTCATGTAGTGCATGTCACATCAATAAATGGCAGAATTACATGCAAAATATCTCCTACATGCGACAGGGGCCTGTGAAATAAATATTACAATGAAACAAGTTAGGAGAGTAAGCTTGTCCTTGGTGACAAACCCTCAACCTTCAGAGCCCTGTACTACTTACCTGGTTCATTCAGGATAAATGTTCTTAGCCCCCGAGTCAGCCTGCCCCTGAACAAGTTAGTTCTGAAGGATTCATTGCCATATAAATTTACCAACATATCTTTATTAAGCCAGGGCAGGCAAGCTCAAGGCACAAAGTATTAGAATTTTTTTTCCCTAATATTTAAAAAACCCAGTTCTGATACCATGGCTTGCATGAATTGAGAGATGTTTTGTTTTTGATTAACTGGCAAAGTATAGGAAATATAAAACAAAGCTTACACATTCACCCACTACTTATATAAAATATGTTCAACTGGTTAGCGTGAAGAAAATGCTAGCTACCTATTCATTATTCAGACAATGTAGGCCTACAGTTGAATTTTAATTGATGGTAACTAAGTATGAACCTGCTTAGAATGTTTTGTACAGATGAAATAGGTCATATAGGTTGTCTGTGTTTACCCATAGCTCAGTCTGTTGAGTGTCTTAGCAAACCACTGCTTACTCTATAGTCATTGTCTTAAATTAACTACTGTCCTGTCAGTTTGTATTTGTAAATAATCTATTGGACCTAGATGGGGAGGTAGGACTGAATGTCTTGAAATGCTGAGACCTAAGGACAAACCACCATTATCGAATCGAACCACAGATGACAACCTCGTGAAAATCCTAAATGTATTTACAAAGGACTAGGGTTATTCAACACTGTTCCTTTTGTTCCAGCCCGGTAGCAACACTCCTCTACCAACAAATCATGGGCTTGATGAATAGAATCAGCTGGAGTCCTGCGTTAGAACTAAAGTGTGCATACCCTGGAGTTAAGATAGGACTACTTTAAACCAGACCCACTAAAACCACACATATAGCATTGCCGTTGGATATTTCAGCATAAATTGAAAGATCAAACATTCAATAATGCATCTTATTTTGTGGTTCAAAGACCACAATTGCATATCACTTCTCTTCAGACAGGCGATATGATGGGGAATGCTACCTCGCACAGAAACACTAACAGTCCTGGGCTCAGCTGGAACATAGAAAACGAGTAGGGAGATTTGTGAGAAGGGATAAGATTTTTCCACAGTAAACAGTAGTGGTTCTTGTTTCCCCAGCCCTAATTCAACTCTTCAGTGATTCAGAGTATGTACACAAATATACAGAAGACATTTGGTACATGAGATTATCCATAAAAGTCATTGCAAACCCTTTATAATGCCATGGTGACTATGGATAAGTTCCTAACCACAAAGGCACTGCTGTGTTGGTTTGGCTGCGAGGACGATGACTTAAACAATCTTTTATGACTCAAATCACAGTCACTCTCGCCGATCGACGGCCGGCAACTATTTCTAATATATAAAACAAGGAATATGGTGTAGGCCTTAACACAGGAACACTTTTGAAGAGATCTTAAGTTTAAACTGCAAAATAATTATGAATCTTATTCGAAAACATTGGTCTTTTGTTTAACTAGGATCAACGTCATTTTTTTGCATATAGGCTAACACATACCTCTATTAAGCGAACTATCAGGGCTTCGATGAAGCATGGACACACAAACGATACACAACTGGGAAGAGATGGATCACTATACTGAAAATAGCATGGACATTTCAGATAGCCGATCTGTATATACAAATGTAGTTTGGGGACAGATCTTCTCCCATAGGGCTGCAGTCTGACTACATACATTTCTGTGTGAACTTTGGCAAAATGGGCAGGGAACACGTTAGAACAATGTTGTAAGTAGCCTGAGGAATATTAAATCATGATAGTTTCCCCATTTCATTAGCTATCGCATTCACGGACGGTTAGAAGTAGGATCTTGGGCAGCAGGCTGGTAAGCACAACAGGTGGAACTGCCCCCCCAGGTGGAAGTTAAGGCATCACATCTTGGAGGAGGCAGTGATGGCAGCTGCACCTCCACGGGTATACACTCTCACAGCGTCCTGTGAGAGGGGGAGGAGACAACGGGAGACAAGGAGATTTGAGGCTATTAAAAACACAATCTTGTTTACGAGGGTCCTGACAGAAAAAGTCACATACTAAATAGAAAGGAATATAGAAAAAAAGTACAAACTAAAAGTTCTACCTAAATACAATGTGTATGAAACTATTTAGTTAATGCAACTTTTGATTTTCATGAAGGATCTACAATATACTTAAAACTGCTCATGTAAATAATGCGACTACACTTTGATCTTTATTTTCTCCAAATATTCATGATTTATTCCTATTCACCTGCACCAAGCCATCTCAGATGTGCGAGAGCTTTTCCTACTTTGACTATACTGCATCATTCATGGGGGACAACATGTTTACTGTTGCTTTTAGTGTCTGTTGACAGCAACAAATGGACTTACCTTCTTGGGCTCAGCATTGTTGAGTAGGGCCTGGACCCCGTTTCCATAGTCTGCATGCACAGCCATCAGGTTCTGAACCTGGAAAAACAGGGAGTGAGAGCAGAGAGAGGATCAGAACAGTGTTAGTGATGGTACTATACATTATTAAACACTACATTGTAAAGATGGCCTTTGTGGTAGTGAGGAAGATGATACCAACTTAACAGCCATAATTGCTGGTACTAATGATGATGAAAGTGATGACTTAGACAATCTTAATCATGGTGATGACGAGGATGAGAACTCACCCAGCGTTTCTGGATGAAGACTTGGGCTCCCTTCAGGGCACCAGCCATATTCTGACAAAGCCTCTGGCGCTCCTCCTCGTTCAGCACCTCAGTGAAGAAGGTACGCACCTGTAATACATATACACAAAGGGTCAGGGCACTGGTCACATACACCAATCAGCATTAAGAAACTATTAATAAAATATGTATTTTATTATTTGTAATCATAAAGCATTTAATATGTATAACAAAGATTTCTTTATAGGGTGTATCATTATTGGCCCTGCCAGTGCAGTGCACACAGCTCTCTGTGTGTAGTAAATTAACCCCATGTCACATTAGCACAACCCCCCTTTACCGGACAGGGAAGACATGAAAATGATGGGGTTAGTGGAAAAGTATGTTGTAGTTTTCCCTTGAAGCCAAGCTAACGATTCCGGATCACTGGCTTTAATCAGACTGATCCCACTAAGATCTGTCCTCTACGGCAGAAGCTAGCATTCCTCGTTCTGACTTGCACCACCTGGCGTCAGTGCAAATCGCTGAGTCTCTAGTCTCCCCCTTTGAGAGTAACTAATGCATTGCTACATTGGCACTAAGTGTAATGTGTAACTCTTTAGGTTGACATTCAGTAACTGCATGTTAGAACTGAACCCCAACTTGCATTTTAAAATTGCTCACTGCACAACTCAGTCAATACTTTTTAGCAGTATGCGCCCGCATGGCCTCTTAAGTACAAGTTTGATTGTGTAAAGGAAGCTCTATCCACAATTATATAATTCTCTAGCAATTTGATAAACAAATGATTGAATTCATCATTCTCCTGTATCGATTACATATCATCATCATTTACCCTGTAACCATTAATTCATGTATTGATTTTTATTATTACATTTGTAGTTTACTTGTTATTTGGGGGGTTTTCTGATCCAAAACAAGCTCTAGAAAACTGTACGGTTTCACAAATCGGATACTAGGCTCATCAGATATACTGTACCTTCAGATAAATCAATGATTACTATTATTCTTTGTTCTGTCTTAGTGTGTTATTGCTAAGATAACTCATGAGTCAGATATTCTTAAAATGCAATGTTTGTCCAATAATCAACTGGTGCCCCCCATTCATAAAATATATTAATTCATAAAGTTTAGTAATAACTTAACAATATTCCCAACATACGGGTTCTCTACCTGTGTGACGTTATCGTCGTCAGTACTGTTGTAGCGGCCCACATCTGGGGACACCTTAAACCTGGTCTCCACGTGCTGGGGCTGGGTCTCTGGAGCACTGAAGCTGTTGGGGAAGTAGTTGGGAGCGCCAGCCTGGTTGTCGAACATGCACATGGGCCCGTCTCGCTGGTAGTTGGCCACACGGGTCCTGAAGGGGCAGTTGACGGGCAGCTGCAGGTAGTTGGCGCCCAGCCGGTGTCGGTGTGTGTCTGGGTAGGAGAACAGACGGCCCTGCAGCATCTTGTCAGGGCTGGGCTCGATGCCTGGGGGCATGTTGCTGGGGTCAAAGGCTAGCTGCTCGATCTCAGCAAAGTAGTTGGCAGGGTTTCTGTTGAGCACCAACCTCCCCACAGGAATGAGGGGGTACTCCTTGTGAGACCACACCTAAGGAGTAAGAGAGAAGTGTAGCTACCTCGCATGCCAACCAAGGTGCATGGATGTGCAAAAGAATTCCATGAACATGTAGGCTTGCACGACCCCCTTATTTTCACCTAATAATTATCCTGACTAAATAACAGCTATGAGAATCAGTTGCCAATCATACTAATGCTCACAGATGCCATGACACCATAACAGATATTAGACCACTGTCAGATCTTTAAGTGTTTGTGTTGAGGAAGTCCCCCCTCTTGTGGAAAAGCCAGAGTACTGCCAATGTCTGGATATTCTGGGAATGTGTTGTTGACTCCAGGTTTAAATGGCTAAGAAAGTACAAAGACGTCAGGTATTGCCGTCACATTCTTTGAAAACCAAAGGAACATATTGATAAATGCACCACCTATAAAGAGAGTGGTTCCCACATTACTGAATATTATGAGTAATAAAGCTGCAATATGTCACTTTTTGGGCGACCTGACCAAATTCACATAGAAATTGAGTTCTAAATCGTTCTTTCTCATTGAAAGTAAGTCTAAGAAGTGGTAGATCTGTCCTATATGCGCTACTTCTATGCTGCCCGTTCTTGCGCATTTCCTTTTGGTTTAGTACACCAGCTTCAAACACCTGAAAATACAATATCTTTGGTTATGGAAAATATCACAGCGGTTTAGATGGTACAATGATTCTCTACACAATGACTACTTGCTTTGTCACAAACTTAAATTAGGCAAATGGCGGAGCGATTACTGCTTATTGCATCTCTATGGTACCTTGGTCAGGTCAAAGGGGTTCCACTGGAACTTCTCTGCCTGCTCAAAGGTCATGACCTGGATATAAAAGGACCAGGAGGGGAAGTTGCCGTTGGCGATGGAGGTGTAAAGGTCTCGGATGGCGTAGTCCGGGTCGGTGGAAGCCAGGTACTCGGCATCCTCAGGTTTCATGTTCTTGATGCCCTGGTCGGTCTGAGATGGGAAGGTTGCTATGGGTTACTATGGACCCTGTCCCAATTTCCCCAACTACGTTTCCTTCTTTCCCACCATTACCCTCTCGTATCCTTCAGTTAATTAGGTATAGCTGACTCCTCTATCCATTTAAGTGTAGTGCATTTCACTAGTCCTGTACACTACATTATTTTTAATTGTGCTTTGACCTTGTAATGGAACTTGCAGTAGACAGGCTGACCCTTGGCGTTGACCAGCTTGAAGGTGTGAGAGCCGTAGCCGTTCATGTGGCGGAAGCCGTCAGGCAGACCACGGTCACTGAACAGGAAGGACACCTTCACAGAGACGAGAACAAATAGAAGACCATGAACAAAGACACATATTCGGTCATTAGCAGTTGAGCTATTGTAAGTAAATAAGATCTAGAAAAACGTAAGTATATAAGGATGATGTAATAATCAGGAAAGGGATGCATACGCAGCAACCACCATTCCTAGACATAATGGCATAGCTATGAAGTTGTTAATGGCATGTCACTAAAATTTGGCTTAGTGTGGGGAGAAATCAGAAAGCCATCCATCGATCTACCGTGTGTGCGCATGTAAAGGTTTGGTTAGGTAGAGAGGAGCAACTACAGCACCTGATGCATACACTCAGGCCGCAGGCTCCAGAAGTCCCACACCATGTCTGGGTCCTTTAGGTGAGTCTGGGGGTTGCGCTTCTGAGAGTGGATAAAGGATGGGAACTGCACAGACAAAGAGATATCAGAGAGATGCGGTAATGGTACATATCATACGGGGAGATTAACTAATGTATAGCACCATAACACATAATATCCACCCATACACACAAAACATCTTGGTCTCACACACACACACACACACACACACACACACACACACGCACTACACCCTGAACCTTGGCCACGGTAACACACACACACACACACACACACACACACACACAACACCCTGAATCTTGGCAACGGCCACACACACACACACACACACACTACACCCTGAACCTTGGCCACAGTAACACACACACTGAACCTTGGCCACGGTAACACACACACACACCCTGAACCTTGGCCACGGTAACACACACACAAACACCCTGAACCTTGGACACAGCCACACACACACACACACACACACACACACTACACCCTGAACCTTGGACACGGCCACATACACCCTGAACCTTGGACACGGCCACACACACACACACACCCTGAACCTTGGCCACGGTAACACACACACACACACACACCCTGAACCTTGGCCACGGTAACACACACACACACACACCCTGAACCTTGGCCACGGTAACACACACACACAAACACCCTGAACCCTGGACACAGCCACACACACAAACACCCTGAACCTTGGACACACACACACACAACACCCTGAACCTTGGCCACGGTAACACACACACACACACCCTGAACCTTGGCCACAGTAACACACACACACACCCTGAACCTTGGCCACGGTAACACACACACACACCCTGAACCTTGGCCACGGTAACACACACACACACAAACACCCTGAACACAGCCACACACACACACACAAACACCCTGAACCTTGGACACAGCCACACACACACACACACACACTACACCCTGAACCTTGGCCACGGTAACACACACACACACACACACACACACCCTGAACCTTGGCCACGGTAACACACACACACCCCCTGAACCTTGGCCATGGTAACACACACACAAACACCCTGAACCTTGGCCACGGTAACACACACACACACAAACACCTTGAACCTTGGCCACACACACACTACACCCTGAACCTTGGACACAGCCACACACACACTACACACTACACCCTGAACCTTGGACACAGCCACACACACACACACTACACCCTGAACCTTGGACACAGCCACACACACACACACACACACACTACACCCTGAACCTTGGACACGGCCACACACCTCACCCTGAACCTTGGCCACGGTAACACACACACACACACACACACACACACACACACACACACACTACACCTTGAACCTTGGCTGGGCACACAGGCTCAATCTTGACTCATACGTGTCTGGACTCACCAGCATGGCGTCCCTGATAAAGAATATGGGGGTGTTGTTGCCAGTAAGGTCCCAGTTTCCCTCGTCAGTGTAGAACTTGACTGCAAAGCCACGTGGGTCTCTCACTGTGTCGGCTGAGCCAGATTCCCCAGCTACATGATTTAGATACAATATATATATATATATGACAATTAGAAACTCACAGTTTAAACAAGACATTATTAACAGATGAAAAAAAATATATGACTGTCTATTTTCTGGTAATTATGTTTCTAGGACATGTAGGCTAACTGTGTCAAATAATTAATCCAGATTGTTTACGGAGTGTGTCTTTTCTTTGGATTCCCAGCTAATTTCATTCCAGTAACAGCAGATTTCCCACTGAGGCTTTGGGTCAGGGTTAGTGATGGACACTTGCGCATCAAGGTTACTACACTACGGACTGCTCGTCACTTGACAGCATCAATCATGTAGACAACACCATTTTCTCATGGGGCTCTTGCACAAGCTGTTTGTATAGCTATGGCAGGAGACTACTGTCCAGGCATCCGCTATGGGCGTTACTAGAGCTGTTATAAGAGTGTTAGTTGGT
This sequence comes from Salmo trutta, assembly GCF_901001165.1. Classification (NCBI taxonomy): domain Eukaryota; kingdom Metazoa; phylum Chordata; class Actinopteri; order Salmoniformes; family Salmonidae; genus Salmo; species Salmo trutta. The sequence goes on from NC_042963.1 coordinate 29,326,198, forward strand.
CAAATTAGGAATTTTCTATTCGTCAGAAGTTAACATGAACTCGGTCAAGGATTCTTCTGATATCGACAAACATTGCTTTTGCAGACAATCATAAATCAGAGGCAATGACTAAAAGTATCGTAAACAAGCTAATGTTGGTAGCAAATACATATTACATGATACAGTGCTTCTTTACACATGTTCTTGAGGAAACAAGTAAATGTGTTTGTAGCAGTTTTATGGAAAAGCCGGAGGGAGCAACCTCAATAGAATTTTATTAATGTAAGTTTTGATTAAATACCAGGAAAGTATGGGATAATAAAATAAATAAAAAAATGTAATGTTGGCTAATGTAACTCAGTAAGAAAGTGGAGATGCTACGCGGTGGTGCGTCTTACCCACGGTGGAGAAGCGGATGGCGATAGGTGTGGTCTTTCCCACATGCTCAAACACCTTGGCCTTGCAGTAGCGAGAGATGTCATGTGTCACCTCAAAGTACCCGAACGCTCCTGTTGAGGAAGAGGCAGTGCATGGTCAGTTACCGTTGTATTTTATGTTAGCTAGTTAGAGATATACATTTTTTGTTCCCCTTATCGAAGTTGCCAAAAAAGAGTCCGTCCGTCACTGAAACCAGACGCCAGTCTCTGCTGTTGCCTAGGGTCGGTTTCCGAGACTAGAGATGGCACAGCTAGTTAGTTAATTGCTCCTAATTTAAAACCAATGTATCTTTACTGTCATTGTAGGCCGTGCAAAACAAAGTTACTTGTGTAACCCCGGTTCTCTGATAATATGAGTATGATGTATCACTATGGAGGTTCGCCAGGATCACCAACTATAGGAAGGTCCTACTGTATCAAAAGCATCTGTTGGAGACAGGTAGAGTGGCAAATGAGGTGAGCCCCTCACTTCCTTATAAGAAGGCACTCTCTCATTCTCTGGTCCTTCTCAAGCATGCTTCTCTTCCTCGCGCCCTTGCCAGCAAGGAAATGCAGTGATACATCTCACCTCATTATCAGAGAACCGGGGTTACGCAAGTAACCTTAAGTTCTATCAAATACTTGTTTCGATGTATCATTATGGGGATATGGCCAACTCCTGTATCGCAAAACATTCTCTGAAGCCACGATAGTCTAAACATTAACAAATCTTCAAGAGGCTCCGAAACTGAGGGAGTACGAACCAAGAAAGTGCAGAAACAACCAGTTGGGAAAAACCTTATAACAAAGTGAGGGGAAGCCCAAGCCGTGTCCCAAAAACAGTGTCCAAGATATAAACTCCTCTGTAGAAGAGGGCCCTTTCAGGCCCCTCCAAAGGCTGTCAATCTCACCATTATAAAACAATATAATGTTGCCCAATGAGGGAAGAACATAACACCCTTGCCTGAGCTCTTGTTCAGTCCAAGTAGATGTGCAACGAGCCATACGCCCTACTGAGGAAGGCGACAGGTGAAAAGCCATAGGCCCCAAGGTGCAACAATAAGAAAATGTCGACCTAGGCCAAAGGATGGGATTAGGTACATTAATCTGAAAAACCCATGGGCACACTGAGGGCGCAAACAGTGGCTGGTAAAGCACAGTCCACACACTCGCTTATGGGTGCCAAGGGCTGTAGCAAAGCGAAAGACGAAGAAATATTACAGCTCCACGCTGCTATGAAAATATCTTAAGCACAATAGACATGTCCCAGGACTAGCTAATGGCTTAGCGACTGGGCGTAAGCGACGTGCCCCTCCCCCCCGAAAAACGACATAATAGGGATGGATAAACGGCAATACTGCCAGGGCCTTGGCAGGCCAAGAAAGCGGCTAGTATTAACAAAGAAAACCTTTTATCTCTGTCCAAGAAGTCCTGCAAGGAGCATAGGACCATGGAAAACCGAGTAGGAAGGAACAGTTGGTTTAGTCATTCCACTTGTCCAAGAAAAACAACCCAGAGCGTGCAGAAGGAGGCTGGCACTCTCTTCCAAGATTCAAGGGCCTGTCTTCTATTTATTTTTACTCAGCACCGTATTCCTAATGCTGGGAAGTAAAAACAGCTATGTAACTGGTATGTCTTGGCCCTGTTCCATGGAGGGTTGTCAAGAGCAAAGACATCCCCAGCCTCTTGCTCCCAACTGATGGGGATGTCCGGTTATCTGAACCAATTGCAGTAAAAAAAAATAAAAAAAGATAAGACAGAACGTACCACATCATTATCTGAGGCTCTGACGTCTGGCGAGCGCGCCGTCCTCGCTCAGCCCCAGGCTCATGGTACGACCACAGCCTTAAATGGCACTATGGGAGGCACAGAGGTTTAAGTCTAATCACACAGATCTCCCCCAGGCATCTGGATCTAAGGTGTCTGAGTCCAGTTGTTTTCCCACCACCTCCATTAGATCAGCATGATAAGCCAACAATTTAAAAAAAAAGGTCACATTGATGGCCAATTTGTTGGGCCAAGTACGTTTACTGAAAAGAATTGAGGCAGTAAAGCGGACCATCTTTCTAGCGAGTGAGGTGACAGTGTTGTTAGTAACACGGCGCGACGGACTAAGGTGCTAAGTCAGAGACGGCGCCACTGTGGGAGCGTAGCCAAACCTAAATTCCTCCATATTGTGCATGTTCAGGCTTGGGGTGCCCCTAGCAAGAATCTTGCTAGTGAGGGGTTTGTCCTGCTCTTAGCTTCCCTGAGGCATGCGGGTACCACCGGGAGTTGCTTTACCGCAGCTGAATGAGACAGGTCTCTTCTCGTTGTATAGGTCCCTTAACGGGCTCGGAGGAGCCCAAACTCCAATGGAGACAGTGAGGGGAAGGAGTCGAGGCCATCCATGACCTCGCTAGGTTGCGGGGAGCTGAGCTTCAGCTTTCGCTGTTGGCTTGGAGGCGAAAGGGGCTATTCAGATAGATGCTAATTTAAACCTCAGACCTGCTCCAGTCAGCCGTGCTCACAGGACTCAGGGTCGTAAAGTGCCTCTTGGGCATGTTCCTTTCCCAGGCAATTGATGCATAGAAGGTGGGTATCCAAGCGCTGGGCTAGGCTTGTCCTGGGATACCAGAGGCCATAGTGAGGAACAAGGCTTGCTTGGAGGAAAAAGCAACACAGTTGTAAGAACAACGAGTAGACTGCGTAGATTAGCTAGTTAGAAGCCTTGCAGCTGGTGGCTAGTAACGGTAGCTTGTGTAAACAGTGTTATGAGCTAGCTAGTTAGAAGCCTTGCGACTAATAACTAACAATAATGAGCACAGTAGAATGCTATAATCACGAGGCTAGTGGAGCATTAGCTAGCAGCAGAGTTAGCCCGCAGGTAATGTGCTCCCATAATAGAAGGAACCTTAAGGCTGAGAAGGATGAACGTAGCTAGACGAGAGAAGGGAGCTACCAATGCTACCGTGTTGCAGGTAAGGTATGCTAGTGAGATTCGCTTGCATCTCAGTGAGCTAATTGAGTTAGCCTTGCAGCTAACCGAATCTCAATAGCTTGCCGTGAAGCTAGCTACCAAAGGAGACTGAAAAGTGGAAAACCTTTCGGTCTGTACAAAACCTTTCGTAATGCTCTGAAGACCTACGGTTGGCAGCGATATCCTTCATGGTTCGCTTGTAAGCAGTTGAGCAGGAAAACAGGGATCAATCGTGCAGAGGAGAGCTAGAGTAATGCTTTTCACAAGAATGAATGACCACATGGTGGGCGAGTGGCTCGTTATAAGGAAGTGAGGGATCTCACCTCCTTCGCCACTACCTACTTGTCTGCAACAGACGCTTCTGACAGGTCCTTCCAAGAGTTGGTGATCCTGGCGAATCCCCATAGTGATACATCAAAACGAGTATTCAAAAGAGAACCACTGAACTTGTCATTAGACAAAATGAGGTGAGGTTATATTCAACTTCACAAACAAATGTGCTGCCTTCACCATGTTGTGTACACATTCCTTGGAAGATTAGTGAGTAAACACCTGCAAATAAAGCCATACATGTGGTGCACTTTACCCCTCGTGTAGTGGGCCAACAGATCGTCACATGATCATGGTCTTTATAATATTAGACTGGAGAACCGCTTACAGTTGGCTTTTTGGCGTAGACCCAAAAGTAGGCCCACAATTGATAACTAGATGTCTAGGACAGGGTAGTGTTTCTCCAACCAATACGTGAAGCTCCACTATTAAGTAAAACATCTAGTGGTGTCTGACTGTCTTTCCAGCTCTGTCATTTCTGCTTGTCTAAACAGCTTGACACATATACTGAACAAAAATATAAACGCAATATCTAATGTCTTGGTCTCATGTTTAATGAGCGCAGAAAGAAAATAGACTAACATTTTCCCACACGCACAAAATGCTTATTTTTTTGCACACAATTGTTTACATCCCTGTTAGTGAGCATTTCTCCTTTGCCAAGATAATCCATCCACTTGACAGGTTTGGCATATCAAGAAGCTGATTAAACAGCATGATCATTACACAGGTGCACCTTGTGCTAGGGACAATAAAAGGCCACTAACGTGCAGTTTTGTCACACAACGCCACGTCTCAAGTTTTGAGGAAGCGTGCAATTGGCATGCTGACAAGACGAACGCCCAGCACAGCTGTTGCCAGAGAATTGACGTAATTTCTCTACCAACGTCATTTTAGAGAATTTGGCAGTACATCCAACCGGCCTCACAACCGCAGACCATGTGTGTGGCATATCTGTATTCCCTGTCATGTGAAATCCATAGATTAGGGCCTAATGAATATTTTTCAATTTACTTATATGAACTATAACTAAGTAAAATCTTTGAAATTGCTGCATGTGCGTTTCTATTTTTGTTCAGTATATTTTGCATTAATGCCAATCAGTGCCAGTCTTAAATTCATTGGTAGTGCTGGACACCCACCGCCTCCCTTGGCGTGCACCACCCTCTCTGGGATGCGCTCACGGTCGAAGTGTGACATCTCATCTATGAACGGGGTGTCCTGCACCAGGAGGGGCCCCTGGGGACCTGTGGTCATTATATTCAGCTTGTCCCCTACCGGGTGACCAGCCCCTGTGGTCAGGGTGTCTGGCCTCTGAAGGGAAAGCAATGGAATAGACATTATACATAGCGAAGACATTGAATGATCAAATACTTTTTATTTTTACCTTTATTTAATTAGGCAAGTCAGTTAACAACACATTCTTATTTACAATCACGGCCTCATTGCTTCATTCATGCTATTGTTACAATTCAATATTGGCCAATTCAGACTTAACTCTTACATCTAGACGTTCCGCTAGCGGAACACCACTCCAATATCCAATGATTGGGCGTGGCGCGAAATACAAACTCCTCGAAAATCCGAAAACTTCAATTTTTCAAACATATGACTATTTTACACCATTTTAAAGACAAGACTCTCCTTTATCTAACCACACTGTCCGATTTCAAAAAGGCTTTACAACGAAAGCAAAACATTAGATTATGTCAGCAGAGTACCCAGCCAGAAATAATCAGACACCCATTTTTCAAGCTAGCATATAATGTCACAAAAACCAAAACCACAGCTAAATGCAGCACTAACCTTTGATGATCTTCATCAGATGACACTCCTAGGACATTATGTTATACAATACATGCATGTTTTGTTCAATCAAGTACATATTTATATCAAAAACCAGCTTTTTACATTAGCATGTGACGTTCAGAACTAGCATTCCCACCGAACACTTCCGGTGAATTTACTAAATTACTCACGATAAACGTTCACAAAAAACATAATTATTTTAAGAATTATAGATACAGAACTCCTTTATGCAATCGCGTGTCCGATTTAAAAAAAGCTTTTCGGTGAAAGCACATTTTGCAATATTCTGAGTAGATAGCTCGCCATCACGGCCTAGCTAATTTGACACCTACCAAGTTTGGTACTCACCAAACTCAGATTTACTTTAAGAAAAATTGGATTACCTTTGCTGTTCTTCGTCAGAATGCACTCCCAGGACTTCTACTTCAACAACAAATGTTGTTTTGGTTCCAAATAATCCATAGTTATATCCATATAGCGGCGTTTTGTTTGTGCGTTCAAGACACTATCCGAAGGGTGACGCGCGGACGCGTATCGTGACAAATTCAAAATATTCTATTACCGTACTTCGAAGCATGTCAAACGCTGTTTAAAAATCAGTTTTTATGCGATTTTTCTCGTAAAATAGCGATAAAATTCCGACCGGGAGTCGTTGTTTTCGTTCAAAGACTGAAAAAGGCAAAATAAACTCTTCACGTGCTGCCGTCTCACTGTTCTCAGATCGACCACTTACCAAATGCGCTACTGTTTTTCAGCCAAAGACTGCAAAGTCATCGTTCAACGTTCTGGCGCCTTCTGAGAGCCTATGGGAGCCTTAGAAAATGTCACGTTACAGCAGAGATCCTTTGTTTTGGATAGAGATGACAAAGAAGGCCAAGAAATGGTCAGACAGGGTACTTCCTGTACAGAATCTTCTCAGGTTTTAGCCTGCCATTTGAGTTCTGTTATACTCAGACACCATTCAAACAGTTTTAGAAACTTTGGAGTGTTTTCTATCCAAAGCTACTAATTATATGCATATTCTAGTTTCTGGGCAGGAGTAATAACCAGATTAAATCGGATACGTTTTTATCCGGCCGTGAAAATACTGCCCCCTATCCAAAACAAGTTAAGAAATGTATGCCTTTCCTAAGCACTTCTCAATAATTGGTATTCAGATTTACATTATGCAGGTGCGTAACGGGCTTTGCAGGCATGGTTCCCTCCCACGCTCGGAATACATTTATACCCCTTTTTCTCCCCAATTTCATGATTACGAACTTGTCTCATCGCTGCAACTCCCCAACGGGCTAGTGAGAGACGAAGGTCGAGTCATGCGTCCTCCAAAACATGACCTGCATAACCACGCTTCTAGGGTCCATAGGGTCTATTTTTCTCCATTTCCACCTGACTGACATGCCCAAAGTAAACTGCCTGTTGCTCAGGCCCTGAACCCAGGAAATGCATATAATTGGTACCATTGGAAAGAAAACACTCTGAAGTTTGTAGAAATGTTAAAATAATACAAAAGAGACTATAACACAATAGATATGGTAGGAGAAAAATGAAAATCTCTTTTTTTTCTTTTTAACTTCTTTGGGATAGGTGGCAGTATTTTCACGGCCGGATAAAAAAACATACCGGATTTAATCTGGTTACTACTCAATTTCTAAAATTGTTTGAATGGTGTCTGTGAGTATAACAGAACTCATATGGCAGGCCAAAACCTGAGAAGATTCCATACAGGAAGTGCCCTGTCTGACAATTTGTTGTCCTTCTGTTGCATCTCTATCAAAAATACAGCATCTGTGCTGTAACGTGACATTTTCTAAGGCTTCAATTGGCTCTCTAAAGCCGCAAGAAAGTGGAATGGGGTGTCTGCTGTCTCTGGGCAAAGAACAGCAGCAGAATTTGTAAGTGGTCAGCCTGGGGACAGTGACACTGGAGATGCGCGGTCACGAGACTACTCTATTATTTAATCTGGTTATTACTACTGCCCAGAAACTAGAATATGCATATAATTATTGGATTTGGATAGAAAACACCCTAAAGTTTCTAAAACTGTTTGAATGGTGTCTGTGAGTATAACAGAACTCATATGGCAGGCAAAAACCTGAGAAGATTCCAAACAGGAAGTACCCTCTCTGACCATTCCTTGAGCTTCTTGGCTCCGTTTAAAGAATATTTAGGATCTTTGCTGTAACGTGACACTTCCTACGGCTCCCATATGCTCTCAGAACCCGGGAAAAAGCTGAATGATGTAATTCCAGCCGCTGGCTGAAAAACTTTAGCGCCTTGGTTAAGTGGTCGATCAGAGGGCCATCAGACTGAGGCTCGTGCATGAGGGGATCCCATGCTTTTACTTTCTCTCTCTTTGAACGTAAACACGCTTTCCCGGTCGTAATATTATCGCTTTTTTCACGAGAAAAATTGCATAAAAATTGTTTTTAAACAGCGGTTGACATGCTTCGAAGTACGGTAATGGAATATTTAGAATTTTTTTGTCACGAAACACGTCGGGCGCGTAACCCTTATTTACCCTTTCGGATAGTGTCTTGAACGCACGAACAAAACGCCGCTATTTGGATATAACTATGGATTATTTGGGACAAAACCAACATTTGTTATTGAAGTAGAAGTCCTGGGAGTGCATTCTGACGAAGAACAGCAAAGGTAATAACATTTTTCTTATAGTAAATCTGACTTTGGTGAGTGCTAAACTTGCTGGGTGTCTAAATAGCTAGCCCTGTGATGCCGGGCTATCTACTTAGAATATTGCAAAATGTGCTTTCACCGAAAAGCTATTTTAAAATCGGACATGGCGAGTGCATAGAGGAGTTCTGTATCTATAATTCTTAAAATAATCGTTATGTTTTTTGTGAACGTTTATCGTGAGTAATTTAGTAAATTCACCGGAAGTTTGCGTGGGGTATGCTAGTTCTGAACGTCACATGCTAATGTAAAAAGCTGGTTTTTGATATAAATATGAACTTGATTGAACAAAACATGCATGTATTGTATAACATAATGTCCTAGGGGTGTAATCTGATGAAGATCATCAAAGGTTAGTGCTGCATTTAGCTGTGGTTTGGATTTATGTGACATTATATGCTAGCTTGAAAAATGGGTGTCTGATTATTTCTGGCTGGGTACTCTGCTGACAATCTAATGTTTTGCTTTTGTTGTGAAGCCTTTTTGAAATCGGACAGTGTGGTTAGATTAACGAGAGTATTGTCTTTAAAATGGTGTAAAATAGTCATATGTTTGAGAAATTGAAGTAATAGCATTTCTAAGGTATTTGAATAACGCGCCACAGGATTCCACTGGCTGTTACGTAGTTGGGACGATTTCGTCCCACCTACCCTAGAGAGGTTAATTTAGTAAATTCACCGGAAGTTTTCTGTGGGTATGCTAGTTCTGAACATCACATGCTAATGTAAAAAGCTGTTTTTTGATATAAATATGAACTTGATTGAACAAAACATGCATGTATTGTATAACAATGTCCTAGGAGTGTCATCTGATGAAGATCATCAAAGGTTAGTGCTGCATTTAGCTGTGGTTTGGGTTTATGTGACATAAATGCTTGCTTGGAAAATGGCTGTGTGATTATTTGTGTCTATGTACTCTCCTAACATAATCTAATGTTTTGCTTTCTCTGTAAAGCCTTTTTGAAATCGGACAATGTGGTTAGATTAACAAGAGTTTTATCTTTAAAATGGTGTAAAATAGTTGATTGTTTGAGAAAATTGAATTGTGGTATTTTAGTTGGTTTTGTATTTCGCGCAGTGCGATGCCATTGGCTAGGGGTTCCGCAGGCGGAACGGGGTTCCGCTAGCGGACGTCTGTCCTCAACAGGTTAAGAGCCCATGCTCTTCCATTAGAACGTATAGGGAAAAAATGTAATCTAGCTCCCCGTATGCAATTCCTATGGCTTCCACTGGATGTCAGTAGTCTTTGTTCAAGGTTTCAAGCTTGTTTCTTCCCAAACAAGGAAGAATTAAGAGTTTTAGTACTGGGATACAGACTTGAAAATCAGTCTATGCGCGCGCGACGAAGAGAATGCACACCTGCTAATATCCTTTTCCTATTGAACATACTTCTTTATGTATGAAATATTATAGTTTAATTACATTTTAGGGTATCTGAGGATTAAATAAAAACGTATTTTGACTTGTTGTAACTAAGTTCAGTGGTAGCTTTTTGGATTCCTTTCTCTGCATGTTGAACGAGTGGATTAGTCAAATCGATGGCGGGACCTCTATCCCAGCGAGGTTTTAACCTGTTTGGGCTAGGGGGCAGTATTGAGAATTTTGGAAAAAATATGTGCCCATTTTTAACTGCCTCCTACACCAACTCAGAAGCTAGAATATGCATATTATTGTTCAGGTTTGGATAGAAAACACCCTAAAGTTTCTAAAACTGTTTGAATGGTGTCTGTGAGTATAACAGAACTCCTATGGCAGGCAAAAACCTGACAAGGTTTCATGCAGGAAGTACCCTGTCTGACAAGGAGTCGTGCGTCTTGCATCTGTTTATTGAAAAGTAAGGATCTTAGCTGTAACGTGACAATTCCCAGGGCTCCGATAGGCTCTCAGAACCCGGGAAATACCTGAAGGTTGACGAGGCGGCCTCAGGCTGAAACACATTATCGCCTTTGGTAAGTGGCGGATCAGAGGACCTTTGAATGAGGCGCGTGCACGATTCGCCCCTGTGGAGAAATTTAATTCGGCTGTTTAGGCTCATTGCATATTCCCGGTCGGAATATTATCGCTTTTCTACGAGATAAATGGCATAAAAATTGGTTTTAAACAGCGGTTGACATGCTTCGAAGTACGGTAATGGAATATTTAGAAATTTTTTGTCAAGCCATGCGCAAGACCGTGATTTAGTATTCTGATAGTGTCTAGAACTCACGAACAAAACGTCGCTGTTTGGATATAACGATGGATTATTTGGGACCAAACCTACATTTGTTATTGAAGTAGAAGTCGTGGGAGTGCATTCTGACGAAGAACAAGAAAGGTAAGAACATTTTTCTTATAGGAAATATGATTTTGATGAAGGCTAATCTTGCCGGGTGTCTAAATAGCTAGCCCGTGATGCCGGGCTATGTACTTAGAGTATTGCAAAATGTGCTTCATCCGAAAAGCTATTTTAAAATCGGACATATCGAGTGCATAGAGGAGTAATGTATCTATAATTCTTAAAATAATTGTTATGCTTTTTGTGAACGTTTATCGTGAGTAATTTAGCAAACTGTTAGTAAATTCCCCGGAAGTTTGCGGGGGTTATGCTTTTTCTGAACGTCACATGCTAATGTAAAAAGCTGTTTTTTGATATAAATATGAACTTGATTGAACAGACATGCATGTATTGTATAACACAATGTCCTAGGTGTGTCATCTGATGAAGATCATAAAAGGTTAGTGCTGCATTTAGCTGTGGTTTGGGTTTATGTGACATTATATGCTAGCTTGAAAAATGGGTGTCTGATTATTTCTGGCTGGGCACTCTGCTGACATAATCTAATGTTTTGCTTTCGTTGTAAAGCCTTTTTGAAATCGGACAGTGTGGTTAGATTAACGAGATTCTTGTCTTTAAATAGTTGTAAAATAGTCATATGTTTGAGAAATTGAAGTAATAGTATTTCAAACGATTCAAAAATCGTGCCACTGGATTGAAGTGGCTGTTACGTAGGTGGGACGAGTTCGTCCCACATGCGCCAGAGAGGTTAACACCCCCTCGCTTAACCCGGAAGCCAGCTGCACCAACGTGTTGGAGGAAACACCGTTCAACTGACCACGACGTCAGCCTGCAGGCACCCATCCCGCCACAAGGAGTCGCTAGAGTGCGATGAGCCAATTAAAGTCCCCAGGCCAAACCCTCCCCTAACCCGGACAACGCTGGGCCAATTGTGCACCGCCCTATGGGACTCCCGGTCACAGCAGGTAATGACATGAACCCCAGGCTGTAGTGGCGCCATAACACTGCTATGCATTGCCTTAGGCCTCTACGCCACTCCGGAGGCCAGAATAATTTTAATTCAAACACTGAAAACCCTCCCACTTGCTGGCCAACAGATTTTCTTGTGGAGTTTTCATACATTTGGCCTTTCAGTACATTTATATAAAGCCATTAGAATTTTAGTGACAGACTGAGTAAATACCCAGCCAGCACAGTGCACCTGGGCCAATTCTGGCTGAGAGTCGGGGCACTCGGCTGAGATTCAAACTCGGCCGACATCATGTGACCCGAGTCTGGGCTGCCTTCGGCAGTATTACTTATGGCTAGGATGCAGGGATTGAGCTTGGGCCAATTCTGATGCGAGTTATCTGGCCCAAATGTATTACTTGGGACTCGGGCCGATTTACATAGTTAACATTTCAGTATTTATTTTTCCATATTTTCTCATTGTTTCTGTGATCCAAAAATATAATTAACATTCTTTAAGAGTCCTGTGTAGTATTTTGATACTTTGTGGAGGGAACTTCCCGAGTTCGCAAGTTTTGAGGAAGCATCGGGTCGCTTCTGGTAAGATGCGCCCCCCCCCAAACAAAAGTCGGGTGAATACTGGTCGTCTGAAACGGGCCAATTCTGGGCAGTCATTCATTTTGATTCCGGACCGATTCAATCAGTTCCGGCCTCCCGGAAGAGTGCTGCTGCTGGGCCAATTCCTCATTGCTAGCTGGGTATATGGCGAATGAAAGAAAGCCAGGCGTTTACTTGGTCTCATCACATACAACTTTATCATTTTAGCTTACTTGCAACTACTTATTTATTTGTATCTACTTGTCATCCGAAATGGGTAATTGACATCCACAAATTAATACATACCATAGGGGAAGGCAAATTCCTCTAAACAGCTTCTACCACCAAACCACTCTAGTCAAATGGCTACCCAGACTATTTGCACTGCCCTCCCCCCTTTACACCACTGCTACTCTCTGTTGTCATCTATGCATAGTCACTTTAATAATTCTACCTACATGTACATACTACCTCAACTAACCGGTGCCCCCGCACATTGACTGTATCGGTACCAGCCTGTGTATATATATATATATATTATATACACACACACACACACACACACACACACACTGGTATATATATATATATATAGTCTCGCTATTGTTATTTTACTGCACTTCACTGTAAGGTCTACTACACCTGTTGTATTCGGCGCATGTGACTAATAACATTTGATTTGATAATAAACGAGTTGCTGTCGCCGGCTCCGCGCTTTCCTGATCGTGGTATAGCCGCGTTCCGAATAGAGAGAACGTAATGAACGTCTAATCAGATGATTGCGTCTAGAAGTATTCTATTCTAAAAAAAAACAAATGCAAGAGCTCAACCTGCAAGTGCTAAACGAACGTTAGCTAACAGCAGCAATCCGCTAGCAGCCATCTAACAATTCCTGACCCCCCCCCCTCCCCTCGCACTACCAGAAATGAATACAATTCGAACACAAATGTGCGTTGACTTTGTACGAAATGTTGTGGAATTGTATAGTGCCAGGGTTCTGAAATGATAGGAAATGTGTTAACCGATACAGCTAACTGTCGAGCCAGGAGATACGAATAGGACCCTGGGCGACCTCTCACCCGTTTCACAACAAACTCCCCTTGCTTCGACTCCGCAACATTATCGTCGCGTCTATATAAATGGAATCATCGAAGTGGACAAACCTGAGCGCTTCGGCCCTCTTTCCATAGCTTCATTTGATCGGTTGCTTTCCCTCTATCATCAGCCATCGTGAAAGCAAAACTTTAAACCAAAAAATGCGTGAAAAATGGATACGCTTGCAAGCTAAATAGCAGAGTTTATGTACTTTGTACGGCTTGGCTCCTCCTCCTTGGCTAATGTGTATTCATTCCGCCGATTCAAGTTGCGAAACGGGCGGGACTTCTCAAAATAATTCCAATAGGAACTCTCGTTTTAGTTTGGACTAATAACCTAGCTAGTTCGATTGACTGGATGACCTAGCTAGTTCGATTGACTGGATGACCTAGCTAGCTAGCTACTTTCGGACCAAAGGGCAAGAAAGGGAGCGACAAAGGGAGAGATAAAAGGGAAAGAAGCAGGGAGATAACAAAATCATAGATAGCATAGCACAAACATGTTAAACCAGGCCATTTGTTGCATTTCTTATATTTGAAACAATGTTTACACAATACACATATTTGGTGGCACAACCATAACTAGTGCTAAACAAGTGCATGCATGGCATTGATCACAAAATGCAAATGCTCACTGTAGGCTAAATGAAAATATTGCTTCAATAATGAATTTGGCACAGTAGGAAATATTGCATCACATTGTTGATTGTGGAATGCAAAGGAGTGGTAAGGAATGGTTGCCCAGATGCAGCATTTAACAAGCTTCTTGTTAGAATTTTTGTTGAGGTTATTGAGTGACAATACTGTATTTTGTGCCTTTAAATGCATGGTTAGTTTTGCACTGAATTAATAAAAATCACATTTGCCAGGTAATAAGGGCGATCTGACCTGTTTATACAACGCAAGGGGAGGTCACTTGTTAATTCACATTCTGTTGTACAAACATTATTGCCAAATTGTTACAGATAGCAAATAAAGGTCTTCATTGCATCCCCTCACAATGCAACCAAGTGAAGTAATCAGTTACATCCAAGTCAACAGTAATGGTTGTAGAGGTCAACATCGATAAAGCTCATTTTAGTATTTTATGCATTCACCTAGATAATATGGTGCTCTTACTCCAAAAGTGAGTCCAGAAGGTTATGTTTAGCAGTTTAAAGCAGATAGAGGATAAAATGGGTAAAACTGACCACTAAATGCATACACAAACAATTATTACATGTTTATAAGGGCTACATAAGCATGAGATATGGCTTCATTGTGGAATGCATTGGATGACATACCTTTTAAGACATAGTTAATAGATCTACTGAATTAATATTCACCTGATAATGTGTTTGTGTAACTGTAGTATTGGCTTTTTGATGATTATGAATATGCAATGAAAGTGCACACTAATTATCAACATAATAACATAATAATAGTAACATAATAATACATATTCATATTTGAATGAATAAAACTAAAACAAAGCAATTGTACATTATTTACATTCCTAACACTGTTTTATCAGAATGACATTGCAACTTGTATTGCATTTATTATGATACAAATCGTACAATGCAACAAGTTATAGTACCTATATACCTGTTAGGTCAGATTTGGGCACCCTGTTACAATTGCTACAAATTACAATTGATATCACCTGGATTTGAGAACCTGGATTTTAAAAAGCACAAGAAGATATGATACATACCAAAAACCATACTAGGAAAAGTTTGTCACTCTCACATTTTACAAATGATCACAAGCAAATCTGATAAAGCTTACCACGCCACCTGCAAATTAGTCTCCCATACCACTAGGTGCAGAGTAAGACTGGTTTCAAAAGACAAATGAGTAGTTTCCTGAAAAAAGAAGCTATTTTACCCCTTCCTTTTTTATTCTCCCTATCTGGAGGACAGTAAAATAGTACTACAGTAGGCACCATGCAAAGAGGAGTGACCGGCAGGGTCGGGATCAACTCCAATCCAATTCATTCAATTTAGGAAGTGGAAAATCCTCCTTGAAAATAAATGGCACTTTTACAATTCTCAAACTGAAATTTCAATGTATCCCCTGAATGGAGTGAATTGAAATGGAATTGAGCCCAACCCTAGTGACCGGAGGTACGGTACAGAGGGAGATGGAGGGGTACTAGGTCCTCCGCAGAGGGTGCCACATGGACACAGGTTTCCTCAGTGTTGCCAACATCTGGTTCCAGTGGGTGATGCCCATGCCACTCGCCTCGGGTCCGATAATCACGTGACCCACGTTCTCGCCCCTGCCGTCGTCGGTGCCCTCTGCCACTGTGATCCTCAGGGAGAGTTCCTGAAGAGGGAGCACAGTGTCAGCACCAGTCCCAACATAGTACAGGGCAATCCTTTTATAGTAATCAAATCAGTACAGGACAATTTGATCACTATAAACGGTTGGTAACTGTATTCACTATAAGATTATTGCACTTTAGTACTCCAGAGAGGGTCAACAGTGAAGCCTATGTGGTTCACAGTGGTAATGCAGTCTAACAACAATGGCTCAACCAAAATACCACCATAAAGTCAAATTTCATTTGATT
Source organism: Salmo trutta (assembly GCF_901001165.1). Classification (NCBI taxonomy): domain Eukaryota; kingdom Metazoa; phylum Chordata; class Actinopteri; order Salmoniformes; family Salmonidae; genus Salmo; species Salmo trutta. The sequence goes on from NC_042963.1 coordinate 29,341,852, forward strand.
AGAGCAAATTTCATTTGACTAAACAATCCTTTCAGCTGTCTATTCCCTACCATGGTACCATCCCTTCCCAGTGTCACCTGTAAGACGACAGCAGGCACAGAGAAGATCATGGCTTCGTTGAAGATGGGGTTGGTGTCGTCTCTTTTCACGGAGGTCTTCTTCTTACTGATCTTCTTACCATCTTGCAGAAGGTACACTTTGACAAAGGGATCTATTAACAGAGAGATTGTGACAGCTTTGTTCACAAACAATTTAAATACCAAAAGTGTCATCAGAAATATTAGTATTAGTGTGTGTAGACTGCGATAAAAGTAAAACAAAAAAGAGATGTTTTAACCCATATGATCATTGTTCTTCATATTTAACTTTGCATGTTAGCATAATGTGATGGTAAAGTGATGGTAAATATTTCATTTTACGAAACTCTACCCACCTTTTGAGACATTCAGTTGTAGTGATAATTCTAGTGATAATTGGGCAAATCACTTTGCAAATAGCAAAATGGAAAGATAAATTGTTGAATGACTGGGTAATATATAGTATTAATGTGAATAGGTGCTCACAGAGGATGCAATATAGAGACAAACATAAGAGCTAAAGCTGTTAAGTAGTGTCACCTGCTGTGGTTTTGTCATTGGTCCACAGAAGGTTCTTTGCTTTGGCCACCACCACTGTAAGGCGCTCAGCGGTGGGCAAGTAGCTGAGAGACAGCAGAATCTCCCCAACTGCATCCACGGCCTAAAGACAACACAAGCCAAAGGAGGCCATTGTTGCACACTGCACAGATATGACAGTCACTGACGATTCTATAAAAATGAAACTGTTTACATGATTTGTCCTCAGAAAGCCACCTATCTCCATGTCTCATGTTCCGCTTCACACCTTTAAAACTTATATTTTATATGCTTTATTACCCTTACAAAAATCACATGGAAAAAAACACGTGGTTTTCGGACATGTGTGATCAACTCATGTGAACATTTTCAAATGAGAAAATAATTATTCACATTAGAAATGTTCACGAGTCAGACGTGGTTTTCAAAGTCCTGTGAAGTTTCACATGTACATTTGTCATGTGTTTTTCCTTCGTGAAAAATAATTTCCCCATGTGACATTTGGTTTTCATGTTAACTTTTCACCACTTCCTGCTACATCTGGTCTCACATCCAGGGACTGAGTAGGATCAACCCTGCTTAGCTTCAGAGGCAAACCAGCAGTGGGATGCAGGGTGCTATGTTGCTGGAATGAAGTTGCCAACATTTTCAGCGAAATCAAAGGCCAGGGTAACACAACCAAAGATAGAGAATTGTAGTGAAGAGGGGAGGTGTTTAATTTAATTGCATTATAATTTATTTATTTTTGTATCCAGTTACAATTAATTTGCTCTCGCATTTCAAAATTATTTCCTTGCAATATTTTGTTTTGCTATCAATACTTTTGGGTTTATGTTTTTCTTTCAATATCATCATTTTTGTTTGCAATACTAATAATTTTGTTCTTGACTTCAGAAATTTTGCTTGATATTAATGGCACATAAGTAACTCACTAGAGGACTGCAACATATAATAATACTATTACTCTATTAAAAGGTGTTTAAAGCGGCAATCCTTAACTGAAACATTAGCAAAGTGTACTCCCCGCCCCAGTTTCAGTAAACAGCTGAGGGATGGGGCTGGAGAAATGCAACCACTCAAATCCATACACTAAGGATGCAAGGCCTGACCACCCATGATATCATCTTCCCTGTAGCTCAGTTGGTAGAGCATGGTGTTTGTAACGCCAGGGTTGTGGGTTCGATTCCCACAGGGGACCATGTTTTAGGCTATACAGTGAGACCATGTTTTCACCTCACAGGTGAAAAGGTGGTGTTAACATGATAACTCTAAATGTAATACATGTATAAATATGGTTTCACATGTGAAATTTCAGCTCAACATGTGAAACTGCAAAATGGACACGTGTTTTGTTGTTGTAAGGGTAGACAGATGAGAGATAATGGGAGAGACAGGAGGAGAAGGTCAAATGGGCAGTGGGCCAGATTCCAACCCACGCCGACACTGAGACATGTGTGCTGTAGGCGGCAGGCCACAGGCCATCAGCACCGTAAGGCAATACTACAATCAACCCAATGGTGCTGGTTTTACCTTGTTAACATCTTGCAGGTAGAGCCAGGCATTGAAGGGTCTGATAGAAAGGTCCAGGTCAGACAGCTTGAGCTCTGCTAGGCCGGCGCTGATGTTCCTCTCCTCCGCGTCGATGCCGAATGCAGCGAAACGCAGGCTGTTCTCCTCCAGACAAGATGGATCCAGGGCTACGGAGAAACGCTCGTCGAACACGACTGTGAAAGCATTCCTCTGGACCTGCATCACAATCCAAACATTTTAGTGAGCTAGTTATAGACCTGGATGATTTCAAACAACACAACAAACACAGGACTAAACAGGTCTGCCGGTTAGTTTATAAACATTATTACAAACAGTAAAATACTTACAGGCCCTTCCCACCAACGCAGAGACAAAAATATTAACAGGAATAAATTCAAAACGAATAACGATAACTTGCCTAGATATACGGGGTACCAGTACCGAGTCAATGTGCTGGGGTACGAGGTAATTGAGATAGATACATTATGTACATATAGTTAGGGGTAAAGTGACTAGGCAAAAGGATAGATAATAGACAGCAGCGTATGTGATGAGTCAAAAGAGTTAGCGCAAAAAGGGTCTATGCAGATAGTCTGGGTAACTATTTGGTTAACTATTTTGTAGTCTTATGGTTTGGGGGTAGAAGCTGTTAAGGGTCGTGTTGGTTCCAGACTTGGTGCATCTTTAAGGTCCTGGATGGCAGGGAACTTGGCCCCCGGTGATGTGGACACCGAGTAACTTGAAACATCTGACCTGCTCCACTCAAGCCTCGATGTGGATAGGGGCATGCTCGGCCCTCCGTTTCCTGTAGTCCACGATCAGCTCCTTTGTCTTGCTGACGTTTAGGGCGAGGTTGTGTTCCTGGCACCACACTGCCAGGTCACTGACCTCCTCACTATAGGCGGTCTTATCGGTGATCAGGCCTACCACTGTTACGACGTCAGCAAACTTAATGATGGTGTTGGAGTCGTGCACAGCCACGCATTTGTGGGTGAACAGAGAATGTAGAAGGGGACTAAGCACGCACACCTGAGGGGCCCCCGTGCTGAGGGTCAGCGTGGCAGATGTGTTGTTACCTACCCTCACCACCCGTCAGGAAGTCCAGGATCCAGTTGCAGAGGGAGGTGTTTAGTCCCAGTGTCCTGACCTTAGTGATGAGCTTGGAAGGCATTATGGTGTTTAATGCAGAGCTGTAGTCAATGAACAGAATTCTCACATAATTGTTCCTCTTGTCCAGGCAATCCAATAGAGATTGTGTAATGTGTGGATCTGTTGGGGCGGTACGCGCATTGGAGTGGGTCCAGGGTTTCTGGAATGATGGTGTTAATGTGTGCCATGACCAGCCTTTCAAAGTATTTCATGGCTACAGATGTGAGTGCTACGGGCGATAGTCATTTAGACAGGTTACCTTAACCTGTTTAAAGGTCTTACTCACATCGGCTACGGCGAGCGAGATCACACAGTCGTCCAGAACTGCTGTTGCTCTCATGCATGGTTCAGTGTTGCTTGCCTTGAAGCAAGCGTAGAAGGCATTTAGCTCGTTTGATAGGCTCGCTTCACTGGGCAGCTCATGGCTGGGTTTTCCTTTGTAATCAGTGAGTTTATAAACCCTGCCACATCCGACGAGAATCAGAGCCATCAAAAGAGCCTGTTTGATGGCTCACCTGAGAACGTAGCGGGATTAAATTTAGTAAATGCATGTGGTCCGTTGTTCATGATTTAAATGACTGGCGATGATAGATACATGAACAAAATATAAAGATTTTACTAATAGTTACAATGGTTCACATAAGTTTAACTTGAAATCAACTGCTCCTAACAAAGTAATATTCAAGTGCATCGCACAAAAGACCAAAGGGAACTTGGTATTCAATATATACATTATATCATACCTAGTTAAAGGTAGACTCAGAAACATGACATCTTTGTACACAGCAGGGCAAATTCCTGCTTACAGAAATCAACAACAAAATGCAAATTAGCCAGGGCTGCTATCATAACACAACATAACCTGCAACTTAACACAATAGTCTTCCTGGTAAATTGTCATAAACTGTGTTGAATTTCTTCATGAAAGCCCATAGTGGATTTATAAAACCTGCATAATATTCCGTAATAGTAATCTTGGAGTCTGCCCTATATCAAACACCAGAATGACATTACAACCCTACTTCTAATACCTGCATAATCTGAAACACCACTTAACTGTAAATAAGCATGGCTGGATGTAAATTACATCGAAAACAATGAACACATTCTCCTTGGCCTGTAATGTGTTAATATAATGTTTCCTACATGGAGCATTCCCCGCATCTCTAATATGTGACAGTCTGAACATTTATAATTATGGCGATTACCACCACTAAACAGTGTGACTGAGGGGAAAAAGGAACAGTCGGAGAGCTAGAGAGAGAAGCCAGGCTTAACAGCTTGCTCCCCTGTGGATTGTGCCGAGTGGAGCAGTGGATCCAGCTGATGTCAGCATTTCCCCCGGTCTCCAACATTCCTCAATGCAGCCGCACTAGTGGCTATCATTGTGGCCAGTGTCAATGCATTAACACAGTGATTTGCTCTGATCCTGAGTATCTTGCAGTACAGAGGGTGACAAGCCTGGAGACTTTGGTGGACACTGTACATTGTGGTGCAGTGTGGTTGCAATTATCATGTTTGTGGATGTAGCCTACTGTGTGACAGAAACTAACCCTTTATTCCATCTCAAACCTACTGTAAGAAGCCCCAGGAGACTTGGTGCTGAAAATCAAATGCACTTTCCCATCAGACAAGAATAGGATTAGCCCATCGAGCTGAAGGCTCAAAACTCTAACCCAAGGGACTCATTGCTCTCTCACTGACTCCAAACTTGGGTGATGTTATCAACACTTCTCAGCTAACAAGAAAAGCTACCAAAACCAGGGGAGAACGACTGCCGCCTCTCATTGAAGCCACGAAAGTTGAAGGCCAACTGCTGTACTGCAGGCATTGTTAGTGGAAAACAGGATCCCCCATATCTTCAAAGACAATTTGTGTCAATAAAAAAATATTGAGGACAATCATTGTACCAACAATTGCTTCTAATGCACCTGATGTATGTCCTTGAACCGATTATTTTAAAATCCCACACTGAAGAAGTTAAGGATAATTTAGTTTCTAATGGAAGCCTGCAATACCACGGTTGGCCTTCAACTTGAGTTACTCAATGATAGGGGCAGCACTGAGCTAGCCTGCAACATCACTTCCTGGAGTAGCTCGAACTGCACATGTTATGTCTCCATGAGACGCCATCATAACCGACTTCATTTGGCTTCAATGTGCTATTGACACTTCACATAGAAATGAATGGTATCAAAAATATGCACAAGGGCATCACTCAACAGACATCATCATAGCCAGCAACAGAACAGTGTAATGTCTATACTCGGTTTGTTGTTTTTATTAAATAGTTTTCATTAAATCATAGCTAAAGTTTGTATTGCTACGGATTCCGCGATGCTGTCAGCTTTGACGGCTGGGACCACAAGTTTGTGTCCCGGATTCCTGTTAAGTATTAGTTAGCCGCTAGCTATCATTAAAACGGAGCAGGCTAACACTAGCAGTGCTAGCCCACAGATGTTTTTATCCACAGCTGGGCACAAATGCTTTAGGTGTGAGATGATTTCCACACAATCACAAGATGAAGATAAGGTGCAACTGGGAAATAAACATGAATTTGTCTGCCCTAAATGCACCGCCATCAAGCACTTAGGGAAGAGATCCTCTGGCTGTCAGCTCGGCTGCGAGAAAAGGATAACCTGCTTTCTAAGTACACCGACCTTGCTGTAACCCACTCAAACCCAATCTCAGTTTTAAATGCCTCCTATAGCAAAGCTGTTGATGAGTCAAGCGGCGTTGATCTGTCCCAATCCAACAGACAGATGCTAAGCTCAACTCCGCGGCCCCATGGGAGACTGGACACTCACAAGGCGTTGACCTGTCCCAATCCAATGGACAGATGTTCAGCTCAACTCCGCGGCCCATGGGAGACTGGACACTCACAAGGCGTATGAGATCGGGAAGGCAGTCTGGCCACCCTTCATCTATCCGAGAAGATCTGATCCAGCTATCAAACAGCTTTGAGATGGACCTAACAGCCCCGGGAGTCAGCACGGATCCTGGGTGTATACCAACAGCCAGCGGCCAGTGTCTCTTTTTGTGACAACTTTGATTTGCCGTGGGAGCAACCAGCACTTTTTAAAAGAGGCAGTATTCATCCTAACCGAAGGGGTTCCAGGATTATTATTTTAGAGTGACGGACAGGGTCTGGTAGTGCTCCAGTTCTCACTGTCAGAATAAGCAACAGAGGACTTGTAAAGCATATGAACTCCTGTAGAAATGGCACTATGGTTATTGTGAGTAACCTCATTTATTTTCCTTTAACTCCACCTTCTAGTGAGTTTACAGTATACAAACTGTCATCTCCTACCATTCTGATAGATTGGAGACTGTCAGAAAACGTGGTTGTAACGTTAATAATTTGGTTGTTATTTCATTGGTTACCTCGAGGCACATGTGCCATATTCAACGACTGTGGGCTTTTAAATGTTAGAGCAATCACAAGTAAAAACCTTTCCAGTGAATGACCTCAGTACTGAGCTCAAAGTTGATTGCACGTTTCTCACTGAAAAATGGCTGTCATCAGACTAATGCTGCTCTTATTGAAGCCTCCCCGTACTACAGCTTTCCATACTCTATCAGAAAAGGGAAAATGGGTGGGGGGACAGCCTCTATTTTCACTAATGCTCTCAACTGTAAGGACATTTGGTGACTTTGGGTCTTTTGAGCATCATGCTATACTGTTTAAATATCAGCCACCAGTGCTGGCCATAACCCTGTATAGGCCACCAAAGCGCTGCCCCATTTCTTTACTGATTTATCTGAACTGTTAACTATTGTCCTTGAGAACTATGATTAAAATCATTGTGTTGGGAGATTTGAATATTCATGTTGACAAAGAGACTGACTCCAAGGCCATTGAATTTATGAATCTGGACTTTATTCTACATGTTACTGGGCCCACCCATAACCTTGGCCATTCTCTGGACCTGGTTATTACAAAGGGGCTTTCTATTGACATATCCTCTATTGTTGACGTTGCTTTATCTGATCACCACTGTGGATTTTTTACAACCTTGTTGCCCACAGCACAGGGTAATACTGAACGCATTATTAAGAAATGCTATCTTACCTTTGACATTGCTACATCATTTATTGAGTGTATGAACAACACTCCACCACCTATACTCGTCTTGTGATGATTTAGTTGATAACTTTAATAGTAAATTAAGGGTAACCATTGATGCCATAGCTCCATTAAAGTTGAAAAAGGCCACATCCAAACAGAGAGCCCCTTGGATGAGTGAGGAAACTAATCATTTAAAGAGAAATTACAGAAAGGCAGAGCAGAAGTGGAGACAGTCAAAGTTGAAGGTCCATTATGATATCTGAGAGAGCAACTTGGCTTATAAAACAAAGCAATTAAAAATGCCAGACGTGTTCAGTTTTCTAACTTGATCACTATTAATCAGAATAATTTGAGTGCTCTTCTCGATCATTAATGGTCTAATAAATCCTACCCCGCAAACCTATGTGAACTTTCCTCCACGTCTAAATGTGATGAGTTTGCATCATATTTCAGAGATAAGATAATCAACATTAGGCTGGTTATCAGTCAAGCAAGACCTGATGATAAATTTGATGATATGTGCCCTAGCCTGTCATGCAAAGCCACTGTGGATTTATTTTCTCTGGTTGACACAGACATACTCAGGAAAGTGATATCACAACTTAAGTCTTCTAACCTGCCTCCTCGATCCTATTCCCACCACCTTCAACAAAACAGTTTTTAATTGCATATCTGAAGTGCAAGCTATTGTTAAAAACTGCTATGGTGAAACCCCTTCTGAAGAAAAGTCTATTAGATTATTCAACTCTTAGCAATTTTTGGCCAACATCCAACCTTCTTTCTTAAGCTACATTTTGGAGAAATTGGTTTCAAACAGATAAATTACTTTTTAAGTGCCAACTGTAATTAAAAAAAAAATCCAATCTGTTTTCTGTACCCACCACAGCACAAAGACAGTGTTAGTTAAAGTGGTAAATGATTTTAGAGACAACACAGATGCCAAACAGCTCTCTGTCCTTAGATTGAAGTGCTGCATTCGACACGGTTGAACATGATGTCCTTCTGGAGAGACTGGAGAGGTGGGTTGGACTCTCCGGTCCAGTTCTGGCCTCCCCAGTTCCAGTTCTGGTTCGATTTTTGGTCTGGTACTGTTCAGTTTCTATATGTTACCCCTTGGCAGCGTTATCAAAAAGCACAGCATTGATTTTCACTACTACGCAGACAATACACAACTTTACATTTCTGTGCAGCAGGTAGCCTATTGGATAAGCCTAGTGGTTATGAGCTTTGGGCCAGTAACCAAAAGGTCACTGGTTCAAATCCCTGATCTGACTAGGTGGGGGGGGGGGGAAATCTGTTGATGTGCCCTTGAGCAAGGCACTTAACCCTAATTGCACCTGTAAATCGCTCTGGATAATAGCGTCTGCTAAATTCCTCAAATGTCAAATGTAAATGTATTAGTGATTTAAATACTGTGATGGCTCACAACTTCCTTCAGCTAAATCAAGACAAGACCGAGGTACTTATTGTTGGAGCCAAAGCAGAGAGAATCTATCCGCACATTTTAATTCACGGGCAATAAAGATAAAACACCAGGTAAAAAAAAAAAACCTAGGTGTCATTTTAGATTCTGAACTAAATTTAGAATCACACAATAGGAATGTGACCAAAATAGCTTTTTACCACCTGAGGAACATTGCCAAGGTGCAGACCGTTTCTCTCTAAGTCTGACACAGAGAGACTCATCCATGCTTGACTACTGTAATGTTCTCCTGTCTGGTCTACCCAAGAAATCCATTGGTCAACTGCAAAACATACAAAATACTGCAGCACGGGTACTGACCAAGACCAGATGGAGAGCACACATTACACTGGTTTTAAGGTCTCTGCACTGGCTGCCTGTGAGTTTTAGAATACATTTTAAGATGCTTCTATTGGTTTATAAATCAAACCACGATTGTGCACTCCAATACATGTCAGACATGCTATTTATTTATGTACCCAGTAGAATCCTCAGGTCCTCTGGCACTGGCCTTTTAACTATCCCAAAGTCTAGGACCAAGAGGTATGGAGAGGCAGCCTTTAGTTATTATGCCCCCAGCCTCTGGAATAGCCTGCCAGAGAACCTGAGGGGGGCCGAAACTGTGGACATATTTAAAAGAGATCTTGCTTTGCTTAGGGTGCTTTTTATCTGATGTTTGTTGTGTAGTAAATATTTCATCTTTTATTTTCATTGTTTTTTATAATTTTTTTCCTTTAAAGCACATTGCATTCCATGCATGAAATGTGCTGTATAAATAAAGCTTAACTAGATATGATGTGATCGATGGCTTTGTCCATTCAAAACAGAGAGAACTTTCTGTCGGGTTTCTGAGAACATTTTCGACAAGAATGATCCCAGAACATCATTAGTGTTGCATCTTCAGTGAAATATGATATCACAGAACCATTCTGCAAAGCCAAAATAAAATACGATAATATCAATCTAAAAGACTATTACCACACACACACACACACACACACTCACCCTGGTGACGCCCACGTTGAGTTCTTCAGGAACCAAGGTGACCCGGATAAAGCAGCCGGGGAAGTCCCCTTCCTCCTTCTCCAGCAGGTCCTTGCCCTGGTGCAGGGCGATGTGGAGCACCCCCGGCCCAGGCCCTGGTCGGGCCTCGTACTCCAGGGTCACCTCCAGCTGCCCCACTGTGTAGTCGTGCCCAAAATTGTTGCCGATGGAGGAGATAGAGCTGAGAGAGTCGGTGGACATGGAGCGGTTGAAGGGCACCACCCCACCGGCAGGGTCCATCAGGTCCCGGCTCATCAGCTCCAGGTGGCCCAGGTCCCGCAGCCCATCAGGGGTATCCACCAGCTGCAGGCTGGGCTTACGACTCAGGTTGGTGGAGGCGGAGGCCCGTCTGTGGTTGTTGGCGACCACTCTCTGAGGATACAAACAATGCAAAATTACACATCAACTCTTGCGTCAAGGTCTAAGAAATTCAGTAATATTTTATTAGGTAACACTTTATATGAAGGGGGCATACATAAAGTTATGAAACCAGTATTATTGCAGTATTATTCATAACAACCTTAGTAACACATTTATCCACAGGAATTTCAAAATTAAAGGCCTTTGTAAAATGGACATTTTTATTTTTTACTTCTTCTATGGTATATTGTCGATCAAACAATTTAATGTGCATCCTGCCACCTACTCTGCGGGACGGAAATAGGATTCCCCCAAAAACTCAACTTTTCTGTTAAATAAATAAAACAGATCTGATCCCTACACAGGCTCAAGGCAACCTGAGAGGGTGGGTCTTCCAGTGCTTGCAAGTCTTCAGATGTAAAATCCTTGAGTCCCCAAAAAATCCATATTTTTAACACACAGGGTATCTTTTGTCTGGCAGCAAACATTTACTACAGGCTGTGGTGTATCCACCACCATATATTCACTAGTATCACTTGCTTTGTCAATTATTTTAATCGCCTCAGCATAGGACATTTGATTTACCACTAACTTTTGCCACCTCAATTTCCTTCACCCTTACAGAGTACTCCAGGAACTCGGGATCATGAGCCCCACCACAATTGCAACACTGTCGTCTTTCTACCCACAGTTCTTCAATATACTCTGTCCGTCTGCACACACTTGAAACATGGACAAATCCATTACAATTCTTACACTGCAGTGGTTTGGGGACGAAAGCTCTTACAGCATATCTTACATAACCAAGTTTCACATGCGTTGGTATTTGCTCTTTATCAAAAAACAGGACCGACAGACTTTCTTATTTTTCTCCATTCACCCAGAGGGTCAGACGTCAGGCACCACTACACCGGGAATTCTCTTCAGCTATTCAACCTGAACATCCGTCGTCACCCCTGAGATGACTCTGATGGGAGCTCTACTCTGAAGTTCAAAACACAAAACTTATGTTGTCCGGATTCTTTTGAGGCCCACTGCAATCTTCCTCTGTTCTTCAGAAATACAATTAATCAAAATAAGGCCACCACTGGTCACTCTGACAGACTCCACTTTTCCCAGTGCATACTGGGTGCATACCATTTGACACCTCAAACGGTTTTCACACATATGCATCCTTACTCAACAAACGTATCCCAACAAGAAGCGATTCATTATCATTTACACACATACTCCAATTATAGAACATTTTCGTTCCAGCTTTCAATACTACTGTTGTCCATTCAGAACATTCGTCTTCACCAAATTTGCATTGACCTCCGCCATGGCTATTGGCTCCTTGATTTGTCGCTAGATGACGTTCTGCCATTACTGTGCCATTGTCGCAGTAGGGACCTGTGACATTTTCCATGCTGTGGTAGTCTGGGTACCCATATTTTTTAAAAATTGTTTTATTTTTATTTCCCACACCAGATGCAAACATATACACGCGTACAACACTTTACAGACGCACACAAACAACAACTACATCTCATCTGCCGAGGCCGCATGCTCACACCCCCATCCCTAGTGCCTGCATTATTGTTTGCCACACGGCTTTAAATTGCACACATTTGTTTTTCTCGGTCGCCCGTTTCCATTTCAATAATAAATCATTTGATTTTTCCATTGTGTTAATGATGGCGGATTGAGTGATTTACAGGGTTTTTAGTCTACGCTTTTTTTCAAGATGATAGATGAGAAGAGAATCGTCCAGCCCATTGGGTGTCCCACTACACCCCCATATACCATGTCTTGAAATATACAGACAGATGGATTAAAAGTACATTTACATTGTAATACTTCTGACAGCTAACTTTCTAGCTCCGCCAATAATATTTGTACTTTATAGCATTCCCGGAAAGCATGGATTATTGAGTGATTGCTAGTTTTACACTTAAAGGGGATTTCACCATGGCTTTGCCACGGCAGAGAGTCATTACTATATTAACAATATTACGTTATCATAAACATCATAATTCTTCAAACCACAAACTAGAACATTTAAATTTCACTGGAAGAATCGGGAAGTTTCGACTCACTGTGTATTGGTCTGCTCATAGTGAACCACAACGTCTAGCATTCATAGCATATGCTGATACCGCCCGCTAGGTAGAGGGGGCGTGCCCACAAACTTGAATATCGGCATTGTTTACTTCGAACGACCAACAAACAGTAATCTCAGAACTTCTCTAGGCAACATTTTTTTACTGTTTGTCATCATGCCCATGTGGTGTTCTGTTGCTGGCTAAGCCAATTACAAATATGTGCGAAGATGAGTTATCTTTCACAAATCTACCGAACAGAGATTCACCCCGATTCTGCCTGTGGCCTGCGGCTATTAAGAATGATGAGGTGAGCAAAGATTGTCAGAGGGATTTTCAGGCTGAACTGATGGGGAATACATTTCGATTACAGCTGAGAAGTGACGCGATACTAGCAATTTTTTTCCCTTCAGTCCAGTTTCAGTTTCATATGTGTTTGGACCTGTCCACAAAATAATATAGTTGGTTAAAGTGTTCGTTTTGATATTTCAACCTGCGTGTCCTGATCGCGTCTGGTGTGGATGGACAAAATCTGCATGTTACACCAGTTAACGTGCTTTACCCAAAGATTTTTGCCGAAATCTTGTCTATTTCAAGTCTTCTCTCATTGATGGAGACAGGTGGGTGTCCACCCCAAAGTGCTGCATGTCATGATGACAGAGACCTGTCTCGATCAATGAGTGAGAAGACTTGAAATAGACACGATGGCGGCGCACATATTGTCGGATGACTTTATGACGCTAAAAAACTATTTATTTTAATTACGTAGCATTTTCGAAATTCAAACTGCCCCCTTGCAACTGGAAACATACATTTTATGAGACTCCTGTTTCCCCGAATAGAGGACGAAGACGACATCGCTAAGGTTGGTTGAAAGTTCTCTGTGCTACACCAAACAGTACATATCCTGTAACTCCCAGTATTGGACACCAAAAATGTTGAGTTAAATAACATTATCTGGTGTAATAAACTGTAGCTAAGAGAACTTGTGATCACAGCAGATGACGGGAAAGGTGGTCATGATAAAATTACCATCCCAAAGAAACATACAGTAAGTTCAGAGAATACTTGTAAAGCTGTGGGAGGAGTGTTGTCATGATCAAACTGCCATTCAGGTCCTCATGAGTCATCTGCTTGAAATCCAGATTTATGTCTAATCCTTTGAAAGGGATACAGATCACAGGATGCAGTTCTGCTACAATGACACACGCAGGCAAAGGAATTATGTTTCTGTATCTAGATTCTACTCCATGAAGAAGCCCAGGCACTACACAGTATTGTCTGTAAGACAAAAAACAAAAACATGTATACTGTTATTGTACAGTTGGAACGACAGTTGAACTGTGCCAGCATGACATCAACATAAGGGTAGACTAGTTGAACATGCATACATGTGCACAGGCACAGAGATGACATTTACAACAATATCTAGCCTAATAGAAAGAAATATGGCATAATCCTCAACCTTTGCACAGTGACCAGACCGTACAAACGAGCCTAGACAGACAGACAGACAGACAGACAGACAGACAGACAGACAGACAGACAGACAGACAGACAGACAGACAGACAGACAGACAGACAGAGCTGTAGGTAAATGCTATCAGGCATGTTTAGGCAAATGTTTTTTATAGTAAAACCAGCTTCAGTTTTAAAGATTTACAACACTAAATTGTACTATTATTGTTTCCCCTCACTGTTTGTCAGTAAACTTAGCTAACTTCCTGGATATGCAATAGTTGTTATTTGCATCTGTTTGGAATCCTATCTTGCCTAATATTTGGTGAGATTGAAATGCATCCAAGATCATAATCCTAACCAATGTCAACCCTCATCAATTATGTTATATAGCTAGATAGTCAAATGATTTACAGTTGCTGATGTTACACAAGTTAGCAGGTGCCAGGCTTACTAGCTAGCCAACTCCAGTCACGTACTAACAATTGCCAGTAAACCTAACTATAGGTGGCTGATTGTAACATTGTAGCTACCTAGCTAGCTGAATTAGGAAACAGATATATATATATATTGTAATCCCCCCACTGTAACACACTAGCAAGTTAGCCAGCAACACACAATATGGGTTTCGGTAGATAAACTAAAGTTAGTTAGCTAGCTATCTACAGTGCATTCGAAAAGTATTCAGACCACTTGACTTTTTCCAAATTTTGTTCCATTACAGCTTTATCCTATAATTGATGAAATTCATTTTTTCCTCATCGATCTAAACACAATACCCCATAACGACCAAGCGAAAACACATTTTAGCACATTTATTTACATCTGCAAACATTTCTAAAAACCTGTTTTTACCTTGTCATTATGGGGTATTCTGTGTAGATTGACGAGGGGGAAAAAAATATTTAATCTATTTTAGAATAAGGCTTTAACGTAACAAAATGTGTAAAAAGTCAAGGGGTCTGAATACTTTCCGAATGCACTATAGGTAGCTTGCAGGAAAACTATCTAGGCACCGTATTTGTCACCTGCCCTCTTGGTGCTGGCATCGACTGTTGCTGAGCTTCTAACGTTAGCTAAATCGAACTCTTAGTTTCGTATCCTCTTCGCTATATTCTGGTTTAAACATGTACAGTTGAAGTCGTAAGTTTACATACACTTAGATTGAAAAACGAGTTTTAATAACTAAAAAGTGTGCGTATGTATGTATGTACGTATGTATGTACATACATATACATACATACGCAAAGTGTGCATACATATTTATGTATGTATGTATGTACGTATGTATGTACATGCATACATACATACATACATACATACATACATACATACATACATACGCACACTTTTTAGAATATACCTTTATTATTCCCTGCAAACCCTACCACCCCTCCCCCAATTGGAGTAAACTAATAAACAGTAACACTTAGGCTTCTATCTTCAGTTTATACATATTATACACATACTATACACCTTTTACAGACACAATCTATTTTACAATAGTTATATTTTGTTTGTTTATAGTCCTGGCCTTCCTCCATTTATGATGTCCATCCAGTTTGATTTATATTTGAAAACTGTGCTATTTCACAACATTTCTGAACCTATAAACATTTGACAGGCCCTGTATGTTTTACATTTGTTATTTTGTTGTTATTAGTCCCACCCTTCAGCTCCATTCAACCCCTCCCATCTATCTCTTAACACCATCCATTTTGGATTTCTATTTGCCATATTTTTCAACTGTGCTGTGATGCTTCACAAAAGTACTGAACATTTCTATACTCATAGCTTCTACTATGAGATAAATTAAATTAAAGAAACATTTTTGCTAAAATAATTATTATATTATTGATTGATTGACTATAGCTTTTCAAATCACCCAGTATTGCTATCTGCAGCTATGTTCTAGGTAAATGTTGCAATTCTTCAGTCATTCCTGGACCTGTGACCAAAAACGAGCTACATATGGACAGTGCTAAAATAAATGATCTAATGACTCTGCCTCCTCACAGCAGAATCTGCAGAGTTGGGAAGATTGTATCCCCATATATATTACATTCTATTGGTTGCATGAATTTTGCATAATCATTTAAATAGAAAAATGTGATGTTTTTAATCTGGCGTCGTTTTGCTTGTCAATTCATAAACCATGTGCCATGGAATCGGTACATCAAAAATCTCTTCCCAACTATTTTGCCATTTATATGGCACAGCTGTCAATTTTTTGGTCCTTAAATGAAACTGGTATATATTTTTATTTATCACAATTTTCTTTAACCATGTTTGGTCTTTAATGCAGGACCGACAGACAAGTTCCTTACTTCCCCCCTTCCACTTGCCTCTTCAATATTTGTGGTAATGCTGAAATTGATTGTCATTTTTGGTAGAGCAGACATTTCCATATGTCTGTTTTAGCTGCATGTGTGACAACTCCACCAGTCCTATTTATGATATAATTTACAAAGATTATACCTTTAAACATTTTATTTTTTATTTGTTTAAACTTTTTTAATCAATTAGTATATTTGAGTTTAACCACAGTATTTGTTGTATTATTTGTTCTGTCTTTTCAGGTGGATTAAACTGATATTGCAACCAACTTTAAGGCTTGTTTAAAAAAATAACTATATTTTGGAGATTATTTCGTTTTCAAATAACCGAAAGTGAGCAGTTGTAATCTGAATAAATGGAAAAGGCCATTCTTGAACATGGGGTGAGACATTTTTACTAATTTACTAGAGAACCATTTCAGATTTAAGTATAACTTTTGTATGACTGATGCCTTTAGTGAGAGGTCTAATGCTTTAATATTTAATCATTTCTGCCCTCCGAATTCATATTTGTTAAATAAATAGACCCTTTTAATTTTGTCTGGCTTGCCATTCCAAATAGAATTGAATATTTTTTGTTCATATAATTTAAAAAGCAGGTGTAGGGAAAACCATAAGCAAATAGGTAAACTGTGATATGACTAAAGAGTTAATCAGGGTGATTTTTCCACAAATAGACATGTATTTTCTTTTCCATGGTAGCAAGATCTTATCTATTTTTGCTAACTTTCTATTAAAATGTGTTGGAGTGAGATCATTTCTTTCTTTCTGGATATGTATACCGAGTATGTCCACATCCCCATCAGATCATTTTATTCGTAAACTACACGGTAATGTAAAAGTTGAATTTTGTTGTAATGCAATACATTATCATTTGGTTTTAATCCAGAGAGGTTAGAAAAAGTATCTAGATCCTCTATGATGCTTTGGAGGGATTCTAATTGTGGTACAATGACATCTGCCAATCTTATCAAATGTATGATTTAGTTCACCTGCTAAATAGTTCCTGTCTGGATTTGATCTTTCTGTAGCTTGAATTCCATCCAAAAACACCAGATTTGCCCCTGGTGGGATATACAATGAAATCAATGTGTATTTTTCACCATGTAAGGTACAATTCAACATTAGAAAATGACCGTTTTATTCCATTTGCTGGGATATAAGGGAAAATGGTGTATTCTTATTTATCACGATGCCTACACCTCTGCTATTACTACAGTAGGTGGAAGCATAGGCCTCTCAAACCCAGCTCCTCTTTAAATGTTGTTGGTCTCTACTTGTATAGAATGAAAGTTAATCTCATCTGTTCCATCAGTGAAGAACCAAATAAAACATTTTAGCAGACATAACATATGAGGGGGGTGGGCATTCCATAGAATAGGAGGATCATAGCATAAATTCATAGTTATTGTATACATTACATATATAGAGCATGTGGGCATGTTGGCTGCGCAGACATTTAACAAAAAAACAAAGCAATGTACGTGAGGCGCCATGCCTTTGTAGGGCTTTTAAGCTCCAACTCCTAATGTTTGGATTATGTCATTATACATACACTGAACAAAAATATAAACACTACATGCAACAATTTCTAAGATTTTACTGAGTTACAGTTCATATAAGGAAATCAGTTAATTTAAATCAATTAATTAGGCCCTAATCTATGGATTTCACATGTCTGGGAATACAAATATGCATCTGTTGGTCATGGATACTTATTAAAAAGGTAGGGGCGTGGATCAGAAAACCAGTCAGTATCTGGACTGACCACCATTTGCCTCATGCAGCGCGACATCTCCTTCGCATAGAGTTGATCAGGCTGTTGATTGACTGTGGAATGTTGTCTCACTACTCTTCAATGGCTGTGTAAAGTTGCTGGATATTGGCAGGAACTGGAACACGCTATTGTACACATCGATCCAGAGCATGACAAATATGCTCCATGGGTGACATTGTCTGGTGACTATGCAGGCCATGGAAGAAGTGGGACATTATCAGCTTCCAGGAATTGTGTACAGATCCTTGCGACATGGAGCCATGCATGATCATGCTGAAACATGAGGTGATGCTGGCGGATGAATGGCACGACAATGGGCGTCATGGTATCTCTGTGCATTCAAATTGCCATCGATAAAATGCAATTGTGTTCCTTGTCCATAGCTCATACCTGCCCATACCATAACCCCACCGCCAGCATAGGGCACTCTGTTCACAATGTTGACATCATCAAACCGCTCGCCCACACAACACCATACACTAGGGTTGCCAACTGTTCCGTATTAGCCGGGATGTCCCTTATATTGGGCTAAATTGGTTTGTCCCATACAGGACCTCCCTTGTCCCGTATATTCATCCAATCACAGTATAGCGTAAACACGCCAATTCCTGCTAAGTAATTTCTGTTGTTGTTCGGTCGGTTTGGCATATCAAGGAAATATGGATAAACCTGCAAAAACATTAAAGACTGTGCAGCTACAACAAACAATGGGAAGTAAAAAAGACGTGGGTTAAGGCTGTCAGTGGTGACTCGACGAAAGCTTTCTGTACTTTATTCCGTCAGGAATTTTCAATTGGCCACGGAGGGGAGAGTGACCAAACTCAGCATGCATCCACAGAAATGCACAAGAAGGCCACGCTAGCAATATCGGTGCATTCTTCGTGAAAATAACAAAATCGCGGCAAGTGAAGCCTCGTATGTGTACCATACGGTTAAACACAGACTGAGCTACAACAGCACTGACTGTCTTGTTAAGCTCAACGGTGCTTTGTTTCATGACTCAAATATTGTGAAGAACTTGCACTTGGGAAGAACGAAAGCGGAGATGATTACAATGAATGTTTTAGGACCAAATACTGTCTGGAAAAGCATGAACTGGATATTACACACATCACAGCCTATGCAGCAGATAATGCCAATGTCAGCTTTGGAAAACACCTCTCCTTTTACCAGTTATTGAGCAGTGCCAACAATCGCATTCTGAAAGCTAATTGCCCAGCACACATAGCTCATAATGCCTGCAAGCACGCCTGCGATCAGCTGTCAGTGGATATTGAGACAATTGTTTTAAAGATCTACAGCCACTTCAGTATCTGCTTCCCGAAGAGAGGAACTGCGTGTATTTTTTTTGTTGCCTTTGTTGACATTGAATGGAGTGAAATTCTGCGACATGTTTGCACACGATGGTTCTCTTCATCCAGCTGTCGATCGTCTCCTGCAAAGCTGACCAGCTCTTACTTCGTACTTAAGGTCCCTTGGGGAGACTATTTTTGAGTATGAAGAAAAAAACGAAGCTGCTGAGATTCATCTGTGCTTTTTCTACAACGTGGGGTGTGTTTTTGACCAACTCGTAAAAAAGCTGGAGGAAACAACGCTCTGCATCAGATGTTTACAAGGAAGTCCAAAATTTCAAAATGAAGATGCTTCAGCGGAAACAGAACAGCTTTTTGGATACCAGACCAAGCAGCTGATGGACAAACAATTGTCGGCACAAAGGTCCAAGCAGCAACAGGACTTTGAAGTTCTATGACACTGTCATTACATACATTGGCAAGTGGTTTGATTTCTCACCAGAAAATGTAATGTTGAAACTGAAACCGATCAGCCCCTATGAGGAGCTCTCCTTCACTGACCTGGACCAGGTGGTGGTTGCCCTCAAAATGACAGAGACAGTCAATATAGACCAACTCTATGAAGAGTTTTGTGCTAGCCGGGAGGAAATACAGAAAGCCAGACAGGATACCACAAAATCCACCAGTGAGAAGTGGGTGGCAGTTTTCCAAAACCAAGGGAAAGCCTACTTGATCAACATGTTCAGGATTGTCTCATTTATCCTCAGTGTGCCAGGCTCAAATGCATTTGTGGAGAGGATTTTCTCTCTGATGACCATTAAATGGTCAGACTCAAGAAACAGATGCAGCACAGAGGCTCTGTGACAGAGCTGATCAAAAATGAACTTCAAATATCTGTGAACTGTGACTTGTCATGTAAGGACTTCTCTCTGGCTATGCAAAAGGACTGCTTGAATCAGTCAAGAGCAGCAAAAAATATCTATGGAAAAAGTAGACTGGGTGAGTGACTTGCCCCTCTTTTCCATTTTAAATGTACTTTTTTTTTTTGCTGTGAAAAGGTCCAAATTGTGATTTCTTTGATCATTTATTTTGAGGTTTATTCACATAAGTTTACATAATGATACAGTTTTAGTAAAGCTATAGACTGAATGGAATATAAAAATGTTTTACCTTTCCAATTGATTAAGAATACGATATACACTGTATATTCATTCACACAACACCATACCCACACCGCCGTGGCACCGTGCACTGGCACGCCACCTTTTGTCCCTTATTTGGTAGTGAGAAAGTTGGCAACCCTAGCATACACGTGGTCTGCCATCTGCCCTTTACAATTGAAACCGGAATTAATCTGTGAAGAGCACACTTCTCCAGCGTGCCAATGGCCATCGAAGTTGAGCATTTTCCCACTGAAGTTGGTTACGAGGCCGAACTACAGTCAGGTCAAGACCCTGATGAGGACGACGAACATGCAGATGAGCTTCCCTGAGACGGTTTCTGACATGACAGTGTGCAGAAATTCTTCAGTTGTCCAAGCCTACAGCTTCATCAGCTGTCCGTGTGGCTGGTCTAAGATGATCCCGCAGGTGAAGAAGCTGGATGTGGAGGTCTTGGGCTGGCGTGGTTACACGTGGTCTGTGGTTGTGAGGGCGAGTTTGGAGATGGCTTATGGTAGAGAAATTAACAGTCAATTGTCTGGCAACAGCTCTGGTGGACAATCCTGAAGTCAGCATGCCAATTGCACGTGAATGTGGTTGATCACCATGGAGACAGAGGGACACACGTTACACTGCGGCCGGCTCTGGGCGGGGGTCTGGTGGAGCCAGATGCATACTGGGATATTGCATGTGCTACCTGCTTGGATGAAAAATTATTTTCATGGATCACTTCAATAAGAGGGAGAGAGCATGTTTAGACATGCAGCTAGATAGCTAAACAATGAACCTAATGTGCTTACAAGACAACTGGGAACTTTGAAAAATACGAGGTCAAATCATGACGTCAGTGATCTTCAGGTCAGAAAGTCGAGGCTCCGGGGCCTCCCGAGTGGCGCAGCGGTCTAAGGCACTGCATCGCAGTGTTCAATACCATGCTGTGTAACAACCGGCAGTGACCAGGAGTCCCATAGGGCAGCGCACAATTGGCCCAGCGTCATCCGGGTTAGGGGATGGTTTGGCCAAGGGGGCTTTACTTGGCTCATCGTGCTCTAGTGACTCCTTGTCGTGGGCCGGGTGCTTGCAGGTTGACTTCGGTCATCAGTTGAACGGTGTTTCCTCCGACACATGGGTGCAGCTGGCTTCCGGGTTAAGCGGGCGGGTGTTAAGGAACGCTGTTTGACGGGTTATGTTTCGGAAGACGCATGACTCGACCTTCGTCTCTCCCGAGCCCGTTAGGGAGTTGCAGCGATGAGACGAGATCGTACTTGAAATTGGGAGAAAAAGGGGGTACATTTTTTTTAATAAAGTCAAGGCTCTAGAAAGAGACCCGAGTTCCCGAGTTGGAATTCCGAGTTGGATGACCGTTCAAAACTATTTTTCCCAGTCAGAGTTTCCAGTTGCCTTGACTGCACTGAAGTCCCACTTCCAAGTTCCCATTTGTTTTTAAAGCGGCAATAATCCCAACCCATACTACTAGCAAAACAAACTGATTGTCATAGCTAACCACCATGCATGAATCTGCAGGTAGATAAAGCTAACCAACTAGGGTCCATGTTAGCTAGCTAGCTAACATTAGGCTATAACTAGCAATAAATATGGCTTTCTGACATACAAATAATATTATTACACAGATCATAAACATAACATTAGCTAGTGAGTCCCCTCTGACAGTACGCTTTAACTTGCAATGGAAACGACTTTCTGACAAAATTATAAACTCATAATATCTGAAAATGTAGCTAGCTAGACTCTTACCTGCATACATCGATGAACACTTCTCCCTCTCTTTCACAGATGCTATGGTTGCCCTTAGTTTGAAGATGTAATCTGGTGACAGATGTTTTATACAACAGACTTCAGTGTTCTCTTTTCAACTCCCTCTGCATATTTGCAATCAAACGCCATAATTTTCTCCATCTCCTTAGCTATCATATTTTGCTTCCATCGGGCATTCCATTGTAACTGTTGTCGTCGGATTTAGACCAAAATGCAGCGGGGAAATGTGCACTCATCTTCTTTATTATAAACGGACAAGAAGGAGAACCAAAACAAACACGTACACAAAGAAACCACAATGACTAATCACAGGCTGGTAAGGCACAAAGCTATACACAGCATAATCTCCCACAAAGTACTCAAACACATACCTATATATAGGACTCTCAATCAGAGGCAACTAGAAAACACCTGCCTCCAATTGAGAGTCCAACCCCAATTAACAAAACATAGAAATACAAAAGACTAGACAGAACATAGAAATACACTAACATAGAACAGTGCCCAAAACCCCCGGGAATACATAAATCAAATACCCTACTAAACAAACCACCACCCCGAACCACATAAAACAAATACCCTCTGCCACGTCCTGACCAAACTACAATAACAAATAACCCCTATTACTGGTCAGGACGTGACATCCATAGATTTCAAAAGTCAATTTCTTCAGTGACAACACTGTTGGTCGCAGTTTCTTCCCCATCACTGTCATCAAAAGACTCTACAATGTCTGGTTAATGGAAACTTTTTTTTTTACCATTTTTACCTAAATCAGGAATTTCTGATTCATTTTCAGAGTCAGAGAGTCAGCATGGCACGATTTTCCTCCAGTAGGTGAAGAGCAGTAGTAACAGTTCTTTTGCAGTTCTTCATGATATCTTTCTAAAAAGTCCACAGTAGAAAGGTTTGTCTACACATACTGAGCCGCTCATGTTATAGACAGAAGCATGCTACATGGCAAACCAATCTGAACATATCTCTCGCCAAGTCCAGCCCATCCATTATCTCAGCCAATCATGGATAGCGGGAAGGTTCCTCATAATTTAACAATTTTATTCGTATTTACAGATGGCATACACGTTTGTAATTAAGGCACATGAAAGTTTACATGTTCCAGAAGGCATTTCTGCACCCCCTAAAAGTGTTATACGTTCAAATGCCTCTCCTGTGAAGTAGTGACATGCAACATATGTTTCCTGAAACAAGTCACATGTGGATTGTAATACATCCAAAAGTGGAAGAAAATTATCAAAAATTCAGTAAACACAGCATGAATGTCCACAAGCAGTTTTGGAATATGTATGAAACATTTTTACAAATTATGGTTTAATTTGTGAAATATTTTTACAGATTTACAGTATATATTCACAGACCATAGTTTCATTTGTGAGTTATGTTGAATATACGCATGGATGGAGGTAGACACACTTACAAAATACAGAAAAAGTGTCACTCCATAGAAATGTCACTAAATGCTATCAAAAGCATAGAAACTCCTGGTGACAAAACTCTCCAAAGGCAGCCTGAAAAGTAGCTGAATTTGGTGCTAGATTCTCTCTCAAAAATAAATGTTCCTTGAGGGGTCTGAAAACTTGCGTGAGGGATTGAAGAAGGACGCTGTCATTGGAACCTATTCAAAAAAGCTGATTTAACAAAGTGGATATTCGTCAAATCCGTCATCGTTTATATGTTCTAACAGGCCTACAAGGAGTTTACTAAAATCCGCTGTTTTTGATGAAAAATATTTAGAGGTTTTCCTTTTCGGGTTTCAAAAAAATCTCAGCTATACGCTTACTCCCGTTCATATAAACTAAACTCAGCAAAAAAAGAAACGTCCTCTCACTGTCAACTGCCTTCATTTTCAGCAAACTTAATGTGTAAATATTTTGTATGAACATAACAAGATTCAACAACTGAGACATAAACAGAACAAGTTCCACAGACATGTGACTAGCAGAAATTGAATAATGTGTCCCTGAAGAAAGGGCGGGTCAAAATCAAAAGTAACAGTCAGTATCTGGTGTGGCCCACCAGCTGCATTAAGTACTGCAGTGCATCTCCTCCTCATGGACTGCACCAGATTTGCCAGTTCTTGCAGTGAGATGTTACCCCAAGTTCCCGGACATTTCTGGGGGGAAATGGGATTGAGATCCGGGCTCTTAGCAGGCCATGGCAGAACACTGACATTTCTGTCTTGCAGGAAATCACGCACAGAACGAGGAGTATGGCTGGTGGTATTGTCATGCTGGAGTGTCCTGTCAGGATGAGCCTGCAGGAAGGAGGGAGGAGGATGTCTTCCCTGTAACGCACAGCAATGAGATTGCCTGCAATGACAACAAGCTCAGTCCGATGATGCTGTGACACACCGCCCCAGACCATGTGGCCATAATTGCCTACCGTCTGTAAGCTGTTAGTGTCTTAACGACCGTTCCACAGGTGCATGTTCATTAATTGTTTATGGTTCATTGAACAAGCATGGGAAACAGTGTTTAAACCCTTTACAATGAAGATCTGTGAAGTTATTTGGGTTTTTACGAATGATCTTTGAAAGACCGGGTCCTGAAAATGGGATGTTTCTTTTTTTGCTGAGTTTAGTAGCATAGCTAACATATAGAAATAGGTGGTGGTAGTTGAAGATGTTTTTAAGTGTAATGCAGTTGATTGGTGACAATGACATGAATATGTATTAGGGTTGACATCTATACAAACATTATACTCCGATTTTTACCCCAACATAGTGTGACTACACATATAAACAATAGCCTAAATGTAGGCACATTTTGATGGGCAGCAATGAAGGGATTCTGGATCTATTTCCTACGAGGGGACGCATTGGTGGTGTTTACATGGCATTTCATTGTTTTGGTCGCTATCCATTGACCTCTTCACTGCATGTCCCAGAGTGCTTTGCACAGCAGGCAAAAGTGAGATTTGTTGTGCAAATTAAAGGGAATTTAATAATATGATATAAACATTGTGCAGCAGCCAAACTGTCATTGTATTACCATGATGAAGATAACAATGGCACATCGGCTGCATATTCTGTATGGGGCATTCTATAGAAGTGTCCAAAAAAAAGTTTCAGCACATGTCTTCCAACATGTCAGGCAAACAGTGATCAGTGGCACTCAGGCAGCACTACACCCCTGCAATCTGCTGCACCGAACGCGCAATTGAAGCGCACCTAGCCTACTCTTTTGGTCATGCAGAAATTAGACCACATGTGTGGATATTTAATAAAAAATTGGGAAGATTTGGCCAAGGAAAAAGTTCTGGTTGGTGTCAGGAATTGTAAAACAGTTAGGAAGGGAGGTTAAGTGAAGTAACAGCAAACATGTTGAATGAGCAACTAATGAGCATGGCCGGAGAGACGCACAAGTTTGACGAAATGACCTTATCTTTCAGTTTAATATGGCTATTTACTTTCTTTTGTAGCTCTTGATCAGAAGCAAGCTTTTTGAAAGTAGTTAGGCCAAACTGTCCTCTTCAAGTTTTGCTGGAATTTAACTCAAAAGTATTAGAAAAATGTGATTGGTTGACGATAGGCCTATGACATTGGCTTACATCTCGTCTGACACTGCGCAGAATATCAGATCTCAACAATGATTGGAGAATGTTTAAGATCACCAGTAGAATACCACATCCATATGATATACACTCAGGGGTCAGTTTATTAGGTACACCCATTTGGTACCAGGTCGGACCCCCCTGTAGCCATGAAGCGATGCACCTGGTCAGCAACAATGTGCAGATACGCTGTGGCGTTCAAACGTTATTCAATTGGTATCAAGGAAACCATTCTCCATTACACCACCAGCCTGTACCATTGACACCAAACAGTAAGGGCCAATGGACTCAAATTCAGACTCTGCCATCAGCATGACCCAACAGGAACTGGGATTTGTCAGACCAGGCAATGTTTTTCCATTCCTCAACTGTCCAGCGTTGGTGATGGCGTGCCCACTGGAGCCGCTTCTTGTTGTTTATAGCTGATAGGAACCCGGTGTGGTCGTCTGCTGCAATAGCCCATCCGTGACAAGGACAGATGAGTTGTGCGTTCTGAGATGCCGTTTTGCACACCACTGTTTTACTGCAACGTTATTTTTCTGTTTGTGGCATGCCTATTAGCTTGCACGATTCTTGCCATTCTCCTTAGACCTCTTTCATCAACGAGCTGCCGCCGACTGGATGTTTTTTGTTTGTCGCACCATTCTCTGTAAACTACGTAAGTCCAGAGAGGACATATGAATTACAAATGTATTCCCTCGATATGTTGTGATCACAAATGATTTATCTCTTGATCACGACATAACAAAAAGTTGTTTTGTCGGGATCGCAAGAACATTTTCTCATGGTCACGACATAACAAAAGTTGTTTTGTCGAGATCATGAGATAAACTCTATAAATAAGAGTGGACATATTGATGATAGATTGACAGTATGGCTGAGGCAGCAGAACATATGTTTTTATTGATTGCTACACTAAATGATGGGACATTTCATGCTAACATAATGCTTTCATTTGTGTTTGGTGCTCATTATCAGTTTATAAGTTAGAATATTAGCAAGCGAAATTACCTTTACCTTGATTTAAGAGCTCTTGTGGCATCTAAGCCCATGAAAGAAATGCACCATCCCTTAGTGTAGCAATCAATAAAAACATATACGCTGTCGCCTCAGTTGTCTTTCTTGGCACTGGAAACAAATTGTCTAGAGACCTGCCGCGAATGTAAAGTAACTGTCCATACATAGTTTTTTTGGTATTTGTTGTTATCGAGCAAAATAGTTACATGTATTGTATTTATGAGTTTTGCTCCATATTGCCAAGCTCTAGCACTTACCCCCAAAATTATTTATCTCCAATGTATTTTTATTGCAAAAGATGGGTCAATGTATCACTAAGGATTATTTTCATTTTGTGATACTGGTCCGCTACCCACATGGTGGTCCTCTGTAGCTCAATTGGTAGAGCATGGCACATGCAACTTAAAAATGGAGATAGCCTCAACGGCGCTGCCCGGGCTGTCACAGACGCCATAATGGCACAGATACAAAGAGGGCACCTCTATATTACCTCTATGTTAATTGTTTCAGTTGTAACCGTCCATTTTGGTTTGGATAACTTGTACTTATTTTTTACTTTATAGAATCCCCAGCTAACAAATGTACATTCCAGCAAACATATATTTTAGTCCCAAACATATATTAGATGTTTGGTAGTGACACTTGTTAAAAACACATGAAGACAATGCAGGCAGACAGACAGACTACTCACCATATGACCATGCTTGAGAGGGGTACAATCCCATCACCTGGTGATATTGGTAGGGGTGTAGCTTAAGGCACATCCATTCTACAGTCTTTTAATGTGTATGTTTCGGTAGTAACATCAAAAGGTAGGACAGCATTTTTTTTTTAAAGATGTTTAAAAATTAACAAAACTACCAATTCGATCAGTATCTTTCAATGTAACAACTCAAGACGTTCTATTGAAATAATAGTGTTTACGCCCTTAAAGACTAAAATATAATATTACGACATTTTCCTCGACTCCCATGGACCAATAAGAGCTCAAATATAGGAAGTAGCCTGTTTACAACATACCCCAAATGTATAAAGTTAGTGGCTTGTGTATTGTAGTGTAGTGGTGGTTTCCATACATCTAAGATTTTTTGATTGATTATTTATGAATATGCTGCTTACTAATGTGCTATGAAGTCCTTATGTAGGTATCCTTTGAATTAAGTTTAAACCGAGAATTCTTGGTATTTTCAACATTATCTCCCAATGTTGTATCAATGGACTTTAAATAAACTCTGACCTTTTGCCGCGCTTCTGAGAAGGAGTTGCCATATTTTTCTTGTAGATAGCGGTAGTCAAAGTTTGGGAAGGGTGAGGGTGCAGGAAAGGTGCCAGACTTCCATAACTTCCAGAGGTTGACTCCTGCCACCGCCAACAACAGGAGGAACCCAGCCACGAACACCCCTACCTCCCATTCGGGGGGAGCTCGGACCACTGAGGGGAAATAACATTTGTTTGTTAAGCAAATTATGTCCACTATTTACTGTAATGTATCATCAAACGAAGAAGTGATTGATAAAACCTTTATAACACTATACATTCATAACACAATGAGTGCCATTTGATGACTCGTTACCAACAAAAACATCATTCTCATTTGCACCTAAAAACACATTTCACACATTCGACTTGAAAGAACCATTATCAACTGTTACTGCCGTCTCTCTCTTAAGAAAAATGACTTACTATGAATGCCCAAAGCGGACAGTTTCACATTGCCTTTTCAAAGCAGCAAACAGGCAAATTATGGAATACCTTGGTCTTTTTAATGTGTATATGTCAAAGCCTTGTTTAAGTGTTCTTATGAAGGGTTGGCTTAAGGACACACACAAACAGACTGAATCGGTGGCTCTGCTGTGTGTGCCCAAGCAGCATGAAACATCAGAATGGATGGGGCATCGTGGGGCCACGCACACACACAGACTCACCGCTGATATGGTAGTCCGATATATCCTTGCCCTGTGCTGAGGACATTGTACAGCCACCAGCCTAAAAACAAAAGAACACTAGTTTGTTCTTTGTTGAATGCACCAGTGTATATGCATTATGAATGCATTATAATGGCTTCTGTTACATACATATTGCACTATACGCATAAGCATAAACATTACAAGAGTAATCCTAGGTACAGTATAAGCAATCATAAGTGCTCCTTATATCATCCTTTATAAGTGCATATAAAGGCTAGAAGTGCATTCGTAACGGATTACATACAGACGCTTCATCACTCATAGTGCATTATAAGACATGCTATGAACATTCATAACAGTTCACAGCTCCCTTATAATGTCATCCTTTATAAATGCACAAATACCATAATTACATTCATAAGTCATTATTGGTGGTTTGTCATATATAATACAAGAGTGTATTAATACTTAAAAACATTCATAAATATTTGTGTCTCCTTGTGCCAGCATATAAATAAAAAAAAGACTTATGTATGCCTTCATAATACAGTAAAACATAGATTCATAGTAGAAGTAACAGCTAAAGAGTGCTCTATTTACTACAGTTTATTGAACTGGTTATTGTCCAGAAGCCTGTATTACAATATTGAGCATGACATCAGCTTAATCTTGCCATAAGCACTCATAACAACCAATTTACTGATCATGACACATGCAGATGCTGTGTTCGGTTAGCATGCATATAATGACACTAGATCCTTTAAGACAGATTAGAGAAGTTTTAATATTGGATATAGACAGAGCATGTCTTTCAAGGTAAAGTACAACACAATCTTTTTGTATCGCAATATCAACACAAGCAAATTTGCGGGTGTTAAAATCTCGGTGTTGATTCTAGTAGGCTTAACACCAGTGGGATTGAAATTGACACCACATGAGGTGAATACATTTAGTTTTATTTGAATCACAGTGGAATCATCAACGTGTTGAGTTCATTTCCATTTACTCTCTCAGAATGAAAAAGACATCACATTTCCCAGCAGGCTTCGTTGCAGGTTGCTTTTTAGAATAGTTTGTTTTAATATCTATGTTTCTGCATGCAGATTGATTCATTAATGTATCTTATACTACACAAAGAAAAATAACAGATTTAACTAATCTAATCTGTAATTGGTTGGATTTATTTCATTTATCAATCTTCCCTTTCCTGGCAGTCTTTTTAACTGCAGTTGCGGGTGATTAACAGTTCCAATTGTTGAATCCATAGGATTCCATAGGAATTATATAACACTTTGCAAGCCAGCATAATGTGACTTGCCGATGTGGCCTGTAAACCAGGAGTTTCAGACCACTGTGTTAGAGTAAAACTAGGCTGTCGAAGTATGGTATTGGGAATTTTTTTAGATATATTGTCATAAATAATGTAATTTGGCACTCACTTGGTGAAGGATACGGGACTGCAAAAATCATGTCTGTCACTAGCAAACACAGTCATGGGTGGTACTGGTACCTCTAAAATTCACACAAAAGACACCCTCTAAAATAATATGCAAATAAGGCTTTACACCCTATAGTGTTAAAACAACACCCCAAAACAAGTTATTGTAACACCACGTTTTAATTCCCAAACACTGAGAAAGTGTAACAGCATCAGCTCTAATAAAGTGTTAATTTAAGTCGTAATTTGCACCCATGGTGTTATGGACCCAACACTCTTGGGGTTTTAGTTTATCAACACTTTGAAAACTGTTAGTTTAACACAGGTTTCTCCAACCCTGGTCCTGGAGAGCTACCCTCCTGTATGTTTTTATGCCAACCCCAGTTGTAACTAACCTGATTCAGCTTATCAGCTAGCTAATTATTAGAGTCAGGTGTGCTAGATTAGGGTTGGAGCGAAAACCTACAGGACGGTAGCTCTCCAGGAACAGGGTTGGAGAGCCCTGGTTTAACACTATTTAAGATGGGCACATCATTTCTAAGAAAGTGTTCAATTTAACACTGTGGGTGTTAAAATTCCGATCGCAAATTTGCTGTGCAGTAAACAGCAAAAATGGCAGCCTCAGTATGAGTCATTCACCCACCATCCCTCCCCCCTCTTTGGAAGCGCCCTGCAACTCCGTCTAGACTGAGGCTTAAGCTTACGGTATGTTTCCCAGTCGAAACTGTTCACACATATATTATGACGGAATCTTTAGAAGTTTTTGTTAGTTTTGACTTCGGCAGGTTTTTTTTGGGCTGTTTGTGCACAATATTTTTTTTCTTGTAGCAAGTCGAAGTTCGGTAGCTGAAATCTACACCCCCCTTCAGCGGTGGTTGGTCAACAGTACTACTCCTAGTAGGAGTAGGAACTTTAAGTGTTTGTTGTCATTCAACGAAAGATGACTAGTTTTCATGCACATTTTTTCACTTGAGAAATACTGTACCAAACATCTGCACCAAAAATGTCAAAATGTATTACAGATTTATTGATTAATCTCTATTATTTTGAGGAAGTATACTGGCTATGTTGTTGCTATGGCGTCTCAAGAGGGACAAACAGTAATATTTCTTGTTTTTCAAGCGAAGGTCTTTTAATAAGGGAGTATGTGAGCACAGATGTTCGCTTCCCCTAGCCGAGTTCTGCTAGAAGCAAACCCAACCTGTGTATGCGGATGCCTTTAGAGTAAACAGGAACATTACACTAATGACATAGAAGGGGGGATGAGGAGGTAGGGGAGAAATCACTCAATTCTGCTGAGCGATTTGTAAATGCAGGGCAGCCCAAGTAAATAATTAAATTGGCTGGCGCAGTGCAGGCGAATGACAGCTGCTGAAATGCCATTAGTAGGGTCCTACTGTAGCACACAGAGAGAGAGCGAGGGGTGGGCTCTGCTAAACTTGCCTCTGGCAGCTGTGAAGACTACAGCCTGTCTCTCTCATCTATAGTCTGACTTTTCACAAACTGATCTGGACTAGGCTTAATCAGGTTAGTTCAGGCTAGTGGAAGCTTCCTTTCACAAGGGAGAGGGAGGAGAGAGGGGGAAGGGAGGGAAATAATGATACAGATAGAGGGACTGAGAAAGTGAGCATCAGAAAGAAAGAGACAAAAAGCTGTGTGGGCTAAAACCTATATTCTCCTTAGTGAACCCTTCTGAGTGAGACAGAGAGACAAGGAAGAAAAGGTCTCCACACAATGTCATTTGGTGCTGTGTATTGGCAGGCATATATTGAATTTCAATTGCCAGGGTCAAGCCCAATGAAAAATGGATTGGAATAATAACTATTGATTGCAGTGATTGACACCCAACATGATGATTAAGTACTGCATCCTGTGTTTTTCTCCAAACCAAGAGGTATCAGGGCTTTGTTGAAGAGGGCATTTTGCTAAACTAATTACCAAAGAGAATTGAAATAAAGAGGCATAGAAAACTGCTTCCCCAATAGAAATCCCCGGCCATGCATGTCATAGCAATGTTAGCTAGTATAGTTAAAGGGCAGAAACACATAATTGGGTCTAACTGTCGTGTCGTGCCGAACTCTGCATGTGCAGGCCGTCAAATCAAAGGCACTCCTTCGATATTAAGTTGTTTTTGGCAAAAATGAAAACGAGTTAGTTTGTCACTTTCACAAGGCAGTAGTAATGACATTTTCAGCAACTAAATACATTGGCTTGAATCTAGGTTTTGCCTTTAGATTTAGAAAACAATGTCACTTCTCCCATTGACTTGCCAAACCCCAAACTCTAGTCGGGTCTGTCGAGTCTGCTTTGCGATGCCTTCCCGGAAGTATCGCGATGTTTGGCCTCTAGGTTTGAAAACTCTGTGGCATTACAGTCCTTGTTCTGGAAATAATTAGCATAATAACATTTCAGTTGTAGTGTCAAATTTGCATACTAAAGTACTTGGCCCATCTATTCTGAATTTGCTCAATCCTCTACATCTCATGGGTACTTTACAACTAATATTCACTAATAGTGTAGTTGCAAAAACCATCAAGTGCTATGATGAAACTGGCTCTCATGAGGACCACCACAGGAAGACCCAGAGTTACCTCTGCTGCAGAGGATAATATCATTAGAGTTACCAGCCTCATAAATATCCCAAATAAATACTTCAGAGTTCAAGTAACAGACACATCTCAACATCAACTGTTGAGAGGAGACTGCGTGAATCAGGCCTTCATGGTTGAATTGCTGCAAAGAAACCATTTCTAAAAGATACCAATAATGAGAAGAGGTTTGCTTGTGCCAAGAAACCTGAGCAAAGGACCTTAGACCGGTGGAAATCTGTCCTTTGGTCTGATGAGTCCATATTTGAGATTTTTGGTTCCAACCGCTGTGTCTTTCTGAGACGCAGAAAAGGTGAACGGATGATCTCTGCATGTGTGGTTCCCACCGTGAAGCATGGAGGAGGAGGTGTGATGGTGCGGGGGTGCTTTGCTGGTGACACTGTCAGTGATCTTTTATAAATTCAAGGCATACTTAACGTGCATGGCTACCACAGCATTCTGCAGCGATACACCATCCCATCTGGTTTGCGCTTAGTGGGACTATCATTTGTTTTACAACAGGACAATGACCTCCAGGCTGTGTAAGGGCTATTTGACCAAGAAGGAGAGTGATGGAGTGCTGCATCAGATGACTTGGCCTCCACAATCACCCGACCTCAACCCAATTGAGATGGTTTGGGATGAGTTGGACCGCAGAGGGAAGGAAGAGCAGCCAACAAGTGCTCAGCATATATGGGAACTCCTTCAAGACTGTTGGAAAAGCATTTCAGGTGAAGCTGGTTGAGAGAATGCCAAGAGTGTGCAAAGCTGTCATCAGGACAAAAGGTGGCTACTTTAAAGAATATTAAATATATTTTGATTTGTTTAACACTCTTTTGGTTACTACATGATTCCATATGTGTTATTTCATAGTGTAGATGTTTTCACTATTATTCTACAATGTAGAATAATAGTAAAAATAAAGAAAAACCCTTGAATGAGTAGGTGTCCAAACTTTTGACTGGTACTCTTCATATCGTGGGCATAATAATGACATAAGAGGTCATAAACATTCATGACAAACTATGGCTAACCTAACACAGTAGTTGGTTAGTGCCTAGCTGCTCTGTTCAATTCCACTGACATCCGCTGTCATGACTTTTTATAACATCTATTATCAGGATTACAGCATATGGCTGCCTCAGACGAGAGGCCATGTCAGTGGCAGATCGACCCGATCCAGTCACAAACTAAACAATCCCCCTACTCGGACTGACAGATATTACAACAGACCTATGCCTTACTTTATGAGACTGCTTAAAGCTGTCATCCTTAATGGTGAAACTGCCATTTCTGTTACTGACGTTGTTTCACTCTGACATCATTGCACGTGCCACAGAACACCAGAATATGTACTGCATATTTTTCACCTCTGCTTCGTCAACACAACAAAAACAACGGCCATGGGACGGACAGTGGCGTTGTTTACGCTAATGTGGATTCCATTGTTAACACTGCTTGACTGTAATATTGTATACCACATCTCAAATACCATTAACTTCAATCTTTTTTGTTTTACTTACTTACATAGGCCTATGTATGCTGCAATTCAGTTTGCTGTAAAGGTGTACAATTCAAATACACCTTCAATGTATAACTATAAATGTATAACTTGATGTTTCAAGTAGGTAATATTATCTTACGTTAGCTTATCAATCCAATGCAACACAGCTGATACAATATCAAGCTGGTGAAAAAGAACTATATGATAGCTCCTAATATTCCTCGAAGCAAATATCAGTGAATAATACTAAATTAAGCAGATGGCGCAAAGCAGAAATATGGCGAAAACTCTGGACCGGTTATTCTGAATGATTCAATGACTCTACTTCTTTTGCTTCTGTCGATGAAAAGGATAACCTTTCGACTCAGAGACAGAAAAGCAAGCTTGTTGTGGGAACAACCTCCCTGTGGAGCTGTGTCACACCGCACCCTACACAGTGTCTACAGAGAACAAGAGAGCACAGCCGGTGTGTGTGTGTGAGAGAGATTCTCTGCGTGTGTGTGTGTGTGTGAGAGAGATTCTCTGCGTGTGTGTGTGAGAGAGAGATTCTCTGCGTGTGTGTGTGTGTGTGTGTGAGAGATTCTCTGCGTGTGTGTGTGTGTGTGTGAGAGAGATTCTCTGCGTGTGTGTGTGTGTGTGTGAGAGAGAGATTCTCTGCGTGTGTGTGTGTGAGAGAGATTCTCTGCGTGTGTGT
Organism: Salmo trutta; assembly: GCF_901001165.1. Classification (NCBI taxonomy): domain Eukaryota; kingdom Metazoa; phylum Chordata; class Actinopteri; order Salmoniformes; family Salmonidae; genus Salmo; species Salmo trutta. The sequence goes on from NC_042963.1 coordinate 29,376,678, forward strand.
GTGTGTGAGAGAGAGATTCTCTGCGTGTGTGTGTGAGAGACTGTGTGTGTGTGTGTGTGTGTGTGTGTGTGTGTGTGTGTGTGTGTGTGTGTGTGTGTGTGTGTGTGTGTGTGTGTGTGTGTGAGAGAGAGACAGATAGACTGTGTGTGTGTGTGAGAGAGACTGTGTGTGTGTGTGTGTGTGAGAGAGAGATCGAGAGATAGACTGTGTGTGTATCCTGTTAGCACTTCTGCTGTGTTGGCTCTCATAAAGAGCATCATGATTGGCTCCTCTGTGTCTTTGCAGGGGAGACCACACAGCGCATGGGCAAACACACGCAGTACACACTAGTCAGTCAGCCCTTCTGTTAACTGGAGAGCCCTGGCACTATCAAAGACAATCTTCTGTCAACAACAAAAACTGCAGAGTGTGTGTGTACTAAATGTGTGCTTATCTGTACAAATGTAAAAGAACAGGACCTGGTGTGTTACCCCTACTGAAGAAAATGTGTACTACTTCCCTTTATTGGTCCTCTACGCTAAAACACCATTGATCAAATATAATGGATGCAGTGCTGCGAGCGAGAGAGAGAGAGACAGAGAGAGACAGAGAGAGAGAGAGACAGAGACAGAGAGAGAGAGAAGGGTGGGGATCAAAAAAGAGATAATGATCACAGCAAGTGTGCTTTTGTCAGCTTCTCTCTCTCTTCTTTCTTGCCAGAGGGGGAGAAGGGGAGAGGGAGATCAAGAAAGAGAGAACAATCACAGCAAGTGTGCTTTCGTCATCTTCTCTCGCTCTTCTTTCTCGCCGGCTTCGGTACAACTAATAAATCAACTTTGCTTTTAATCTCGCGCAATGAGTCATAATAAAAATGAACTGCATCGCTGCCACAGTGCCTGGGAAAAGAATAGCCTATCCTAGCGTGGCGGTTATTCCGGCTTGCCTCTGCCACGCCGCATTCGCTTCGGTTGCCAGATATAGGCTGGGTTTCTGTACAGCACTTTGAGATATCAGGTGATGTAAGAAGGGCTTTATAAATAAATTTGATTTTGATATAGTTTCCTTCGCCGGCACATTTGACAGCTTTTTCCCCTGTGCTTTTAACTAAAAGCAACAACGCGCCGCGGAGCCACCGAGAGCTAGCTGGCGCAGGGCTTTTGAAACGTCAGAGGATAGGAGAATCTTGAAACTGTGGCCTCCCCCTCACAGTGAATCACCAGCTCAAATCAATCAAGGTGAAAACACAACTCCCCTTCTTCCGCTGACACTTGCATCCCTTGAGACCTAGCAGGGAACACTATGGAAATGCAATCTATTATTATCGTTGGGGAACACTTTAGTTATTGCTTAAGCCCCAAACTGAAGCCAATAAGGACTGCCTATAGACCACATAGGTGCTATAGCTGCATAAACATCTATAACTACAGTGCCTTCAGAAAGTATTCATACCCCTTGACTTATTCCACATTTTGTTGTGTTACTGCCTGAATAAAACATTTATTCATCTACACACAATACCCCATAATGACAAAGTGAAAACATGTTTTTAGAAATGTTTACAAATGTATTGAAAATGAAATGCCGAAATATCTAATTTACATACACTACCATTCAAAAGTTTGGGGTCACTTAGAAATGTCCTTGTTTTTGAAAGAGAAGCACATTTTTGGTCCATTAAAATGACATCAAATTGATCAAAAATACAGTGTAGACATTGTTAATGTTGTAAATGACTATTGTAGCTGGAATGGCTGATTTTTAATGGAATATCTACATAGGCATACGGAGGCCCATTATAAGCAACCATCACTCCTGTGTTCCAATGGCACGTTGTGTTAGCTAATCCAAGTTGATCATTTTAAAAGGCTAATTGATCATTAGAAAACCTTTTTGCAATTATGTTAGCACAGCTGAAAACTGTTGTTATGATTAAAGAAGCAATAAAACTGGCCTTCTTTAGACTAGTTGAGTATCTGGAGCATCAGCATTTGTGGGTTTGATTACAGGCTCAAAATGTCGAGAAACAAAGAACTTTGTTCTGAAACTTGTCAGTCTATTCTTGTTCTGAGAAATGAAGGCTATTCCATGCGAGAAATTGCCAAGAAACTGAAGATCTCGTACAACGCTGTGTACTACTCCCTTCACAGAACAGCGCAAACTGGCTCTAACCAGAATAGAAAGAGGAGTGGGAGTCCCCGGTGCACAACTGAGCAAGAGGACAAATACATTAGTGTCTAGTTTGAGAAACAAACGCCTCAAGTCCTCAACTGGCAGCTTCATTAAATAGTACCCGCAAAACACCAGTCTCAATGTCAACAGTGAAGAGGCGACTCCGGGATGCTGGCCTTCTAGGCAGAGTTGCAAAGAAAAATATATATCTCAGACTGGCCAATAAAAAGAAAAGATGGGCAAAAGAACAAAGACACTGGACAGGGGCAGCTGTTGGTCTTTCGGGGTAAGTCTCTAAGAGCTTTGCACACCTGGGTTGTACAATTTTTGCACATTATTCTTTTTAAAATCCTTCAAACTCTGTCAAGTTGGTTGTTGATCATTGCTAGACAACCATTTTAAAGTCTTGCCATCAATTTTCAAGCCGATTTAAGTCAAAACTGTAACTAGGCCACTCAGGAACATTCAATGTCGTCTTGGTAAATAGCGCCAGTATATATTTGGCCTTGCGTTTTAGGTTATTGTCCCGCTGAAAGGTGAATTTGTCTCCCAGTATCTGTTTGAAAGCAGACTGAACCAGATTTTCTTCTAGGATTTTGCCCGTGCTTAGCTCTATTCCAAACATACCCATAACATGATGCAGCCACCACCATGCTTGAAAATATGAAGAGTGGTACTCAGTGATGTGTTGTGTTTGCCCCAAACATAACGCTTTGTATTCAGGACATGAAGTTCATTTAATTGCCACAGTGTTTGCAGTTTTACTTTAGTGTCTTAATGCAAACAGGATGCATGTTTTGGAATATTTTTATTCTGCACAGGCTTCCTTCTTTTTTACTAGCTACTCTGTCCAGCTTCAGCCCAGGAACAGAGAGCTTGGAACACATCATCATGGGAGTGTGTGGGTGTTAAATCAATGGTCGAGCAGACAGGAGTAGCAGGCCTATTCCCTGAGGCCCCAACAACCAATTCTGTAAAGGTCTCATACCAGAGCAAAGGCAAGGACAGGTTGTGACAATGTAAAAGTATATATTTTTTCCCAAGTGATTTTGATAAGCAGCTCCGAAGCCATTATTTCAGCAGTTTGAACAAAATTTAATAAACTCCAATCTTGTGCTGAAGAGCCCACGCACAGTCAATTTCTATAGGTTGTTAGGGAGTGGGTTGTTGGGTACAATAGATGATTCAAGTCTATTTTCTATCAACAAACAATCACAACTTTTCGGAATGGTAGCGTGGGATCATGCTCCGACCTAGACTGTGGTTCTGAACGAACGGCTTCCGTTGTGTCACTCGATTACTTCTCACAAACAGCCCCAAGGTTTGCCAAAGTATATCGTCTGGTCTTTGGCATCCCAACGCATATAGCGTAACTGGCAATATACGCCTAACCACCCGTGACCAGTGAGTACATGAAACATCCTCCATTCTTCCTTAACTAGCTTTAATGGTGTGCCTCCAGAATAAGTAAAAAAACGGGGAAAATATGCGTAGTCTTAATAAAACAATTTCCTCCACCAGAAATTGCCCTGCGGAGCATGTACCTCGAGAGCCCCTGAATTGTTAGATACTACTGCACTGTCGGAGCTAGGAACACAAGCATTTCGTCACAACTGCAATAACATCTGCTAAATATGTGTATGTGACCAATAACATCTGTTTTGATTTGATTTGCTAGTGTGGCTAATACATTGTGTCCAGCATTCAACCAATCAGGTTGCACCAGTCTGTTGTTTACCCCTGCTGCTGTAGACAACGCATTAGCCACCCTATCATGGTGTTGAGAAAATTAGTTTAAGACAGTATGACTATTTTTCAAAAAGGAATTTGGGCGGCCCCCCATTTAATCGCGTTAAGGAGGAAAACGATGCCTTTGCAGCCTGACAGGGGGATGTTTTACGTACAAACTGGTCAGGTAGAGGAAATAAACAATGTCAGGAAGAAGTACGCCCTCTAGGGGTTTTGGCACTACACAAACATAAGCTTTAATGTGAATGTTCGTTTGTGGCCTCAACACATAATATATATTTTCCATTACGAAAAAATATTGCAATCCGAGTGCAGTATAACTACAACTGAAGTTAGAGTGCAGTACACTACAAGTTATTCTGCAATTACCGAGACCAAATTACCACAGTCGACAGCAGTTACTGGACTTTTAATGCAGTTTCAAAACGGCAATCTTCTTTTGTTAGGATCAGTAGCCTATGTGGGCTATAGCATTTACAATATGTTGCTAGTGACCAGTCCAATTATGCTGTTACCCCCTCTACGCCATTATAATACTTATTCATAATGGTACTATATTTACATTGCATGGGCCAGCTTTATGGAGAAGCTGTCACTGTCTGCGATGCAAATCAATGTTTCGTCGATTGTTGCTTAGAGAATGGAATTACATTTGATCTACTCATAAAGGCATAATGCTATACAATTAATATAATTGTTCTTCTTATTGACAATAACAACTCAATCCATGCAGAACCAGAGGTTAGACATAATAAGGCAAAAAGTGTCTCCATACACTCGGCATATGGCGCTTCATAGAACAAGGGTTTGCATATTCGACCACAAAAACATTAAATAAAGTGGATTCATTTGATGAAAGACTAGCGTTGGTCTTACCTGGGAGTTTTATTTTGGTGCAAGGGGGAAGGGGGGTAAACTCCACCGCTCTCCCTTCAGTTTACTCGCCGCTCTCCATCGAAACGCACAGGTGCCTGTCTTTCCGCGGGAAACGTGATGGAGATTCACCCCTGTTCAGCGCATCCGCTCGATTGTATTGAATTGAAATCATTCAACGAGGGGCCTTCCCACTCGAGATGCATGCGATGCGAGGTCCTGATGAGACAGTCGCTACAGAAGCATTTCTATGGGAACGTTCCCCCCGACTGCAGAAGTAGCCTAGTCACACCCCTGCAATGCAACTTCCAGCACTTGACCAGAATACACCGGAGCGCTCAATACAAAGGATATAGATACCGCGTTATTTTCTTATGCAACGGACATAATTTCAGAAGCTCACGATACCATACACATGTATACACTGAGTATACAAAACATTAAGAACACCTGCTCTTTCCATGACAGACTGACCAGGTGAATCCAGGTTAAAGCTATGATCCCTTATTGATGTCACTTGTTAAATCACCTTCAATCATTGTGAATGAAGAGTAGGAGACAGTTTCAATAATTATTTTTAAGCCTTGAGACAATTGAGACATGGATTGTGTATGTGTGCCATTCAGAGGGTGAATGGGCATGACAAAATATTTAAGTGCCTTTGAATGGGTAGGTGCCAGGCACGGGTTTGTGTCAAAAACTGCAACAATGCTAGGTTTTTCACACTCAAAAGTTTCTGTGTGTATCAAGAATGGTCCACCACCCAAACGGCTTCCAGCCAACTTGACACAACTGTGGGAAGCATTGGAGTCAACGTGGGCCAGCATCCCCATTGAACGCTTTCGACATCTTGTAGAGTCCATGCCCGACGAATTGAGGCTGTTCTGAGGGCAAAAGGGGTGGGTGCAACTGAGTCCCATAGGATGGCGCACAATTGGCCCAACGTCGTCCGGGTTAGGCCATCATCGTAAATAAGAATTTGTTCTCAACTGACTTACCTAGTTAAATAAAGGTTAAATAAAAATGAAAAAACTCAATATCAGAAGGTGCTCCTAATGTTTGGTATACTCAGTCAGTGTATATCTCATCCTCTACTGCAGTATTTCCCAACTCCAGTCCTCGAGTACCCGACAGTACATATTTTTGTTGTGGCCCTGGACAAGCACACCTGATTCTACTTGTCAACTAATCATCAAGCCATTGGCAAGTTGAATCAGATGTTTTTGTACAACAACAATGTATGCTGTTGGGGGTACTCACGGACCAGAGTTGGAAACACTTCTCTATTGTAATAGCCTATTCCAACACACTATTGGGCGATTTTATTAATGTATGCGTGGGTGGGTGGGTGGTAGAGAGAGAGACTGGCAATTTAATTAACCCAATCATTTGATTTAATGAAATGCATTGTGCTATACTTCATTAGAAACAATGTATGTAATTTGACTACTTAGGCTACTTTCATCTAAGACTCTCATACTGCTTTGCCAAAAGGCACCTGTGTAGGCTACTTCATGCCAATAAACCACATACAACTAATAAGGAAAGAGAGATGGAAGTGTCAAAGGGCTGAAAATCACAGCAGAGGATGCCCACATAATCTTCAAATGATGATATTGATTGCACAGTAGCAATTGTGTTAATAATGATATGAGAGATTGCCCTGCAGGGCATGTACCTCTGGATCCCCTGGGCCACAGGATGAGCAGCGTTATTATCCCTTTCACCTGTCATTCAATCATGAAGAAGATCATGTATAGCCCGTGATCTCTACATTGACCATTGTAGCCTATACTCATATCCCCAACAACCATCAAATGGTGTTCAGTTTAGTTATTCTACAGCATAGGATAGCTGTAGGATATTAGATATGCCCACTAGAATTTGCCATTCAAGGCTACAGCAGTAACATGATCTTATCTAGTATGTGAGAAAACATGCAACTTATAAAAAGTCCATGTAGCATATTAAATAGCCAAGTTGGCTAGACTTGAAATTGGGAAATTGTTGAGATGACATGGCATATTCCACCAACCCAATTACTTTTGCTTGGTGTGAGTTGAATTTGAAAAACAATGTTGAGTGAACTTAAACATTGAAGTTGGCCTTTGCAACACAAATAGCTGAGTACATCACACAAGAGAGTTTGATTTGCTGAGACCCGCAATGTGAAATACTGTCAAGGCTTAAATACATGTCTCATTAACATATTACCCAGTGTGCCTTTCAGCAAGTTGTCAATTTGAGTCAATTTACATGCCAGGGACCAGTTAACAACTGAAACGTATTTCAGAGGCCAAAATAAGATGCATTAAACCAGGTATAGCAAAAAGGTTTGTGGATTTGTTGTAACCATTGAGATTGTTTATCTGGTCTATGGCTGGTCAGAGCAGATTTTAAATATACTACTGTCTGGTACATTAATTGGATCATGACTGAACCTGGAAAGGAGTCAAAGGGTACAAGATTAACATACTTGTCTTAACACACACACATACATACATAGTATCTCACAAAAGTGAGTACACCCCTCACATTTTTGTAAATATTTGAGTATGTCTTTTCATGTGACAACACTGAAGAAATGACACTTTGCTACAATGTAAAGTAGTGAGTGTACAGCTTGTATAACAGTGTAAATTTGCTGTCCCCTCAAAATAACACAACACTCAGCCATTAATGTCTAAACCGCTGGCAACAAAAGTGAGTACATCCCTAAGTGAAAATATCAAAATTGGGCCCAAAGTGTCAATATTTTGTGTGGCCAACATCATTTTCCAGCACTGCCTTAACCCTCTTGGGCATGGAGTTCACCAGAGCTTCACAGGTTGCCACTGGAGTCCTCTTCCACTCCTCCCATGACGACATCACGGAGCTGGTGGATGTTAGAGACCTTGCACTCCTCCACCTTCCGTTTGAGGATGCCCCACAGATGCTCAATAGGGTTTAGGTCTGGAGACATGCTTGGCCAGTCCATCACCTTTACCCTCAGCTTCTTTAGCAAGGCAGTGGTCGTCTTGGAGGTGTGTTTGGGGTCGTTATCATGTTGGAATACTGCCCTGCGGCCCAGTCTCCGAAGGGAGGGGATCATGCTCTGCTTCAGTATGTCACAGTACATGTTGGCATTCATGGTTCCCTCAATGAACTGTAGCTCCCCAGTGCCGGCAGCACTCATGCAGCCCCAGACCATGACACTCCCACCACCATGCTTGACTGTAGGCAAGACACACTTGTCTTTGTACTCCTCACCTGGTTGCCGCCACACACGCTTGACACCATCCGAACCAAATAAGTTTATCTTGGTCTCATCAGACCACAGGACATGGTTCCAGTAATCCATGTCCTTAGTCTGCTTGTCTTCAGCAAACTGTTTGCGGGCTATCTTGTGCAGCATCTTTAGAAGAGGCTTCCTTCTGGGACGACATCCATGCAGACCAATTTGATGCAGTGTGCGGCGTATGGTCTGAGCACTGACAGGCTGACCCCCCACCCCTTCAACCTCTGCAGCAATGCTGGCAGCACTCATACGTCTATTTCCCAAAGACAACCTCTGGAAATGATGCTGAGCACGTGCACTCAACTTCTTTGGTCGACCATGGCGAGGCCTGTTCTGAGTGGAACCTGTCCTGTTAAACCGCTGTATGGTCTTGGCCACCGTGCTGCAGCTCAGTTTCAGGGTCTTGGCAATCTTCTTATAGCCCAGGTCATCTTTATGTAGAGCAACAATTCTTTTTTTCAGATCCGCAGAGAGTTCTTTGCCATGAGGTGCCATGTTGAACTTCCAGTGACCAGTCAGTATGAGGGAGTGTGAGAGCGATGACACCAAATTTAACACACCTGCTCCCCATTCAAACCTGAGAAATTGTAACACTAATGAGTCACATGACACCGGGGAGGGAAAATGGCTAATTGGGCCCAATTTGGACATTTTCACTTAGGGGTGTACTCACTTTTGTTGCCAGCGGTTTAGACATTAATGGCTGTGTGTTGTGTTATTTTGAGGGGACAGCAAATTTACACTGTTATACAAGCTGTACACTCACTACTGTACATTGTAGCAAAGTGCTATTTCTTCAGTGTTGTCACATGAAAAGATATACTCAAATATTTACAAAAATGTGAGGGGTGTACTCACTTTTGTGAGATACTGTATATATATACACACATATATACACACACACACACACACACACACACATATATATATACACACACACACACACATATACACACACATATATACACACACACACAAACACACACACACACACATATATATACACACACACACACATATATATCTATATATACACATATATACACACACACACACACACACACACACACATATATACACACACACACATATATACACACGCACATATATCTATATATATACACATATATATACACACACACACACACACACACACACACGCATACAGTGAGGGATAAAAGTATTTGATCCCCTGCTGATTTTGTAAGTTTGCCCACTGACAAAGAAATTATCAGTCTATAATTTTAATGGTAGGTTTATTTGAACAGTGAGAGACAGAATAACGACAAAAAAATCCAGAAAAACATGTCAAAAATATTATAAATTGATTTGCATTTTAATGAGGGAAATAATATATATACACACACACACACAGTTGAAGTCGGAAGTTTACATACACCTTAGCGAAATACATTTCAACTCAGTTTTTCACAATTCCTGACATTTAATCCTAGTAAAAATTCCTTGTTTTAGGTCAGTTAAAATCACCAGTTTATTTTAAGAATGTGAAATGTCAGAATAATAGTTGAGAGTGATTTATTTCAGCTTTTATTTCTTTCATCACATTCCCAGTGGGTCAGAAGTTTACACACTCAATCTGTATTTGGTAGCATTGCCTTTAAATTGTTTAACTTCGGTCAAACGTTTCAGGTAGCCTTCCACAATAAGTTGGGTGAATTTTGTCCCATTCCTCCTGACAGAGCTGGTGTAGTGAGTCAGGTTTGTAGGCCTCCTTACTCGCACATGCTTTTTCATTTCTGCCCACAAATTTTCTATAGGATTGAGGTCAGGGCTTTGTGATGGCCACTCCAATACCTTGACTTTGTTGTCCTTAAGCCATTTAGCCACAACTTCGGAAGTATGCTTGGGGTCATTGTCCATTTGGAAGACCCATTTGCGACCAAGCTTTAACTTCCTGACTGATGTCTTGAGATGTTGCTTCAATATATCCACATAATTTTCTTTCCTCATGATGCCATCTATTTTGGGAAGTGCACCAGTCCCTCCTGCAGCAAAGCACCCCCACAATATGATGATGCCACCTCCGTGCTTCACGGTTGGGATGGTGTTCTTCAGCTTGTAAGCTTCCCCCTTTTTCCTCCAAACATAACAATGGTCATTATGGCCAAACAGTTCTGTTTTATCAGACCACAGGACATTTCTCCAAAAAGTACGATCTTTGTCCCCATGTGCAGTTGCAAACCGTAATCTGGCTTTTTTAATGGCGATTTTGGAGCAGTGGCTTCTTCCTTGCTGAGCAGCCTTTCAGGTTATGTCGATATAGGACTCGTTTTACTGTGGATATATTTACTCTTGTACCTGTTTCCTCCAGCATCTTCACAAGGTCCTTTGCTGTTGTTCTGAGATTGATTTGCACTTTTCGCACCAAGTATGTTCATCTCTAGGAGACAGAACGCGTCTCCTTCCTGAGTGGTATGATGGCTGCGTGGTCCCATGGTGTTTATACTTGCGTACTATTGTTTGTACAGATGAACGTGGTACCTTCCGGCGTTTGGAAATTGCTCCCAAGGATGAACCAGACTTGTGGAGGTCTACAATTGTTTTTCTGAGGTCTTAGCTGATTTCTTTTGATTTTCCCATGATGTCAAGCAAAGAGGCACTGGGTTTGAAGGTAGGCCTTGAAATACATCTACAGGTACACCTCCAATTGACTCAAATGATGTCAATTAGCCTATCAGAAGCTTCTAAAGCCATGACATGATTTTCTGGAATTTTCCAAGCTGTTTAAAGGCACAGTCAACTTAGTGTATGTAAACTTCTGGAATTGTGATACAGTGAAATAATCTGTTCGTAGACAATTGTTGGATTAATTACTTGTGTCATGCACAAAGTAAATGTCCTAACCGACTTGCCAAAACTATAGTTTGTTAACAAGAAATTTGTGGAGTGGTTGAAAAACGAAAAACAAGTTTTAATGACTCCAACCTAAGTGTATGTAAACTTCTGACTTCAACTGTATGTGTGTGTATACACACACACACACACACACACACACACACACACACACACACACACACACACACACACACACACACACACACACACACACACACACACACACACACACAGTACCTGTCAAAAGTTGACACATTCAAAAGGTTTTTCTTTAGTTTTAATATTTTCTACAATGTAGAATAATAGTGAAGACATAACTATGAATTAACACATGAAATCATGTAGTCACCAAAAAAGTGTTAAACAAATCAAAATATATTTAATATCTGAGATTCTTCAAAGTAGCCACCCTTTGCCTTGATGACAGCTTTGCACACACTTGGCATTCTCTCAACCAGCTTCATGAGGTAGTCACCTGGAATGCATTTCAATTAACAGCTGTGCCTTGTTATAAGTTAATTTGTGGAATTTATTTTCTTCTTAATGTGTTTGAGCCAATAATTTGTGTTGTGACAAGGTAGGTGTCACGGTTGTCGTAAGAACGGGACCAAGGCGCAACGTGTGTACAGTTCCACATCTTTATTCCAAAGTGAAATTTCAAGCAAAAACAAATAAATCAAATGAACAAACAACTAAATGTGACTACGTGGTGCACAGGCACAAACACAAAACAATATCCCACAAACACAGGTGGGAAAAATAGCTACTTTAATATGATCCCCAATTAGAGACAACGATTACCAGCTGCCTCTAATTGGGAGTCATACAAAACACCAACCTAGAAAATATAAACTAGAACACAACATAGAAATACTAAACTAGACTACCCCCTAGTCACGCCCTGACCTATTACACCATAGAGAAACAAGGGCTCTCTTTGGTCAGGGCGTGGCAGTAGGGGTGGTATACAGAAGATAGCCTTAATTGGTAAAATACCAAGTCCACATTATGGCAAGAACAGCTTAAATAAGCAAAGAGAAAAGTCAATACAGAACATTTGAATAACTTTGAAAGTTTCTTCAAGTGCAGTCGCAAAAACCATCAAGCGTTATGATGAAACTGGCTCTCACGAGGACCACCACAGGAAGACCCAGAGTTACCTCTGCTGCAGAGGACAAGATCATTAGAGTTACCAGCCTCAGAAATTGCAGCCCAAATAAATACTTCAGAGTTCAAGTAACAGACACATCTAAACATCAACTGTTCAGAGGAAACTGTGTGAATCTGGTCTTCATGGTTGAATTGCTGCAAAGAAACCACTACTAAAGGACACCCATAAGAAGAAGAGACTTGCTTGGGCCAAGAAACCTGAGCAGTGGACACTAGACCAGTGGAAATCTGTTATTTTGTCTGATGAGTCCAAATTTGAGATTTTTGGTTCCAACCGCTGTGTTTGTGAGACGCAGAGTATGTGAACGGATGATCTCCACATGTGTGGTTCCTACCGTGAAGCATGGAGGTGTGATGGTGTGGGGGGGCTTGGCTGGTGACACTGTCTGTGATTTATTTAGAATTCAAAGCACACTTAACGAGCATGACTACCACAGCATTCTGCAGCGATATGCCATCCCATCTGGTTTGGGCTTAGTGGGACTATCATTTGTTTTTCAACAGGACAATGACCCAACACACCTCCAGGCTGTGTAAGGGCTATTTGACCAAGAAGGAGAGTGATGGAGTGCTGCATCAGATGACCTGGCCTCCACAATCACCGGACCTCAACCCAATTGAGATAGTTTGGGATGAGTTGGACTGAGTTGGACCGCAGAGGGAAGGAAAAGCAGCCAACAAGTGCTCAGCATATCTGGGAACTTCTTCAAGATTGTTGGAAAAGCATTCCAGGTAAAGCTGGTTGAGAGAATGCCAAGAGTGTGCAAAGTTGTCATCAAGGCAAAGGGTGGCTACTTTGAAGAATATATAATATATTTTGATTTGTTTAACACTTTTTTGGTTACTTCATGATTCCATAGTTTTGATGTTTTGACTATTATTCTACAACGTAGAAAATAGTAAAACTAAAGAAAAACCCTTGAATGAGTAGGTGTGTCCAAACTTTTGACTGGTACTGTAAAGTCAAACGTTTGAACACAACTACTCATTCAAGGTTTTTTTTTTATTTTGACTATTTTCTACATTGTAGAAGTAAGCCTTTTCCGAGCCAGAATGGCCCATAAAGGGAGGAGCCTATCTCCTGTTTCTGTAGCGTGTGGCAGCGGCCAAGGGGGTGTACTAGTACACCCCCTGGACAGGACGAGAGCTCAACTGTGTGCAAGGCTACAGTGTGGTGTAACTTAATTTTGGCTCTTATTCTGTGAGCGAGTCTTCCTTTTATCCGCTGATGGTAAAGCTGACTGAATATAGTTACTGTACACAGTTCAACACTCCTTCTCCATACAAAGATTTGCCCTATGTTCTATGGTATGCTTACTTTCTTAGCCTGAAAAGACTCCTCAGATGAAAGGCTTATGTTGAAGGATCCGTTTCAGAGGAGGGTTTTCCAGTTACTACTGCCTAATCATCTGCAAACAGCAGACTTACTAATTATTAGTTATTACAGTACTAAATTATTTCTTAAAAAATAACAGTCAAATACCAGGGGCTGTATCAAGTGTGTTTGAGTAGGAGTGCTGATTTAGGAACAGTTTGGCCTTTTAGATCACAATGAATAAGATTACTTAGACAGTGTGGGACCTGATCTTAGATCAGCACTCCTACTCTGAGATGCTTGATAGGGCCCCTGAGGTCTGAACAGAACTGTATAACAAAGTGTTCTGAATAAAAGCCATGAGAATATTGAAATACTGGGCTTCGACATCATGAATGGAAAGCTTATCCCCAACTAAAACATGATGAAGTCAGGTCAAATTCACTTGTCGCTCAACAATTTTCTTTGTTGCATTTTCAACCCCTATGTAACCCTGCTGAGAATTTATTCACCTCACAATTATTATTTTTTACAAATAAATAATATCACCGCTTTTGTGAATTCATAGTTCTTAGCCTACAAACTTCTATTTGGAGGATAGACTCTGGGGGAGAGGTGCAGCTCACACGGTTCACTTCCCTCTCATATTTGATTGATTCTCTGCCTTGCTATTACACAACGGACGGTTATGCAACTGAGCAATAACCTCCATGACAACACTGAGCTGGCATTATGAAATCCAGGTATGAAACCACACACACAACTAACTGGATTATATATGCAACACTTCATTGTCCTCGATTAGATTTTGTCTAGAGCAGATCAAGAGTCTATAATCATAAATTTCATTATCTGAGGGACTTGTGTGAGATCAAGATGCAGAAAGACTGACAGATAAACAGACGGATAAACAGAGAAACGTAGACAAACAGGCAGGCAGGCAGGCAGGCACACAAACAAGCGTTATTATGACACGACAGTCAACAGTGTGCTAGAGACTGTATGGACTTGTTGCATCATAATAATGTTTGTCCATCAACCAGCTTCCAGCACTGACAACGCATCAATCTCCAACAGTCATTTTTTACAATGGCAGTGGATTTGAGGCTACAGGAACATGCCGTTGTCATATTTCAGGAACGTTTTGAAATGTCTCCATCTTGTGGTCAATGCCGAGTAAATATTGATATCTAGTAATGTACTGTACAGTATGTTGTACTTTAAAATAAAATGTTAAACTGTCCAGTGAAAAGGCACTTTTAAAAGTTCCTATTCTCTTAACTCACACCCAAATAATGTTGTGGACTCATATATTGGTATTTGTGGCCAACGCATCAATTGGAGAGAAAAAAACACTTAAAAACCCCCACCTCAAATGTTAATCTCAAACAGACCTTTTCACAAAATCTTGTTATTTCCTCAAAGGATGATGTCATCCTCCTGAGGAGGACGAGCTGGCCAATCAGCAATCTACTCACATTAATATTTGGAATGACCGGTATATGCCCACACCATTCTGTTGTTGGGGTATGCCCACAACATTTCAACACAGACAAGCTGCTTTTTAACATACTTAACGACATGCTCCGAAACTGACGACAACTACATTTTATTTTCAACCTTCCACTTTGGGCTGGACGTGTCAGTGTGTAGTTCATACATGCATGCATAATCTATGAGCAGAATAATTGTTTAACCTCAATTAGCCACGAAATTCGTAGTTTGAAAAAGTGTTTTTCTGGAAGCTATGCTGCGCCATTTCCCCCCATGTGGGCCAGCCCCCTAGAAATTTGAGATCTAGCCAATGAGCTTCAGCCCATCACCATTTGAGTGACAGCTAGCAAGATGCACACACAGCAGAGCGCGAGAGAGAGCAACGACATGGTGCATATTTCTGCTTGTAAGCTCTACTTTCAGAACTACTGGCTAAAAAGTATTCAAAAGGACCGGAGAATTGCTTGAATTACCATTTTTTGTAAGGACAACTATTTAACTCATATTGTAATTCATTATAGGTAATATTTTATAGAAATCGGTAAACACTGGACAGTCACTTTAAGAAAGTAGTACATGCTATTTTAATATTTCTAGGTCATACATTTCTTACATTTAAATTAGAGTCGTGAAATCAGACTTGGGAATAAAAACTAAATATTGAGCTAGAAAGTCTGACAGGGATGCCGTCGATTCCATTTTAACTCAATCACCATTTGATCATTGGAGTTGCTTGTTGTTTTCAGTCACATTTATAATTATTCCCTGAATTAATGGGTTCTCCCCATTTCTGATGTTTCCATCATGATGACCAACATATCCAGATGCCACAAGTGTCTTTAAGCTCTGTACATACCTTTCACTTATATGAGACTGACAATGAACAAGCGTTCAACTCACACAAATTAACTGATAAAACCCACAGTTGTTCAATAGTCTAGAGTGGCTTCTCCCCAGTGTGTCCTCTCCTTCATTTGCCCCGATAATCTGAAAGCACAGAAGACGTGAAAGCAACATAGTGGTTAACTACAAGGTATTTCCTTTCTCCATTCTTGCTTTTGTTACAGCAGTGCAAATTAAAGGAAAGGAGTCAAGGGGAGGATCCTACCTCATAAGGAAGCCAACTAGACTATCGGGATGCAGCCCTTGTATTAGTCAGTTGTTACACTTCATCACCACAAGAGGGACATGCAAGCGGCTGACACAGATTGGCAATAATGGGGTCTCACGCACAATGTATATAAAAACATACATTTATTGTTGTGTTACTATCGGTTACTTGATCAACAATAAAATGGCAATAGGCCAAGAGATATAGACATATATAGAAAGCCAAGAGAGTTGACTTTTTATGTTCAGTGGCGATTAAAATGCAATGATAAAAAACTGCAAAACCCACTGTTGGCAACACTATCCATGAACAATGCGTTTTTAATGGTGTTTGTTACTCATTCAAAAACCCTCCTCCCAACTGGCTGTTAAAGTAGTTTAACTCGATCATTTACAAGAGGGAAAAATACTGTACATGAATCTGTATGCAAACACTCTTTTTCCAAAAGGTGAGAACACTTTAGTTTTATAATAACATTCTTCTGGACAGAAAAAACAATTCACCAGTTTTCTCCCAAAACAAATGAGACAAAAAAGGAAAGCTGATGCATGGTATCTTGTCTGTCGTGACAGACCGATAGTGGTGCACTGTAAATTCTGTAAATAGTGTAGATTAAAGATTACATTAGATAATATAAATGTTGACTCTCTAGATACAAGGACAGCCACCAGTGCAGTCCACATGCATTCCTCAGCGACCTGGACTCTTCGACCTCAAGTCACCATTCGATGTCCTTGACATCACATCTGACCCTATATCTAAATACACAGGATCCCTTCCTCACAGTAGTTCCCAGTAGTTCTCCCCCACTGACCTAGCTAGTGAGTGGCTGGCTGCTATGTCATGTTATTCATTTGGATATAGAAAGGAAACCATGGCAGAGTTTGGCCATCTTCTCACAGGATGCTGTTAGATGAGTAGGGGTGAATAAGTAAAACAGTTCAATACTTACTAAGAGAAACCAAACCTGCATGGACACGCACAGGATGATGAAACATTACAAGAGGAATCCCAAATATGCGTTTCAGAGTCATACACCTGTCATGTTTGGAGATCAGATAGTCTGTTGTGCAAAGTGTGTGGTGAACCCCATTAGATCCATTATGCCGGAGGCCATTGAACACACCTATTATGAATATATAAATGTATAGAGTTCCAGAAAAAAAACCATCAGGGTATTTGTGTCAAGCTGTCAATTATAATCTGACATTATACAATCCTTTATTATAGGAATCTGCTGTGTCGAACTAGCACTGCTAGAGACGTCAACCTGTGAGTCCAAAGTATGTGGGATCTGCCGAAATCTCTCACATTGTTCAACCACAAAAGCACACAAACGGTCTCTATTGTCTTCAGTAAGCCCCCTAACTGATAGAAGCAAAGCCAATGTAAGCCATGTATTTCAGTTGCATTGATTCCAGGCAGACAGACACAGGCCATAAAGCCAAAGCTCATTCATTTGGCTAAAATGGACCACGAGCTGACTGTGTGCAGTGGTATCACCAATGCTGATGAGGCAGAGGGATGGATATGTGTCTGCAACAGTTGTAGTGAGTTCCCATGGCAGCCCATAAAACAGATATATAGTGATGGGACAATAGGCATATGAATCTCAGTGGTTGGGTGGTGTGGTTAGATGCGCAGGGAGCAGGGTTTAAGGCAGTGGCCATTCTCTATTGATCGGGAGCTCTTGTCATGTATAGTGGTTAACTAGCAAAATGCCCCAAAATGGAGGCTGAGTAGCTAACACAGTCTATTGGGAATAATAAGTCCAGGTTCATGGGATCCTTTCAGTTCCAACCGAAGCTTCACTCGAGTCCAGAGAGACTCCTACATTCCATGTGCTGCTGCTGAGCAAAACACAGTGTGTTTCTTTCCACGAGGGCTGGAACTAGCCTGGTTAATCCAGACTGAACAGTGTTACCAGGCTAGAACTGCTTTTTATTACGACCTGTTCTCCGTTTCGCTTCTACATTTCCATTCTCCGCTTAGGAACGCTTGAGTTCTACTGAATGTGCAAACATTGATCATATCACCCAGGCCAGAAGCAGTCAATTAGAAACACATAAGCATCTAATACTAACAAATAAAATGAAGAAAAAAAATGTAGAATTAAAGACTACAAACAAATACAAAAAACGAAAACCCAACAAGCAGTCCCTGAAACATCAAAGTCCCTCTACGCGCTGCAATAATGTTGTCCTAGCTCCCCACAACAAGTTCCACATCAGGGTTTGAGACTAAACCCTGCGTTTTCAGCTAAACGTCATCGCCAGTTATGTGCCAGAAATAATAATGGAAGCGAGAATAACTGAAAAGTGATAAAAGTAGGCTACGTACATGTTTAAGTACTGCCATTTTCATAGTTAATAATAACATTTTACATTAATTGCACATATCCAAAGGAAAAATAGTGTTTGTCCACGAAACACACAACTAAAACAGACTTCCTAGTATTCTAAGTTCTGGCTTTGCTTAAAAATGAGAAAATTACATTGGGAGTGCTTTCATGTCCGACTACTGTCTAACTTCTCATCAATGATACTACGAAGCAACATGGCAGCCTGGATTGATTGCAGAATCATGTACTGTATTTAAGCAGTGGTAAGGACACTTCAAATGACTGTGTTACAATGCATTCACCTTGATGAACTGAAACAGATGCCTCTTATATAAACATCTAAAATGTTGTCGCCTCAATGTATTTCTCACAATTGTCAAAATGGAGATTGCAGGGCAGAGCTTTGGCGATTCTCAGTTTGCATAACACACTTGGTGGATGAAAATGAATTCCAACAATGTACCTAAGAATAAGGTTTTGCCTCCTTATTAGGTGGTTTAGTTTATGGTAGAGGAGAAGATGTAATGCTAAATATGGGCTGGGTATCTGTCCTCCTTGGGGAACTGAGGAGCCTGTATTCTTCATTCTTAATAAATCGTCCTTGGAGCCTCAACCCTCCCTTTCTACCCCTCAGTAATGGTAGACATTTAAATTTACATTTAAGTCATTTAGCAGACGCTCTTATCCAGAGCGACTTACAAATTGGTGCATTCACCTTATGATATCCAGTGGAACAACCACTTTACAATAGTGCATCTAAATCTTTTAAGGGGGGGGGTTAGAAGGATTACTTTATCCTATCCTAGGTATTCCTTAAAGAGGTGGGGTTTCAGGTGTCTCCGGAAGGTGGTGATTGACAGTGAAAGGGAGTGGGCGAGTGCTGAGAAGATTATCGGAGATGTTTTAGACTAGGACTGAGCTGTAGCATTGGGGCAAGCATGACCACTTCACTATGCACGTTGACATTCTATCTTGAAATCTATTCAAAGCTAAACTCAAAAGCATTATTCAAACTTCCTATTTCAAGGTGACAGACAGCTCTAGTTAGGATAGCTCTGATCTGAAGGCTAAATCCCTCTGAATTCCCTATAGGACTCATGTCTTTGAGACAGTTTTGAGAGGTGGCTACACAAACACACAGACAACAAGGGGATGTCAGAGCAACTGGAGCCAGCAGAGATTGGCTGGGCTATGTGGTCACTATCACTAGGCTTATATCCAGTCTCAGTGCTGCCGTATTATTGTCACATACTCTGAATTGAACAACAAACCATGGCAAAGAGGACCTGTGTAATAATTGGCTAATAATGTGAAAGTAGACTCAAGTCTGAGAAGATTGGATTTTCAGATCGGGGCCCGTTGAATTGAATGTGGAAATAACCTGTTGCTGTGACAACTCCAGCTGAGAGCAATTCAATCATCCTTTTTGACGGTTTATGTTTTTTTCCTACTTGTTCATTGAAGCTCATTGAGATTTTACCAAGCGAGGACTATTTGCCAGTTTGTAGTATCAAAGTACTTTTTGTCTCATCCGAGTACTTCATCGTACATTGAAGCAGGTTTAATTTGATAACACCCACCCCCTACACTTTTTCCCACCAAAAGAAAAGATACACTGGTGAAACAACTGAGCACTGCATACAATATCAGTCCACAATAAGGCTAATGATTTATTACAGTTTTTACCATAGATTTTCTGCTTATGGTTTGGTTGCGTTGTTGAAGGGATAGGACAGAGACGAGAGGGGAAGTGTAAAATCGCATAGCATTACGACACGAGTCTAGAGAGAATTGGATGAGTGGTGAGTAGCTAGTGAGTAATGGAGCTCAGAGCGGTTGGGAGTGGTGTTGGGATTGGGTTAGGTGCTGCTGAGAATGGGTCAGATGCTGGGACTGTGAGTGTTGCTGCTGGAGGATGCGCACCACTCGGCTGAGCGTGTCTGTGGTCGCGAAGGCCAAGTACTTGCAGCATAGCCAATCCTCCAGGCTCACGCCACAGCCCGTGTCCAGCGAGCGCTCTGCGAACTTGATCATCATCAGCGTCCTCTTCAGGTCCAGCCAGTTCTGGAGGGTGGTCTCGTGCTGGCTGGAGTTGGTGCCTGAAGCCTGGCCACTGGTGTAGCTGAGCGCCTGGAAGAGGTCCTCACGGGGCCCCCAGAGCAGACACTGCAGGCAGGCCCTGGCCTCGGCCATCTGGAGCCTTTCCGAGGGGTTGACGGTGAGCAGGAGGCTGGCCAGCTGCTGCAGGCCCTGGGAGTAGAGGGAGCGGGCCGGGAGTGGCGGCAGGTCAGCCCAGGTGTACTCCCTCTCCTTCAGCTCGGGTGTCTCCTCAAAGGGGTTGGGCTGGTGCAGCATCTCGTAGATGAGGATGCCCGTCTGGAACTCGTCGCACTTGCGATACTGCGTCGCTGTGACGATCTCGGGCGCCAGTCGCGACTGGTTGCACAGCGCGCTGGGGTCCACCACCAGGGGGCTCTTCTGCTTGGCCTGGGTGAAGTTGCTTATGATGAGGCGGGCAGGGCAGGTGGCGTTGGTGGCCGTGTTGGCAGCACCTGCCCCGGAGGTGGCACTGTTGCTGCTGTTATTGTTGGGCTCGAGCAGGTCCAAGTTCCAGGGGTTTCCCGGGTGGCAGTGCACCAGCAGTAGGTTTTCCAGACGCAGGTCACAGTGGGTCACGTGGTAGGGCTTCATGTGCTCCAGGCCCGAGCACAGCTGTAAAAGCAGCAGGCACACCTGACGTTCGTACAGGTCCGGGTTGCGGGCGTGCCGGACTGTGCCCTCCCGGACGAAGTCAGCAACGGTCTGGAAGGGCACTTCACGGGTGATCACCACCACTCGGCTACGTAGGCGGCCGGTGGTGCCCATGTGGTGGCCTGGGATCTGGGCCTCCTCGGCTTGCCTGTTCTGCATGGCATTCGTTGTTTCGACAGTCTCCTTCTTCCTCCTTGACTCCTTATCCTTTGTCTCTCTCTGCCCTTCCTCATTGTATTCCTCTTCCTCCTCCTCCTCCCAGGGCAGCAGGCGGGGAGGGACGTCAGCCAAGAAGTGGCCACAGTCCTGCTGGATGTTGAAGTGGAGTGCAAGGCTCTGTCTCACCGCCAGGCTGTGGAAAAACTGCTGCTGGTTCTCCTTCACATTACACCGACAGATCTGGAGAAAGGGAGAGGGAGAGAGAGAAAGGCAGTCAACATCTACAACAATTTCCACTACTAAGGTATGTACTACTAACTAAGGTATGTAGTCGCTAGAGAAAGTTTACACACCCCTTGCACAGTCTTCACATTTTCTACCTTTTAATTTTATCTAAAAGGGGATTATATTAAATTTCCCCCCCCATCGATCTACACAATCTACTCCACATTTTCAAAATGAAAGAAAAATCATATAAATTCCGTATGTCTTCACACCCCAGACGCTCTTAAGGATCCGCCCTTTTTTAAAAATGTTTTGCCTAAAATGACATACCCAAATCTAACTGCCTGTAGCTCAGGACCTGAAGCAAGGATATGTATATACTTGATACTTGATACCATTTGAAAGGAAAAAGGAAACACTTTGAAGTTTGTGGAAATGTTAAATTAATTTAGGAGAATATAACACATTAGATCTGGTAAAAGACAACACAAAGAAAACATGTTTTGTACCATCATCTTTGAAATGCAAGAGAAAGGCCATAATAGCCTTCCCTGTAGCTCAGTTGGTAGAGCATGATGTTTGCAACACCAGGGTTGTGGGTTCGATTCCCACGGGGGGCCAGCACAGGAAAAAAAAAAAAAAATGTATGAAATTGTATGAAATGTATGCATTCACTACTGTAAGTCGCTCTGGATAAGAGCGTCTGCTAAATGACTAAAATATAATGTAAATGTAATAATGGATTATTCTAGCCTAGGCACAATTCAGATTTTGGCCACTAGATGGCAGCAGTGTATGTGCAAAGTTTTAGACTGATCCAATGAACCATTGCTTTTCTGTTCAAAATGTTGTATCAAGACTGCCCAAATGTGTCTAATTGGTTTATTAATACATTTTCATAACTGTGCACCCTCCTCAAACAATAGCATGGTATTTTTTCACTGTAATAGCTACTGTAAATTGGACAGTGCCGTTAGATTAACAAGAATTTAAGCTTTCTGCCAATATCAGATATGTCTTTGTCCTGGGAAATGTTCTTGTTACTTACAACCTCATGCTAATCACATTAGTCTACGTTAGCTCAGCCGTCCCGCACCTTTGGCAGCCATTACAGCTGTGAATAATTTTTATTAAGATTCTACCAACTTTGTACAACTCTGAGGGCAACATACATTGGGCCTAGTGGTTAGAGCGTTGGGCTAGTAACCGAAAGGTTGCAAGTTCGAATCCCCGAGCTGACAAGGTACAAATCTGTCGTTCTGCCCCTGAACAAGGCAGTTAACCCACTGTTCCTAGGCCATCATTGAAAATAAGAATTTGTTCTTAACTGACTTGCCTAGTTAAATAAAGATAAAATAAAAATACAGTGCATTCAGAAAGTATTTAGATTCTTCCCTTTCTCCACAATTTGTTACATTACAGCCTTATTCTAAAATGTATAAAATATTTTTTCCCCTCATCAATCTACACACAATACCCCATAATGACAAAGTCAAAACAGGTTTTTAGAAATTTTTGCAAATGCATAAAAATAAAAAACTGAAAACTATTTACATAAGTATTCAGACTCAAAATTGAGCTCAGGTGCATTCTGTTTCCATTGATCATCCGTGAGATGTTTCTACAACTTGATTGTAGTCACCTATGCACCTAAATGCAAGTGATTTGGAAAGGCACACACCTGTCCATATAAGGTCCCACAGATGACAGTGCATGTCAGAGCAAAAACCAAGCCACGAGGTCGGAGGAATTGTCCATAGAGCTCCGAGACAGGATTGTGTCGAGGCACAGAACTGGGAAGGGTACCAAAACATTTCTGCAGCATTGAAGGTCCCCAGTGAACACAGTGGCCTCCATCATTCTTAAATGGAACAAGTTTAGAACCACCGAGACTCTTCCTAAAGATGGCCACCCGTCCAAACTCAGCAATCGGGGGAGAAGGGCCTTAGTCAGGGAGGTGACCAAGAACCCAATGGTAATTCTGACAGAGTTCCTCTGTGGAGATGGGAGAACCTTCAAGAAGGACAATAATCTCTGCAGCACTTCACCAATCAGGCCTTTATGGTAGAGTGGCCAGACAGAAGCCACTCCTCAGTAAAAGGCACGACAGCCAACTTGGAATTGGCCAAAAGGCACCTAAAGACTCTCAGACCATGAGAAACCAAGCGTCACGTTTGGGGTACCACCCTATGGTGAAGCTTGGTGGTGGCAGCATCATGCTGTGGTGGTATTTTTCAGCCGCAGGGACTGGGAGACTAGTCAGGATCGAGGGAAAGATACATTTTTTGGAAATTTTTACCCCTTTTTCTCTACAATTTCGTGATATCCAAATTGGTGGTTACAGTTGCTGCAACTCCCGTATGGATTCGGCAGAGGTGAAGGTCGAGTGGCATGTGTCCTCCGAAACACAACCCTGCCAAGCCGCACTGCTTCTTGACACACTGCTCGCTTAACCCGGAAGACAGCCGCACCAATGTGTCGGAGGAAACTACGTACAACTGACGACCATGTCAGTGTGCATGCGCCCGACCCGCCACAGAAGTCACTAGAGCGCGAATGGACAAGGACATCCCGGCCGGCCAAACCCTCCCCTAACCCGGACAACGCTGTGCCAATCGTGCGCTGCCTCATGGGTCTCCCGGTCACGGCCGGCTGCGACACAGCCCGGGATCGAACCCGGATCTGTAGTGACGCCGTATGCCCAGCCAGAGCCCGGACTTGAACCCAATCGAAGATCTCTGGAGAGACCTGAAAATAGCTGTGCAGCGACGCTCCCCATCCAGCCTGACAGATCTTGAGAGGATCTACAGAGAAGAATGGGAGAAACTCCCCAAATACAGGTGTGCAAAACTTGTAGCGTCATACCCAAGACTTGAGAATGTAATCGTTGCCAAAGGTGCATCAAAGGGTCTGAATACTTATGTAAATGTGATTTCAGTTTTTATTTTTAATACATTTGCAAATACTTCAAAAACATTTTTGCTTTGTCATTATGGGGTATTGTGTGTAGCTTGTTGAGGGAATGTTTTTTTGTTGTTGTTTTTTTAAATTTTAGAATAAGGCTTTAACGTAACAAAATGTGGAAAAGGTGAAGGGCTCTGAATACTTTCAGATTGCACTGTATATCCATTGCTTTGTCAAAATTGCTCAAGCTCAGTAAATTTGGTTGGGAATCATTGATGGACAGCGATATTCAAACCTTATCTCTGATTTTTTTAAAGCAGATTTAAGTCAGGACGGAGACTGGACCATTCAGGAACACTCAACACATCTTGGAAAGCCATTCTGGTGTGTAGACTTACACTTGGCACAGTATTTCAGTCATGATACACAAAGATATAAATACGGAAGCCCAGTTTTTAGATAGCCTAAAGCAGGGCTGCTTTTGAGTGGGCGAGTGTGGAGCAGAGCATTTATTTATTTATTTAACCTTTATTTAACTAGGGAAGTCAGTTAAGAACAAATTATTATTGACAATGATGGCCTACACCTGTCAAACCCGGACGATGCTGGGCCAATTGTGTGCCGCCCTATGGGACTCCCAATCACAGCCGGTAAATAAGAACAATCCGAAATGTATTTTTGATACTGTCGCAAAGCTAACTAAAAAGCAGCATTCACAAATGGAGGATGGCTTTCACTTCAGTAGTAATACATTTATGAACTTCTTTGAGGAAAAGATCATGATCATTAGAAAGCAAATTACGGACTCCTCTTTAAATCTGCGTATTCCTCCAAAGCTCCATTGTCCTGAGTCTGCACAACTCTGCCAGGACCTAGGATCAAGGGAGATACTAAAGTGTTTTAGTACTATATCTCTTGACACAATGATGAAAATAATCATGGCCTCTAAACCCTCAAGCTGCATACTGGACCCTATTCCAACTAAACTACTGAAAGAGCTGCTTCCTGTGCTCGGCCCTCCTATGTTGAACATAATAAACGGCTCTCTATCCACCGGATGTGTACCAAGCTCACTAAAAGTGGCAGTAATAAAGCCTCTCTTGAAAAAGCCGAATCTTGACCCAGAAATTATAAAAAACTATCGGCCTATATCGAATCTTCCATTCATCTCAAAACTTTTAGAAAAAGCTGTTGCGCAGCAACTCACTGCCTTCCTGAAGACAAACAATGTATACAAAACGCTTCAGTCTGGTTTTAGACCCCATCATAGCACTGAGACTGCACTTGTGAAGGTGGTAAATGACCTTTTAATGACGTCAGACCGAGGCTCTGCATCTGTCCTCGTGCTCCTAGATCTTAGTGCTGCTTTTGATACCATCGACCACCACATTCTTTTGGAGAGATTGGCAACCCAAATTGGTCTACATGGACAAGTTCTGGCCTGGTTTAGATCTTATCTGTCGGAAAGATATCAGTTTGTCTCTGTGAATGGTTTGTCCTCTAACAAATCAATTGTACATTTCGGTGTTCCTCAAGGTTCCGTTTTAGGACCACTATTGTTTTCACTATATATTTTACCTCTTGGGGATGTCATTCGAAAACATAATTTTAAATTTCACTGCTATGCGGACGACACACAGCTGTACATTTCAATGAAACATGGTGAAGCCCCAAAACTGCCCTCGCTAGAAGCCTGTGTTTCAGACATAAAGAAATGGATGGCTGCAAACTTTCTACTTTTAAACTCGGACAAAACAGAGATGCTTGTTCTAGGTCCCAAGAAACAAAGAGATCATCTGTTGAATCTGACAATTAATCTGGATGGTTGTACAGTCGTCTCAAATAAAACTGTGAAGGACCTCGGCGTTACTCTGGACCCTGATCTCTCTTTTGAAGAACATATCAAGACTGTTTCAAGGACAGCTTTTTTCCATCTACGTAACATTGCAAAAATCAGAAACTTTCTGTCCAAAAATGATGCAGAAAAATTAATCCATGCTTTTGTTACTTCTAGGCTGGACTACTGCAATGCTCTACTTTCCGGCTACCCGGATAAAGCACTAAACAAACTTCAGTTAGTGCTAAATACGGCTGCTAGAATCCTGACTAGAACCAAAAAATGTGATCATATTACTCCAGTGCTAGCCTCCCTACACTGGCTTCCTGTTAAGGCAAGGGCTGATTTCAAGGTTTTACTGCTAACCTACAAAGCATTACATGGGCTTGCTCCTACCTATCTTTCCGATAGGTCCTGCCGTACATACCTACACGTACGCTACGGTCACAAGACGCAGGCCTCCTAATTGTCCCGAGAATTTCTAAGCAAACGGCTGGAGATAGGGCTTTCTCCTATAGAGCTCCATTTTTATGGAATGGTCTGCCTACCCATGTGGGAGACTTTCTACCGTTAGGATATGTAGTTTCTATTTTGAAGGACTTCAAATGCATTAGCGGATTTCTTTTAGGTAGGCAATACATAGGCTACTGTAAAATGTATTTTAGTTTTTCTTGGAGTAGAAACACCATAATATAAATCTATTTAATTAAGCTAAAATATCTTAAATAAATCCTAAATAATAAAGGCAAGTATCAGATTCTTTTCATAAATAAAAGGGAATAAATAATCTCAAACTGCAGCGGTTAAATGATTTGCGCACAGATGATTGGAGAAAGAAAACACGTAGCCGGCCAGCATGGTGCAATAAACCTTGGTGAACTATTTACTGAAAATATATACAAAAGAATACATATAGGAACAGATCAGCCAGAATACCAGGATGCACAACTGCAACGTGTTTCAAATACTAACTCATACTCACATTACATCTGAAACTGTTCTTTATAGATTGCAACCCCTCAGTCCCCACAAAATGTGTTTAGGGCTCCATCTACATTCATTCCATTCTATGTCCCGCTCTGAAAAACAAGCCCTTAAATCTCCAGAATGACACCTCTATAGTTATAGGGAGGCGCTGTCATTGTACAAGACTACACTGTCTGTAATCCTGATGTACTCAGGCAACTTTATGATGAGACATTCTATAAAAAGACTCACTACAAACGCCACAAAACAGACTGTCACAGAGCATGCGCAATGGTGATATCAACAAAAGAGAACACAGATTATTGGTGCATAAAAACAGCTCCACGACAGTAATCTGCAGTCCCTAAAATACGGTTTAATTATCTAAAACCCCTAAGGGACAAATATTTTTTGCGAATTGTAATATCAGACCAGGTTTATCAGAAGACATGAAGATCTCTGAACGGCTTCAAATGCCCTGTTTGGTAAATATGCCCAGAAAGTATTCAAACCCTTTGACTTTTTCCACTTTTGTTTAGTTTTTGGTCAACGATCTACACAAAATTATCCAATGTAAAAGTGGAAGAGAAATGCTAACACTTGTACAACAAAATATGAATAAAACACTAATATATCTTGATTAGATAAGTATTCAACGCCCTGAGTCAATACATGTTAGAATCACGATAACAGCTGTGAGTCTTTTTGGTTAAGACTCTAAGAGGTTTCCACACCTGGATTGTGCAACATTTGCCCATTATTGTTTTTTAAATTCTTCAAGCTGTGACAAATTGGGTGTTGACCATTGCTACAGAACCATTTTCAGGTCTTGCCATAGAGTTTTGATTTAAATCTGCTTGAAAATAGAACTCGGCCACTCGGGAACATTAACTGTCTTCTTGGTAAGCAACTCTAGTGTAGATTTGGCCATTTTAGGTTATTGTCCTGCTTAAAGGTGAATTCATCTCCCAGAGTCTGGAGGAAAGCAGACTGAACCAGGTTTTCCTCTAGGATTTTGCCTTTGCATTGCTCCATTGCATTTATTTTTTATCCTGTAAAACTTCCCAGTCCTTAATGATTACAAGCATACCCATAACATGATGCAGCCACCACTATGCTTAAACATATGGAGAGTGGTACTGACTTTGTTTTTCTTCCAAAACATAACACGTTGTATTCAGGACAAAAGGTTAATTGCTTTGCCACATTTTTTGCAGTATTACTTTAATGCCTTGTTACAAACAGGATGCATTGTTTTTGAATATTTGTATTCTGTACAGGGTTCCTTATTTTCACTCTGTCAATTAGGTTAGTATTGTGGCGTAACTACAATGTTGTTGATCCATCCTCAGTTTTCTCCTATTACAGCCATTAAACTCTGTAAACTGTTTTAAAGCCACCATTGGCCTCATGGTGAAACCCCTGAGCGGTTTCCTTCCTCTCCGGCAACTGAGTTAGGAAGGACACCTGTATTTTTGTAGTGACTGGGTGTATTGATACACCATCCAAAGTGTAATTAATAACTTCACCATGCTCAAAGGGATGTTCGATGTCTGCTTCTTTTTTTTTTTTTTACACATTTACCAATAGGTGCCCTTTTTTGCGAGGCATTGGAAAATCTTCCTGGTCTTTATGGTTGAATCTGTGTTTGAAATTCACTGAGGGACCTTACAGCTGTATGTGTGGGGTACAGAGATGAAGTAGTCATTCAAAAATCATGCTAGACGCTATTATTGTACCCAGAGTGAGTCCATGTAACTTATTATGTGACTTGTTAAGCAAATTGAATGTATTTAGGCTTGCCATAAGAAAGGGGTTTAATATGTACTGACTAAAGACATTTCAGCTTATAAAAATTGTTAATTAACTTATACAAATGTTTTAAAACATAATTCCACTTTGACATTATGGAGTATTGTGTGTAGGCCAGTGAAAATAAATCTCAATTGAATCCATTTTGAATTCAGACTAACACAACAAAATGTGGAAAAAGTAATGGGGTGTGAATAATTTCTGAAAGCACTGTGACATTTTTGTTTACCAAAGACCCCACATTTAGACCTTAGTTAAACTTCTTCCCGCTAATAAAATTAACTCTACACAATATTATTGTCAAAAATAATCTGTGTGCACCACATTTTTTGCCCAGTTGGTGGCTGTTGACTCTGGTGGCTTTTGACTCCTGGTAGCTTGAAGTGTTTGAAATGGCCTAAATCAGTCTGTCAGCCTGCACAGAATAGTAAGGTAGTAATCATTTATTATTATTACTGCTGCTGCACGAGGCTAAAAAACTGCCACAGCAAGTTGATCCCTGCAATGCAAGGATTTATTTTGCAATCCGTCCGCCAAATCCGTCCATTATGCACGGTTCTCTCTTTCAAGTGCTCCTTCTCGAGGATGCATTCAAATCAATATTGTTAGCTTACCTTATCAAATTAATATTTGATTCAATAAATATTTTCAAATCGTGCGGTGTTGTTACTCGACTGTGTTGAGTTAATTTCCGTTAACTCTGAGTGAAAAAGACGTGGAAGGGGCCTCATTCACATATTTCCCAGCATGCTTTTTTGCAAGTAGATTTTTTGAATAGTTTGTTTTAATATCTGTGTTTCCTCATGCACATTGCCGGATTAACTGATCTTATTCACCCGCTCCTGAGATGGTTGTTCCAGTTTAGATGGTTGTTCCAGTTTAGATGGTTGTTCCAGTTTAGAGGGTTTAGGTAGTCTTGAATTTTGAGGTCTTCACCATAGCAGTCATTATAAGTGCAGGTTGCAGGTGATAAAATATTCCAATTGTTGGATATCTTCCCTCTAGCTAGATTCCTATAGCAATTACTAATCCCTTCACAAACCAGCGTATTGTGATGTGCAGGTCTGATGTGGCCCATGAACCAGGATTTTCAGACCACAACGTTGTAGATACCTAGGCCATAACTAAAGGCCGTATGACATATATAATATGTGGTCATAAAGGGTTTACTTTTATTTGAAACACATTCACTAAGGCAGTCACTTGGTGAAAGATTCAGGATTAGAAGTTGTTGAATGCAACAACCATGACCCACCCAACACAGTCATGGGTGGGTCTCTCTTTCACTCGAAAGGAATGGCAAAAACAAAATGCTCATACGACATTACACCCTACAGTGTTAAAACAGCACCCCCAGTGTTTAGTGTCGAAAACCTAAATGGCTTTAAAAAGTGTTACAGAAAAGTGTTTAGTTATGTGTTCAGATCCTAAACACTTGGTTTTACAGTGAAAGCAATTCCCTTATAAAATCACGTTACATCCCTACATTGATTGTATTGATGGAAAAAACTTTATTTACCTTGTGTGCACACATTTCATTCTCGATCACAATCAAGGACGGATGTGTATTCCCTCCAGCAGTGAAGTGTAGGACTCTGTAGCCATGTGAGACTGTCCTACTGGACTCTGTGCCGGTCCCTACTTAAAAGTAATAGATTTTTGAGAAATAGCTTCCGCACACGGCGGTTGTTTCATCAATGTTAAGCTTTTAAAATATATTCCATTCTCCTTTCTCTTGTTTATATTATGGCTATATTCCCACTAATATTCCTTTATGTAATTAAGCTTTTACATGTGCATTTTTCTGTCTTTATAATAATAATAATAATAATAATATTTAATTTGTAGCGAGCTTTTCCCACGCTCAATGCACATGTGAAACCTGTTGGTGTTTGCTGTGCGCAAATCATTTGATCACTGCAGTTTGATATCATTTATTCAGGGGTGCGTGCTCAGTCCCCTCCTGTACTCCCTGTTCACCCACGACTGCATGGCCAGGCACAACTCCAACACCATCATTAAGTTTGCAGACGACACAACAGTGGTAGGCCTGATCACCGACAACGACGAGACAGCCTATAGGGAGGAGGTCAGAGACCTGGCCGGGTGGTGCCAGAATAACAACCTATCCCGCAACGTAACCAAGACTAAGGAGATGATTGTGGACTACAGGAAAAGGAGCACCGAGCACACCCCCTTTCTCATCGACGGGCTGTAGTGGAGCAGGTTGAGAGTTTCAAGTTCCTTGGTGTCCACATCAACAACAAACTAGAATGGTCCAAACACACCAAGACAGTCGTGAAGAGGGCACGACCAAGCCTATTCCCCCTCAGGAAACTAAAAAGATTTGGCATGGGTCCTGAGATCCTCAAAAGGTTCTACAGCTGCAACATCGAGAGCATCCTGACCGGTTGCATCACTGCCTGGTATGGCAATTGCTCGGCCTCCGACCGCAAGGCACTTCAGAGGGTAGTGAGTACGGCCCAGTACATCACTGGGGCAAAGCTGCCTGCCATCCAGGACCTCTATACCAGGCGGTGTCAGAGGAAGGCCCTAAAAATTGTCAAAGACCCCAGCCACCCCAGTCATAGACTGTTCTCTCTACTACCGCATGGCAAGCGGTACCGGAGTGTCAAGTCTAGGACAAAAAGGCTTCTCAACAGTTTTTACCCCCAAGCCATAAGACTCCTGAACAGGTAATCAAATGGTTACTCGGACTATTTGCATTGTTAAAATAATAGTGACAAAGGAAATTATAAATGCTAGGCAGAGCATGCCCAGAGCTTGTGGCTGAGCATTACCAGAGCAAAATTGGAGGTTAAATTACGCTCTGCTCCTCGCTCCACACTTGCCCACTTACACACTCTGGCATTCAAAAGCAGCACTGTTTTAGGCTATCAAAGATCTGTCAATCATATCAATGGATGGCTGCAGGAATCATTACACAAGCTGCATAAAAAATGAGGCCTAATTAGACAAAGAACAATTAAGTCATTTGAAAGAGATACTAAAATATTCAAACAATTATACTACGTGGTTCAAACAAGATCATTCCAAGAGGCTACTTTTTTCTAGAACTTGTCCTTGTAGTAAAAAATGATGTGGGTAAAACAAAGTGCGAATTAAAAGTACGAATCTCAGAGCATCGTAGCACCATTAGGTGCAAAAACTCCACTTATCCAGCTGGGGCCCAATTTTTGGAAGCAAACCATTCGATTTCGTCCCTACGTTATTTCGGCACCGAAAATGTCACCCTCCCTAGGAGAGGGGTGAACCTCAACAATTTACTGTTAAAATGAGAGGTTGCCTGGATCTTTAATTAAAAGACCCTTGCTTCTCTCGCTCTCAACGTAGACTTTGATCTGAAGCCATTCTTGTGATTGTGATTTTGCTATTGTAAATGTTTGTAGGCCTATGTTGCTAAATTGTATCTATAAATCGTATGCTATCCATTCATGTTTTTGGAACGTTATTTTTATATCTGAGAATTAACCAATGATATCAGGCCACACCCAGCCATGATTACAGACACGGATGCGTGTCCTTTGAAACTATATAAACTAGTGACCCGCAGTGTTTGTCATTCTACCCTGATGAAGACAGCTTGTCTGTTGAAACATTGGTTATTAGGTTATAACATTTTTGCATCTGAGCTCCTAGAGTGTGCAGCTGTCCTTTAATTTTTCAAGTGTTCTACTCCGCTAGCCAGCACCTCACCTAAACAGGTGTGTGTTTCTTTCGACCTCTAGATTACTTTTTTGTTTTGCCTTGAGCTTCAGGGTTTTTGTATTTTCATGTATTTTTATGCTAAAGATGCTGCAATGGCTTAGGACTTTTGTGAATGCACTAGACTAAAGTACAGAGGCGTCACACACATACAATATGCATTAACCAAATCCAAAACGAGAGCTTTCCAAAACTTTGCAAGAAATATAATTTCTTCTAAGGGTCCATGATCAACATATTATTATATTATTTTGAAGAGGCCCCGATAGAGCACCGTCAGATTGTGAAAAACATTTCTGTAACTTCAGTCAAAAAATGTTTTGCTCTCTCTAAATCCACAGGGAAGGTCCAGAGAAAGAGAGAGCAAGCTAGAGAGAGAGATTCTCTATGTCTCATCCCTTTCTTCAGATGTGCATCATTGTTCATTTCATCATCTTGTGCATAGCTGGGAGAGTACACGCTGTCACAGGCATTGGTGGGAGCGCTTCTCTTCTCATAACCCCCAGTGACACCATGTGCAGCTCACTGTCGCTCTCATTCTCCCCACTTTAATCAAAGCACACAGAACACAGGGAGCAGTCATTCTCCAACAGGCCACATTCTCTGACTGCAGCACCCTGACTGAGACAATCAAAGGAACTGAATACAGATGTAGTGGGCAGTAATTCATTTCACATGCATATATGATATTATAAATGCCTCACATGCGGCTAGTAATAAGACCAAGCAATTAGCCTATAAAAATGTTCATCTGACCCCATAAAGATGATTTAGCAATATGCAAGAACACTACAGTTGAGTTACAGTAATAGACAATGTCTGAGAATGGAATTCTAAATACAAGTGTATTTAATTACTTTGTCAAATGAATGGATTCATATAAAAGGAATACACTTAAACAAGGCAATACTGACATTAACAAAGCATAATTCTAGGCATATTGATCGTAAGGTTAACTTAGAAGACAAAGCATGAACAAAGAGATGCCTACTAGGCCAGAGGCCTAGGAAATGAGAATTGATCATACAACCTTCCTCTATTAACTGGAAATGGGATAATAGAGAGAAAAAGGCATTTCATTCCAATTATAACATCTGAAACTAACGTTTCAACCCAAAACCAACCACCATTCACCAATCAAACGATGCCAAGTTTACAGTAACCTAAACACTCCCTGGCCCCATGTCCACAGGGGGCCACAGTATTTAAGAGCTTGTGTGGGGGATTAAACCAACATAAATAAAACAGAAATCCTGAGAGGACAATAAAACCTCAGAGAATTTAGAGTTCACCCTGTCCAGATACAAGTTACCACAGAGATCATCCATCCATATATATATATAGCATCAGAGTTATCCTCAGAGAACAGTTACCACAGAGATCATCCATCCATACAGACAGCATCAGAGTTATCCTCAGAGAACAGTTACCACAGAGATCATCCATCCATATAGACAGCATCAGAGTTATCCTCAGAGAACAGTTACCACAGAGATCATCCATCCATATAGATAGCATCAGTTATCCTCAGAGAACAGTTACCACAGAGATCATCCATCCATATAGATAGCATCAGAGTTATCCTCAGTGAACACGTTTTAGAAAGGATAATTAAATAGTATCCATGGTTGGCATCTATCACTCAGTCCTCTGAATACTGTAACAGAGATACATTTTGGCTGCTCAGAGGGGGAAGGCCTGACTAGTCCTTGGACATTGTCCTTTGTTTCTGGACCATTTGCCATGCAATGGTCTAAACAGGGAGAAATATAGGACAGCATAACCCTTGGGCTTTCAGTTGTACTATAGTTGTACAATAGTTGTATTTCATATTTGGTGAGCTGTTACTGGATGGTTATTACAATAACAAATTCATGTTGTGGCTCTGTCAAAAATCAAAACTCCGGAAACGTCTGAATGTCATTCAGAATATATATTTTTTGGACTATACAGGTTGATGTGTTTAAATTCTAACATTGTGGCTATTTTAGGCAAATCAAAGTTAGTCTGAAAGTTTGCCTACTTGGGAAACAGGACAACACATCTAGAAGTGCACACTGATGACTAAACTAAAACAGAATGGACATACAACTTAATCTAAATGGTAATAAGCATTCGTTGTCCGTCCTTTGAACTGAAAATAATAGGTATGAGTGACCCTGACAGTTCTATATAGCCTAGCGCTTCATTCATTTCCTTACTTTCCTCATCACTTTTGTTATGAGATGATGAGAGTCAGTGTGACAGTTTATTTGCACCCACAGGGTTGTTTGAACTGCGAAGTGATTCAATGCTAGAAATAGTCACTCGCATTGTCCGTGGTAAACTTCTCTGCGAATAAGCCTAAATAACAAACCAGGGTTGGGATCAATTTATTATCATAAATGCATACTGCATTGAAATTCAATTTGAATTTCATTTGCCTAGTTGAATTAATTCAAAAATGGACTTAAATGGAATTGAGTGATTTTTCCCTAAGGAAGTTCAATTGAAATGCATTGAATTGGTATCAAGTATAGAGCTATCAGAAGCCTAACATTGAAATAGAAATTGCTTTCCGAAAACCTTGGAGATATGATGCGCTCCTGCAAATCTGTGAGAAGCTGACTGACTGCGAATAATAAACACACTGTTAAATAGTCATGACTCAAATGCATAAACAGATCTATTTTGTTGATGTGTTGAGGGAGCAGAGAGTGCTATCTTCCTGCACACAACTGGGGCACATTGATATTATGGAGGGTGGAAACTTTTTTAATTGGGTCGCTCAGCTATTATGACTGCATGTGGATGCTCTTGTTTGCCTTATTTCTCGGGGAAATCGTCCGGGAAAACCACTCCTTCTCTTGAGCCTGCCCTTAACGTGGAGAGAACGCTTTGAAGTGCTTTGTGGAGCGCTGAGGGTTTTTCTGCAATGTAAATAATGCAGCCGCTATGAGCCTTCAGAAAGTATTCTCACACCCCTTTACTTATTCCACATTTTGTTGTGTTACAGCCCGAAATTCAAATGGATTAAATAAAATAAAAATCTCACGCATCTACACACAATACAAAAAATATGAAGAGTGGTACTCAGTGATGTGTTGGATTTGCCCCAAACATAATACTTTCTATTCAGGACATAGTTAATTTCTTTGCCACATTTTTGGCAGTGTTACTTTAGTGCCTTATCGTAAACAGGATGCATGTTTTGTAATATTTGTATTCTGTACAGGCTTCCTTATTATCAATCTGTCATTTAGGTTAGTATTGTGGAGTAACTACAACGTTGTTGATCCATCTTCAGTTTTCTCCTATCATCACCATTAAACTCTGTAACTGTTTTAGTCACCACTGGCCTCATGACGAAATCTCTGATGGGGTTTCCTTCCTCTCCAGCAACTGAGCTAGGAAGGACACCTGTATCTTTGTATTGACTGGGTGTATTGATACTCCAATCTGAAGTGTAATTAATAACTTCATCATGGTCAATGTTTGCTTCGTTTTTCTTTTACAAATATATCAATAGGTGCCCTTTGAGAGGGATTGGAAAACATCCCTGGTCTTTGTGGTTGAATCTGTGTTTGATAATTGTATGTGTGTGGTACAGAGATGAATTGGTCATTAAAAAATCATGTTAAACACTATTATTGCACACAGAGTCCATGCAACGTATTATGTGACTTGTTAAGCAAATGTTTATTCCTGAACTTATTTAGGCTTGCCATAACAAAGGGGTTGAATACTTATTGATTCAAGACAGTTCAACTTTTAATTTCTTTTAAATTCAGGCTGTAACATTACAAAATGTGGAAAAAGTGTGAATACTTTCTGAAGGCACTGTCTCTCCAGCTCCAAGCTTATATTCAGTTCCCATCCGGCAGGCTGTCCACACACAAACACGCTAATGTAGCCATTTTAGAGAGAATACTAATGAAAAGTCTTGCCACCAGTGTCCCCAGCTGTCAATCAACCAGATCAATCCACATTGCTCTTTCTCGCTCTACTGCAGGGTTTTCCAAACTCGTTTGTCGGGACCCCAAGGGGTGCACATTTGGGTTTCTGCCCTAACACTACACAGCTGATTCAAATAATCAACTAATCATCAAGCTGTGATCGTTTGAATCAGTTGTGTAGTGTTAGGGGGAAAAAACTAAACATGCACCACTTGGGATCCCGAGGACCGAGTTTGGGAAACACTGCTCTACTGGTTGTGAAGTGTTGGTCCCATGGTTCATGAGCTGAAATAAAAGATCACAGAATTTTTCCATATGCACAAAAAGCTTATTTCTCTCAAATTATGTGCATAAATTTGCTTACATCCCATGTTCGTGAACATTTCTCCTTTGCCAAGATAATCCATCCACCTGACAGGTGTGGCATATCAAGAAGCTGATTAAACAGCTGTCTGTAATAAAGCCATTTTGTGGGGAAAAACTCATTCTGATTGGCTGGGCCTGGCTCCCCAGGGGATGGGCCTATGCCCTCCCAGGCCCACCAATGGCTGCGCCCCTGCCCAGTCATGTGAAATCCATAGATTAGGGCCTAACAAATGTATTTCAATTGACTGATTTCCTTATATGAACTGTAACTCATTAAAATCATTGAAATGGTTACATGTAGCGTTTATATTTTTGTTCAGTATAGATTATGCATGTGGGAACTACACATTGACACATCTAGATCAAAGAGGGAGGTTTAAAAAATACTTCCTAGTTGCCAAAGTTCCAGAGCATGTCTTTCACTGAGTGCTATGTGATAGTTACTATAATAAAATGATTCCCTTGGTAATATTTTATTTTCAAAGCTAAGAAATTCACTTCAGCGGGAGGGTAGTTGAGAGAGGACAGAGCTGGTGACTTCCAAGCCATGGCAACAAGAGACATGCTGGACTCAGTGCCCAACAGGCTTATACTAGATTATTTAGAAGAGTTTTCATGAATAATTGAAGATTCAAAAATATATATTTATTTAACTAGGCAAGTTATTAAAAACGATTTAACTTAAATATAGCTGCTCTCTTGAAGCTCAAAGAGATATCACAATATTTATTTTGATCTCAAAATAAATCACTAAGGAATATGAAATGATTTTATTACTATTACTTTGAGTGCAAAGGCCTCCTTTTGAAACCTTTTGGTCATACCTTGATTGCGTAGTTGACCAACGGATCCTTGGCGTAGGAGGCAGTGTAGTAAACAGAGTCTCCGGCTTCGCAGCAGGGCTTCCCTGTGGTCAGCCTGAAGTGCGACCAGCTGTCCGTGCCAAAGCGCAGGTGGTCCTTCTGCCCGGCCATAAAGCGGTCCTCGCACTTCCCCGCCAGCTTCCTCAGTGTGTCCGTGTGCAGCCCCCGGATGCGACCCACCACCTCCTCCCAGCTGTCCATGCCATTGTAGAGGGCCTGCCTCTGGAGCTTGCTGCTCCCGCCACACCCACCCACCCTGGCCGTGGTCCGGGCCTTACCCGCCAGAGACTCTGCACTGTGGCATCCCCGCCGCTCCCTCCCAGTGGTGGCGCTGGGTGCCGAGGCCAGGCACGACAGGCTGTTGGCCCCTCGGCCCTTGTTGACAGCCGCCACAGGTCTCTCCAGGGAGTCCCCACTCTCCTGGTCATGAGGGCGGGCCTCGGAGCTGAGCGAGGAGCTGTGGCTGCCCGTCTCCCACGTGGAGTCCAGGTCGTACATGGGGTTGGCCACGCTCAGGTTGGTACCCCCGGGTTTCGCCTCACGCTTGGGCCTCAGAGGGAGCTCCTTTCCCAGGCTGGAGGTCTCTGTGCTAGGGCGGGCTACCGACTTCTTGGGCAGCGGGGGCGGAGTGGCTTTGGAGGCCTCCTCGTCCAAGTCGGCCAGGGTGTCATCCGAAGCCTTGATGTTCCGTGGGTGCTTCAGCGGGATCATGTTGGCTCTGGATTGACCTGCGAAAGGAAAGAGATTACAACAACAATGCACGTTTCAAACATCAACAGTTCATCATCACCAAGTTATTGAGTCAAACGATTCGCCTGTATAGAGAACCTAAGACATCCGACAACCCTATTCCTCTGACAGTATTCTCATACTTTAGTTCTCATGTACAGTAACTACATATGCTGCCTAGTTGCTCCCTGCGATAGGTCCTGGGGCAAATTCAGGACACCAACCAGAACAGAACAGCTGGTAGTAAGTCTGTCCAACTAGCCACCATGTGGTTCGAAAGTAAATCTCTCCTCGAGTGGTTTTCAGAGAGGCTTAAGGAGGCACTTGGAAAGTGATTTTGTCAGCGGGCTTTAGTTAACAGTGCCCTAATTTTGTCCACCATGGCAGAAATCCCTAGATCCCTCAAGCTTTTCTCCAGAGTAATGGTTCGTTGGGGGTCCCCAGTCAGGGTGAAAAGGACCACAGAAAACTCACACAGCTTGAGTGACGGGAATTAAATAGCAATAAGAATAACCATTGTGTCACTCGTCAGAGAAAGTGTATTGTAGACTTTGATGCATACACTTCAGGGAACTGTATAAAAAAAGTAAGACATTAAAAGCTGTAGGCTTGTCCTTGTTCTGAGTCCCTTCTCATCTTCCTTGGACATTTTGGTTAGGCCTGGAATTTCATTAAACACTGCATGAGATTTCTTGATGTTAAAACTGAAAACATCTGTTAGTACACACCAATCCAAAATACTCTTGGCTGCCTTATCATTTAGATCCTAAATAGGCTACCAAAGACCTGAATATCGCCTGAAGGGAATAGAGCAAGCCTCCGATCACTCGTGTAAGATTCTGTCCAAGACTGGGAGGCCTATATCCATAATCTTGTCTAAGAACCAAGATATGGAGCAATGAGCACTGAGGATCAGATAGAAATAAGAGGCATTTATTTTAAAGGAAAAAAACAGTATTTAACATTTCCCTTGCAAATCCGTTGTAATCCCGCTAAAGACAACAATCTTTAGCCTAATCCAAATGTATGAATGAACCTGCCACTAATGCTCTTGCTACTACTTTCACTTGGAAAATCCTCCTGAAACGTGTACACACAGACCAATGATTTTTGGATCAATGTACAGAAGCAGTGTTTCAATCTGTTCCTGGAGGACCCACCCCAGGGGCTGTATATTTTTGTTTTAGCCCAGCACTAACCCATGTGATTCAACTAAGTTAAACACTGAGCATTTGATCAGTTGAATCAGGTGTGCTGGGCTGGAACAAATATGTGCAATTGACACTGTATTAGGCCAAAAGTGAAAATGGCTTTTGAGTGACCTATTTCTAGATTTAGTCATATAACGCTGGGCTCTCCAGCTGCATGGTGACATAAGGCTTCTGCTTCTTGAAGAGTCTATATCACCAACTCAGGAGGGATTGCTCTGCTATTGCCCATGCCTAGCTATATGAATCACTGGTGTGTGTGTGTGTGTGTGTGTGTGTGTGTGTGTGTGTGTGTGTGTGTGTGTGTGTGTGTGTGCATGTATTTTAAAGGACAATGTGAGTGAGTGTGTGTGTGTCTGTGTGATGGTGCATGTGCGAAGGGTACAGACCTGCCAACCCTGTCCAACTTTTTAGGAGTACAAGACGAGCGCGACAAATTGGAGATTCAACTCGCGCGCATAGCACGTGCCGAATTGGGGTTTTCTTTCCCCGCATGCTCGTGCTGTTTGTGAGTCTGATCGCAATTATAGAATTGTACCAGATCAAGTCTATAAAAAGTTGGAATACTTTCTTGACAGCATTCCATTTACACATACGGTAAAAGTCACTAACAAGATCTAGTTAGAAAGAACACAAAGTCTTTATTCTGAGTTTTTTTATTTTATTAAACAAATAATAACAAGTTACAATACATTTTTTTTCAACTCTGACGTGATAAGATCAAATGATTGAAGCAGAGCATCAGTAACAAATAAACATATCCATAATAAAAACGAAAAAGCTATGATAGGAAAAAGTGGGTGACAGATTTGCCTGATAGCTAGAATATTTTATGCAGCAGGGCATCTGGGTAGACTTCTCTGTGGCAAACAGTTCCTCTGGCAACCATTAAAACCTTGGTAACGAGGGCCTCAGGGAGGCTCTGTACTGGGTTTTGTTCTTGGAAACGAGACTGAATATTAGTTCGCAGTCTCCATTGCTGTGGAATATGACCAATAGCCCAACATCACAGCCGGAAGGTGGGAGTAGACCGGGCTGACCCCCCTTTTCATTGTGCCGATTTCTCTCCAGAATCTTTTTATTTCACCTTTATTTAACCAGGTAGGCCAGTTGAGAACAAGTTCTCATTTACAACTGGGACCTGGCCAAGATAAAGCAAAGCAGTGCAACAAAAACAGAGTTAGACATGGGATAAACAAATGTATAGTTAATAACACAATAGAACAATCTATATACAGTGTGTGCAAATGTAGTAAGATTAGGGAGGTAAGGCAATAAATAGGCCATAGTGGCGAAATAATTACAAATTAGCATTAACACTGGAGTGATAGATATGCAGATGATGATGTGCAAGTAGAGATACTGGGGTGCAAAAGAGCAAAAATAAATAACATGGGGATGAGGTAGTTGGATGGGCTATTTACAGGTGGGCTATGTACAGGTGCAGTGATCGGTAAGCTGCTCTGACAGCTGATGCTTAAAGTTAGTGAGGGAGATATGAGTCTCCAGCTTGAGTGAAATAATGCAGAGAAAGCATGTCATGAAAAAGTTGAGGGATGAGAACTTGTCAGCGACCACTGCAATGTCAGCGACCGCTGCATGCTGGAGGAGCACATCTCCAAATGGAAATTTCAGCAACATGTAGTCTACTGCATAAGAAAATAAGTTTCTGCATAGAAGGTCTTCAGATCCAGCTTGCCTTGGCCCCCATGTTCAGTCTCCATAGTAGAGGAATGCTTGTCCCCTCAAAAAACAGGGCCAATTGCTAGGGCCAGCTCACAAGTATTGGCATTTTAGACACGGTTCCTAATCAACACTAAAAGCAAAATCATTTTGAAAACATAAAAACAAAAACAAATGATCGCATAGACACAGACCGCAAACTGGCTACACAAAGCTTAAGTAGGCTACCGCAAAGGGAATCTGAACGTTGTCCGCTAGAAGAGTCCGGTGTTTCAGCCTATGTAAAAGTGCCTATTGTATTTCTTTGCAAGCATTCATCATTCCAGATTTTCAAAATGGATAAAATCTCAAATCCAGTGAAAAGGCATTTTAGAAGAGTTGCCTTTAAGCTTATACCGGATACTAATTAATTCTTCATCGCGCAGTCTTCTAAACTCCCGACTCCATTTAATGCCAAGATGTTTATATTTATTTTTTATTACAATTTTGTAATGGGTTTTGTGACGTGGATCATAATTACAGTTACAGTCTATCAGGTTGCATGATCCTCGTAATGTTACGTGGAAAATACAGCTAATGGGATGCAGAATTAAATATATAGTTGAAGTCGGAAGTTTACATACACTTAGGTTGGAATCATTCAAACTCATTTTTCAACCACTCCACAAATGTATTGTTAACAAAATATAGTTTTGGCAAGTCGGTTAGGACATCTACTTTCTGCATGACACAAGTCATTTTCCAACAATTGTTTACAGACAGATTATTTTACTTATATTTCACTGTATCACAATTCCAGTGGGTCAGACGTTTACATACACTAAGTTGACTGTGCCTTTAAACAGCTTGGAAAATTCCAGAAATGATGTCATGGCTTTAGAAGCTTCTGAAAAGCTAATTGACATCATTTGGGTAAATTGGAGGTGTACCTGTATTTCAAGGCCTACCTTCAAACTCAGTGCCTCAGAAAAAAAATCAGAAAAAAATGGTAGACCTCCACAAGTCTGGTTCATCCTTGGGAGCCGTTTCCAAATGCCTGAAGGTACCACGTTCATCTGTACGAACAACAGTACGCAAATATAAATACCATGGGACCACGCAGCCGTCATACCACTCAGGAAGGAGACGCATTCTGTCTCTTTTGGTGCGAAAAGTGCAAATCAATCCCAGAACAACAGCAAAGGACCTTGTGAAAATGCTGGAGGAAACAGGTACAAAAGTATCTATATCCACAGTAAAACGAGTCCTATATCGACATTACCTGAAAGGCCGCTCGGCAAGGAAGAAGCCACTGCTCCAAAACCGCCATGAAAAAGCCAGACTACGGTTTGCAACTGCACATGGGGACAAAGATCGTACTTTTTGGAGAAATGTCCTCTCGTCTGATGAAACAAAAATAGAACTGTTTGGCCATAATGACCATTGTTATGTTTGGAAGAAAAAGGGGGAGGCTTGCAAGCCGAAGAACACCATCCCAACCGTGAAGCACGGGGGTGGCAGCATCATGTTCTGGGGGTGCTTTGCTGCAGGAGGGTCTGGTGCACTTCACAAAATAGATGGCATCATGAGGATGGACAATTATGTGGATATAT
Organism: Salmo trutta; assembly: GCF_901001165.1. Taxonomy (NCBI): domain Eukaryota; kingdom Metazoa; phylum Chordata; class Actinopteri; order Salmoniformes; family Salmonidae; genus Salmo; species Salmo trutta. Next base: position 29,419,768 of record NC_042963.1, read on the forward strand.
TGAAGAAACATCTCAAGACATTAGTCAGGAAGTTAAAGCTTGGTTGCAAATGGGTCTTCCAAATGGACAATGACCCCAAGCATACTTCCAAAGTTGTGGCAAAATGGCTTAAGGACAACAAAGTCAAGGTATTGGAGTGGCCATCACAAAGCCCTGACCTCAATCCTATAGAAAATTTGTGGGCAGAAATGAAAAAGCATGTGCGTGCAAGGAGGCCTACAAACCTGACTCAGTTACACCAGCTCTGTCAGGAGGAATGGGCAAAATCCACCCAACTTATTGTGGGAAGCTTGTGGAAGGCTTCCTGAAATATTTGACCCAAGTTAAACAATTTAAAGGCAATGCTACCAAATACTAATTGAGTGTATGTAAACTTCTGACCCACTGGGACTGTGATGAAAGAAATAAAAGCTGAAATAAATAATTCTCTGTATTATTATGACATTGCATAATTATTGCTAATATTTTTCTGTATTATTATGACATTGCACATTCTTAAAATAAAGTGGGGATCCTAACTGACCTAAGACAGGGAATTTTAACTAGGATAAAATGTCAGGAATTGTGAAAACTGAGTTTAAATGTATTTGGAAAAGGTGTATGGAAAATTCCGACTTCAACTGTATGTCACACTCGCACAAATGTGACCAGTTATTTTCCGTATTTACATTTTATTTATTTCACTAGCAAATGCGTGTGAACTGCTGGCCCTTTAGGGCCCACTGAATGTTAATCTTATGTTCGCTAACGTTAGCTTGAAACAATTAGTGTTTACCTTTCCACAACACAGAGTCAAAAAGGGATTCATTCCTGAGCTTACAGCTGACAGTCAGCAAACTCAGCATCACAACAAACAGGAGGAGGGGCAGACACGGGGTAGCTACGTCCAATAATGATGTATTAATCTCCATGTCCGTTGGCACAAACTCCGTACATCTCTGTGTGTTGCAGCTCGAGAATCGGGCTGTTAGATTTACTCAGTGGATTTATTTTTTATTAAAATGTTAAAAAATAATAAATAAATAAATAAATCAGGCCCTATTCATTTCTACGTACTTTTAACTCGGATCTGGTACCTGCGTACATGGACAGAGAATTGCGTAGTTGATACGCAAAATGAGTGCATGTTGGCAGGTCTGAGGGTGGTGTAGGCGAACACTTGCAGTGCTGTAACAGTGCATGCAGATCTGGTATGTGTTGTGTGTTAAAGAGTGTGTGTGTGTCAGACTGAGATATATTTTCACCCTCACCATGCTTGTCTTTTCACACTTCAGGACTTAACAGTTATGAAATGGATCCAAAAATCCGGGTAATAGATTCTAGATTGGATTGTTTTATGGATGGCTTGAGAAGGCAATGGACTATACTCCAGAGGGTAGAGACCTTTCAAGAACAAAGCACACACACACACACACACACACACACACACACACACACACACACACACACACACACACACACACACACACACACACACACACACACACACACACACACACACACACACACACACACACACACACACATTAAAATAACATCATATTGATAAGAAATACAGTGTAGACATTGTTAATGTTGTAAATTACTATTGTAGCTGGAAATGGCAGATTTTTAATGGAATATCTACATAGGCGTAAAGAGGCCCATTATCAGCAACCATCACTCCTGTGTTCCAATGGCACGTTGTGTTAGCTAATCCAAGTTTATCATTTTAAAAGGCTAATTGATCATTAGAAAACCCTTTTGAAATTATGTTAGCACAGCTGAAAACGGTTGTGCTAATTAATGAAGCAATAAAACTGGCCTTCTTTAGACTAGTTGAGTATCTGGAGCATCAGCATTTGTGCGTTCGATTACAGGGCCAAAATGGCCAGAAACAAAGGACTTTCTTCTGAAACTCGTCATTCTGTTCTTGTTCTGAGACATGAAGGCTATTCAATGCTAGAAATTGCCAAGAAACTGAAGATCTCGTACAACGCTGTGTACTACTCACTCCCTTCACAGAACTGCGCAACCTGGCTCTAACCAGAAAATAAAGAAGTGGGAGGCCCCAGTACATAACTAAGCAAGAGGACAAGTACATTAGTGTGTCTAGTTTGAGAAACAGACGCCTCACAAGTCCTCAACTGGCAGCTTCATTAAATAGTAACCGCAGAACACCAGCCTCAATGTCAACAGTGAAGAGGTGACTCCGGAATGCTGGCCTTCTAGGCAGAGTTGCAAAGAAAAAGCCATATCTCAGACTGGCCAATAAAAATAAAAGATTAAGATGGGCAAAAGAACACAGACAATGGACAGAGGAACTCTACCTAGAAGGCCAGCATCCCGGATTCACCTCTTCACTGTTGACGTTGAGACTGGTGTTTTGCGAGTTCTATTTAATGAAGCTACCAGCATGCCAATATGTAGATATTCCATTAAAAAACAATATGCCGTTTCCAGCTACAATTGTCATTTACAACAATAACAATGTCTACAGTTGTGGCCAAAAGTTGAGAATGACACAAATATTCATTTTCACAAAGTCTGCTGCCTCAGTTTGTATGATGGCAATTTGCAGAATGTTATGAAGAGTGATCAGATGAATTGCAAAGTCCCTCTTTGCCATGCAAATGAACTGAATCCCCCAAAAACATTTCCACTGCATTTCAGCCCTGCCACAAAAGGACCAGCTGACACCATGTCAGTGATTCTCTCATTAACACAGGTGTGAGTGTTGACGAGGACAAGGCTGGAGATCACTTTGTCATGCTGATTGAGTTCGAATAACAGACTGGAAGCTTCAAAAAGGAGGGTGGTGCTTGGAATCATTGTTCTTCCTCTGTCAATCATGGTTACCTCCAAGGAAACACGTGCCGTCATCATTGCTTTGAACAAAAAAGGCTTCACAGGCAAGGATATTGCTGCCAGTAAGATTGCACCTAAATCAACCATTTATCGGATCATCAAGAACTTCAAGGAGAGCGGTTCAATTGTTGTGAAGAAGGCTTCAGGGCGCCCAAGAAAGTCCAGCAAGCACCAGGACCATCTCCTAAAGTTGATTCAGCTGCGGGATCGGGGCACCACCAGTACAGAGCTTGCTCAGGAATGGCAGCAGGCAGGTGTGAGTGCATCTGCATGCACAGTGAGGCAAAGACTTTTGGAGGATGGCCTGGTGTCAAGAAGGGCAGCAAAGAAGCCACTTCTCCCCAGGAAAAACATCAGGGACAGACTGATATTCTGCAAAAGGTACAGGGATTGGACTGCTGAGGACTGGGGTAAAGTCATTTTCTCTGAAGAATCCCCTTTCCGATTGTTTGGGGCGTCCGGAAAAAAGCGTGTCCGGAGAAGACAAGGTGAGCGCTACCATCAGTCCTGTGTCATGCCAACAGTAAAGCATCCTGAGACCATTCATGTGTGGGGTTGCTTCTCAGCCAAGGGAGTGGGCTCACTCACAATTTTGCCTAAGAACACAGCCATGAATAAAGAATGGTACCAACACATCCTCCAAGAGCAACTTCTCCCAACCATCCAGGAACAGTTTGGTGACGAACAATGCCTTTTCCAGCATGATGGCACACCTTGCCATAAGGCAAAAGTGATAACTAAGTGGCTCGGGAAACAAAACATCGATATTTTGGGTCCATGGCCAGGAAACTCTCCAGACCTTAATCCCATTGAGAACTTGTGGTCAATCATCAAGAGGCGGGTGGACAAACAAAAAACCCCAAATTCTGACAAACTCCACGCATTGATTATGCAAGAATGGACTGCCATCAGTCAGGATGTGGCCCAGAAGTTAATTGACAGTATGCCATGGCGGATTGCAGAGGTCTTGAAAAAGAAGGGTCAACACTGCAAATATTGACTCTTTGCATCAACTTCATGTAATTGTCAATAAAAGCCTTTGAGACTTATGAAATGCTTTTAATTATACTTCAGTATTCCATGGTAACATCTGACAAAAATATCTAAAGACACTGAGGCAGCCGACTTTGCGAAAATTAATATTTGTGTCATTCTCAAAACTTTTGGCCACGATTGTACACTGTACTTCTGATCAATTTGATGTTACTTTAATGGACAAAAAATGTGCTTATCTTTCAAAAACAAGGACATTTCTAAGTGACCCCAAACTTTTGAACGGTAGTGTATATATTTACAGTACCAGTCAAAAGTTTGGACGCACATACTCATTCAAGGGTTTTTAATTTTTTACTATTTTCAACATTGTAGAATAATAGTGAAGACATCAAAACTATGAAATAACACATATGGAATCTTGTAGTAAACAAAACAGTGTTAACATCAACAAATATTTTATATTTGAGATTCTTCACAGTAGCCACCCTTTGCCTTGACAGCTTTGCACACTCTTGGCATTCTCTCAACTAGCTTCACCTAGAATGCTTTTCCAACAGGAGTTAGGACATATACTGAGCACTGGTTGGCTGCTTTTCCTTCACTCTGCTGTGCAACTCATCCCAAACCATCTCAATTGGGTTGAGGTCGGGTGATTGTGGAGGCCAGGTCATCTAATGCAGGACGACAGGTAGCCTAGTGGTTAGAGCGTTGGGCCAGTAACCAAAAGGCCGTTATTGTAAATAAGAATTTGTTCTTAACTGACTTGCCTAGTTAAATAAAAGGTTAAATGAAAAATTAAATAAAACATTTCAAAAATGCAGCGCCATCACTCTCCTTCTTAGTCAAATTGCCCTCACACAGCTCGAAGGTGTGGTTGGGTTATTGTCCAAATGATTGTCCCACTAAGCGCAAACCAGATAGCATTCTGCAGTGATACGCCATCCTGTGGTAGCCTTGCTGGGTAAGTATGCCTTGAATTCTAAATAAATTACAGAGAGTGTCACCAGCAAAGCACCCCCACTGCATCACACCTTCTCAACCTTTCACCTGCTCTGCTTGTCACAAAGACACGACAGTTGGAACCAAAAATCTCAAATTTGGACTCATCAGAAGAAAGGACAGATTTCCACAAGTCTAATGTCCATTCCTCGTGTTTCTTGGCCCAAGCAAGTCTCTTCTTCTTGGTGCTATCCTTTAGTAGTGGTTTCTTTGCAGCAATTCGACCGTGAAGGCCTGATTCACGCAATCTCCTCGTAACAGCTGATGTTGAGACGTGTCTGTGAAGCATTTATTTGGGCTGCAATCTGTGGTGCAGTTAATTGCCGGATTCTGAGGCTGGTAACTCAAATGAACTTCTCCTCTGCAGCAAAGGTAACTCTGGGTCTTTCTTTCCTGTGGGGGTCCTCACGAGAGCCAGTCTCATCATAGCGCTTGATGGTGTTCTTGAAATTGTCTGGATTGACTGACCATGTCTTAAAGTAATGATGGACTGTCGTTTCTCTTTGCTTATTTGAGCTGTTCTTGCCATAATATGGACTTGGTCTTTTACCAAATAGGGCTATCCTCTGTAAACCACCCCTACCTTGTCACAACCCAACTGATTGGCTAAAACACACCAAGAAGGAAAGAAATTCCACAAATTAAGGCACACATGTTAATTGAAATGCATTCCAGGTGACTACGTCATGAAGCTGGTTGAGAGAGTGCCAAGAGTGTGCAAAGCTGTCAACAAGGCTAAGGGTGGCTACTTTGAAGAAACTCAAATATATGTTGATTTGTTTAACACTTTTTTGGTTACTACATGATTCCATGTGTTATTTCATAGTTTTGATGTCTTCACTATTATTATGCAATGTAGAAAATAGTCAAAATAAAGAAAAACCCTGTAATGAGTAGATGTGTCCAAACCTTTGACTGGTCATATGAATAACACCCACGGGCAGTCAGAACACCACTCTCAAAGGCTCTAAGTAGCGTAGACATTTTCAAATGACACAAACCAAAAGGCACAACCCATGGCAATGTTAAAAGTTAATGACATGCCCATTGCCCATATGCTGTCTATATACATTAAAGGTGGCTGGACCATCCACTAACATTAAACATTAAAAAGCAACGTCATAGCTTCAAATGGCTATTTGCGTGTGGAACTGTTACAGAAAGGCATCTTTAATCGTTATGTAAGTGTCTTGGAGAGTTAGGTACAAGGACAGAGCCAACTAACTAGGCCTTTTGACTCAGCGATCATGGTCACATGGAAAAAGCTGCAGTCCCAATCCTCTACAAATCTCCCCTGGATTAAAGGTTAATTGCATTTAATTTCCTTTATAAATCCAAACTTGGCATAATTTCTGCAAAAGCCATCTTTAAATATACACTCCCCTACGTATTTATTTAGACAATGAACCTAAAACTTGTAATTTGGCGCTATACTCCAGCATTTTGGATTTGAGATTTTTTTAAATCATATGAGTGGGGCCTCCCGAGTGACGCAGAGGTCTAAGCAGTCATGTGTGGAGGACGCATGTCTCGACCTTCGCCTCTCCTGGGCCCATTGCAGTGACGAGACAAGAGTTTAACTACCAATTGGATATCACAAAACTGAGAAGAATATGTGCTAAATAAAAAAAGGATACAAAATGCACCTTTTATTTGAGGGCATTTTCATTTCTGTTTCACCATTTAGAAATGAACATATTTATGTCCAGTTGAAGTCGGAAGTTTACATACACTTAGGTTGGAGTCATTAAAACTTGATTTTCAACCACTCCACAAATGTCTTGTTAACTATAGTTTTGGCAAGTCGGTTAGGACATCTACTTTGTGCATGACACAAGTAATTTTTCCAACAATTGATTACAGACAGATTATTTTACTTGTCATTCACTGTATCACAATTCGAGTGGGTCAGAAGTTTACATACACTAAGTTGACTGTGCCTTTACAGCTTGGAAACTTCCAGAAAATTATGTCATGCCTTAGAAGCTTCTGAAAGGCTATTTGACATAATTTGAGTCAATTGGAGGTGTACTGGTGGATGTATTTCAAGGCCTACCTTCAACCTCAGTGCCTCTTTGCTTGACATCATGGGAAAATAAAAATAAATCAGCCAAGACGTCAGAAAAAATGTATCGTAGACCTCCACAAGTCTGGGTCATCCTTGGGCAATTTCCAAACGCCTGAAGGTACCGCGTTCATCTGTACAAACAATAGTACGCAAGTATAAACAGCATGGGACCACGCAGCTGTCATACCGCTCAGGAAGGAGACACGTTCTGTCTCCTAGAGATGAACGTACTTTGGTGCGAAAGGTGCAAATCAATCAATCCCAGAACAACAGCAAATGACCTTGTGAAGATGCTGGAGGAAACAGGTACAAAAGTATCTATATCACAGTAAAACGAGTCCTATATCAACATTACCTGAAAGGCCGCTCAGCAAGGAAGAAGCCACTGCTCCAAAACTGCCATAAAAAAGCCAGACTATGGTTTGCATATGCACATGGGGACAAATATTGTACTTTTTGTAGAAATGTCCTCTGGTCTGATGAAACAAAAATAGAACTGTTTGGCCATAATGACCATCGTTATTTTTGGAGGACAAAGGGGGAGGCTTGCAAGCCGAAGAACACCATCCCAACCATGAAGCACGGGGGTGGCAGCATTATCTTGTGGGGGTGCTTTGCTGCAGGAGGGACTGGTGCACTTCACAAAATAGATGGCTTCATGGAGGAAAATGATGTGGTTATATTGAAGAAACATCTCAAGACATCAGTCAGGAAGTTAAAGCTTGGTCGCAAATGGGTCTTCCAAATGGACAATGACCCCAAGCGTACTTCCAAAGTTGTGGCAAAATGGCTTAAGGACAACAAAGTCAAGGTATTGGAGTGGCCATCACAAAGCCCTGACCTCAATCCCATAGACAATTTGTGGGCAGAACTGAAAAAGCATGTGCGAGCAAGGAGGCCTACAAACCTGATTCAGTTACACCAGCTCTGTCAGGAGGAATGGGCCAAAATTCACCCAACTTATTGTGGGAAGCTTGTGTAGGCTACCTGAAATGTTTGACCCAAGTTAAACAATTTAAAGGCAATGCTACCAAATACTAATTGAGTGTATGTAAACTTCTGACCCACTGGGAATGTGGTGAAAGAAATAAAAGCTGAAATAAATCATCTCTACTATTATTCTGACATTTCACATTCTTAAAATAAAGTGGGGATCCTAACTGACCTAAAACAGGGGATTTTTACTGGGATTAAATGTCAGGAATTGTGAAAAACTGGTGTATGTAAACTTCCGTATGTAAACTTCCGACTTCAACTGTATCTAGTCCCCCCCATTTGAATTTGTCATAAGTATACGGACAAATTCACGTATAGTGTATTAAAGTGGTCAAACATTTAGTATTTTGGTCCCATATTCCTACAGTAGCACACAATGACTACACCAAGCTTGTGACGCTACAAACTTTTTGGATGCATTTGCAGTTTGTTTTGGTTGAGTGTCAGATTATGTTGTGCCCAATATAAATTAATGGTAAATAATGTATTGTGTCATTTTGGAGTCACTTTTATTGTAAATAAGAATAGGTCTCTGAACACTTCTACATTAACACTTTATACTCGTTCCCGCATACGGGTCGAAAATTTCAGATTTGGACACTGATAAGAGCCTAAATTGGAAGGCAGTGGCTGTACAGTAACATGCTATACATTACGTCAGAGCTCAAAGTCTCCTCTTCACAGCGCAGTATTGGTATTAACTGACAGCGGTTCTGAACTTGAGTACTTCACGTGACAAGAAGTTGACCCCATCCCTCCTGTTTTTTTGCAAAAGTTTTGTCATCAGAGTGAGGGAAATGCTGTAAACAAAGAAGAGTCGATGTACTTTGAAAGATGAGACGTTGAGGATTATAATAAATACCGCTTTGATGTCATACAAGCAAGCCAAATGTGCACTTCACATTTCCATATCATAAAACTAATGTAATATATACTGTCAATGTTTATGATCACTATGCTTTATGTTCAGTTACAAGATGACATGGCTTCATACCCTGCATTGTTCTGAACAGTTGTTCTGAACAGAATAAGCCTACAGCAGCTTGCAAAAGTATTCACTCCCTTCACATTTTTCCTATTTTGTTGCCTTACAACCTGGAATTAAAATGGATTTTTGGGGGGTTTGTATCATTTGATTTACACAACATGCCTACCACTTTGAAGATGCAAACTATTTTTTGGGTGAAAGAAACATGAAATAAGACAAAAAACTGAAAACTTGAGCGTGCATACCTATTCACCCCCCAAAGCCAATACTTTGTAGAGCCACCTTTTGCAGCAATTACAGCTGCAAGTCCCTTGGGGAATGTTTCTATAAGCTTTGTACATCTAGCCACTGGGACTTTTGCCCATTCTTCAAGGCAAAACTGCTCCAGCTCCTTCAAGTTGGATGGGTTCCGCTGGTGTGCAGCAATCTTTAAGTCATAACACAGATTCTCAATTGGACTGAGGTCTGTGCTTTAACTAGGCCATTCCAAGACATTTAAATGTTTTCCCTTAAACCACTTGAGTGTTGCTTTAGCAGGATGCTTAGGGTCATTGTCCTGCTGGAAGGTGAACCTCCGTCCCAGTCTCAAATTTCCCTGTATTTAGCACCATTCATCATTCCTTCAATTCTGACCAGTTTCCCAGGCCCTGCTGATGAAAAACATCCCCACAGCATGAGGCTGCCACCACCATGCTTTACTGTGGGGATGGTATTCTCGGGGTGATGAGAGGTGTTGGGTTTGCACCAGACATAGCATTTTCCTTGATGGCTAAAAACTACATTTTTGTCTCATCTGACCAGAGTACCTTCTTCCATATCTTTGGGGAGTCTCCCACATGCCTTTTGGCGAACACCAAACGTGTTTGCTTAGTTTTTTCTTTAAGCAATGGCTTTTCTGGCCACTCTTCCGTAAAGCCCAGCTCTGTGGAGTGTACAGCTTAGTGGTCCTATGGACAGATACTCCAATCTCCGCTGTGGAGCTTTGCAGCTCCTTCAGGGTTATCTTTGGTCTCTTTGTGCCTCTGATTAATGCCCTCCTTGCCTGGTCAGTGAGCTTTGGTGGGCGGCCCTCTCTTGGCAGGTTTGTTGTGGTGCCATATTCTTTCCATTTTTTAATAATGGATTTAATGGTGCTCCATGGGATGTTCAAAGTTTGATATTTTTTTATAACCCAACCCTGATCTGTACTTCTCCACAACTTTGTCCCTGACCTGTTTGGAGAGCTCCTTGGTCTTCATGGTGCCGCTTGCTTAGTGGTGTTGCAGACTCTGGGGCCTTTCAGAACAGGTGTATATATACTGAGATCATGTGACAGATCATGTGACACTTAAATAAAGTCTACCTGTGTGCAATCTATCTAATTATGTGACTTCTGAAGGTAGTTGGTTGCACCAGATCTTATTTAGGGGCTTCATAGCAAAGGGGGTGAATACATATGCACACACCACTTTTCCGTTTTTTTATTTTTTATAATTTGAAGCAAGTTTTTTTTTTTACTTGACCAATTTGGACTATTTTGTGTATGTCTATTACATGAAATCCAAATAAAATCAATTGAAATTACAAATTGTAATGCAACAAAATAGGAAAAACGGGGATGAATTCATCCCCAAGGGGGATGAATACTTTTGCAAGGCACTGTATGTTTGTTGTATTGTGAAGAAATTTTGCAGGGAACACGCATCGGAATGCACTGGTGACTATGTTATGCGCACCAAAATTATGATCTGCTTCTCTGAATTGCCTTGTGAAAGCCTAACACTGTAATATCGTATTTTGTAACTTAGCTAGCCATGTTAGCAATAGAACACACTTCAAATGATGCCCACTTCAGCAGATTGCGATTTATAATGAACCATTTTTGGAATGCGTAAACAACAGTAATTGTGTGATGGCGGGTTATGCAGAGCTGTATTCCAAAGAAAACTACAAGTCTGCTTGCTCTAGTTCCTCAACAGCACAGTTAGGAGAGCTCAAATTAGCACCTCATAGTTGAAGACTCTTCTTTTCAGTCATTGAAATTAGGTAGGAACGGTGCACACTTTGGAGAGGTGTGTGGCCACTTGGTGACACCAGTTAGACCTCTCACTCAAACTCTTGTCATTTGTTTGTCTTATGTTGCACGTACCCCAAGTTTACCACTGAATGCATCCAATTCCTACGAGCATAAATGGTTAATGTGGATGCTACCATGATTACAGATAATCTGGATTGAATCATGAATAATGATGAGTGAGAAAGTTACAGATGCACAGATATGATGCCTCAAAAACAGGCTAACCTCTCACCATTAGCAATAACAGGGGAGGGAGGGTAAGCCTTTTTTGGGGGGTATATTTATGCATCCATAACTTTCTCACTCATCATTATTAACGATTCATTCCTGATTATCCATAATCATGGGAGTATCCACATTAATGTAGTGTTCAGAAACATATTCTATTCTTATTTACAATAAGTGACTTCAAAAATGCGTGAAACCTTTTTGCAGAGTATCCTTCAACTTCCCATTGCTTGAGAATTGATCGAAAGCAATTACTGAGATGCTACAGTGCCCATAATCAATACACAACAGAAGCTCAACAGTATTCTGATCGATAATTCGGGCTGGGTTTCCACTAAGTTAACATATGGAATTGTTTAAAGATGATTATACCAAGGATCATTTGGCAATTTGATTTTGGAATTTTAGGACCCCTGTAGGTATATTAAAAAAAAAAAAAAAACATTGAATTTGGCCTTACTGCTATTAGCCCATCGAAACACATTGAATAACAGATAGTCCTCACTGCTATTAGCCCATAGAAACACATTGAACAGATTCATACATGAAAAAAACAATAGTCCAAAAATAAATCAAAAGGAAGTTTGTTTTGAAGTGTCTGTCCTATATCTGAGAGATATAAGAAAGATCAGGAAAAAAAAAAAATTGTGTCTAATGACATGTACACCTTTGACGTGGAAATGTCCTATTCACTTCCATTCATTTTTCGAACACCATCATATTCATGAGAGTCTCAGCTTTCCATAGAGGGGTAATATTAGTGTGTAGCCCAAAACATTCAGACACTATTATAATTTTTATTGGTCGCGTACACAGTTTAGCAGATGTTATATTGGACGCAGTGAAATGCTAACGTTACTAGCTCCTAACAATGCAGTAAAATGTCAAACAAGTACACAAATAATTTACCTTGCCCAAAAAGTTCATAAAGAAATGTCGGAACGAATCCAATTAACAACCCAATAGCACTGTAACAATCTTTTCGGCTGTAGGTAATAATACAAACAATTCTGAGCAAATAATAATAATTCCCTTCTATTATATGAGGCACAGGAGGAGACAAATGCTGTGCAGCAGAGAGGTTTTAACTTTGGCTACTAACCATTGCAAAGTGATAACCCAGTCTCTTCCCATAACCGACCACAATACTGGCACACTTTGGCATTGCTTGGCTACTGAGAGAACCACTGAGTGTCAATATACCAAGGAGAGGAGAAGAGGAGTGGAGAGTATAGATCGCCGAAAAGCAAGTAGCTGATAATGAAAGAGGGGTAGAGAGATGGGCAGGAGAGGCGCAAGAGGAGAGGGTGAGAGGAGTGGAGAGAGAGAAGAGGTAAGCAGCAGAGAAGAAGAGGAAGGTAAAGGAACGAGAGATGAGGAGCGAGTAAGAGAGCTGGAAGGATGAGGAGGGTGGGGAGTTCGAATGAGAGAGAGCTAATGTGTCAAAAACACAAAAATGAGAAGAGAGAGAACTCCCTACCTCGATCCTGCTAATGGCTCTGTGTCAAAGTTGTGAGAAGAAGAAGAGAAAGAAAGCAGAGCGAGGGGGGCACTCTCCCTGTTCGCCTCCCTGAAAATTCCTGCTGCGACACTTGTGCCAACAGGCAGGCAGACGGGCAGGCAGGACGCCCCTGCGCTACGTCTCATTCTGCTTCTCATTTTGATAGAAAGGGGAGGGTGTGTGCGAGTGTGTAAGAAAGTGTGTGTGCATGTGTGTGTTTGGGGAAAGAGAATCAATGTCATTCTTTCAACTTCAGACACAGGGCAGGAGGCAGGAATTAGAAAAAATCCCTTTGAAGGTGGAAGATTTCTGCTGTGGAAGTCTGGACTGCTCATTCATCGCATATCAAAGCATGGTATGGCTCAGCAAAATTCAGCACAGCCCAGCATAGCCCTATACAGCCAATGTCTGCCAAACATAGCATGGCATAGGCCAGCACAGTTCAACACAATCTCCCACATCTGTCCACATCTCAATATTCAAATTAGACTGCACTGAAGTCTCATGACAGGCTGCCCTCACAAAATAGGTTTCTAACCTCAAAAGGTCTTTCCTGGTTAAATAAAGGTTAAATAAATATGAAAGCAAATTCAAGAAAGTCCTCCATTCATTTTGCTTGCACCCATCTATAACCTATCCTGTTTTCTGATCAGTGCAGTTGAAGGGCAGAAAATCACTCAGTCAACTTACCTACAAGTGAAAAATAAACTTGTTTGTTCATTCTCCATCTGTTCCCATTCTCACTAACTAACATGTACCCTCTCATTAGCTGTTAGTTGGAGCAGGATGTAACTAGGTTGCAGGGTGATCATCATTTAGTCACACAGAGGGCTTCCATCATTTTCAGGACACACGCCACAGTGTGACGCAAACACACACAGGCCACTTGACAGCAATGAGAGCCATCCACACACACAGCAGCCCTTCATGATCTGAAAGCCTCTCACGCAGCAGCCCTTCATGATCAAAGCGACAGGGCTCTCTCCATTTGGGCGACCGATATGGGCTTCCCAATTGCTTTCAAACAGCAAATCTAAAGAGCTGCAATACGCATGTCATTACACCGACACCTTCTCTAGAAGGTTCTGATCTGATATAAACGGAAGCAAGTGATGATGATGAATATGCAATGGATCAGTCACTTCGAGTCAACCAGCCCTAACAGGGGCGCAGTCCTGCATGTAACATCAGTCACCATGAAATGTAACTTCCGCTGCGCATTGCTAAGCAATAGCCTTTGATTAGTGATCCAGCAGGCTTCAATACAAAGCACAGTAACAGGGAAGTGGTCAGAGAGAGCCAGTAAGATGCACTACATGAACAAAAGTTTGTGGACACCTGTTTGTCGAGCATCTCATTCCAAAATCATGGGCATTATTATGGCATTGGTCCCCCCTTTTCTGCTATAACAGTCTCCACTCTTCAGGGAATGCTTTTCACTAGATGTTGGACCATTACTGTGGGGACTTGCTACCATTCAGCCACAAGAGCATTAGTGAGGTCGGGCACTGATGTTGAGCGATTAGGCCTGGTTCGCAGTTGGCATTCCAATTCATCTCAAAGGTGTTCAATGGGGTTGAGGTCAGGGCTGTATGCAGTCAAGTTCTTCCACACCAACCTCGACAAACCATTTTTGAATGGACCTGGCTTTGTGCACAGGGGCATTGTCATGCTGAAACAGGAAAGGGCCTTCCCCAAACTGTTGCCACAAAGTTGGAAGCACAGAATCGTCTGGAATGTCATTGTATGCTGTAGCGTTTAGATTTCCCTTCACTGGAACTAAGGGTCCTAGCCCGAACCATAAGAAACTGCCCCAGACCATTTTTCATCCTCTACCAAAATCTACATTTGGCACTATGCATTCGGGCAGGTATCGTTCTCCTGGCATCCACCAAACCCAGATTCGTCCGTCTCTGTGAATTAATATGACAGTGAGAGAAATCACTTTTAAAGAATATACTGTAAATATCTCCAACAAGTAGGATGAGCTTTTCGGAGGAAAATAGAGACTTTATGAAAAGGCTCCATTGTGCACATCTATTCAAACTGTTGTTGAGAAATAGGGTATTAGCAAGGTTTTGCCTAGAGTTATTTATATATTCTGCCAGTGTTGGTTCCCTTAATGCTTTCACCGTGTTCATAAAACTAGAAGGGCAAAATACACCCACCACTGTTCTACTTTCTGTCCTCGTCTTTCAACCAATAACTAGACCTGAAAACTAGCTGGCCAATCAATGTCATCAATTGATCCAAGACCAGCTCAGTAAATCCCTACCATTGTGACAATGTGTTGTCATAATGCTGCATCAAATGTACATGATCCTAGGGGCACTGGCAAACACAATGTAAGTAACTTAATGTATGTGCCCCTAATTGCACCGAATACTTCTGTTTATCCTACAGCTATTGTCAGCAGTAATCATGAGCCTATAAACAAGAGTTACACTGTTAGCACTGAGGCGGTGTGCAATAGTAGGAAGACCACTTTATGCAGCTCACCCTGCACTATCAGCTCCAATGTAAATAACATGAGGTCTACTTCTGATAAGCTTCCCAGTAAAGCTTCCCAGTAAAGCATTAAAAACAATCAAGCAACCCAGAAAAGTGCTAAAAATAGCCAATATTAACAGCCTGAGAAACAAGGTCCATGAAGTCAATAACTTGCATGTAACAGATGACATTCATATTCTGACTATCTCTGAAACTCACTTAGATAATACCTTCGATGATACAGTGGTAGAATTACATGGTTATAACATCTACCGAAAAGACAGAAATGCCAACGGGGGCGGTGTTGTGGTCTATATTCAGAACCACATTCCTGTAAAGCTTTGAGACGATCTAATGTTAAATACTGTTGAAGTAATATGGCTACAGGTGCATCTGCCTTACCTTAAGCCCATTCGTACGGGAAGCTGCTATAGGCCAAGTGTTAACAGTCAGTATCTGGATAATGCGTGTGAAATGCTTGATAATGTATTTGATATCAATAGAGAAGTATATTTTCTGGGTGATTTAAATATTGACTGGCTATCATCAAGCTGCCCACTCAAGAAAAAACTTCAAACTGTAACCAGTGCCTGCAACCTGGATCAAGTTGTCAGTCAACCTACCAGGGTAGTTAAAAACAGAACAGGAACTAAATCATCAACATGTATTGATCACATCTTTACTAATGCTGCAGACATTTGCTTTAAAGCAGTATCCAAATCCATAGGATGTAGTGATCACAATATAATAGCCATATCTAGAAAAACCAAAGTTCCAAAGGCTGGGCCTAATATAGTGTATTCGAGGTCATACAATAAGTTTTGTAGTGATTCATATGTTGATGATGTAAAGAATATTTGCTGGTCTGTGGTGTGTAATGAGGAACGTCCAGACGCTGCACTTGAAACATTTATGAAATTGCTTATTCCAGTTACTAATAAGCACACACCAATTAAGAAAATGACTGTAAAAACTGTTAAGTCCCCTTAGATTGATGAGGAATTTAAAAATGGTATGGTTGAGAGGGATGAGGCAAAGGGTATGGCAATTAAGTCTGGCAGCCCAACTGATTGGAAAACATGCTGCAAATTAAGAAATCATGTGACTAAACTAAATAAAAATAAACTATACTATGAAACAAATAAAAATTATATAAAGAATGATAGTAAAAAGCTTTGGGGCACCTTAAATAAAAATCTTTGGGGAAAAAGCCAACTCGGCTCCTTCATTCATTGAATCAGATGGTTCATTCATTACAAAGCCCACTGATATTGCCAACTACTTTAATGACTTTTTCATTGGCAAGATAAGAAAACTTCGCCATGACATGCCAGCAACAAACGCTGACACTACACATCCAAGTATATCTGACCAAATTATGAAAGACAAGAATCGTACTTTTGAATTCCGTAAAGTCAGTGTGGAAGAGGTGAAAATTTTTTGTTGTCTATCAACAATGACAAGTCACCGGGGTCTGACAACTTGGATGGAAAATTACTGAGGATAATATGGGCCTATATTGCCACTCCTATTTGCCACATCTTCAATTTAAGTCTACTAGAAAGTGTGTTTCCTCAGGCCTGGAGGGAAGCTAAAGTCATTCCGCTACCTAAAAATAGTAAAGCCCCCTTTACTGGCTCAAATAGCCCACCAATCAGCCTGTTACCAACCCTTAGTAAACTTCTGGAAAAAATTGTGTTTTACCAGATACAATGCTATTTCACAGTTAACAAATTGACAACAGAATTTCAGCATGCTTATAGAGAAGGACACAACAACCACAGCACTTACACAAATTACTGATGATTGGCTGAGAGAAATTTATGATAAAATGATTGTGGGGGCTGTCTTGTTAGACTTCAGTGCAGCTTTTGACATTATTGATTATAGTTTGCTGCTGGAAAAACATATGTGTTATGGCTTTACACCCCCTGCTATAATGTGGATAAATAGTTACTTGTCTAACAGAACACAGAGGGTGTTCTTTAATGGAAGCCTCTCAAATATAATCCAGTTAGAATCAGGAATTCCCCAGGGCAGCTGTTTAGGCCCCTTGCTTTTTACATTTTTTACTAACAACATGCCACTGACTTTGAGTAAAGCCAGAGTTTCTATGTATGCGGACGACTCAACACTATACATGTCAGCTACTACAGTGACTGAAATGACTGCAACACTTAAAGCGTTGCAGTTAGTTTCAGAGTGGGTAGCAAGGAATACGTTAGCCCTAAATATTTCTAAAACTAAAAGCATTGCATTTGGGACAGAAAATTCACTAAACCCTAAATCTCAACTAAATCTTGTAATAAATGATGTGGAAATTGGGCAAGTTGAGATGACTAAACCGCTTGGAGTAACCCTAGATTGCTCTCAGTTGGTAGAGCATGGTGTTTGCAACGCCAGCATGGTGTGTGCAACGCCAGGGTTGTGGGTTTGATTCCCACGGGGGGCCAGTACAAAAATGTTTTTTTTTTAAATGCATGAAATGAAATGTATGCATTCACTACTGTAAGTCGCTCTGGATAAGAGCGTCTGCTAAATGACTAAAATGTAAAAAATGTAAACTGTCATGGTCAAAACATATTGATACAGTAGTAGCTAAGATGGGGAGAAGTCTGTCTATAATAAAGCGCTGCACTGCCTTATTAACAACACTATCAACAAGGCCCTAGTTTTGTCGCACCTTGACTACTGTTCAGTCATGTGGTTAGGTGCTCCAAAAAGGACTTTGCAATTGGCTCAGAACAGGGCAGCACGGCTGGCCCTTGGATGTACATAGAGAGCTAATATTAATAATACGCATGTCAATCTCTCCTGGCTCAAAGTGGAGGAGAGACTGACTTCATTACTACTTTTATTTATGAGAAGTATTGACATGTTGAATGCACCGAGCTGTCTGCTTAAACTACTGGCACACAGCTCGGACACCCATGCATACCCCACAAGACATACCACAAGAGGTCTCTTCACAGTCCCCAAGTCCAGAACAGACTATGGGAGGCACACAGTACTACATAGAGCCATGACAACATGGAACTCTATTCCACATCAAGTAACTGATGCAAGCAGTAAAATTAGATTGAAAAAACAGATAAAAAAACACCTTATGGAACAATGGGGACTGTGAAGCAACACAAACAGGCACAGACACATGCATACACACACACACATGGATTTAGTACAGTAGATATGTGGTAGTGGTGAAGTAGGGGCCTGAGGGCACACAGTGTGTTGTGAAATCTGTGAATGTATTGTAATGTTTTTAAAAATGTAGAAACTGCCTTAATTTTGCTGGTCCCCAGGAATAGTAGCTGCTGCCTTGGCTAATGGGGATCCATAAAAAATACAAATAGCTCACCCAATAAAGAAAAATCAGCATGTAGTTCTTAAGGAATGGGCTCAAGGACCACCAACCTAAGGTGTTTTCAAGTTCACAGTGTCTCCCAATGGCCAGCTAAAGCCAGGTCTTACCCAGGTTGCTGTAGGTGGCACTGCAGGAGCTGGATGCTGGCGAGTGGGAGTGGCCATCCTCCTCCTCCGGGTCAACCAGGCTGGGACTGCTCTCGCTGGCCAAGGCCGGGGTGGCAGCCAGGATGACGCTCTCCTCCATAGGGGACAGTAGCTCCAGTTTGGCGGGTAGGGAGGACGCGGTGGGCATCTCCCCCTCGGATATGTTGGCATCACATGGCACCTGGCTGCAGGGCAAAGGAAAGAGAGATGGCAAAGCTTAGAGAGCGGGTAAAGGTTGTACCAGAATAGAGATGGTACTAGCACCTCATATACAAAGATGGAGGAACATGAAGCAGTGTTTTAATATGAATGAACATGAATTGCCTACAGGGGGGCTTAGAAAGGCATAGGAGAAAGTGAGGCTTGTGTCACAATGCCAAAAGGACAGTAAGTGACTTGTGTGGAAGATTACACGAAGAGTCAGGAGCAAAGGGGTAACATTTCTGGTGGCTCATGAGAGCTGACTAAAGGAAGACAGGGAGTTGGAAAGGAAGAGAGGAGCATTGTGGTAAGGGTGATGAAAAGGGTGTCATAGGAATGTGCTAGATTTAAATGTGTTGTTAGCATCTTTTAATGAGATCCCTGCCAGCCCTGTATGTGTGTGTGTGTAAAAATGCATAAGAATGTGTTTTTACAGCAATGTCTAAAAATAATTTGATTAATTTCATTTATCCTGAGCAAGGTATTCATCCATCTGTATATCTCAAATATATGCTCACTGTGTATTATCTGATGACCGAGATCGACATAAAACTACCCCATGCATGGATTGATATGGTAATCTAAATGTCATAATATGTGGAAATACTTGCGTCTAAACTGCAACTTTAACTCATATGGATGAATATACTGTATATTAATACAGAGCATTCAGAAAGTATTCAGACCTTGATTTTTTCCCACATTTTGTTACGTTACAGCCTTATTCTAAAATTGCATTTTTTCCCCTTAGCAATCGACACACAAAACCCGATAGCAGGTTTTTAGACATTTTTGCAAATGTATCAAAATAAAAACAGAAATACCTGATTTACATAAGTATTCAGACCCTTTGCTTTGAGACTCGGAATTGAGCTCAGGTGCATCCTGTTTCCATTGAACAACATTGAGATGTTTCTAGAACTTCATTGGAGTCCAACTGTTGTAAATTCAATTGATTGGACATGATTTGGAAAGGCACACACCTGTCTTTATAAGGTCCCACAGTTGACAGTGTATGTCAGAGCAAAAACCAAGCCATGAGGTCGAAGGAATTGTCCGTAGAGCTCAGAGACAGGATTGTGTCGAGGCACAGATCTGGGGAAGTGTACCAAGGCATTGTAGGTCCCCAATTACACAGTGGCTTCCCTCATTCTTAAACGGAATAAGTTTGGAACCACCAAGACTCTTCCTACAGTAGCGTTGTCCGGGTTAGGGAAGGGTTTGGCCGGGGTAGGCCGTCATTGTAAAATAAGAATTTGTTCTTAACTGACTTGCCTAGTTAAATAAAAATAAATAAATTAACCCTGGTCGCCCTAATGACAACATCCAAACTGTCAAGGCTATGGTGTAATGTTTTGACTGACAGACACGAGGTCCTGGTCAGGAAATACACTGAATGCACTACAGAAAAACGGTCCATTATTATTACAGCACTTGCTGAAACGAAGACAGAGGTCTGAGGACACCAATGAGTCAAAACGACGGAACGTACATTCAAATGTAATTTACAACAAGCAGGCTAGAGATTGAACGTGTGCAAGGTCAATTTCATGTCTGTGTTCCAGCTGACCAACAGCAGTCTACAGGCCAGTTGCATATTCATTATTTAGGTGTACTTGCTAAAGGCAAAGCACAACTATAGATTTCTTACATATGCATGTTATTATTTGATTTATTTAACATGCTCTAGAGCTTAAACAATTTAATCCATTAACATGAAACCAACTTCAAATGTCCAGAGTGGCCCAACTCTGATTGCTTAAGAAAATATTTTTGATACCATTTATACTTCTTGAACTACAACAATATTTAAATGAACTCCCAATTCATTCAATAGAAAACAAAGGCCCATAGACTTCAATGTTAAATAAAGAAAATATTCTCTACCCATCTCCTCCTACACCGTTCATACTGGCCTAAATAAGATAGTATCAAATATCCTTTGACAAGCTATGCATACTTTTGGAACTAGAACCATTTTCAGTTAGAGTAAGTTAGCATAACATAACTCACCAACTATAACTCTTGAATTGTTCAAGCTAGAGACACCAAACCAATGTTCTCATGTTCAGGCTGTCCTAACGTCAAAATCTTAAACTTATCAACTATAACTATACACATTTGCTCAAATTAGCATAAAATAACTCACCAACAGTGACTCCTGAACCGTTTAAGCTAGAGACACCAAACCAACTTTCACATATTCAGGCTATCCTAACTTCCAATCCGTAAAAATCTTCATCAAATGTAACTATGTAAATGTGCATAAAATAACTAAACAACAGTAACTCTTGAACCGTTCAAGCTAGAGACACCAAACTGACTTTCTCGTGTTCAGGCTATCCTAACTGTGGTAATTAGCATAAATCAGGTATAAAACATAATGGATTCAATGCCAAAAATAAAAACACAGTGGTAGACATTTTAAATGCTATCACTTTTTAACCATTTCAGCTACAAACATTAAAAAGACATTAACATTTTCTAAACTTTTCAAAACCATAAATACTTTTAAACAAGCTAGCAAGCACACCGCATTTTCTTCAGGAAACACACCTTTCTAATTATTATTATTATCTACTATGTCATTACAAAAATAGTGTCTTCTCTGTACTGCCTTCAAAGAACCTGCGCATTGAAATGTTTTTTTTTGGGACAGGTTATTCAGGAAAAGTTAGGAGTTCAAGCTGAGACAGGTCAGAGCGCAGGGTCTCCAGCGCAGGCTACTGACGCTAGGTCTCCTTTAGAGGACAAAAGAGGAAAGTATAGCAATAGGTAGTGCATCTAAACATTCACAGAATAACGCAGAGATGGATAGTAATATTTCTGAAACAGGTTAGTGAACTCAAGTGTTTTATTAGATTTGTGAAAATACAGGGTGGAATATCAACCAATATCAATCTTGGTTTCATCAGACCAAAGAATCTTGTTTCTCATGGTCGGAGAGTCTTTAAGTGCCTTTTAGCAAACTCCAAACAGGCTGTCATGTGCCTTTTACTGATAAGTGGCTTTCGTCTGGCCACTCCCATAAAGGCCTGATTGGTGGAGTGCTACAGGATAGGGAGGGATGTATTTTCTGTTTGTCTAGATTGTCAGACTATTTATTGTGGTGTTGAAAACGCAAACCATGATATTGAAGTGCCAAAAGTCGGTATGTTTTGTTTATTGGTTGTGTGGTGCATTGGCACAGAAACCTGTTGGTGGAAAATGTGTTGCATATATGTAATATAATTAGACATATGCCATCAGAATGTTGAAAATCTGATTTCCCCCTAGCTGAATATAGTCTGCAACTGGCTCTGATAGTGAAGTAATGAAACAGGCAGGGAGAGTGAGCTCGTCTGTGGCGGTCAGCGAACCCTCAACCTTCTGGCCCGTAGCCCTGCGTGGCATCAACTGTGCCACAAAGGCAAAGTAAATATCCACATTTATATATGAACAATACTCTATCACCTATTCTGCCTTCCTCTTGTGATGATTTAGTCGATAAATTAAATAGCAAATTAAGGGAAATCATCGATGCCACAGCTCCAGTCAAATTGAATAACGCCACATCCAAACAGAGAGCCCCTCAGATGAGTGAGGAAACTAATCAATTAAAGAGAAATTACAGAAAGGCAGAGCAGAAGTGGATTAAGTCAAAGTTGAAGGTCCATTATAATATCTGAGAAAGCAACTTGGCTTATATAACAAGTCAATTAGAAATGCCAGACGGGCTCATTTTTCTAACTTGATCACCATTAATCAGAATAATTAGAGAATGCTCTTCTCCACCATTGATGGCCTGATAAATCCTAACCCCACAAGCCTGTGTGTACTTTTTTCCACATCTAAATGTGATGTGTTTGCGACATCTTTTAGAGATACGATAACAAACATTAGGCTGGGTATCAGTCATGCAAAGCCACTGTGGATTTATTTTCTCTGGTTGACACAGACATGGTCAGGAAAGTGATATCACAACTTAAGCCTTCTAACCTGCCTCCTCGATCCTATTCCCACCACCTTCAACAAAACAGTTTTTAATTGCATATCTGAAGTGCAAGCTATTGTTAAAAACTGCTATGGTGAAACACCTTCTGAAGAAAAGTCTATTAGATTCTTCAACACTTAGCTGCACAGAGACAGTCTTCGTTAAAGTGGTACATGATCTTGGAGCCAACACAGATGCCAATCAGCTCTCTGTCCTTGTACTCTTGGATTTAAGTGCTGCATTCGACACTGTTGAACATGTCCTTCTGGACAGACTGGAAAGGTAGGTTAGCCTCTCCGGTCCAGTTCTAAATTGGTTTAGGACGTACTTAACCGGTCAAGAGTTTGTCATCACCCTTGGTGAACATAACTCAGAAAATACATATCACATGTGGCATTACATAAGGTTTGATTTGGGGTTCGGTACTGTTCAGTGTATATATGTTACCCCTTGGCAGCGTTATCAGAAAGCACAGCATTGATTTTCACTACTACGCAGACAATACACAACTTTACATTTCTGTGTCATCAGAGGATTTTAGCTCCACGGATTCATTATTAGACTGTATTAGTGATTTAAATACTGTGATGGCTCACAACTTCCTCCAGCTAAATCAAGACAAGACCGAGGTACTATTGGAGCCACAGCACAGAGAGAGAATCTGGACGCACATTTTAAAACACCAGGTAAAAGAAAACCTAGGTGTATTTTAGATTTTGAACTCAATTTCAAAGAATGTGACCAAAATAGCTTTTTACCACCTGAGGAACATTGCCATGGTGCGGACCGTTTCTCTCTCAGGCTGATACAGAGAGACTAATCCATGCTTTTATTGCAAGCAGGCTTGACTACTGTAATGTCAACCGCAAAACAGAATGCTGCAGCACAAGTACTGACCAAGACCAGACATAGAGCACACATTACACCGGTTTTAAAGTCTGGCTGCACTGGCTGCCTGTGAGTTTTAGGATTCATTTAAATATTCTTCTATTGGTTTTTAAATCAATCCACGATTGTGCACGCCAATACATGTCAGACATGCTATTTATTTATGTACCCAGTAGGTCCCTCAGGTCCTCTGGCACTGGCCTTTTAACTATCCCAGAGCCTAGGACCAAGAGGCATGGAGAGGCAGCCTTTAGTTATTATGCCCTGTAAAAATATAAGTCTCATCATAAAGCGTGCTGCTTACAAATAACAAGGCCTGCAGTTATCTGCAGTAAGGAGGCGGCTTATAAGTCAGTATAGAGAATATTTTTGAAAAATCTTCCTGAGCAAGGATTAACAATCAAGAGAAATTATCTTTTTTTAAGACAGATTTAAATCAATTACCTGATGGCCTTGCAATGGAGGGCAGTCCCGGTGGTAGATGGTCTGACGTCTTGGTTCTCCTCTGGGGACAGCAGAGACGTTTCTCTGCATTCCTCCACCCGCAGTTCCCCCTCCCAGTCACCGGAGGCGCTGCCGTCTGGCTTGTAGGTGAATATGATTGTGGGTTTCTGACTGGGGTCCTCGTTCTTGGCCTCAGAAAACCAGTGGTGGCGTTGGATGGGCGGAGGTGGCAGCATGTGGATGACCGTCCCGTCTAGCCCCACCAGCTTGCCCTTCTTCGTCTCCTTCTGTGCCTTCTCCCGCTGTTCGTCCTCATCCTTCCGCCGGCGGAAGAAGCTCTTGAAGGAGATCCAGCGTTTGGGCTTGGCGCTCTCTGCCGCCACCCGTCTCCCCTCCCCTCCACCCGGGCTGGTCTCTCCATCACAGGGGCGCGAGGGGGAGCTGGAGGCGGCAGGCTTGGTCCAGTGGCCAAAGTGTCTCTGAAGGATGTTGGAGGCATAGTATGGTGAAGAGGTGGATCTGGGAGGGGGGAATGGAGCGTTGGGCTCTGACTTCGTGGGGCTGGACAGGGGCACGGCTGCTGAGGCACTCTGGGATTTGGGCAGCTGTTTAGAGGGTGTGTCCTTCCTGGGTTTGGACAGGCAGCTGTCAGTGGAGGAGAAAAGAGACTTGGGTCGACTGAGTGTTTCTTTGGTGGCATTGGGTGGGAGGGCATATAGCTCCTCGACACTGCAGGCTTTAGAATGTGGGGAAGGTGACTCTGGGGGAGACTGTGGGGGCTGGATAGAGGCAACAATCTGGGACAACACAGTGCTGGCCTTCTCCCGGTGGCCTGTCCCAGTGCCTGATGATGACAGAGGGAAGTCAGTGCTCCCCTCTTTGCTGGATGTTGTTTCCCCACTGATCTTGCGAGTGCGCCCACTAGTGGCTGAATTGGAGCTGCTTTTGGCCAAGATGGCAGCGACAGTGAGAAGAGTTGGAACAGCAATCGATGTGGCAGCTGAAGGAGAAAGAGAACCAGCAGCCATGCTCGCAGCTATAGTCAAGTCTTTAGTGGTTCTAGCGGTTAGCTCCTGGCTTATCAGGGCTGCTGCAGCGGCTTTCCTTTCTTCAGCAGCAGCTTTCTCTGATGCCGCTTTACCAATAGTTTTCTCTGTAGGAGGAGGTTGGACACTTTCTGAGGAGCCAATCTCCTCATAAGTGTGGCTAGCCACTCTCCCTTCCTTTGTTTGAGGCATCTCCCCACTTAGACCCAGGAAGCTCTTATACACCGCCAGGTTGTCGTAAGCACTTGGGTTGATGACGATAGGCACCTTGACGGCGTTCTTGGATCTGCGGGAGTATGTGGTATCATCCCGGATGATGATGGGGAAGGGGGGCATCCCTGCATTGTTGTAGCTATTGAACTTGATCTCGGACAGGTTAGGGGATTTCACAGGTACAGTCCGAGAGGAGGAGAGGCCAGCAATGGGAGAGGTTGGGGCCGACTTGTGGCTGCAGTGACGAGGTGGGACGGCAGGGCCAGATGTTCCAGTGGACTCCAGATCCACTTTGGCAATCTTCTGACGGGGACTGGTGCTAGACGTCCACACCTCCTGGTAGCGGATAGCACCTGGTTGCTTGCTGGCCTTGCCCTGGAAGACAAACGGTGTGGCGGATGTGGGGGAGATGGGAGATGATGGGGACATGGGTGAGGCTGGAGACAGAGGCTGGCATAAGGGGGAGATGGAGTAGGAAGAGGGGCTAATGGGAGTCTTTGGCTGTTTGGGAGTGCGTTCTTGGTTTTGTTCCTCTGGGCTAGCCATGGATGCAGACACGTCCACCACTGTGTAGGGCTTACAGATAAGATGCTTCTCCAGGTTAACCACACGGTAAGGTTTGGCTTGCTCCTCTGTGGGGCTGAAGCTGATCGTCACTGGCTGCCCTGGAAGAGCTTGAGGCATAGGTAAGCCCTCCCTGCTGTCCTGATCCTCCAAATGGATGGCGAGAACAGCCTTGTGGGTTTCCGTGACCTTGGGTGGACTGACAGCCTTCTGGGTCTGTTGCTCCTTGTCTGTACCAGCAGCCTGAAGGGCCGGTGTTCTGAAAGCTGTGGGGGAGTGCAGACCATTTCTCAGGGGGCCACAGGGAGCACTGCTGCTGCAGCTCGAAGTGGTGCGTAAGTCCTCCGGCAGCGATGATGAGGACTCTGGGGAAGTGGTGCACTCCGAATTGGAGAGAAAGCCGCTGCCCTGCAGGTCACCAGGGCCGTACGGAAGGATGCCGTGGCCTCCATTGGAGTCTGTGGAGGGGTATCCATTAAGGATCTCATCATAACTGTCGTCGTAGTCCACGGCGCAGATCCTCTGGAGTGAGCGGTTACGTAACGGTACAGTGTTCCACTTCTTCCCCTGGGCAAAGGGGACTGGGGAGAGTGTGGCGGCACGGAAGTTGGCGAAGCGCGGCTGGCCCCGCATACGGATCTCCATGGCTAGAAGTTCCTCGTCACTCTCATCCCAGCTCTCATGTTCATCGTCGTCGTTAACTTCACTTTCGTCATCTTCATCCTCATCATCATCCTCTCCTTCGCTGGAGAACTCAGGGTAGCAGAAGCGCCCTCCTTCGGTGCTGATGACCTCCATACTGTTGCTGAGGGACACCCGCTTTTGGGCAGCCCCTCCACTGCTGCTGCTGCTCCCAATGGCCAAGCAACCAGAAGCAGGGAGTCCTCTCTCTAAAGAGCGCTGGAAGGAGCTGCTGATGCGCCCCAAAAAGAGGTCCTTTGACCCGGACAAGGGGCTGGGGCTAGGGCCAGAGCCCAGGCCCGCAATCTCCTTGAGCATATCAGTCAAACCATTGTCATTCCCACGGGGTGCACGCCGACTGCGCTGCCTGTAACGCTCAATCTCCTCCCCGGCATATTCCCCTTCATTGTTATTAGGCCCGCCGGGCTTCTTGCGGTTCATCCCATTGCGAGTCCAGATGGTAAAGGCAGAGGTTTTGCTGGGTTCACCAGCGTCTGGTGGCCGATGTAGGTTGCCCTCCAAGTCCAGGTCGGCCGAAGAGCAGGAGAGCATCATGGTGGGCTTGACAGCGATTGTGGGCTTCTTAGCCACGGGAGGGCGGAAGTGGCCAGAGCGGGCTGAGACACTGTCACCGCCTCCCCTCTGGGAGCTGCTATCGTTGGGTCTAGTTCCAGCAGGGGGTTGGCTCTGTTGTTGGGAGGGTTGCTCAGGGGCAATCTTCTTCAGGCCACCCTCAGCCAGGCGGTGCAGGCTCTTGGGCTTAAAGCAGTTCTTGCACTCGCCTGGTTTCCACACGTGCTCCGTGAAGGTGTTGCAGGCGGACATGGCTGCTGTCCTGGTGAGGCAGCACGGTGGGTCAGTGGACAGGAAACCCCTCCATGGGAACCACAAAGGCAGGGGAATGGACTCTTCTACAGCACCGCTGCCTTCCGGTTAACCCTCAGACCTAGCAGAGACTCAGCCTGAAAGGAAATGAAACATGGCATTATTAAACTGTCATATCACAACATTTGTTTTCTATTTAATTGTTTCAGCATAAAAACTTTTGTATAAAGTTTGTTTAATTCAGTATACTTGACATGAACACAGCATATTCAATGTATTATTGTTTTTTAAAGTAGCCAATATGATGAAATCATGTAATAAATATTTTCATTTTCAAGATGACTAACACTTTTTGAAAGGGGCAACAAACAAAAGGTATTCAAAAATAAAGAGGGTAGGTGCCTAACGTATACAGCCCTAAAATGAAAGATTAATCACTCATGTGAGGTTTTATGACTTTACTTACAACATTTTTTCGTGAGGTAATAATATTTGATAAAATATGTTACAAGTCCAGACATGGCTTAATGACTACCGAATGTACACTTTAAGCCCATGGGTGTTACAAATAAGGCCAACTTTGAAATAATCAATTTTTATTATTTTCCAAATGTTGAAAACTTACAAATGGACATTTCTTATGTAAGCTTAAAATTCTAATCACTTCCCCTAAAGTTAAAATATATTGATCATTACTATTCATGGTAGTAGCATTCATATCCAGAGGTTTTTGTTCTTGCCAACCAGTACATACCTCTTAAACAAATCAACTAATCAGACTTCAATCAAGACGGTGTGTTACTGCTTGGCTAGAACAAAAACGGTCTCAAGACAGTTTCAAATCTCCCTCTCTACTGTTGTATAACAAAAGGTACAGTACATTTGGTGAATGAGGGACAACAATATTAAGATTACTTTATTGGTCAATTGCATACAAAGTCCAACTGAAATGTCACTTCCGCTTTTAACCCAACCACTGCGTAAGACACATGCATACATACATATACAGGTTTTTTGGAGAGGAGCTGCCACACTGGGCGCCCTGGGAGCTGTTGTTGTGGGGGAGTTGAGTGCCTTGCTCAAGGGCACAACGGCAGGTAATGGCATCTATGCTTTGACACCAGCAACCTTCCGGTTGCCAGCTCACTTCATGCCAGATGTCATTCCCATCGGACCTGGATTCAAACTGGAAACCCTCCGGTTTCTGGTTCACTTCTCGCACCCCTAAGCTACATGCCGCACAGACAATGCCCCAGCCCTAACTGCATGAGTAGTAGTCCAATAGTAATCACCTTGTCCTTCATTTGCTTCCATTTTTGTCCACTACTTGTAGGTCTTTTATCCCTGATATGCTTAAAACTTTTGCATCAATGACTACCTGTCCACTGCAAACGTATTGGAATAAAACACCACGGATAAAGTTCGGAATGACACAATTTCATGTGTATGCCACAATGCAGGGCTACATTTATTTAGAGATCTCCCCCATAAATCAACAGCAAGGACTTAGGGTGAAGACAAAACTACCAGTCAAAAGTTTTAGAAGTCTACTCATTCAAGGGTTTTTCTTTATTTTTACAATTTTCTACATTTTAGAATAATAGGGAAGACATCAAAAACTATGAAATAACAGATGGAATAATGTAGTAACCAAAAAAAGTATTTTCTATATATTTTATATTTGAGATTCTTCAAATAGCCACCATTTGCCCCGATGACAGCTTTGCACTCTTGGCATTCTCTCAACCAGCTTCATGAAGTAGTCACCTGAAATGCATTTGAAATTACAGGTGTGCCTTCTTAAAAGTTAATTTGTGGATTTGTTTTATGCGTTTGAGCCAATCAGTTGTTTTGTGACAAGGTAGGGGGAGTATACAGAAGAAAGCCCTATTTGGTAAAAGACCAAGTCCATATTATGACAAGAACAGCTCAAATAAGCAAAGAGAAACAACAGTCCATCATTACTTTGAGACATGAAGGTCAGACAATATGGAAAAGTTCAAAAACGTTTAAAGTTTTTCAAGTGCAGTCGCAAAAACCATCAAGCGCTATGGTGAAACTGGCTCTCATGAGGACCACCACAGCAATGGAAGACCCAGAGTTACCTCATCTGCAGAGGATAAGTTCATTAGTCACCAGCCTCAGAAATTGTAGTCCAAATAAATGCTTCACAGATATAAAGTAACAGACACATCTCAACATCAACTGTTCAGAGACTGCGTGAATCAGGCCTTAATGGTCAAATTCCTGCAAAGAAGCCACTACTAAAGGACACCAACAAGAAGAGACTCGCTTGGGCCAAGAAACACGAGCAATGGACATTAGACCGGTGGAATTTTGTCCTATGGTCTGGAGTCCAAATTTGAGATGTTTGGTTCCAACCGCCGTGTCTTTGTGAGACGCGGTGTGGGTGAACAGATGATCTCGGTATGTGTGGTCCCCACAGTAAAGCATGGAGGTGGTGGTGTTATGGTGTGGGGGTGCTTTGCTGGTGACACTGTCTGTGATTTATTTATAATTCAAGGCACACTTAACCAGCATGGCTACCACAGCATTCTGCAGCGATATGTATGTCATGCCATCCCATCTGGTTTGCGCTTAGTGGGACTATAATTTGTTACTCAACAGAACAATGACCCAACACACCTCCAGGCTGTGTACGGGCTATTTTACCAAGAAGGAGAGTGATGGAGTGCTGCATGACCTGGCCTCCACAATCACCCAACCTCAACCCAATTGTGATGGTTTGGGATGAGTTGGACCGCAGAGTAAAGGAAAAACAGACAACAAGTGCTCAGCATGTGGGAACTCCTTCAAGACTGTTGGAAAAGCATTCCAGGTGAAGCTGGTTGTGAGAAAGCTGTCATCAAGGCAAAAGGTTGCCATTTGAAGAATCTCAAATATATTTTGATTTGTTTAACACTTTTGGTTACTACATGATTCCATGTGTGTTATTTCATAGTTTTGATGTCTTCACTACTATTCTACAACGTAGAAAATAGTAAAAATAAAGAAAAACCCTTGAATGAGTAGGTGTTCTAAAACTTTTGACCGGTAGTGTATGTTTACTCATAAAATATTTGGAAACCAATGGTCTGGGGTATAAATATACACAATACTGTATACTACAATATTACGCAAAGTTAGTATTGATCACATTGAACAATATTCATTTCCATTCTGTATAGAGTGGGTGCTTTTTCTGCTACTGTACCCTTGAAACCCACCTGAGATAAATGGAAAATGTACAAAAGGCACATATGTACAACATTGCAAGGTTCATTTAAGAGTAAAATAAGGTAAAACGCATAAAACAATGAGCTGTGAGTGATTGATATCCATTATATTGTTCACCAAGTTTTGTTGCTACTGTATTGGCTGTGACGTGGTACGACTGCTGGCATGAAAATATCATTTTCAATTGAAAATAAATAGTAATTAATGCCCATGATATATGCGCATGATAGCATACTACAACACATGAATGTCTTAATTTTACATTAAATATGATCACTTATATTTTACATGAAATATGATCACTTATCTTAGGGTACTACAAATATCTGTAGAATGTTTTCATCCGAGTCACCTCCACACCAGTTGTTTTTTCAGCTTTGAAATTGGCCACTAGTAGGAATTTACACAACTGTCAATAACTTAAAGGGAAGTTTATCCGCTGCGCTTTCACTGTATACGTTATGTCCATTCATATTTTATTAACATATAATGCCTAATAAAAATCAAGAATTTCCTCACTATACACAAATACGAGTGTTTCTACATCTCACCGGTAGAAACAGGCCATCTACATTTCCTGGTTGTAAGCAAACCACAATATCCAGAATTCAATGTGATTTCAGGAAGTAGTACCGCCACCGGTCAAGTTGGATCCAGTTGAGAATTGGCATCAACAGGTAGTTAACGTTACTCACTGGACCAGCCCCTTGTTCATAGAACATCAGATTGTGAATAACACCAGATTGCAAAAGCACAATCCCCTCTGGAGAAAACTGAATCATCAATAGACAAGCTAAGTGCTCCTCAAACTTTTCACACCCTTGCAGTGAGTTCTTTGGCATAGGGGAGAGGGGCTGTTAGAACACTCTTCTAGTCTATTCACTCTATTTTTGGCAGCGCTTGTCTACTCAACAGCACAACTGTAGGTGGTCATACACAACAATACATGACTAGACTGTCTACAAGTCAAGCCCCCCGATACAGTTCACACCTTTCCTAATAGCCCATCTCAATGGCCCATCATTGACACCGAGTTTAACAAAACACATGTCTACTGTAACCTTTTTTTGTTAACAGATGAACATGGTTTCTTGTATGGTTAGACATCCTCATAATCAGTCATGTCTTTCCAGGAGACTTGCAGTACAAACAGATCACCTGCAAGAGATCAAAGCAGCGGGTTGAGAAGAAAGTGTACAAGCCTAGAACCCACCACTTCAGGGAGAGGCTTGTCCACCTGGTTGTGGAGCGCAGAAATGGTCAAGACGTGGTCTACAAGCAGCCAGAGTCACAGCTCCCCAAATCCAATATCCCTGCCAACATCACCACAGCGCCAACGCCTGCTAAACCAGCTGCCATTGCCCAACACAAGACAAGGTTCACCAACTGAAAAACATCCAGGATCACCCGCAGGTGAAGATGCCGGATGTGGAGGTCCTGGGTTGGAATGGTTACAAGTGGTCTGCGGTTGTGAGGCCGGTTGGACGTACTGCCAAAATCTCAAAAACGATGTTGGAGGCGGTTTATGGTAGAGCAATGAACATTAAATTATCTTGCAACAGCTCTGGTGGACATTCCTGCAGTCAGCATGCCAATTGCACTCTCCCTCAAAACTTGAGACATCTGTGGCATTGTGCTGTGTGACAAAACTGCACATTTTAGAATGGCCTTCAATTGTCCCCAGCACAAGGTGCACCTATGTAATGATCATGCTGTTTAGTCAGCTTCTGGGCAAAGGAGAAATGCTCATTAACATGGATGTAAACAAATTTGTGCACAACATTTGAGAGAAAGCTTTTTGTGTGTATGGAACATGTCTGGTATCTTTTATTTCAGCTCATGAAACATGAGACAAACACTTTACATGTTGCGTTAATATTTTTGTTCAGTATAGAATGCCTAGTATGCTCACAACTGCATTGTGGTATAAATATCGCTTCAGAAAGTATTCATGCTCCTGGATTTATTCAACATTTTGTTCTGTTACAGCCAGAATTGGATTAAACAGATTTTCTTACCCATCTACAAGCAACACCCCATAATGATGAAGTGAAAACATGATTTTAGAAAACTTTTCACATTTTTTGAAACTGAAATACAGAAATCTCATTTACAAAAATATTCACACCCTTGAGAAAATACATGTTAGAATCACCTTCGGCAACGATTACAGCTGTGGGTCTTTCTGGGTACGTCTCGAAGAGCACTGCACACCTGGATTCTACAATATTTCCACATGATTCTTTAAAAAATCATTCTCAATCTCTGTCAAGTTGGTTGTTGATCGTTGCTAGACCGCCATTTTCAAGGCTTTCCATAGATTTGAGCCGATATATGTTAGTATTGTGGAGTAACTACAATGTTTTTGATCCATCCTCAGTTCTCTCTCATCACAGCCATTAAATTCTGTAACTTTTTTAGTCACCATTGGACACTTTGTGAAATTTCTGAGCGCCTTGATCTTTCTATTGACTAGGTGTATTGATACAACATCCAAAGTGATATTCAATGTCTGCTTTTTGTTGTTGTTGCCGCCATCTACCAATAGGTTTCCTTTTTTGTATTAACCCATCCATTAACCCAGATTTCCACTGGTCTAATGTCCATCCACTGGTCTAATGTCCATTGCTTGTGTTTCTTGGCCCAAAAAAGTCTTCATATTATTGGTGTCCATTAGTAGTGGTATCTGACCATGAAGGCCTGATTCCCCACAGTCTCCTCTGAACAGTTGATGTTGAGATGTGCTTGTTCCTTGAACTCTGTGAAGCATTTATTTGGGCTGCAATTTCTGAGGCTGGTAATTCTTAATGAACTTATCCTCTGCAGCAGAGGTAACTCTGGGTCTTCCTTTCCTGTGGCGGTCCTCATGAGAGCCAGTTTCATCACTGCACTTGAAGAAACTTTGAAAGTTCTTGAAATTTTCAAGATCGACTGACCTTCATTTCTTAAAGTAATTATGGACTGTCATTTCTCTTTGCTTATTTACCATTCCTGAACGTGTGACCAGAAAGAAGCTACCTAGGGGCAATACCAGAATAACTTATCTAGTGATTCTGTCTCTTCACAGCAGAATAGGTGCCCTTCTTTGTGAGGCATTGGAAACCTTGGGGTCTTTTTAGTTGTGATCTGTCTTCAGTCGATAAGTATTCAAGCCCTTTGTTATGGCAAACCTAAATAAGTTCAGAAATAAACATTTGCTAATCAAGTCACATAATAAGTTGCATGTACTCTGTGTGCAATAATAGCTTTTAACATGATTTTTGAATGACTACCTCACTCTGTACCCCACACATACAATTATCTGTAAAGTTCCTCAGTCAAGCAGTGAATTTCAAACACAGATTCAACCACAAAGACCAGCAAGGTTTTCCAATGCCTTGCAAAGAAGGGCACCTACTGAAAGATGGGTAAACAAATTAATAAAAAAGCTGTCATTGAATATCCCTTTGAGCATGGTGAAGTTATTAAATACACCCAGTCACTAAAGATACAGGCTTCCTTCCTAACTCAGTTGCTTGAGAAGAAGGAAACCGACTCCTCTGCCCACCACAATGTGTCTGTGAGATGTCAAGGAGCATGGACACATCACCGGATGTCAGAGGTATTTTTTATTTTCACCAATAATCTAAAATGGTTAATTGTTGCACAATTAGGCGTTCATTCAAACACTGAAAAAGAGTGATATTCTCAAAAGTTATATTTAATGCAGTTTTTTCATACGGTGTAGTAAGGTGTTGCATCGGTGTCCTGAAATCCATTGCAGGTTCTTGTGCCACCTATTGAGAGACTAAGGCAGGCTCATCTCTCAGGTAAAGCTGGGGACACAATCTTGGAGAAAGATGCAAAGAAGGGTCGCCAGAGGAGAAAGCAGATAAGCCTTTTTGGACAAGTAGCATCTGTGTAACACTAGCTTAATTACTGCTGGTCCTTGGAATACAACGTACATACATTGCCCTATTACATGTTTCAAGTTTGCTTTAAATGGCACCGGAGGGGATGGTTGCCGTTTTATGGGCTCCTAATCAACTGTGATATTTTTTGTAACTCATTTTATACATAATGTTTCTGCTACCATCTAATGACCGAAAATAGCTTCTGGACATCAGAACAGCGATTACTCAACTCAAACTGTATGAATATTTTTTCTTTAATGAGTCCGACGTCTTTAATGAGGCCCAAATCCCATGTCATTCTTGTGAAGAAAAGACGGAAATACAGGGTGCGGAGGACTGGATGCCTTGTGAAAATTCGGCCAGTGAGTAAACCACCACTACCATCTGTATTATTGGCCAACGTGCAATTATTGGAAAACCAACTGGACGATTTACAATTAAGACTATCCTACCAACTGGACATTAAAAACGGTAATATCTTATGTTTCACCGAGTCTTGGCTGAACGACATGGAAAATATCTTCTTCGTGTTTCGGCAGGACAGAGTAGCTACGCCTGGTAAGATGAGTGGTGGGGGTGTGTGTATTTGTCAACTGCTGGTGCACAATGTCTAATATTAAAGAAGTCTCGAGGTATTGCTCGCCTGAGGTAGAATACCTCATGATAAGCTGTAAACCACACTATCTACCAAAAGAGCTCACATCTATATTATTCGTAGCCGTCTATTTTCCACCAGAAACTGATGCTGGCACTAAGACCGCACTCAAAGAGCTGTATAAGACCATAAGCAAACAAGAAAATGCTCATCCAGAAGCAGCGCTCCTAGTGGCCGGGGACTTTAATGCAGGCACACTTAAATCAGTTATGCCTCATTTCTACCAGCATGTCACATGTGCAACCAGAGGGAAAAAACTATAGAGCACCTTTAATCCACACACAGAGACACACACAAAGCTCTCCCTCGCCCTCCATTTGGCAAATCCCACCATAATTCCATCCTCCTGATTCCAGCTTACAAGCAAAAAGTAAAGCAGGAAGAACCAGTGACTCGCTCTATACGGAAGTGGTCAGATGACGCGGATGCTACACTACAGGACTGTTTTGCTAGCACAGACTGGAATATGTCCCGGGATTCATCCAACGGCATTGAGGAGTATACCACCTCAGTCACCGGCTTCAACAATAAGTGCATCGACGACATCGTCCCCACAGTGACCGTACGTACATTTTCCAACCAGGAGCCATGGATTACAGGCATCATCCACACAGAGCTAAAGGCTAGAGCTGCCGCTTTCAAGGAGAGGGACACTAATCCGGACGCTTATAAGAAATCCCGCTATGCCCTCAGACGAACCGTCAAACACAGGACTAAGATGACTAATACTACTACACCGGCCCAGACACTCGTCGGATGTGGAAGGGCTTGAAAATGATCACGGACTACAAAGGGAAACCCAGCCGCAAGCTGCCCAGTGATGCGAGCCTTCCAAACGAGGTAAATGCCTTTTATGCTCGCTTTGAGGCAAGCAACACTGAAGCATGCATGAGAGTACCAGCTGTTCCGGACGACTGTGTGATCATGCTCTCCGAAGCCGATGTGAGCAATGCCTTTAAACAGGTCAACATTCACAAAGCTGCGGGGCCAGACGGATTACCAGAACGTGTACTCAAAGCATGTGCGGACCAACACCATCATGCGCGGACTGGTCATGGCTCACAACACCATCATGCCAGAAACCCTAGACCCACTCCAATTTGCATACCGCCCCAACAGGTCCACAGATGATGCAATCTCTATTGCACTCCACACTGCCCTTTCCCACCTGGACAAAAGGAACACCTATGTGAGAATTCTGTTCAGCGTTCAACACCATAGTACCCACAAAACTCATCACTAAGCTAAGGACCCTGGAACTAAACACCTCCCTCTGCAACTGGATCCTGGACTTCCTGACGGGCCGCCCCCAGGTGGTAAGGGTAGACAACAACACATATGCCACACTGATTCTCAACACTGGGGCCCCTTAGTCCCTTCCTGTACTCCATGTTCACCCACGACTGCGTGGCCAAGCACGACTCCAACACCATCATTAAGTTTGCTAATGACACAACAGTGGTAGGCCTGATCACCGAAAGCCTATGGGGAGGTGGTCAGAGACCTGGCAGTGTGGTGCCAGGACAACAACCTTTCTCTTAATGTGAGCAAGACAAAGGAGCTGATCATGGATTATAGGAAAAGGAGGGCCGAATTTGTTGCAGCACAGACATTCCTCTTTTGTCAACATGGTTGGACAGCACCCACATACGAACCACCAGTCAGAGTCTGACCATGGCTACCCAGGATCATGAGCTGCTTGCTGGTCTCACAATTCTTGTTCTCACTGTCTCAACTCATCTTCAGTGTATTCCAGCTCAAATAAATAGGGCTGTATGTCCCTATGTAAAAGAATATTAAACAAATATTTTGTCGTCCAGCTCTTCTTGGAAAGAAGGCTAAGAAGCAGCCATTCTAACTATTTAGCCATCTCGGATAGACAGTGCACGGGTAACATAGCTCCCGTGAACCTGTATAAACTAGTACAGCACCCGTTTTCAAAAGCTTGCCTTCGAGGCTGTGAATACAATTGGACAAGGAAGTAGGGCTCCAGTCAAGCTGAAGTCTTTACAAAGCCAGGAAAAATTAGTCAACCTAGATATCCTGCAGTGTCGTGGCAGACAGGAACATCGTTGAGACAAGTCCAATGGCTTTATTGAACAAGGACAACCATTTCTACTTGCTGCTAGCGTGATCGGCAAAACACAAAGGCAATAACAATAATAGCTACAAAACATGAATCCATTCATTTTTAGATCAGACAGCAGGCTCAATCAACCGATGATTGTGGACTACAGGAAAAAGAGGACCGAGCACGCCCTCATTCTCATCGACTAGGCTGCGGTAGAGCAGGTTGAGAGCTTCAAGTTCCTTGGTGTCCACATCACCAACATGGTCAAAGCACACCAAGACAGTCGTGAAGACGGCACGACAAAACCTATTCCCACTCAAGAGACTGAAAATATTTGTCATGGGTCCTCAGATCCCCAAAAGGTTCTACAGCTACACCATCGAGAGCATCCTGACTGGTTGCATCACTGCCTGGTATGGCAACTGCTCGGCCTCCGACCGCAAGGCACTACAGGGGGTAGTACGAACGGCCCAGTACATCAATCACCGGGGCCAAGCTTCCTGACATCCAGGACCTCTATACCAGGCGGTGTCAGAGGAAGGCCCTAAAAATTGGCAAAGACTCCAGCCACCCTAGTCATAGACTGTTCTCTCTGCTACCGGATGGCAAGCGGTACCGGAGTGCCAAGTCTAGGTCCAAGAGGCTTCTAAACAGCTTCTACCCCCAAGCCAATTAGACTCTTGAACATCTAGTCAAATGGCTACCCAGACTATTTGCAGTGCCCCACCCCCACCCCCTCTTTACACCACTGCTACTCTCTGTTGTCATCTATGCATAGTCACTTTAATAACTCTACCCACATGTACCTACTACCTCAACTAACCGGTGCCTCCGCACATCGACTCTGTATCGGTACCCCCCTGTATATAGTCTCGCTATTGTTATTTTACTGCTGCTCTTTAATTACTTGTTACTTTAATCTCTTGTTCATATCCATATTTTTTTGAAATGACATTGTTGGTTAGGGGCTTGTAAGTAAGCATTTCACTATAAGGTTTACACCTGTTGTATTCGGCGCATGTGACCAATACAATTTGATTTGATGAGATTGGATATACTCTCTGGCATGAAAATTCTAAAATACCGCTATGGTGCATAACTATGTCTGAAACACTCATCACGCAGAATTATGAAGGGAGAAAGGAAAAACACCCCAAACAGTGTCTAGCTGTGACGTTTCCCTTTAATAATAGAACATCATTGACTAAAACTGGAATGTATACCACAATTCATTTTTTTACCTTACCTTTATTTAAGAACAAATTCTTATTTTCAAAGACGGCCTAGGAACAGTGGGTTAACAGATTTTTACCTTGTCAGCTCGGGGATTCGATCTTGCAACCTTTCGGTTACTAGTCCAACGCTCTAACCACTAGGCTACCTGCCGCCCCAACTGGTTCACCCACATGAACTGGTTGAAACATTAAAATAGCTGAATTCATCCAAAGATGGAAGTGGGCTTAATGGGTACACGGGCTGACTCTTACCCGACACATTTGCATGAACAAGTCAAAATGGAAATCAAAACCAATCCATGCATGCATATAGAGGTAACAAAAACACACAGCACTGCTCCCTTCCCTCCATTAGATGGCAATGCTTTGCAATGTTTTCTCTGTCAGAGGCAGACTAACTCCTCTCCACTGAGGGGCAGTGAGCTCCCCTGCTCCTCTAACTCCTCAGCTGAGCCTGTGAGTCTATGGGGCCAGGGGGTCAGAAATTTCCCTGGCCTATTTTTGGACTGCAGCTCTGTGCAGTTGCTAGTTACAATCAGCCAGGCTTACAAGGGATCTACGGACTGACAATGCAATAAAGTCAGGCCCCATGCTGAAATCTATCTGCATCGGAGGAGCTAGGGCTGGGCAGGTCTTTTCAACTGAATTCAGATTTGTTTCATTTCAGTCCAAACAGTACGGTTGAACTGTATTTTGCAGTGTCAACAGAAATAACCAGGTAAATGATTGGTGCCTTAGTGTAGTTAATATAACTACTATAACTAAATAAATGCTCGGTAGGTAATGCTTGATCGGTAATTCAGCTTTGACCAATGATCAGAGCTTGTTTGCTGTATTACCATGGGCTATTATAGTGGACAATTAGTGGCTGCATTATAGTGAATTATGACTAAACTAACTACTATATGACTAAAATGATGATTCAGAGGAGCAAACCAGATAGATATGCTTACTGGCAATTCAAACAAGGAGGACCAAGACAGATGTACACCAGTTATCTGTGAGAGCTCAGTGGTCAAACACTTCCTGTTTTCAAGGGATACCAGGTCACACTTCCATGTGGCCCATGTGGCGACAGGAAACCACATCCTTGAAAACCTATTTTGTAATTTTATCCTTTCGGCTCCATGTTCTGCAGTCATCACTTTTAATGCAGTCTCTCCATCCCTGTAGCCCAGAAACGGCATAGGTTATCATTTGTGGCTAGAGCTGTAATGAATACAGCATTTATACAGTGAGGAAAAGCACCACTGGATATTCTCCTGATCACATATTGTAACAAAATGAAAGGGATAATTGGTTTTGAAGCCTTTGTGCACCCAACTCTCAAAGTTGCATGTTCATTCATAATATAAGCAAGGTTCAATATAAATAAAACAACACATTTACAATTCTTTACTATTGTCTCAATTGACCGTTCCACCCACTCGCTTGCGCTCTTTGCGTGCCCTGAGCACAATTTAAAATACACACTTGAGAGAAATCAAGTAAAATTTGAAATGGCACGCCGCTGAGGCTTCCAATTAAACTGAATGTTTCACATAATTGTATTTATACTGCCACAGGAGTATGAAAGTTGTTTTTCTGACCTGTGGAAATTGTTGCTTTATTTCTGCATTTACCCCTCACTCCAGCAAGTCCCAGAGAAACACTTCATACTTTTAAGCAGAAAGAAAAAGTTATAAAATCCAGAGAGGGTCCTAGGAGTTGAGAAGGTCAGGATGACAACTACACCTGGGACCAACAGTAGTAGCCTAATAGGATAGGAATGATGCATCTGTTCACTTGCAACCATGCACATTGCCTTCCAGACACGTTTTGTTCATAACAGACTTTGGCAAATTCCCACAGTGATGATAGGGGTAAGGGGATTAAGTAGCCATTCACATTTATAAACAGAGTTCACAGACTTGATTTAGTTAGCTAGCTAGACATCCACCACACACTAAAGAGGTAGGGTTTCAGATGTTTTCAGAAGATTGGCAGAGACTTTGCTGTCCTGGTTCCACCATTTGGGTGTCAGGACAGAGAACAGATTTCACTAGGCTGAGCGGGAGCTGCCCTCCCATAGGGGTGGGAGGGCAGAGGTGGCAGAATGGAGTACTCGGGTTGGGGTGTAGGGTTTGAGCATAGCCTGAAGGTAGGGAGGGGCAGTTCCTCTTGCTGCTCCGTTGGCAGATACAATGGTCTTGTAGTGGATGTGAGCTTTGACTGGAAGCCAGTGGAGTGTGCGGAGGAGC
This sequence comes from Salmo trutta, assembly GCF_901001165.1. Taxonomy (NCBI): domain Eukaryota; kingdom Metazoa; phylum Chordata; class Actinopteri; order Salmoniformes; family Salmonidae; genus Salmo; species Salmo trutta. Next base: position 29,460,613 of record NC_042963.1, read on the forward strand.
GGGATGACATGGGAGAACTAGGGAAGGTTTAACATCATGCGGGCTACAGCATTCTGGATAAGTTGCAGGGGTTTGATGGCACAAGCGGGGTGAGTAGTGAGAGTACGTGCAGACTCTGGCCATTTTGAAGTCAAAGGGGACAAAGACAGAGGTCAGGGATGAGTTGATGAGGGAATTGAGGAATGGGAGAAGGTCTCCGGAGATGGTCTGGAGAAGGGAGTGGGGGATGGGGTCGAGCGAGAAGGTTTTCGGGTGGCCGGAACTCAATAGTTGCATGATTTCATCTGGAGAGAGAGGGGAGAAAGAGGTCAAGGCATATGGTAGTTCTGTGTGAGTGGTACCAATGGACTCATTAGGCTGAGTGAATGAGGAGTGCTTATTTTCTAAGTGGTTGACAAAGTCGTGCGCAGAGAGGGAGGAGGGAGGTGATGGGGGGAAATAGTTTCCTAGGGTTAGACGCAGAAGCTTGACATTTAGAGTGATAGAAAGTGGCTTTAGCAGCAGATACAGTGGAAGAGAAGGTAGAGAGGAGTGAGTGAAAGGATGATAGGTTCTCCAAAAGTTTAGTTTTTGCCATTTTTGCACAGCTGCCCGCAGCCCTGTTCTGTAAGCTTGCCACGGAGTAGGAAGGGAGGGCCGAACTGACCGGGATGAAAGAGGACTGCGAGTGATAGGATGTGGAAAGGGAGGAGAGTAGGGTAGAAGAGGCAGAATCAGGGGACAGAAGGGAGAAGGATTTAGCAGAAGGGAGAAGGATTTAGCAGAAGGGAGAGAGGATAGGCTAGAAGAGGAGAGAGTAGTGGGAGAGAGATTGAAGATTGCAACAGCGCATGACCATCTGGGTAGGGGCTAAGTGGTTAGGGTTGGAGGAGAGGGAGACAGAAAAGGAAACAAAGTAGTGATCAGAGACCTGGAGGGGGTTGTAGTGAGATTAGTAGGCGAACCACCTGTAGTAAATATGAGTTTAAGCGTATTGCCTGCCTTGTGAGTGGGAGGGAGGGGACTGGGAAAGGGCGAGGTCAAAAGAGGCAAGGAGGGGACAGAAATTAATCGAAGGTAAACGTTGTGAGGTTGAAGTTGCCCAGTAAGAAGAGCGGTGAGCCATCTTCAGGAAATTAGCTTATCAAGGTGTCATGCTCATTGAGGAACTCTAAGGGCACCTGGTGGGCGATAGATGAGAACAATGTTAAGCTTGAGTTGACAAGAGACAGTGACCGCATGGAAGTCAAATGAGGAGATGGACAGGTGAGTGAAGGAGAAAAAATGAAATATCCACTTAGGAGAAATTAGTAGCCCTGTGCCACCACCGCGACAACCCAATGCTCTCAGACTACGAGATAACACATAGTCAGATACAAATACAAATAGGGCAGTGTTCTCTGGGGTGATCCATATCGATGTCAGGGCAAAAAAGTCTAGGGACTGAAGGGCAGCATAGGCTGAGATTTACTTGGTGTTCTTGACCACAGATCGGCAGTTACAAACGCTGCCAGAGACCAGGAATTCCAAATAGAAAGGTTGCAGCCAAGGGGTGGGGAGCGTCTGTAAAGCCTACAGGGAGAGGAGCGAACAGGTATAGAAACCACATGCAGTTGCAAAAGCTACAAAAGAGCAAAATGAGATCTGAAAATAACTAGGTAAGATACTCAAATGAGAGTGGTGTGTAACCTTCCTTTCTTTCTGTCCTTGGATAACTCTGCAGAACAACTCGGCAGAAACGTGTTAGTTTTGGCTCAGAGACCTCCGCTGACACGGCTGCCACTGAGAAAACAAGGGAGACTGAAGTACTAACAGTAATAGCTAATTGCATACCAGACAGAAGCGAAGAGCACACCTCGTGGTACTAATTACTGATTGTCTAAGAGAGGAACAACCACTCCTCCTCCAATACAGCCACTGATTACAAAACCAACAGTCACAACTATGTTTTACTCCCTTAAGAGATGACTAGGACTGCAACCCAGTCTTAATTTAGTAAAAAGAAAAATAGTGACGAAAATATTCGTCAAACACCTATTTATTCAGTGGCAGTTGATTTATTTGACAATTTGTAAAATCCATACATAACGGCGCTCCAGCTGGTGACGCCTCCACATACAATTTAAGAAAATCATCAAGGATAACACAAAGCTTAAGAGCTTATTTCCATTGTGGTCCTTTTGAAGAGGGAAAGGGGGAATACAACAATAACAGACAATGACAGACAATTGTTGTTTGTTTCACAACATCCGATAATTAATACAATTTCCGTTCCTAATAAACTCTCACATACCCTTAATATAATATATACAGCTGAAGTCGGAAGTTTACATACACCTTAGCCAAATACATTTAAACTCAGTTTCACAATTCCTGACATTTAATCCTAGTAAAAATTCTCTGTTTTAGGTCAGTTAGGATCACCTCTTTATTTTAAGAATGTGAAATGTCAGAATAATAGTAGAGAGAATTATTTATTTCAGCTTTATTTTCTTTCATCACATTCCCAGTGGGTCAGAAGTTTACATACAGTCAATTAGTATTTGGTAGCGTTGCCTTTAAATTGTTTAATTTGGGTCAAACGTTTCCACAAGCTTCCCACAATAAGTTGGATGAATTTTGGCCCATTCCTCCTGACAGAGCTGGTGTAACTGAGTCAGATTTGTAAGCATCCTTGGTCACACATGCTTTTTCAGTTCTGCCCACAAATGTTCTATAGGATTGAGGTCAGGGCTTTGTGATGGCCACTCCAATACCTTGACTTTGTTGTCCTTAACCCATTTTGCAACAACTTTGGAAGTATGCTTGCGGTCATTGTCCATTAGAAAGACCCATTTGCGTCCAAGCATCAACTTCCTGATGTCTTGAGATGTTGCTTCAATATCTCCACATAATTGTCCATCCTCATGATGCCATCTATTTTATGAACTGCACCAGTCCCTCCTGCAGCAAAGCACACACACAAAATGATGCTGCCACCCCCGTGCTTCACGGTTGGGATGGTGTTCTTCGGCTCGCAAGCCTCCCTCTTTCTCCTCAAAACCTAACAATGGTCATTATGGCCAAACAGTTCTATTTTGTTTCATCAGACCAGAGGACGTTTCTCCAAAAAGTACAATCTTTGTCCCCATGTGTAGTTGCAAACTGTAATGCACTATTGTAAAGTGGTTGTTCCACTGGATATCATAAGGTGAATGCACCAATTTGTAAGTCGCTCTGGATAAGAGCGTCTGCTAAATGACTTAAATGTAAATGTAAATGTAATATGGCTTTTTTATGGCGGTTTTGGAGCAGTGGCTTCTTTCTTGCTGAGCGGCCTTTCAGGTTATGTCGATATAGGACTCGTTTTACTGTGGATATAGATACTTTTGTACCTGTTTCCTCCAGCAAATGCAGAAGGTCCTTTGCTGTTGTTCTGGAATTGATTTGCACCTTTCGCGCCAAATTACGTTTATCTCTAGGAGACAGAACGCGTCTCCATCCTGAGCAGTATGATGCCTGCGTGGTCCCATGATGTTTATACTTGCGTACTATTGTTCGTACAGATGAACGTGATACCTTCAGGCACCAAAAAGGCAGACCATATGCTATCCCGGGAATTTCCCTCTCCGCCACCTACTTAATCGTACCACTCACTTTTGAGACATGCTACAATTTAGCCATTCTTTCAGTGAGAACTTGAAACTACACATATGGAGGTTATACATTTCTAATTCTTTGGAAGATTATTCCAAAGAATGGCAGCCGAGTATAAAAATGTTTCTTTCCCCATTCCACTTTTAATCTAAAAGGAACAGCGTCAGTTTCACTCCTTCTAGTGGAATAGTTATGGTTATCCCTTACTAAGTTAAAGTAGTTACATAAGTATCTGGGGACCATACTGTAGACAATCTGATGTACAAGACAATTTTATCTGAGCAACTCTCTCCTCCACTTTAAGTCACCTAAGGCTTTCAAGGTGGGAATAGTCAAGATGCGTATGTGCTGGAAGTTTAAGAATAATCCTGACTAATTTGTTCTGAGATGTCTGCAATTGATTTTTTAATATCTTGGGGGCACTATTGTACCAGAAAGGGCATGCATAGTCGAAGTGGCACTGAACAAGAGCCCCTGCCAATGTCCCCATTGCATTCTTATCAAGATATTTGGAGGTTCTAGCCAGGAACCTAATTTCATAGTTCACTTTGGAGATAACATTTTGTGCCATGCTCTCCCCTGTCAGATGGTTATCTAGCACACATCCAAGATACTTAACAGAGTATTTTGCTGTGACTACTATGCCACCTACTACCACCTTAAAATCTGGGAATTTCCAGTTTCACTTTGGACCCGAACAAGATGGACTCTGTTTTTCCAAGGTGAAGTGACAGCTTATTGTTATATAGCCATTTACTGACATTCAGAAGTTCAGAACTGAGGGCTTTCTCAACCACATTTTTGTCTTTGTGGGAAACCATCAGTACAGAATCATCTGCATATAGGAAAAGTTCACATGTACAGGCAGGTTTCAGATCATTTATATACAATAGAAATAAAAGTGGACCCAGCACACTCCCTTGGGGTACCCCACATTTCAAGACTTTGGGTTTAGACAGGGTCCCATCCACACCCACATTCTGTTTTCTTCCTTGCAGGTAAGAGCTGACCCATTTTACTGCTAAGTTGTTAAAGCCCATTGCTTATAGTTTGATTAACAGAATCTCATGAACCACTGTATTGAACGCCTTTTGGAGATCTAACATAACATTTCCCTCTGTCTACTTCCTTTACATGGTCAGTCAGATATTGTAGACAGGTGTCAGTGGAATGGGATTTCCTGAAGCCAGATTGGTGCTCATATAATAGGTTATGTAAGGAAATATAACTGTCAATCTGCTTGAACATAATCTTTTCCATGACCTTCGATAAAGCACACAGGACTGAGACAGACCGATAGTTTCCATGATCTAACTTATTCCCTTTTTTATATAAAGGAATGACCCTTGCAAGTTTTAGTTCACTGAGAAAACACTATAGTTCAATAGCCAGATTCACAATGTGAGTTACACAGGGGGATAATTACCACAGCATCCTTTAGAAATCTAGCAGGAATGTTGTCAAGGCAAGCTGCTTTGGAATGGTAAAGTTCTTTCAGCCTCTAGCATTTCGGATGATGAAAACGAGACTAGACTAAATTATCTCTGTGACAAAAATCTGACTAGTAAGTGGACTGGAAAATAGTTTTAGGAGAGATTGACCACTTTTCAGTTGTATTTGTTTGGTCCAATCAAAAGCATGCATAACATTAACCTTACAATTCTGCAATCTTATTGCAATATTGCAATACTGTTATTGGTTTAAAATAAATACCATGCCCAGTTCATTCACAAGTCACCTCTCTGCTCGGCAACCTTTCTCCAATCTGGTGGCAAAACAAATAAGGCATACACCATGGCTACTCTCCCAGTGGTACAAGCTCCAGGTAGAAAAAGGGGCGACGTTTGGAGCCACTTCAATTATCGTGTCGATTGCAACGCTTCCACAGGGGAAGATAGCGTTTGTCCCCACAAGTTCACAGGGAAAAAAATACTACCAACCTCAAGACATCTGAAAGTACATCATCCCAAAATATACGCTCAGGTAATAACGGATTGATAGTGCTAGCTACTTAGTTTGCTGCAACTACAGTATGAGACCACTACTTATGACAGAACCTTGATTACAATATATCTACAGTATGTCAAGGGGCAGGGCTCTAGACTGCGACCATTTAGTCACATTTTGTGACCTTTTGACTTAGCTGAGCGAGTAAATGTTTTAATTGGTCGCATCAGTGCGATCTGAACATTCATTACATAGTCACCTAACTCAAAAGTTTGAAAAAGTCCTATTTTTTCCCACTAAAACCATGATTTGGTCAAAAGGTAAAGTCCATGTTTCACTGGCTGGGGCCTGCTGCTGTGATGAGTGAGCCACTTGATGTGTACTCCGAGAGAGAGAAAAGTGGTTTCTTATTGTATAACATTTCAAAATCCAATTGCGAGAAATACATGGCTTTGGAAGCAATTACTGTTGTTCTCAGCTTTCTGTGGGTACACATTTCTTTGGCATCTCTTCATATTAAGCCCAATAGCAACTATTTTACAAGTGAGATATTTGATATTGCTTTAAGATATGAAGCGTACAAAATGTACAATGACGCATCGTCCATTGCGAGTGCAAAGGATAGTAGGCCATATCTGCTAAGTTTTTTAAGGACATTTAATTTACTGTTGGATTAATACATGACTACTAGCAGTAGGTATTATATTTACTGTTGGATTAATACATGACTACTAGCAGTGGGTATTATGCTAACTGTTGGATTAATATATGACTACTAGCAGTGGGTATTATATTTACTGTTGGATTAATACATGACTACTAGCAGTGGGTATTATATTTACTGTTGGATTAATACATGACTACTAGCAGTGGGTATTATATTTACTGTTGGATTAATACATGACTACTAGCAGTGGGTATTATATTTACTGTTGGATTAATACATGACTACTAGCAGTGGGTATTATATTTACTGTTGGATTAATACATGACTACTAGCAGTGGATATTATATTTACTGTTGGATTAATACATGACTACTAGCAGTGGGTATTATATTTACTGTTGGATTAATACATGACTACTAGCAGTGGGTATTATATTTACTGTTGGATTAATACATGACTACTAGCAGTGGGTATTATATTTACTGGATATTATATTTACTGTTGGATTAATACATGACTACTAGCAGTGGGTATTATATTTACTGTTGGATTAATACATGACTACTAGCAGTGGGTATTATATTTACTGTTGGATTAATACATGACTACTAGCAGTGGGTATTATATTTACTGTTGGATTAATACATGACTACTAGCAGTGGGTATTATATTTACTGTTGGATTAATACATGACTACTAGCAGTGGATATTATATTTACTGTTGGATTAATACATGACTACTAGCAGTGGGTATTATATTTACTGGATATTATATTTACTGTTGGATTAATACATGACTACTAGCAGTGGGTATTATATTTACTGTTGGATTAATACATGACTACTAGCAGTGGATATTATATTTACTGTTGGATTAATACATGACTACTAGCAGTGGGTATTATATTTACTGTTGGATTAATACATGACTACTAGCAGTGGATATTATATTTACTGTTGGATTAATACATGACTACTAGCAGTGGGTATTATATTTACTGTTGGATTAATATATGACTACTAGCAGTGGGTATTATACTAACTGTTGGATTAATACATGACTACTAGCAGTGGGTATTATATTTAGTGTTAGTAATCTAGCTACGTGTTTTGAGTTAACACTTTCTCATGTGGTGAATTAGCCCCAAAATAAATTAGCCTATGATACTAGCGCACATAAAGATGTAGGAAAATTCTGGATTTTAACAGTAAAATATAACAACCCACAATCATGGGATTATGTTGCATTTCAAAATATCTTGAATCATGCTATACTGTTAGACATGTTAGATGAGACAAAGCACTGCATTTACTGAATAGCCTACCATCTTAGTAGTCTATTACACAGTCTAAAGCATGGTGAATGACTTTATAAACCGATTACAAATTTGTTCCTATTACTTGACACTGCAGGGTTAAAATGGTGCGACCAAATCATGGGCTGGTGCCACAAACTAAAAAGGTTAGTGTCACCAGTGGCATCAGGGGTAAATGTTAGTCTGGAGCCCTATCTACTGCAGAGTAATGTGTTCCATAGGATGTTATGCAGAAAAAATATGTTGGTAGCACAAGGCTATGTATGTTTGTGCACATGGAAGTCAGTGATTTATGTTTGCTATAGGTTAATGAGGCAATACAAATGTGATGTGACCAAAATGTGACTAAAATTAAAGGGTATTTAGTTTACTAAAATGGACCACTGTCATTTTGACAATAACTAGACTAAATCATTATTCAAATGACAAAAAAATGTGACTAAGACTTAATGGTATTTTTGTCATTTTGACTAAGACTAGACTAAATAAAAAAAATTAAAAAGAGTGCTGCAACCCCAGTGTGACGTGGGGCGTAGGGGCCAGATCTTGTATGTTATATCACCACGGCAACAGCCTGGGCGACGCCAGGCCAGACACAAAGGAGGAACTGCCCACTAAAAGGTTATGGACCAAGTCTCGGGCGGGGTACCATTTATCCTGTTTTTTTTTTATCCGTGGCCTGATGGGAAACAATGACTAGTGTACTACTTTTAATCAAAATAAATGAATCAAATCAAAACCTTAAATCGCCTAGTGAGGAAACATTAATACATCCAAAGCTGATTTCACAATCCAACACACATACCTATGTAACGGGAAAGCTGGGGTGGAAATTGTGTCTGATTATACCAAAGCAAGGTTTTTTTTTATTCCAGAGATATCCAGCCACAGACTATTTCACAACTTTGGGCTGTTGCATTTCTAAAATGAGTTAGAGTTGGCGATAATGAAAAATAGTAATATTTTTCACCTCCATTTTCCAGATGGGATGTAACATAGAAAACATAAAACAAAGACAACACATAACAAAAAGTTAGAATAGAGGTAAAGTGAAGGAATAAGATTTTATGTCAAAATGCTAATTATGGATATTAAATATCATGCTATAAGTGAATAATACAGTCCTTTGATCTAGCACCACTTTATTTTTTGCATTTTTGTCAACACCTATCTCCTCCCAAACCTTTTGGTCTATATTTTAACAAACACAATGGTAAATCTAAGCGCTGGCAGTAGCGTTATAGGTTTGGGGTGTGTCAGGAATATTTCAGCTATTTGCACAATGGGCCAGTAGTTAGAGGTGGCGCGAAAGGGCTGGGTTTTGATGAATAAACAAGTTGTGGGTGTGTCGAGGCTTGGCCCCTCACTGGCCAATCAGAATGTACTCCATGGCTAAATATGTGGTTGCGTCAAGTTGTGTATTTACGGTCTTATGTATTGCGTTGTCATCAACTCCAATTTGAATGTTGGTCCGTTTTTGCCTAGTTGGTTAAATAGCCTGCCCCATATTTGCTAAATATGTTGAACATGTTTGCAGTCCACATTGTCCTAATTGCTTTGCTTCAATATGGAAATACATTGTTAAACATTGGCTATAGCATTCACACTGATATAGGGGCTATGCCTACTGTAAATGGCAGTCTGGACATGGACATGCAAAACAGTCAATAAGCAAGATAAAATTCACTGGGCTATTCACACCCCTTGAGTTTTAGATATGGTGCATTTAACTGTATTTAGACAGCCTAACTGCTCCTTGTGGGAGCATAATACAGACAAGGCAACTTAGACTGTGGAGGGTTTCACGCACATTCAAACTTTTCACAGGAGCTGGATAAAGAGACAATATTAAGAGAAAGGGGTAATGCCCACTCACCGTTATACTGCTCGGAAAAGTCATGCTTTATAAAAATCAAGGAATTATCTTACAGATCATGTTTGTACTTCTCCAGAAATAGCAGACAAAATTGCATGGCATTAAAGCCATGTACACTAACGTTCAAAAGTTTTTGTCCATTAAAATAAAATGAAATTGATCAGAAATAGAGTGTAGACATTGTTAATGCTGTAAATGTTGTAAACTATTGTAGCTGGAAATGGCAGATTTTTTATGGAATATCTACATAGGCGTATCAGCAACCATCACTCCTGTGTTCCAATGGCACGTGGTGTTAGCTAATCCAAGTTTATCATATTAAAAAGGCAAATTGATCATTAGAAAACCCCTTTGCAATTATGTTAGCACAGCTGAAAACTGTTGTCCTGATTAAAGAAGCAATAAAACTGGTCTTCTTTAGACTAGTTGAGTATCTGGAGCATGAGCATTTGTGGGTTCGAATACAGGCTCAAAATGGCTAGAAACAAAGCACTTTCTTCTGAAACTCGTCAGTCTATTCTTGTTCTGAGAAACGATGGCTATTCCATGCGAGAAATTGCCAAGAAACTGAAGATCTCGTACAACGCTGTGAACTACTTCCTTCACAGAACAGCGCAAACTGGCTCTAACCAGAATAGAAAGAGGAGTGGGAGGCTCCGGTGCACAACTGAGCAAGAGGACAATTACATTAGAGTGTCTAGTTTGAGAAACAGACGCCTCACAAGTCCTCAACTGGCAGCTTCATTAAATAGTACCTGCAAAACACCAGTCAATGTCAACAGTGAAGAGGCGACTCTGGGATGCTGGCCTTCTTGGCAGAGTTGCAAAGAAAAAACCATATCTCAGACTGGCCAATTAAAAGAAAAGATTAAGATGGGCAAAAGAACACAGTCACCAGACGGCGGAACTCTGCCTAGAAGGTCAGCATCCCAGAGTCCCCTCTTCACTGTTGACGTTGAGACTGGTGTTTTCTAAGGGGTCACTTAGAAATGACATTTCTGGGGGCCTCCCGGGTGGCGCAGTGGTCTAAGGCTGTGCCACCAGAGATTCTGGGTTCGAGCCCAGCCGGCCGCGACCGGGAGGCCCATGGGGTGGGGCACAATTGGCCCAGCGCCGTCCGGGTTAGGGAGGGTTTGGCCGGCAGGGATATCCTTGTCTCATCGCGCACTAGCGACTCCTGTGGCGGGCCGGGAGCAGTGCACGCTGACCATGTCGCTAGGTGTACGGTGCTTCCTCCGACACATTGGTGCGGCTGGCTTCCGGGTTGGATGTGCATTGTGTCAAGAAGCAGTGCGGCTTGGTTGGGTTGTGTTTCGAAGGACGCATGACTCTCGACCTTCGCCTATCCCGTACGGGAGTTGCAGTGATGAGATAAGGCAGTAACTACCAATTGGATACCACAAAATTGGGGAGAAAAAGGGGGGTAAAAAAATATATATTATAAAAAAAAAGGACATTTCTAAGTGACCCCAAAATTTTGAACGGTAGTGTACATTCTCACCATAAACCACCATGAATCTTATACGTTTGGTTTTTAACCAAATTAAATGAAAAACAATCTGTTTTTTTAGACTAACAACAATATTTCTAAATCGGATTGGGTCAAAAGCATAATCGTAAATCATTCCATGAGCACAAGGCAATGTGTGCACACGTAGGCCTAAGATCTCTTCGGATGGAGGCATGAATGTTTGTCCTATCCATTGAATATAGTTTATTATAGAACATGTGGGTCTAATCTTGGAAGCTGATTGGTTAAAACAGCATTACAGCTGGTGTTTATTCCACAAGTTACCACCGGCCAAAGCTATGACGTTGAAATGCCTATTTACTCGGTTTCATCTGATCTGCCCAGCCAGGCAATTTATAAACTTCATCTCCACTATAAAAAGCATCTAGACATGATCTCCCATTTGCTTTAGACAAGCATTTCGTTTTCAACAGCGGAGATTTGTATAAACCTTGCCTTCTGTCCGACATTTGCAACATTGTTTCAATATCCAAATTTGATCTCCAGCTGTCCCATAGTAATGAACTTGTCAGGAGTCGGGATGAGACAGGCAGACAGCTTTTCTCAGCCAGTCGAAATCATGAATCAGCTGGCATCATTAATATGCATATATACAAAGGAATGTCACTATAAAACAGCTTAAACAAACGCAAATGCAGCTACTTTGCTGTTATTCTGGTTGCACTGTTTGACGTAACTGTAAGTTAGCCCGTAATTGGTTAGCAAGCAAGCAAGCAAGGGATAAGAACGTTGCCATCCAGTATGGCAATGGAGCATTCAGACCGAATGACTGGGTCGCATCCATAGATACAGAACAAAAAGAGTGAACGACTGGGTCGCGTCTCCGGCAACCAAAACGATAGAACGAACGACCTGCCGGCTTGGGTAGCAACCTTAGATTTGTGTCGGGACTATGTCTTGGGGAAAGATGAAATAGTATGAATAAATTCATAAAAATAATGTTTATGAAAATGTGTCAATCATTATTTGAATATGTTGGTAACCCGTTGTATAAAAGTGATAATGCCCTCAAAGCCTGTGTTTGGTGAATATATTGGCATGGTTTGCTGGATGTCAACTTCGTCTCAGGCTTAACACCCCGTACCAATATATCCTCCAAATACCGTCTTCTCGGGCATTATCACTTAATTAAATAGCATACAGTAACCCTACAATAGGCCTAGTTACAAACAGGTCCAACAGATGAAAGTGGAAGATGATCGTTTTGTAAAAGTTTAAGGAAAGTTAATAAGCAGTCTATTGTAATAATGTGATGTTTCCAAACAGACTTCCTACAGTCACTGACACCTTTCATTCAATGGGCATCGCACATAGACCTAATGAGGCCAAACTTTTTACAAAAGCTGCATGGACAAAAAAAATGTCCAATATGAAGAAAAAACTAATGTCTCTTGACTGTTTTTTTCTGCTCGTAATATTTCTATAAATCATTGGTTATAGGCTACTGATTAGGCTACAGTGCGCCTCCACTGGAAAAATCAATACCATAGTCAATTGCATTACCACTATGACCAGTCAGTCTTAAATATCACCAGTAGCTCTGCTTAAAATTGGCACATAGGCACACGTTAAAGGTCACACCTTAATTATGTCCACCCCTCCTACCTCAGTGCAAGCGAGCTGTTATAAGACAGGCAAAACAGCAGAGCTCTGGCTTTTACAAGTCGAAAATTGCCAAAGAGTGTGTGTTTGACACTAGCGCCGCCTTAACGCCAGCTGAAAATAGAGCCCTTATATGTCTTCCCTGACACGGATACGGCTGGGCACGGGAAGCTCGTCACTCAGTTGAAAGAAAAAGGAAATTCCTCCCAATCTTTCAGACAACCTTTTTTATGACCTGGCACCAGTCCGTGGCTGCTCCCTGAGTGCCATGGCCTAGTTTCACTCTGAGGCAGTAAAGTTCTAGCCTGGTCCCAGATCTGTTTGTGCCATCTTGCCAATGACCACATGAGTTGGCAAGACAGCACAAACAGATCTGGGACCAGGTGGGTAAAGTTCCTCTCCAATGTGAAAGGGTAATCTTACCAGGTTGTTTTAATCTTTGTTTTTGTGATTTGTTTTGAGATTTGTTTTGAGATTATGAATCACCTTACCCTTAATATAAAGTAGCTTAATTTCTATGTAACCATTGTAACCAGAGAATTTAGCCAGATACAGTGCCTTCAAAGTACACCTCTTCAGCATTTTCACATTTTGCCGTTACAAAGTGGAATTAAAATGAATTTAATTGACATTTGTTGTCAATGATCTACACAAAATACTCTGTCAAAGTGGAAGAAAAATTCTAACATTTGTAAAAAGAAATATGAAAAAGAAAACACTGATATGTCTTCATTAGATAAGTATTCAACCCCCTGAGTCAATACATGTTAGAATCAACTTTGGCAGCAATTACAGCTATGAGTCTTTCTGGGTAAGTCTTTAACACACCTGAATTGTGCAACATTTGCCCATTATTCTTTTCAAAATTCTTCAAGCTGTGTCAAATTGGTTGATGATTATTGCTAGACAACCATTTTCAGGACTAGCCATAGATTTTCAAGCTTCCTTCTTTTCACTTTCTCAATTAGGTTAGCATTGTGGAGTAACTACAATGTTGTTGATCCATCCTCAGCTATTACCTATCACTCTGTAACTGTTTTAAAGTCACCAATGGACTCATGGTAAAATCCCTGAGTGGTTTCCTTCCTCTCCGGCAAGTGAGTTAGGAAGGACGCCTGTATCTTTGTAGTGACTGGGTATATTGATACACCATTCAAAGTGTAATTAATAACTTCACCATGCTCAAAGGGATATTCAATGTCTGCTTTTTCTATTTTAACCCATCTACCAATAAGTGCCCTTCTTCGCGAGGCATTAGAAAACCTCCTTGATCTTTGTGGTTGAATCTGTGATTGAAATTCACTGCTCGACAGAGATGAGGTAGTCATTCAAAAATCATGTTAAACACCATTATTGCACACATAGTCCATGCAATTTATTGTGACTTGTTCAGCACATTTTTAATCCTGAATTTATTGAGGCTTGCAATAACAAAGGGGTTGAATACTTAACTCAAGACATTTCAGCTTCTCATTTGTAATTAATTTGTAAACATTTCTAAAACAATTTCATTTTGACATTATGGGGTATTGTGTGTAGGCCAGTGACAACAAATCTCAATTCAAATCAGGCTATAACAACAAAATGTGGAAAAAGTCAAGGGGTGTGAACGCTTTCTGAAGGTGCATCGTTGCCAGATTCAGTTTATATGTGGGCCTACTATGCGGAGAAGTGCCATGTTCCATATACCCACCGCTCTGCATCAATGAATCTGAGACAATGCTAAAACTACGCACCGTCTTCCTTTTGTTACGAACCCAATAACGATCCTATGGATATTGTTGCACTCGCTTTGTCTTGGGGGCCTAGGCCTAGTTACATGGTCTGTAACCTGAATGAATGTGTGCATTTATGTGAGAAATCAGCATTTAAGGACCACGTTGGATGCACTTGTACCCAGGCGACAGCAACTTAAGAGTTCAGAGCCAACTCTGTCTTAACCTCTTGGTCGGCCAGTCCACAGTACAGAGATTATTATTTGTTCAAATGGTGATGAAACAATATGTACAAATATGAAAAATACCAAAGGCATGCCCAAACTAAAGACTCAAAAACTAACGAAAGGCCTCATGTCAACCAAACAAACCCAACAGCTTCACGGCTTGCCAACTGGAACACTGACTGACTACACCTTAATTGGCAGCACCGCAACCAGGCTCAGCACATGGACAAGGATGCTGCTGCCCCCTGGTGGAATGGTGTGGAAATGTATCCTGTATAATGTGTTTGTTTTTGTTCTAACCCTAACCTTCCCCCATATCATAACATCTCCCTCAAGAATATTAAATAAAAACCTCAATCACCATTATCCATTTTCCTGAATTTTACAAATTTGTATACCTTTATTTCTATTTATTTTCCATAAAGTTTCCTTAACTGAAAATACAAAATATATATACTACAAACCCTAGAGCTGCAAACTATGACTTGACTACAGAAGCCCTCAATTCTGAGATACAGCCACGCTCAAAACCAGAAACCAGTCAAAAACCCAAACCATCAAACCATCTTCCTGCCAAAAGTATCTGACATGAACAAACCACGGGGCAACCTGTAACCCCTATGGTTCTAAACTGAGTGACCAACTCCACCAACTCGGTCCATGTTCACAAGCATCAAGATCCACCTGATATGTAGGTGATGAGAAAATTGGAGCAAAACATCACCCGCGACACGTGAACATCAACCAAAACTTCAGCCAACACACTAAGAACACCATCTACGTTCCCCAAGGCCTCTTTACCCAGAGAGACCATCCCCTCAACAAGAGACTCCAGCTCTCCACCTAGAGAGGGCAGCACTTACCCCAGAGACACCAGCACACCACCCAGAGAGGGTAGCTCTCCACCCAGACAGGGCAGCACTCTGCCCGGAACTACATAACCCCCCCACTCTATTAGCCCCCACTTAATATCCCACCTCACTACCTCCCAAGTTGACAGTACAGCACCCCATTACCTCCCATGGTGACAGGACAGCACCCCTCCCCACGCTGACAGGAGAGCACCACTCTGCACTACCCTCTGAAGTGCCTTGTCAAGCAGTTGCCATGCCAAGCGGTGATGCAGCCAGTCAAGATGCACTCAATGATGCAGCTGTAGAACTTAAAGGATCTGAGGGCCCATGCCAAATCTTTTCAGACTCCTGAGGGGGAAGAGGTGTTGTCATGCCCTCTTCATGACTGTGTTGGTGTGTGTCTGTGAACCATCATAGATCCTTAGTGATGTGAACAGTGAGGAACTTGAAGCTTTCGACCAGCTCCACTAAAGCCCCGTCGATGTGAATGGGGGTGTGCTCGGCCCTGTGTTTCTTGTAGTCCATGATA
This sequence comes from Salmo trutta, assembly GCF_901001165.1. NCBI lineage: Eukaryota > Metazoa > Chordata > Actinopteri > Salmoniformes > Salmonidae > Salmo > Salmo trutta. The sequence continues at coordinate 29,476,492 of NC_042963.1, forward strand.
AGATCGTGTGTCTTGCTGATGTTGAGGGAGAGGTTGTTCTCCTGGAACCACACTGCCAGGTCTCTGACCTCCTCCCTTATAGGCTGTCTCGTCTGTTGGTGATCAGGCCTAGCACTGTCGTGCTGTCAAGGCAAACTTGATGGTATTGGAGACGTGCTGCAGTCATGGGTGAACAGGGAGTACAGGAGGGGACTAAGCACGCACCCCTGAGGGGCACCCGTGTTGAGAATCAGTGTGGTGGATGTGTTGTTTCCTTCTGACAGGAAGTTCAGGATCCAGTTGCAGAGGGAGGTGTTCAGTCCCAGGATACTTAGCTTAGTGATGAGCTTGGAGGGCAGTATGGTGTTGAACGCTGAGCTGTAGTCATTCTCACATACTGTAGGTGTTCCTCTTGTCCAGGTGGGAAAGGGAATGCTCTGAGTACGTGTCCTGGTAATCCGTATGGCCCTGCGACTTTGTGAATGTTAACCTGTTTAAATATCTTATTCACATAGGCTACAAAGAGCGTGAACACAGGCATCCAGAACAGCTGGTGGCTCATGCATGGTTCAGTGTTACTTTGTTCGAAGCAAGTGTAGAAGGCATTTAGCTCATCTACTTGGCTCACGTCACTAGACAGCTAGTGGCTGGGTTTCCCTTTGTAATCAGTAATTGTTTGCAAGCCTTGCAAACAATGTGTAGCAGGCTTCGATCTTAGACCGGAATTGACACTTTGCCTGTTTGATGGTTCGTCGGAGGGCATCGTGGGATTTCTTATGAGCATCCGGATTAGTGTCCCGCTACTTGAAAGCAGCAGCTCTAACCTTGAGCTCATTGCTGATTATGCCTCTAATCCATGGTTTCTGGTGGGGATATGCATGTCCTCTCAAGAGGAAGTTTCTTACTCTGACTAATGCCTGTAACATGAGCTAGGTTATCACTCAACCAAATAAAGTGTATACCAATCGTGTTGGATCTGTGACATCCACTTGTATGGATCATATGTTCACTAATGCTGCAGAGCTTTGCTCCAAAGAAATTTCACTTCCCATTGGTGACCATAACATTGTGCCAATAACAAAGAAAGTCAAAGTACCGAAGGCGGGGCCTAATGTACTCTTTTGTTGAAGATGTAAAAATAAGTTGGTCTGATGGAGGAAAATCCAGATGCAGCACTTGGGAGTACATGTAAAATTATTCTTGCCAATTGTTGACAAACATGCACCTGTTAAGAAACTAACGGTGAGAACTGTTACAGCCCCCTGGATAGATGATTAATAAAAAAAATGATATGGTTCAAAGAAATTGTGCAAAGAAAGTGGAAAACAAGTCAGGTTGCTCTGCTGATTGGTTGACATACTGTCAATTGAGAAATGTTGTAACTAAACTTAACAAAAAAAATAAGACATTGACAAAATGAGAAATTACAAACTATGGAAAAATACTTGCACACTTCAAATTATTTTACGGGCAGAAAACCCAATTCATATCCATCGTTCATTGAAGTTGATGAGTCATTTATAACACAACCTTTTGATATAGCCAATCATTTCAATGACTATTTGACCGGTAAAGTAGATAAGTGAAATGACAGTGAACCATCACACTGCATTTCTGTATTGAAGATCTAATAACGATAGAAGGATTGCTGTTTTGAATTTGGTGAAGTATGTGTGGAAGAGGTGGCAAAACTATTGATATCCATCAAAAAATAAAAGCCAGCAGGTATAGACAACCTAGATGGGAAACTATTGAGAATAGTAGCATAATGTATTGCCACTCCTATTTGCCATGCCTTTAACCAGCCTAAAGGGGTGTGTGTGTGTCCCTAGGTGTGAAAGGAGGCTAAAGTAATTCCACTACCTAAACACAGTAACGCACCCTTTAATGGATTTAACAGACAACCAATACGTTTGCTGCATGTTCTTCATAAACGGATGGAGAAAATTGTGTTTGAACAAATACAATCGCATTTTTTAAAGAACAATACTGACTTTCAGCATGCATATAGGGAAGGGCACTCAACTTTCTTTTTTGTTTAAATGTAAACTTTATTTAACGAGGAAAGTCAGTTAAGAACAAATTCTTATTTACAATGACGGCCTACCGGGGAACAGTGGGTTAGTGGGGTAACTGCCTTCAGGGGCAGAACGACAGATTTTTACCTTCTCAGCTCGGGGATTCGATCCAGCAACCTTTTGGTTACTGGCCCAACGCTCTAACCATTAGGCAAGCTGCTGCACTGTCTCAGATAACTGATGATTGGCTAAAATAAATGGATAATAAGATGATAGTTGGAGCTGTATTGTTAGATTTCACTTGTTATGGTTTTACATCACCCGCCATCACGTTTGGAGAGTTACTCATCCAGTAAAACCCAACGTGTGTTCGTCAATGGAAGCTTCTCTAACATCAGATATGTACAGTGCGGTATCCCTCAGGGAAGTTGGGTAATTCATGGATAATAAACAGATCTTAAATACATCTAAAACCAAAATAAATGTTTTTGGTTCAAAGCATTTTCTTACATTTCTTAAACCTTAACTCCTAGGAATAAGATTGATGGTCAGTTATCATGGTCAAGTCCTATTGACAAAGTTGTTGTGAAGATGGGGAGAGTCTGTTATACAAAGATGTTCTGCATTTTTAAAACAAATATCAACTGTACTAGTTGTTCAGGCTCTGATCTTATCCCAACTTGATTACTGTCCGGTAATATGGTCAGGTGCAGCAAAGAAAGACCTAGCAAAGCCGCAGCTTGCTCAAGACAAAGTAGAATGCCTTGCCCTTAACTGCAAACACAGAACTAACATCAAAAACATGCATGATAGTCTTTCATGGTTGAGGAGAAATTGACTACTTCTCTAATAGTCTTTTAGACTGCACTCGTAAAGGTGGTAAATTACCTTTTAATGGCGTCAGACCAAAGGTCTGCATCTGTCCTCGTGCTTCTAGAACTTAGTGCTGCTTTTGATACCATCGATCACCACATTATTTTTGGAGAGATTGGAAACCCAAATGGGTCTACACGGACAAGTTCTGGCCTGGTTTAGATCTTATCTGTCGAAAAGATATCAGTTTCTCTCTGTGGATCGTTTGTCCTCTGACAAATCAACTGTAAATTTCGGTGTTCCTCAAGGTTCCGTTTTAGGATGACTATTGTTTACACTATATATTGGTGATGTCATTCAGAAACATGTTAACTTTCACTGCTATGCGGACGATACACAGCTGTACATTTCAATGAAACATGGTGAAGCCCCAAAACTGCCCTCCCTGGAAGCCTGTGTTTCAGACATGAGGAAATGGATGGCGGCAAATGTTATACTTTTAAACTCGGACAAAACAGAGATACTAGTTCTAGGTCCCAAGAAACAATGAGATCTTCTGTTGGATCTGACAATTAATCTTGATGGTTGTACAGTCAACTCAAATAAAACTGAAGGACCTCGGTGTTACTCTGGACCCTGATCTCTCTTTTGAAGAACATATCAAGAAAATTTCAAAGACAGCTTTTTTCCATCTTTGTAACATTGTAAAAATCAGAACATTTCTGTCCAAAAATGACCCAGAAAAATGTATCCATGCTTTTGGCACTTCTAGAATAGACAACTGCAATGCTCTCCTTTCCGGCTACCCGGACAAAGCACTAAATAAACTTCAGTTAGTGCTAAACACGGCTGCTAAAATCTTGACGAGAACCAAAATAATTGATCATATTACTCCAGTGCTAGCCTCTCTACAGTGGCTTCCTGTTAAGGCAAGGGCTGATTTCAAGGTTTTACTGCTAACCTACAAAGCATTACATGGGCTTGCTCCTACCTATCACTCCGATTTGGTCCTGCCGTACATACCTCACGTACGCTAAGATCACAAGATGCAGGCTTCCTTACTGTCCCTAGAATTTCTAAGCAAACAGCTGGAAGCAGGGCTTTCTCCGATAAAGCTCAATTTTTATGGAATGGTCTGCCTATCCATGTGAGAGATGCAGTCTCGGTCTCGACCTTTAAGTCTTTATTGAAGACTCATCTCTTCAGTAGGTCCTACAATTGAGTGTAGTCTGGCCCAGGGGTGTGAAGGTGAACGGAAAGGCACTGGAGCGACAAACTGCCTTTGCTGTCTCTGCCTGGCCGGTTCCCCTCTCTCCACTGGGATTCTCTGCCTCTAACCCAATTACGGGGGCTGAGTCACTGGCTTACTGGTGCTCTTCCATGCCATCCCTAGGAGGGGTGCGTCACTTGAGTGGGTTGAGTCACTGACATGATCTTCCTGTCTGGGTTGGCACCCCCCCTTGGGTTGTGCAGTGGGGGAGGTCTTCTTGGGCTATACTCGGCCTTGTCTCAGGGTAGTAGGTTGGTGGTTGAAGATATCCCTCTAGTGGTGTGGGGGCTGTGCCTTGGCAAAGTGGGTGGGGTTATATCCTGCCTGTTTGGCCCTGTCCTCCGGGCGTATCGTCGGACAGGGCCACAATGTCTCCCAACCCCTTCTGTCTTAGCCTCCAGTATTTATGCTGCAATAGTTTGTGTCGGGGGACTAGGGTCAGTCTGTTATATCTGGAGTATTTCATGTCTTGTCCTGTGTGAATGTGAATCAATATCTCTCTCTATCTATCAGGACTACCTGGCCTGATGACTCCTGTTTCTTCACTGTACCCAAACCAAAAACAGATTTAATGCACTGCTCAGGTATGTATAGAGCCATGTCATCATGGAATGCTCTGCCACTATAGGTTACTGTGTTTCGCTTGAAAAAACTACTAAAAACACTTCTTCAAGCTCCTGACTCTCATCACAAGCCAAACCTGTGTCAATATGCAAAACCCAGATCAGGTCTTCCAGTCGATCCACACAAACCTCACAACATGACAGGGAATAATCTCCTCCCTGCCATAGCTCAATGAGAAACATGTCAGCTAAATCAACACCTGACCCCCAAACAACCTCATGGTCAGCCTGCTGAGGAACCATAATCTCTCCTACGTTGGCACAGCACGTGTCAGATAAAGGAACCAAAGAATCAATGACAACCTCGGAATCTAACAGATCACTTGGGGGAACCAAATAAGTTCTCAGACCACTAACAGAAGCTAGTTGCTCAGTGTCACTCAACACAACAAAGAATGTCTCCCCTAAAAAGCAGAGGGTACACTAGATCATATATCTCTGCATAGAAGGTCTTAGCTAGAGACACACAATAATCCCTTTCCTCAATAGGGAGTACCATTTCCTGGGAACCACTGTCTAGATTTGGCAAGTAATGTTTCCTCCAAGTTCACACACACAAATCATCCTCCTCCCTATCTGGTTTGCCATCAGCCCTCTTCTGAACCTGAGTAACTTCACACACTGGGGATACCCGAAAACTCTCCTAGAGAGTTTTCCCCCTGACACACCTGTCTTTTCACTGGGCTTACACAAACCTGAACACCTGGGGAACTAGCTCATTACTGATCACTGGTAGAAACTGGTTAGTGACAAGACCGTCTGTTAACTGGTCTGACTGACTGGTCAACTTTCTCCCCTGTATGGAGCCCTTCACCCATCTGCTGTTTCAAAAGTGCCATATCCTGTTTTAGCCTTGCTATTTCAAACAAGTATTCTTCCTCCTGACTGCTAACCACCAGAACCGGTGGCAATAACTCATTCCACCTCTCCCATCCCAGCACTGCCACATCTAACTTGTTCAACTCCTCTGCTATTTCAACCTCCAGCATTTTTGCCACCTGACCTAACTGATCCCCCCATTAGATTTAGAAAACCACAAGTATCCTCTACCTCAGCACAAAACACCGCTGGCTCAAACGACCCCATAGTCAACCCAGTACACCAAACAGAATCAATAAATCGACTGACAAAAGTCAAAGTTAGCCACGAGCTCACCGCTAACCAGCCAATACATGCACGCGCTTCAAGCCCCAGAGAACCACTCCTACCACGTATAACCAAACAAGCAAGCCATGTACAAGAGCTACAAATCATAGCCACATTTAGCCACTAACCAATCAATACATGCACACGCTCAAAGCCCAAGAGATAAACACTCTAAACAGGCAAAAACCAAACCAGCACGACCTGCACAACCACTACAAAGCATAGCCCATGTTAGCCACTAGCTTAGTGCTAACACAAACACGTGCTACAGTCCTCCAGAATCCAAACTGGGAAATCTAATCCTGTAAACAGTGGAAACAAAAACAACTAAAACCATAGCCAAAACAGTCAACACAAAATGTTCTGGCCCAAGAGAAACACCTCATCAGCCATACAGTAGCTAACGATAAAGCTCTGCTACCCTATCCGAACCCGACGGGCCCCAACATAGATCAGGTTAGGGCCGGGTAGGGCCTATTTTTTCTAGGGTACGGGCAGGGCATCACTAAATTGATCACTACCATTTTTAAGCTGAGCCATTTACTCGTGCTCTGCTGTACAGTCATATGTATATCAAGATCATTATATGGTCTCAGAAGTGCTTCAACCTTGTCAAATATATGACAGGAGAGATTATTTCACAGAAAAGAATGTTCCTTGAGTTTTGTCAGAGTTTAGTGACTAAATGTAGCTAACCGCTAACTGCTCTGTCATTTCTCTTCATTGAGCAGAGCAGCCCAAGCGAAGTCGTTGCTATGGATACTCAGACTCAGAGCCGCCATGAGCAGAGCGAGCTGGGCGCAGGGAGTGAGTGACAGACAAAGAGAAGCAGCTAATGGATTTACTAATGGAGGAAGTTATTTCAGATTTCTGGCAGGGCCGGCCGGCCTTAAATTTGGCAGAAGCAATCTTTTGGTATTTTCTGGGGATTTTATTAGGATCCCCATTAGCTGTTGCAAAAGCAGCAGCTACTCTTACTGGGGTCCACACAAAACATGAAACATAATACAGAATGACATAATGCAGAACATCAATAGACAAGAACAGCTCAAGGACAGAACTACATACATTTTTAAAAAGGCACATGTAGCCTACATATCAATACATACACACAAATTATCTAGGTCAAATAGGGGAGAGGTGTTGTCCTGCGAGGTGTTGCTTTATCTGTTTTTTTTAAACCAAGTTTGCTGTGAAACCAAGTTAGCCTGGTTAGGGTAGGGCCTGAATGTCATGGTCATGGGTAGCGTTCGGGCTTAAAATTCATGCCCGTGCAGGGCTCTAGCTAACGACTACCAGCTGCAAACAATTGACTAACTTCTCAGGCGCAGCCACACCAAACATTTTTTGTTGACCAAAAAAACATTGGCTCTTGGTAGCCAGCAACCTGCAATTCACATTTTCCCTTGTGCAAACCTCAACTAGCTTTCTAGCTCGACAACTCCTGCTACAAACTTTCTCAACAAATGCACAACTACACTACCAAACTGGCTCAGAACCCCCCAGACTACAACAAATGGCAACAAGTGTTAACATTTATGACGGACAAACTCCCATATATTGTTTTCGGTTCACACAGAGGTGACTCTTAGCTTGCAATGGAGGTTACAAATCATGACAACGTGAAACTTTCAGGCACAATTTAGGAGAATAAAGGGGAAAGGATTGACTGCTAAATGAACAACCTTACTTTCGCTTAAGTCAATCATGTTTCTTGCCTTGTTTGAACATGATTGTTATCTTAGTTAAATTTTCGTCTTCCCAATCAATTGCTTCCAGTCCATTACAAGGCTGCTATTTTTGTATCTTTGATTCAACGTTACTTTTATTGCATAACACACATAGACAAGGCCATTAATGGGGCATATATTTATTTAATCCAGCTATGGGAGGATGCTAATAATAAGTTGCATGTACTCACTCTATGTGAAATAATAGTGTTTAACATTATTTTTTTTATGACTACCCCATCTCTGTACACCACACATACAATTATCTGTAAGGTCCCTCAGTCGAGCAGAGAATTTCAAACACCAATTCAACCACAAAATCCAGGGAGGTTTTCCAATGCCTCGCAAAGAAGGGCACCTATTGATAGATGGGGGAAAAAAACAAAAAAAGAAGCAGACATTGAATATCCCTTTCACCATGGTGAAGTTAGTATTTACACTTTGAATGGTGTATCAATACCCCCAGTTACTACAAAGATACAGGTGTCCTTCCTAACTCAATTGCCGGAGAGGATGGAAACCGCTCAGGGATTTCACCATGAGGCCAATGGTGACTTTAAAACAGTTACAGAGTGTAATGGCTGTGTTAGGAGAAAAGTGAGGATGGATCAACAACATTGCAGTTACTCCACAATACTAAACTAATTGGCAGAGTGAAAAGAAGGAAGCTTGTACAGAATACAAATATTCTAAAATATTCCATCCTGTTTACAACAAGGCCCTAAAGCAATACTACAAAACATTTGGCAAAGCAATTCACTTTTTGTCCTGAATACAACTGTTTGTGTTTGGGGCAGACCTAATACAACACATTACTAAGTACAACTCTCCATATCATCAAGCATAGTGTTGGCTCATGTTATCTGTATGCTTGGAATTGTTAAGGACTTTCTCAGAACAAAAAAGAAACAGAAAGGAGCTAAGCACAGACAAAATCTTACAGGAAAACCTGATTAAGTCTGCTTTCCACCACACACAGGGAGATTAATTCACTTTTCAGCAGGGCAATAACCTAAAACACAAGGTCAATCTACACTGGAGTTGCTTACCAAGAAGACAGTGAATGTTCCTCAGTGGCCGAGTTACAGTTTGACTTAAATCTACAGTTGAAGTCGGAAGTTTACATACAACTTAGCCAAATACATTTAAACTCAGTTTCACAATTCCTGACATTTAATCCTAGGAATATTTTCCTGTCTTAGGTCAGTTAGGATCACCACTTGATTTTAATGTGAAATGTCAGAATAATAGTACAGAGAATGATTTTTTTCAGCTTTTATTTCGTTCATCACATTCCCAGTGAGTCAGAAGTTTACATACAGTCAATTAGTATTTGGTAGCATTGACTTTATATTGTTTAATTTGGGTGAAACGTTTCAGGTAGCCTTCCACAAACTTCCCATAATAAGTTGGGTGAATTTTGGCCCATTCCTATTGACAGAGCTGGTGTAACTGAGTCAGGTTTGTAGGTCTCCTTGCTCACACGCTTTTTCAGTTCTACCCAAAGATTTTCTATGGGATTGAGGTCAGGGCTTTGTGATGGCCACTCCAATACCTTGACTTTGTTGTCCTTAAGCCATTTTGCCACAACTTTGGAAGTATGCTTGGGGTCATTGTCCATTTGGAAGACCCATTTGCGACTAACTTTAACTTCCTGACTGATGTCTTGAGACGTTGCTTCAATATATCCACATAATTTTCCTCCCGCATGATGCCATCTATTTTGTGAAGTGCACCAGACCCTCCTGCAGCAAAGCACCCCCACAACATGATGCTGCCACCCCCGTGCTTCACGGTTGGGATGGTGGTCTTCAGCTTGTTAGCGTCCCCCTTTTTCCTCCAAACATAACAATGGTCATTATGGCCAAACAGTTCTAGTTTTGTTTCATCAGACCACAGGACATTTCTACAAAAAGTACGATCTTTGTCCCCATGTGCAGTTGCAAACCGTAATCTGGCTTTTTCATGGCAGTTTTGGAGCAGTGGCTTCTTCCTTGCTGAGTGGCCTTTCAGATTATGTCGATATAGGACTCATTTTACTGTGGATATAGATACTTTTGTACCTGTTCCCTCCAGCATCTTCACAAGGTCCTTTGCTGTTGTTCTTGGATTGATTTGCACTTTTCGCACCAAAGTACGTTCATCTCTAGGAGACAGAACACGTCTCCTTCCTGAGCGGTATGATGGCTGCGTGGTCCCATGGTGTTTATACTTGCGTACAGATGAATGGGGTACCTTCAGGCGTTTGGAAATTGCTCCCAAGGATGAACCAGAATTGTGGAGGTCTACAATTTATTTTCTGAGGTCTTAGCTGATTTCTTTGGATTTTCCCATGATGTCAAACAAAGAGGCACAGTTTGAAGGTAGGCCTTGAAATACATCCACAGGTACACCTCCAATTGACTCAAATGATGTCAATTAGCCTATCAGAAGCTTCTAAAGCCATGACAAAATTTTCTGGAATTTTCCAAGCTGTTTAAAGGCACAGTCAACTTAGTGTATGTAAACTTCTGACCCACTGGAATTGTGATACAGTGAATTATAAGTGAAATAATATGTCCGTAAACAATTGTTGGAACAATTACTTGTGTCATGCACAAAGTAGATGTGCTAACCGTCTTGCCAAAACTATAGTTTGTTAACAAGACATTTGTGGAGTGGTTGAAAAACGAGTTTTAATGACTCCAACCTAAGTGTATGTAAACTTCTGACTTCAACTGTACATTGAAAATCTATGGCAAGACCTGAAAATGGTTGTCTAGCAGTGGACACTCCTAAGAGGAGGAAGGGGAGAACCATTCTCCTTGTTGAAATTTCATAAAAATTAAAATAGTGAAACAAAAAAGTTATCCCTTTTAGATAAAACTAGACTAAATATATTTATGTGTCACCAAATAATTGATTAAAACATACTGTTTTGCAATGAATATCTATGGTAACTTCAACAGCACTCTCTGGGGTAGCACCATGGTGTAGAAAGAGGACAGCTAGCTTCCATTTTCCTCTGTTTTCATTGACTTCAATACAAAACCTAGGAGGCTCATGAACCTCACCCCCTTCCATAGACCTACATGGTAATTATGACCACTGCCTGAGGACGAACTCCAAACAATCAAAGCTTTTGCAATATGAACTGACATTCTTTCCGTCCATCCATCCAATCATAGGATTAGGATCAGAGAATGAACCTAGGGTGTTATATTGGTGTTGTGCAACAGAGCATTATGGGAGGGTTCTAAGTGTTGAGAAGCTTGGTGAGTTGGTGACCTTATTGGATAGAGATTAGGAGTGAAAAGTGATAGTTGAGCATTTTTAGAATATTATTCAAGTCAAATTATTTTCTACAAATTACAGGAGACGGAGGAGGTAGATTATATTTGACCTCTGGCTGAGATCAGTTTCATGAAGAAGGATGAAAAGGTGAGGGTGTTCAATACCAATTGGTATGCAAAGTATAGCTGGTTAACAGGGAGCGTTTCATGTGGACGAAGGTCTGCGTATTCAAACTGCGCAACAAAACGAGAAAGTGAGAAGAAACAGGGATGTTCTTAAGTCAAATCAAAGTGTATTTGTCACGTGCGCCAAATACAACAGGTGTAGACCTTACAGTGAAATGCTTACTTACAGGCTCTAACCAATAGTGCAAAAAAGGTATTCAGCGGCTTATCGATGCCACTGCATTTTTGGGCCTGAAAGAACTGGCTTTTAGAGGACACGACGAGTCGAGAGGGAAAGTTCCGCTAACAAGGGCAACTACAAGGAGCTTGCGGGGATAATTGGACATTACGATGCTTTACTTGCTGAACATATAGAACTTTCGACTGTCCTTTCTGGGATGTTGAAATCAATAAAGAATGATTTGATAGCTTCCATCGCATCATCCATTAAAAGTGAGATTAAAGTGAGAGGTTGACGCAGCACACTATTTTCGCGCTCGCTCAAGTAGGCTTTACCATTATGCTTCTGTATTTATTTAGCAAAGGTGATAACACAATTACTCTGGATTGATACAAGCAAAAACTCATGACATAAATGTTACAGCAGCTGAGGCTACACTTAAACAGAGATCTGACATGCTGTATGGGATGAAAACAAGACCATTTTTCAGTCTGATCAACTGTAGGCTAATAATAACAGCTGCATACAGCCTATGCGCCTTGTCCATCTGGGCAGGGTAAACTAATTGGTAACGTTATGTATTTCTAGGCCATTTGTGTGTAGGAAGAAAATGTGAATGTGAAAAATGTGGATTATATTCAAACTTGGGCTGGCTAGGCTGCCTATACATATTCAGTTCAAAATGATTACCTGGAATGAATCAATCAACATAATAGTGATAACAGGTGTGAGTCATTTTTTTTATAAGGCCTACATTTGTAGGCCTGCATGATGCAAACATGCATAAAGCAAGCTCAGCCCTGTGAGTTCTAGTGTCTATCAGTTGTCTCGGTGTCTGGGTAGATGAAATCCCCCTCAAATCTAGTCTAAATATAATTCATATGAAGAAGTATAAGGTTGCTGCAGTTTGACAGGGTTAAGATCCTGACCTGCCTAGGAAAAACTGGTCACATCATAGCACGTATAAAACCTGGTTAGGTTAACAGACTCCGGGCCCCAGGGGGAAACTTCACTTTGTGAATTCTGAAATGTCTGAGTTTAACTTCATGGAGGAACTCGTTGCCCAAACTTACGATGGCGCAGCTGTAATTAAATGTATCTGCTATTTGTATTTACACCTAAGTCCACTACTATTCCCTGATTAAGAGGTGATGACAACTCCACTCCACTACCTTTGTCAACTCTCTCCTGACATGAACCGAAGCCACGTTTCATGTGCCTACTCATTCACTGGCACATTGAATGTTTCCTCTTCATGCACTACCCCTATCCCTATACATTTTATTACAATCACATTAAGAATTTACTCCTTGCTTGGACTAAGTAATTCTCATCTCTTTTGTCCAACTATGTAGTGTATTGTGTTATAGTTTTCTGTCTTTCCAGTCAAATCCTGTCCTGCACTCAGTGGAAGAGTTGAGCTCTTCTCCAACACCATCCATCCATGATGAGCCTGTCCTGCACTGAAGCCTCTTAACACCTCAACCCATGTCCTGCACTGAAGTCAAGCCTCTGAACACCTCAACCCCTGTCCTGCACTGAAGTCTCTGAGCACCTCAACCCCTGTCCTGCACTGAAGCCTCTGAACACCTCAACCCATGTTCTAGACTTAAGTCTCTGAACACCTCAACTCCTGTCCTGCACTGAAAAGCCCCTGAACAGCTCAACTCATGTCTCATACCCTCATTCAATCACTGCTGTGATCCCTTCCCAACACTGTGTAAGTAGCCCTCTCATTTCTATTTCCCATAATATTGTACTATAAATGTCTATTAAATGCTTTAGGTTAAAATAATTAGTCTGACGATTTTTGAAACATGCTCTGCTGTCTTCTGCGCCTATACCGTGGGTCTCCAATCCTCCTCAATTTTTCAAGTAACCAGCCTCCACTGGGCAAATGTTTCACAATCTAGGTGTAAAATCTCTTAAGAGACTTACCCAGAAAGACTCACAGCTGTAATAGCTGCCAAAGGTGCTTCTAAAAAAAAATATTGACTTAAGTAAATTAGATATTTCTCTATTTAATTTAAGAAATTTTCAAAAACATGCTTTCACTTTGTCATTATGGGGTATTGTGTGTAGATGGGTGAGATAAAGAAAATGTTTGTATCGATTGTGTCTCAATGATTGAGTCTGTGCATGTGTCTAGAGAATTATCTCCCTATTCTCTACACTTCTGATTAAGGCTCTCATTTCTTCCAAGAGACAAATGCTAAGAAGTATAATGCCACACACACACACACACACACACACACACACACACACACACACACACACACAAATTCCTTCTTGTACTGATGTGGAGGCTGCAGATAACATCTTTCATCTCATTTAGTCTTTATTGAACTTTATTGAACGGTTGAACATGTGGCGTGTGTGTTCACTGGAAACTAAATGTGTCCAATCTAGTAATAAAGAAACAGTGTGCAGCCAACGGTTGCTACTTATTTATTGCTGTCAGTCCTGTTTTTGTTTTGATGCCTACATATTTCATGCATTTGTTACGAGGCTAAGGCGACAGTGCCACTGATTTAACTCGATCCCTCATGTGCGCTGATTGGCGTCCCTCCAAGGTAAGTGAATGATGATTGTGTATTGTTTTTGATTTGATTTGAGACTGAAAATATTGATGCTTCATTAAGATATAAAGTCGTAATAAATTCAACCGCTTTGGACGGTCTTGACGACGCATTTAACATGTCATCGAATTGAGAGAAGTGTAGTGCACTTAAAGAGCGTTCACTTATTAGGAGTCGACTGTACCATATTTAACGATTACCCTCTTGTTCAAATTTATCACCTGTACTTTCTTATTTATTTACTAATGGATCCAACTCCTTTGACCTTACGGCAATTGCTTCAGGACTAAAAGGTTTCCAAACCCAAATCCAGAACATACCATTGCAGCAAATTAAATACAAATAGTCTTAAATCATACCATTGCAACAAATGCCTCATCTTTTAAAATACTGGCACTTATAGTGCACTTATTTCATATTTAATCCAATTTATTCCAATAATTTATGTTGAAGATAAAATTCCCACAAAGTTGGCAGAAAAAAGCAGCCTAAACAGTCTCTTTTTAACCTATTCATGTCCATAATGAAAAAGTATAATTTCCTTTTGAACACGTGTTCTCCTTGCTAACTGTTAGATTTCAGTGCAGCCTTTGATATTATTGACCATAACCTGTTGTTGAAAAAACATATGTGTTATGGCTTTTCAAACTCTACCATATCCTGGATTCAGAGCTATCTATCTAATAAAACTCAAAAGGTTATCTTTAATGGAAGCTTCTCTAATGTCAAACATGTAAAGTCTGGTGTACCGCAGCGCAGCTCTCTAGGTCCTCTACTCTTTTCTATTTTTACCAATGACCTGCCACTGGCATTAAACAAAGAATATGTGTCCATGTATGCTGATGATTCAACCATATACACATCTGCAACCACAGCTAATGAAGTCACTGAAACCCTTAACAAAGAGTTGCAGTCTGTTTTTGAATGGGTGGCCAGTAATAAACTGGTCCTGAACATCTCTAAAACTAAGAACATTGTATTTGGTACAAATCATTCCTTAGGTTCTAGACCTCAGCTGAATCTGGTAATGAATGGTGTGGCTGTTGAACAAGTTGAGGACACTTACTTGGCGTTACCTTAGATTGTAAACTGTTATGGTCAAAACATATATATTCAATGGTTGTAAAAATGGGGAGAGGTCTGGCCTTAAAGAGATGCTCTGCTTTTTTGACACCACACTCCAAAAAGCAAGTTCTGCAGGTTCTAGTTTTGTCTAATCTTGATTATTGTCCAGTTGTGTGGTCCAGTGCTGCAAGGAAAGATCTAGTTAAGCAGCAGCTGGCCCAGAACAGAGCGGCACATTTTGCTCTTAATTATAATCAGAGGGCTGATATAAATACTATGCATGCCAGCTAGTCTCTCCTGGCTAAGAGTTGAGGAGAGACTGACTGCATCACTTCTTTTTATAAGAAACAGTAATGTGTTGAAAATCCCATATTGTTTTCATATTCAACTTACACACAGCTCTGACACACACACACTTATCCCACCAGACATGCCACTAGGGGTCTTTTCACAGTCCTCCAATCCAGAACAAATTCAAGAAAGCGTATAGTATTATATAGAGCCCTTATTGCATGGAACTTCCTTCCATCTCATATTGCTCAAATAAACAGCAGACCTGGTTTCAAAAACAGATAAATAGCACCTCACAACACCTCTCCCCTATTTGACCTAGATTTGTGTATGCATTGATATGTAGGCTGTGTGTGCCTTTTAAAAAATTGCATGTAGTTCTGTCATTGAGCTGTTCTTGTCTATTGATGTTCTGTATTATGTCATTCTGTTGTAACGTCTGCTTCCACCTCTCACTGTCAAATGCGTAGATCCCCTGATCATAGCTCACTCTCCAGATCCCAATCACCTGAATTCTAATCACCTGTTCACACACCTGTATGTCATTATCACATTCTATTTAGTTCAGTTTTTTGCACCCCATCACTGTGAGGTATTGTTTGTTTTGTGACACGTCTTTCAGAGCGCTGGTTTTCCCGTGATTTACTCCTCCCGTATATGATAGTTTTGGCCTGCCTCACTAACGACACCTTTTGCCTATTCCCTGCCTGTACTTTAGCCTATAGGATTTCCTGTTATCTACCTATTGCCTGATCTCTCGGACTATGTTACTTGCCTTTTCCCTGCCTGTACTGTTGCCCTTTTGGACCCCTGTGTATGACCTTCTGCCTGCCCAGCTACCTGTCTCCTCCTGTGGTCCTTTGTAACACCTGCTGCGCCCTGCGCTTGAAACCAGCTCTCTGTCTCCCCTCGTGTTCATTACATCTGTATTATGTTTCATGTTCTGTGTGGACCCCTGCTTTTGCAACAGCTAATGGGGATCCTAATAAAATAACAAACCCCCCCCCCCCCCAAAAAAAAATGTCAAAGCGTTTGTGAATTACAGCCATCTCCATATAGTACTATACTCAGTTCGTAGACAACACCTATCAAAAATGTTAGTTTTTTTCAATGTCATGAAAAGACATGTTCGGGTGATCAGATCTTAATTGTTGTTATACCATATACCGGGGTATTTGGAAAAAGCCATTGAAATAATTTCTTTCAAGTTTTTAAATAAAAAGTACTTAAATTATTTGTAAATAAATACCTGCAGTCAACTTGTGCTATACATTAGGAGGTAAAGTACATTACGTTCTTTATTTCAAATGTCACATCCTTTTTCATTATGAAGCTTAATGGTAGTCCACAGTCACGTGGTGTTTGTTTTACAAGCAGACAACGATGAGAAACAGGAGCCTTGTGAGTCACTCACTGTTGTGCCGCACACGTGCCAGCTGATATAGTTACAGTATGGAATTCAAAACAAAATGTTTGCCAGCTAGATATCTTAACTATTAATTTCATTGTCTAAAATGTGCTAAATGCTCTGCAGTTGTGCATTTGTTTTGCTAATTTAGTAGCTAGTTAGCTATCCAAAATCAAGCTTCGCTTGGTAACAGCAGAGAATCCCCTCCTGGATCAAGAGCCTTGATGTCTAATACTTGTTTTGTGTGTGCAACAAACTGTGAGCAGCATTTTGAGTTACTTGTATAGTTTAGGTCAGAGGTATAAAATGTTCGCAATGCATCTGTTAGCATTCTCTATGGGATCTTACATATACTTGTTAGTACTGCAAGCCTTCGGATTATAAATTATTATTATTACCGAATATCCCGGTAGGGAACAATGTCGCTATGAAGGTATGACAATCTGGATACAGCCCAAGCCTAATACAGGTTAACGGCCCAATATCTACAAATGGCAGTATTTAAAAAAATACACACACACAGGCGCACTACACACATTGTATTTTTTTTCAATATATTGCATTTTGTAGAATTTTGATAGCTGTTATGTCCAATAAGTAAATATAGTGAAATAAGGAGAAATTCGGCTGTAGTTCACATACTGCTGTAGTTTGACATATCCAGATTTGGATTTTGAATAAGTCATAGAACATTTATATGCTTTTACAAATTATATATTTTAAAATTAACAAGGTAAAAACATTGTTATGAAAATACACCCAACGTTTAAATTATTAAAAAAAAAATCCTACTTTGATTGACACTAGAGTTGTTATTTTTATTACAATCATAAAATGTTGAAGTGGCCTGTCTAGACACTTGTACTAGCTATGCTGACACCAAAGTTCATCCATTTATACCAAATATAATTTATTCTGTGGGCATATCGATATTGTACTATAGTGAACAAAAATATAAAACATGCAACAATTTCAACGACTTTACTAAGTTACAGTTTGTATAAGGAAATCAGTCAATTGAATTACATTCATTAGTGTCACGTCTGCTCCTGCTCCTCCCCTCCGGCGTATGATGTCGCCAGAGTACTAACCACTGGTCCTGGGATTCATCATTACGCACACCTGGCACTCATCATTACGCGCACCTGTTAATCATTATGATTCACACCTGGACTCCATTACCTTCATCATTTCCTCCTCTTTATATATCACTCTTCCAAGTTCATTCACCAGTTGGTATTGTTCTTGTGTATCAGCGTTCTGCCTTATGTTAGTGTCGTGTTCTTGGTTTTGTTGTTTTATTAAAACGTCACACCTGCTTCTGACCCCATCATTACAAATAGGCACGAAACTATGGATTTCACGTCTGGGAATACAGATATGCATCTGTTGGTCACAGATACCTTCAAAAAGGTAGGGGTGTGGATCAGAAAACCAGTCAGTATGTGGTGTGACCACAATTTGCCTCATGCAGTGTGACACATATCCTTCGCATAGAGTTGATCAGGCTGTTGATTGTGGCCTGTGGAATGTTGTCCCACTCCTCATCAACGGCTGTGCAAAGTTGATGGATATTGGCGAGAACTGGAACACGCTGTCGTACAAGTCGATCCAGAGCATCCCAAACACGTTCAATGGGTGACATGTATGGTGAATATGTAGACCATTGAAGAACTGGGACATTTTCAGATTCCAGGAATTGTGTATTATCATGCTGAAACAGGTGATGGCAGCGGATGAATGGCACGACCATGGGCCTCAGGATCTCATCATGGTATCTCTGTGTATTCAAATTGCCATTGATAAAATAACATTTTGTTCGTAGGTTGTGCCTTTCCATACCATAACCCCACGGCCACCATGGGGCACTCTGTTCACAACGTTGACATCAGCAAACCACTCAGCCACACGGCGCCTTACACGTGATCTGCGGTTGTGAGGCCGTTTGGACGTACTGCCAAATTCTCTAAAACGACGTTGGAGGCAGCTTATGGTAGAGAAATGAACATTACATTATTTGGCAACAGCTCTGGGGGACATTCCTGTAGTCAGCATGCCAATTGCAAGCTCCTTCAAAACTTGAGACATCTGTGACATTGTGTTATGTGACAAAACTGCACATTTTATAGTGGCCTTTTATTGGCCCCAGCACAAGGTGTACATGTGTAATGACAATGTGTTTAATCATCTCTTGATAGGACACCTGTCAGGTGGATGGATGGATTATCTTGGCAAAGGAGAAACACACATGTGCACAATTTGAGAGAAAAGCTTTTGTGTGTATGGACAATTTCTGGGATCTTTTATTTCAGCTCATGTAACATGGAACCAACACTGCGTAAATATTTTTTTTCAGTGTAAATATAGTTAGAGGAATTTAATGGGTTAACAGCTAATGCATTTCGGGGGGCAGAAATGAGTGAAGAGAAGATAAAGAGAAATCTAATTTAGTCCATCTGAGAACTGCCCAGCTCTGACGGGCCCGCCATATTACCCTTCATCCTTTAGGGGAAATGTCATAAAGCAATACCTCATGGGACTCGTAGTTGAATTATGATGACCTAATGTGAACTTCGGTTCCTTCAGACTGTCTACCACTCAATGATTTTTTTTACATCCCCGAGAAAGACTATGATGCTTCAGCATAGAAATATCAGAAAGCAAAATCAAATTCAAAGTTAAGTTTGAATTGGAAGTCGAGAGTAAACAAAGCCTGACTGCCCCAGAATGTCTGTAGAACTGCCATCGAGGGAGGAGTTTATTTCCAGAAAGTCTACATTTTCATTAGGCACTCAATCACTGACTTCTTGACATTAAACAATATCTGCATTGAAGCGATTAGCGACCAGAATCAAATCTTGGAAATCTAAGGTCAAGAGTGGGAAGACATTGTATAAGGAAGGACTAAATAACAAATATGTTATACGTTGTCAATAATATCTTCATTAATAAAAGGAACATACCAGTATCAATAGCTTTACTGTATGAAGGTTAGCACAGGGTGACAACCTGAACCTTGAGTGACAAACATTCATAAATGTCAATTAAGAGCTCATGAAGGTGTTTCACATTGCCAATGAATATGTTCTTAAGGCTGGCAAAATTACTGTATAGCCTTGTAACCGACGGTTATGGATGTCGACCGTCATGAAAATAAAATACCTGTCATATTTTTAAACAAACAGCTGACTGAAGACGGGACGGTCGGCCCTTCTTGTGGTTGAGTCAGTTTCTATGATAACATGGACTCCTAACAACGTGATAAAACTTTGTTGCTCCTTGCTGAAACAAGCAAGGTGTTGTAGCAAACGAGTCTTCGGTTGTCTAGGCAACGCCCCCCTCCCTGCAGCAATAGAATAAATAAACGGTTTGGAACCTCTAACCCTGGCAATTTGACTGGTAAACCCATGGGTACACCTGTAATGGCTGTGATAGAATAATTTCCATTGGCATGTAGAATGTTCATTTAGATAATGTTAACTGATGTGGCTCATACAACAATTTGTTTTGTAATGTCAGTTGAGTTGAATCAACAAATCATAGCACATATCCTGCTTTAACTTTCTAAATGTATGTCCTGCTTTTACTTCCTGCTTTGCTCCTGTGGGTACACTGGAAAAGGTTATAAGAACAGGCCAAACCGATTTGTCGTTTCAGAATTTATAAAAAATTTGGTCAAGGTTAGGGCTAAGGGTTTGGTTAGGGTTAAGGTAAGGGTCAGTTTGTTTTATTCTAGTTGGTTTAAGCGTCAGATGCATTATGCCATCATTGACTGGAACGCGGACGTCTGTTCTATTAACTCTATTCCTATGGCAGCACATGCAGTCAGGCGCAGAGGAAAGGAGAAAATGTGCATCAAAAAAATATATACAAAAATTGCTATTCGACCGGTTATTATGGTGACCGCGTTCATTTGCCTGGCTAATAACCGTCATCCAAAATTCCATGACCGTCACAGCCCTATATGTTTTACCTTCCTTATGTGACTATATTGGCCACGGCCTGTGGGTCTGTGAAATTAATCAGCACTGGGTGAGGGTAATTCCCTCTGGCATATGGAAAGTCCTGGTTATCAGAAGAAAAGAGGGACCACAGATAATAGCATTCTGCTCACAGACACTGACCTGCTTTACACACAAGAGCTGGATAGGGAACAAGGTAGGGATAGGAAGTGTGTGTTTCTGTGCAGGCATGCATGCACACAATCCTACTGGCAGGCTGTGAAAGGGCACGTCCAGGTGACAGATGCACCCTTGAGTGGGCCACACTCATTATCCACAGCTCAGACAGCACCTGAGAGAGAGAACTGATTAATACAAATGGCAGCCACTGAAATCACTGTTTTCCCTCCTGTCTGTCTGGCTGCCACCACTGCCATCGCTCACCTCCCCCTGCAGCCTAACTGTTGAAGGCCCACTCTGTGATATAACAGTCATCCTGCTACTGTTTTGGTAAAAAGCTAAATGGATGGGGCTGGAGAAATGCCACGGCTCTCAAATTAATGGACAGAGCTATGAATACACTGAATGACCATCCATGATATCAACACTTGTTTTAACCATGTTTTGAGGCTATACAGTGTTTGTTTACAATGTTTACAAACACGCTTATATTTGGGGTTCTGATGGGTTTAATGCCAAAAATGATATTCTTTAATGCCAAAAATGTGGTTTAATACATGTAAAAAGAAAACTAACATTTGCAGATTTCTTATCTCTCAGATATAGGAGAGACACTTCAAAACAAACATTATATGTGTTCTATTTAGTGAGTCTGTTATTCAATGCGTTTGTGTGGGCTAATAGCAGTAAGACCAAAAACAATTCTTCATCAAATATCTTAAAGGGGTCTAACAATTCAAAATCAAATAGCTAAATGATCCTTGGTATGACCTTACAACAACTCCATATACTTTAAGAAAAAAAAATGTATGTAGCTTTAAATTAATGATAACCTACCCATTGATTCTTGAAAAATATCTTAAATGCCTCAAACTTCATTCAACTGTCTATATAACCCTAACATATAAGGTTGTTTTAGGCTATTCTTTTACATTATTGGCAGTAAACAAAGGTGAACGTTAATAAGTGACTGTTACAGTGCACTCCATGCATATGAATCACAACTGTCCATTCGGACCATTTGATTGTGGTGACTGGATAGTTTGTGAAAGAGGTGCATTGGAAATGTAGGAATGTACCTGAGGGGTTGCAGAGGGGTAGAGTTATAGAGTCGACCTCAGTCACCCCTCACTCTTTGTGTGTGTCTTTGTGTCTGACTGCCAGGGATTGGTTTGTGGGCAGCCCACAGGCAGACATAAGAATGCCACAGATGTGTGAAGATTGCAGTGCTAAACCAATACTTGCTAATAAAATGCTGTCTACAACCAGGGTATCAGCATACATCTCCTCTGAGTAACAGGACAAGCTATAGTGTGGCGGTCCTCGTGGCTAATTTTACACAATTAAAGGGTGACATAAACAAGCCAATAAACACAAAGATACACAGTGTGAGAGAAATACTTGGGAGGTTTACCTCATTAGAACTCAGACTTTTTTGTAGGGAAGTTTGAGAGTTTCTCCCCCTCTGTTGATAATCCATATGATGCTCCACAATTCACTGGCATAAAATGTGTAGCTTGTTTTGGGAAGAATTTCCCATTAAAAAAGGAGACATCTTTGACAGAAATAGTACCCATCTGCTGGTGATTTCATAATACTTGGTTCTCTATGTTTGTGCCAGGCAACATCTCACACACACCTGCTGCTTCCCTCCACCCAGCCAAGACTGCCACTCCGATTACTGATGGAGATTTAGAAATACTAAGGGTTTATTAGAAACGCTGTATGTTAAGTTATTAGTTATAGCAATGCCAGTATGAGGAATCATACACTAAAATACATGAATGATCAGCCTACAAATGAGATTATGTTTCCAAGCGATTCAAAGGTGTTGGCACAGGGTTGATATTCCGATGGCAAAACAAGTGTGAATCTCTCTTCTCTCTCATTCATTCTCCTCCAACTTCTACCATTCATTTAAATCAAGGGATCCTTTATTTCTCCATTTCCCTCTCTCCCCCATCTCTCTTTTTCCTCCCTCTCTCCTCCCTCCATATCCCATCCCTCCCCCCCCCTCTCTCCCTTACAGCTGGCTGAATCGGCATGACAGAGGAATACTCACTCCCTGGGAGATAAAGCATTTGCGCTGTCAGTGGTGGACTGTCTGGACGTAATGTTGCATTTACCAGCTAGTAAATTCCATCCAGAGGCTGTCGGTGGCTAGAGATAATATGAGGCAGCCCCCCTCTTTTTCCTTCCACCTGGATAAATTGATCCCCGACTTTGGGAGCTAGTGTTAGCCTCGCCTGGCCACCTCGGTGGGGGGGGGGAAGGCAAAATCACTAATGGGGTGTGTGTGTGTTTACAGTTATGTCCTACTATCCAGGTCTGTACCCGAACAATTTGAACTTCTACTTTTAAAAATACATCTCTCTAAAAACAAGTCTCTCACCGTTGCCGCCTGCTATAGACCACCCTCTGCCCTCTGCCCCCAGCTGTGCTCTGGACACCATATGTGAACTGATTGCCCCCCATCTATATTCAGAGCTCATGCTGCTAGGTGACCTAAACTGGGACATGCTTAACACCCCCTTACAATCTAAGCTTGATGCCCTCAATCTCACACAAATTATCAATGAACCCACCAGGTACCACCCCAAAGTCGTAAACACTGGCACCCTCATAGATATCATCCTAACAAACTTGCTCTCTAAATACACCTCTGCTGTTTTCAACCAAGATCTCAACGATCACTGCCTCATTGCCTGCGTCCGTAATGGGTCAGCGGTCAAACGACCTCCCCTCATCACTGTCAAACGCTCCCTGAAACATTTCAGTGAGCAAGCCTTTCTAATCGACCTGGCCCGGGTATCCTGGAAGGATATTGACCTCATACCGTCAGTAGAGGATGCCTGGTTATTTAAAAAAAAAATCCCTCCTCACCATCTTAAATAAGCATGCCCCATTTAAGAAATTTAGAACCAGGAACAGATATAGCCCTTGGTTCTCTCCAGACCTGACTGCCCTTAACCAACACAAAAACATCCTGTGGCGCTCTGCATTAGCATCGAACAGCCCCCGTGATATGCAACTTTTCAGGGAAGTTAGAAACCAATATACACAGGAAGCTAGAGAAGCCAAGGCTAGCTTTTTCAAGCAGAAATTTGCTTCCTGCAACACAAACTCAAAAAAGTTCTGGGACACTGTAAAGTCCATGGAGAATAAGAGCACCTCCTCCCAGCTGCCCACTGCACTGAGGATAGGAAACTCTGTCACCTCTGATAAATCCACTATAATTGAGAATTTCAATAAGCATTTTTCAACAGCTGGCCATGCTTTCCACCGGGCTACCCTTACCGCGGTCAACAGTACTGCACCCCCCACAGCTACTCGCCCAAGCCTTCCACATTTCTCCTCCTCCCAAATCCAGTCAGTTGATGTTCTGAAAGACCTGCAAAATCTGGACCCCTACAAATCAGCCGGGCTAGACAATCTGGACCCTTTCTTTCTAAAATTATCTGCCAAAATTGTTGCAACCCCTATTACTAGCCTGTTCAACCCCTCTTCCGTGTCATCTGAGATTCCAAAAGATTGGAAAGCAGCTGCTGTCATCCCCCTCTTCAAAGGAGGGGACACTCTTGACCCAAACTACTACAGACCTATATCTATCCTACCCTGCCTTTCTAAGGTCTTTGAAAGCCAAGTCAACAAACAGATTACCGACCATTTCGAATCCCACCGCACCTTCTCCGCTATGCAATCTGGTTTCAGAGCTGGTCATGGGTGCACCTCAGCCACGCTCAAGGTCCTAAACCATATCGTAACCGCCATCGATAAAAGACAGTACTGTGCAGCCGTCTTCATCGACCTGGCCATGGCTTTCGACTCTGTCAATCACCACATCCTCATCGGCAGACTCAATAGCCTTGGTTTCTCAAATGATTGCCTCGCCTGGTTCACCAACTATTTATCTGATAGAGTTTAATGTGTCAAATTGGATGGCCTGTTGTCCGGGCCACTGGTAGTCTCTATGGGGGTGCCACAGGGTTCAATTCTTGGCCCAACTCTTTTCTCTGTATACATCAATGATGTCACTCTTGCTGCTGGTGAGTCTCTGATCCACCTCTACGCAAACGACACCATTCTGTATACTTCTGGCCCTTCTTTGGACACTGTTAACAACCCTCCAGACGAGCTTCAATGCCATACAACTCTCCTTCCGTGGCCTCCAACCGCTCTTAAATACAAGTAAAACTAAATGCATGCTCTTCAACCGATCGCTGCCTGCACCTGCCCGCCCGTCCAGCATCACTACTCTGGACGGTTCTGACTTAGAATATGTGGACAACTACAAATACCTAGGTGTCTGGTTAGACTGTAAGCTCTCCTTCCAGACTCACATTAAACATCTCCAATCCAAAGTTAAATCTAGAATTGGCTTCCTATTTCGTAACAAAGCATCCTTCACTCATGCTGCCAAACATACCCTTGTAAAACTGACCATCCTACCGATCCTCGACTTCAGCGATGTCATTTAAAAAATAGCCTCCAATACCCTACTCAATAAACTGGATGCAGTCTATCACAGTGCCATCTGTTTTGTCACCAAAGCCCCATATACTACCCACCACTGCGACCTGTACGCTCTCGTTGGCTGGCCCTCGCTTCATACTCGTCGCCAAACCCACTGGCTCCAGGTCATCTACAAGACCCTGCTAGGTAAAGTCCCCCCTTA
Source organism: Salmo trutta (assembly GCF_901001165.1). Taxonomy (NCBI): domain Eukaryota; kingdom Metazoa; phylum Chordata; class Actinopteri; order Salmoniformes; family Salmonidae; genus Salmo; species Salmo trutta. The sequence goes on from NC_042963.1 coordinate 29,501,828, forward strand.
TCTCCGCTCACTGGTCACCATAGCAGCACCCACCTGTAGCACGCGCTCCAGCAGGTATATCTCTCTGGTCACCCCCAAAGCCAATTCCTCCTTTTGCCGTCTCTCCTTCCAGTTCTCTGCTGCCAATGACTGGAACGAGCTACAAAAATCTCTGAAACTGGAAACACTTATCTCCCTCACTAGCTTTAAGCACCAGCTGTCAGAGCAGCTCACAGATCACTGCACCTGTACATAGCCCATCTATAATTTAGCCCATACAACTACCTCTTCCCCTACTGTATTTATTTATTTATTTAGCTCTATTGCACCCCATTATTTCTATTTCTACTTTGTACTTTCTTCCACTGCAAATCTACCATTCCAGTGTTTTACTGTATTTACTTTGCCACCATGGCCTTTTTTGCCTTTACCTCCCTTATCTCACATTGTATATAGACTTATTTTTCTACTGTATTATTGACTGTATGTTTGTTTTACTCCATGTGTAACTCTGTGTTGTTGTATGTGTCGAACTGCTTTGCTTTATCTTGGCCAGGTCGCAATTGTAAATGAGAACTTGTTCTCAACTTGCCTACCTGGTTAAATAAAGGTGAAATAAATAAATAAACACGTGTAAAATGTGTTTAGTAGCCAAAAGCAACACTTATGTGTGTGCGGAAGCATGCAAGCAGATTGTGGAATTCAGGAGGAACCAGGCTGGACAAGCTCCCATCCTCATCAACGGGGCCGCCATGGAGACGGTCAATAACTTCAAATTCCTCTGCATACACATCTCAGAGACATCGTGGTGAAGAAGGCATGACAGAGACTCTTCAACCTTAGGACGCTGAAGAAATGTGGCCTGTCCCCGAGGTCCCTCACAGTGTTCTACAGGAGCACCATCGAGAGCATACTGTCAGGCTGCATCACAGCCTGGTACGGCAACTTCACCGTCGCGGGTGCTTCGAATAGTTTCTACCCTCAGATCATCATACTGAATATTCACCACTAGTCAGCTACCTGCTCCCCCCTCAACAGTCACTTACCTTACATACTTTTCCCCCTATGAACATTTTCTCCTCAAGTCTTTACTCTGCTTCCACCCCATGGACATTTATTAATTCATCACTGCTGCAGTTACGATGTATATAGTGCCATTTCTATTATAATTTTTTTTTCACTAGTACTGCATATTGGAGCTCTGAGCCTAAGAATTTAACTGTACCCTACAATCACACCAGAAAACCTGTACATGTGAGTATTAAACACTCAAACTGAAAACATGTTTACTTGATATGGTAAAGATTTTTTGGAATTGTTGGTGATATCGCTAAAAGTTTCATCCTAACTTGAAATGTGTGCGCAGAACTCACATTTTACATCAAAGGAAGGTTTAGATGGCAATTCAAATTACACTTTCAATATCACTTTAGGATCCAATGCTAACTTCTTGTGGTCAGGTTCTCCTCTGGTATATTGGATGTCAATTGAGTTCTGTCCATGGTTCCTAAACAGCCTAGTCAGAAAAAAAACAGGCTGTCATAACATTTTTTCCAACTTCATAACTCAAAATGAAGGCGCCGAAACGGCCAGGTCTTCTCACTATGCAAGATGCTGTATCTACAATTGGTTGGTGATACGGATTCGGAAAAGTCCTTGCACTTTGAAAGCGATGATGTAGAGGTGAGTGAAATAAGTAAAACAGCCGATATACTGTATATTTGGTGTTGTTGATGTTTGATGCTGTGAAACATCTCTCCGATTAGCAAGTCCTGTCATGATCACCGGGTTGATACAGGCAAGCACATCAGCGGTGGGGCAGTTTTTAGCTGTAGGCCCTATATAGTCAGCTAACTAGTTGGTTGTTTTGTCTTGTTTCTACCCAAGTAATTCATATGGAAACGACCCAAGCTGCTTGCCATAGCTATAACTAGCTAGCCAACTGTCAGGTTTGTCTGTCATGCTAGCTCGAAAAGTTGTGGCTGTAAATGACAACCACCTAATTAGTCACAAAATAGAGTAATTTGTGTTTATTTGTTGGACCTAGGTTGTCATGTTTGCTAGTTACAGATATTCATAGGCTACACCTTGCCTTGTTTTTATTTGACAGCTTGCTTAGCTGTCGTGTTATGGTAGAAACCTGCGCAGTGGAGCTCCACTGATAGTGAGTTAGGGCTGTTAAGGTGACCGTAATACCGCCACACCGGCGGACACGAGTCATGAAGGCAGTCAAATTCCATGTAACCGTTTCGTCACAGTAATTATGCTTCTCCAGGCTCTGATGCTATCTACCCTGCAATCTATGGTCCCTCTAACATCAATGCAAATGTGTGTGTGTGCCTGCGTGCGCAAGTACGTAAATGGGAGGCGTGTTGTAACTAACACAATTTATTATGGAAACCCCTAAGAGCTGATTATCAGAGTATGTGTATTGCTGAGAAAAAGGAAAAAGAGCGGAAAGGAGAGAGAGATATTATGATCCTGAACACAGTCGTATCCTATTTACTCCTCTGTACCTATACCTCTCTCTCCCTCCCTTTGTTAGTCTGTTCCTCCTAGGTCAGTGAAAGCGAGGGAAGTGATGTGGAGAGTGGAGTAGAGTGAAAACAAAGTGGAGAGAGAGAGGAAAAGCAGAGTAATGAGGGAGAGTGAAGGGAGAGGAGGAGAGTTAAGGAGGGAGAGTGAAGGGAGAGAAGGAGTGGAGGGAGAGAGGAGAGTAAAGGAGGGAGAGGAGAGTAAAGGAGGGAGAGGAGAGTGGCGGGAGAGGAACATGAAGAGGGAGAGGAGGAGGAAGAAGCAGAGGGAGGGGAGAAAGCAGAGGGAGAGTACACCAGGAAGGGGAGCCTACATTCCACGGAGTACAGTCGTGGCCAAAAGTTGAGAATGACACAAATATACATTTTCACAAAGTCTGCTGCCTCAGTTTGTATGATGGAAATTTCCATATACTCCAGAATGTTATGCTGAGTGATCAGATGAATTGCAAAGTCCCCCTTTGCCATGAATATGAACTGAATCCCCAAAAAACATTTCCACTGCATTTCAGCCCTGCCACAAAAGAACCAGCTGACATCATGTCAGTGATTCTCTCGTTAACCTCCCTGGGCAAGGTGGGACGTTTGCGTCCCACCTAGTCAACAGCCAGTGGAATCATGTGGCGCAAATTACAAATACCTAATAAATGCTATAACTTCAATTTCTCAAACATATTACTATTTTACAACATTTTAAAAGACAAGACTCTCGTTAATCTAACCACACTGTGCGATTTCAAAAAGGCTTTACAGCGAAAGCAAAACATTAGATTATGTCAGGAGAGTACCCTGCCAAAAATAATCACACAGCCATTTTCAAAGCATGCATATATGTCACAAAACCCAAAACCACAGCTAAATGCAGCACTTACCTTTGATGATCTTCATCAGATGACACTCCTAGGACATTATGTTATACAATACATGCATGTTTTGTTCAATCAAGTTCATATTTATATAAAAAAACAGCTTTTTACATTAGCATGTGATGTTCAGAACTAGCATACCCACCGCAAACTTCCGGTGAATTTACTTAATTACTTACGACTAACGTTCACAAAATACATAACAATTATTTTAAGAATTACAGATACAGAACTCCTTTATGCAATCGCGGTGACAGATTTTAAAATAGCTTTTCGGCGAAAGCACATTTTGCAATATTCTGAGTAGATAGCCCGGCCATCACGGCTAGCTAATTTGACACCCACCAAGTTTGGCCCTCACCAAACTCAGATTTACTATTAGAAAAATTGGATTACCTTTGCTGTTCTTCGTCAGAATGCACTCCCAGGACTTCTACTTCAACAACAAATGTTGTTTTGGTTCTAAATAATCCATAGTTATATTCAAATAGCTCCGTTTTGTTTGTGCGTTCAAGTCACCATGCGAAGGGTGACGCGCAGGCGCATTTCGTGACAAATGTCAAAATATTCCATTACCGTACTTCGAAGCATGTCAAACGCTGTTTAAAATCAATTTTTATGCTATTTTTCTCGAAAAATAGCGATAATATCCCAACCGGGCGACGTTGTATTCGTTCAAAGAGAGAAAGAAAACAATGAAGTCCCCTCGTCCACGCGCGCTCCAGTGTCAGTGTTCCCTGCCTGACCACTCACAAACACTCCTGCTGTTTTTCGCCCAGAGACTGCAGAGCTCTCATTCCACTTTCTGGTGCCTTCTTAGAGCCAATGGAAGCCTTAGAAAATGTCACGTTACAGCAGAGATGCTGTATTTTTGATAGAGATGCCCTAGAAGGACAACAAATTGTCAGACAGGGCACTTCCTGCATGGAATCTTCTCAGGTTTTGGCCTGCCATATGAGTTCTGTTATACTCACAGACACCATTCAAACAATTTTAGAAACTTTAGAGTTTTCTATCCAAATCTACTAATTATATGCATATTCTCGTTTCTGGGTAAGAGTGTAACCAGTCTAAATCGGGTATGTTTTTTTATCCGGCCATGCAAATACTGCCCCTTAGCCCCAACAGGTTAACACGGGTGTGAGTGTTGACGAGGACGAGGCTGGAGATCACTCTGTCATGCTGATTGAGTTCGAATAACAGACTGGAAGCTTCAAAAGGACGGTGGTGCTTGGAATCATTGTTCTTCCTCTGTCAACCATGGTTAACTGCAAGCAAACACATGCCGCCATCATTGCTTTGCACAAAAAGGGCTTCACAGGCAAGGATATTGCTGCCAGTAAGATTGCACCTAAATCAACCATTTATCAGATCATCAGGAACTTCAAAGAGAGCGGTTCAACTGTTGTGAAGAATGCTTCAGGGCGTCCAAAAAAGTCCAGCAAGCGCCAGGACCGTCTCCTAAAGTTGATTCAGCTGCGGGATCGGGGCACCACCAGTACAGAGCTTGCTCAGGAATGGCAGCAGGCAGGTGTGAGTGCATCTGCACGCACAGTGAGGCGAAGACTTTTTGAGGATGGCCTGGTGTCAAGAAGGGCAGCAAAGAAGCCACTTCTCTCCAGGAAAAACATCAGGGACAGACTGATATTCTGCAAAAGGTACAGGGATTGGACTGCTGAGGACTGGGGTAAAGTCATTCCATCTGATGAATCCCCTTTCCGATTGTTTGGGGCATCCGGAAAAAATCTTGCCCGGAGAAGACAAGGTGAGCGCTACCATCAGTCCTGTGTCATGCCAACAGTAAAGCATCCTGAGACCATTCATGTGTGAGGTTTCTTCTCAGCCAAGGGAGTGGCTCACTCACAATTTTGCCTAAGAACACAGCCATGAATAAAGAATGGTACCAACACATCCTCCGAGAGGAACTTCTCCCAACCATCCAGGAACAGTTTGGTGACGAACAATGCCTTTTCCAGCATGATGGAGCACCTTGTCCTGAGGCAAAAGTGATAACTAAGTGGCTCGGGGAACAAAACATCGATATTTTGGGTCCATGGCCAGGAAACTCCCCTGACCTTAATCCCATTGAGAACTTGTGGTCAATCCTCAAGAGGCGGGTGGACAAACAAAAACCCACAAATTCTGACAAACTCCAAGCATTGATTATGCAAGAATGGGCTGCCATCAGTCAGGATGTGGCCCAGAAGATAATTGACATCATGCCAGGGCGGATTGCAGAGGTCTTGAAAAAGAAGGGTCAACACTGCAAATATTGACTCTTTGCATCAACTTCATGTAATTGTCAATAAAAGCCTTTGACACTTATGGAATTCAGTATTCCATAGTAACATCTGACAAAAATATCTAAAGACACTGAAGCAGAAAACTTTGTGAATATTAATATTTGTGTCATTCTCAAAACTTTTGGCCATGACTGTACGTCTGCCCTAAGTCCCACCACACACCCTTGTACCACACAGCCTGGGCCTAAAGTGAAAGTGGTAGGTGTTTTTAAAAGTGTTAGGAGTCTGTTTTTTTTTTTTTTTAACACCAACCTGTGCACCACCACATCCAATGCCTCCCTATCATGGTTTGGTATGTTTGAAGAAGAGATTAAATGCTTAATAGGCATCAATATTCTCATGGGCATCCACCACTTACAATCTCTCATCGACTACAGGTCTACTGATGCCGCCCTCAGGGTACCACACTTACACTAGCTAGCAAAATGCTACACAACCACTTTGAGCAAGTAAGTTGGTACATGCTCTTTTCAGATATAAATTCAACAAATGAGACAGACAAATTGCAAAAAGTAAAGCTTTTCATCCAAATCTTGCAACACAACTTCCCCAAATTATTTCACCACTGGCAAGCCCTTTCTGTGAATGAGGCAATGATCAAAACTGATGGTAGACTTTTGTGGAAACAGTACATGCCGAAGCGGAGAAACCAGTGAAGTGGGGGATTCAAATATGGTGTCTGTGTGACTCATTGAGTGAGGGGGTGAAGCAACTGAGCTCAGCTTAGCCTACAGAGTTGTAATGGAGCTCATGAGAGGCTACCTATTGTTACACCACCACCTTTACACAGACAACTTTTTTCATCCATTCCTCAGGTGAGAGACTTGGTTAATGCCGACACCTATTACTGTGCCACAATAAGGCCCAATCGTAAGAACTGCAATGATGCCATTATGGAGGGAAAGCTACACAAATGTCAGTGTGAAATAGCCTGCAGTTAATGTAATGGCATGTCGCTGGAAGAAAGAAAATATATGTATTTTCTGTCCACAAACAGCTCAGGGAAGAACATCCTGAAACCAGTGTCCAAGTTCAGGCAGAACGAATTTACAGTAGATCTGTTCCAGGGCTTGTAATGGATTACAACAAGAAAATGGGCTGTGTTGACCATCTCGACCAACTGAGGAGCTATTACAATGTTGGATGCACAGGCAGAAAATGGTGGAAGTATGATGTATTGAGGGATGCTCAACATTGTGTGAGGGACCCTGTAGGCGCTGGTCCCTGAAGGCATTCAAAATGTAGCTTGTGGATTCACTATGTGATGGCTACAGTGGCAGGAAGAGGGGAGTCAAGAGTGTGGCACCAGGGGTGTGGACCGAGTTGTTAATAATCATTTTAAAGCAGGCAACTCCCTGGTGAAGTTTGTGCATCTGTAGTGGACACAGGGCAAAGAGTGGGCGATGTGTAGAAACCTCCTTTGGGTGCTCTAGGTGTTCTGTGCCACTTTGCAGGATGAGGTCGTGCTTCCAGAAGTTCCATGACATGTTGTAGGCTAAATGCAAACACTGAAGTGACAGTGTGACATATTAATATTTTATTTAATTGTCTCTGAACAGTTGTTGTGTTTGGTACCTGTCTATCTAATACTTGTTGCAGTCACTGAATTGTTGTCAAATTAGGCTATTATTTCTAAATGTGATGTCAGGCCTAGTCTGAAGTAAAACTTACTGAGAGGCTATCTGCATTTTGAAATAGTCTCTGATTAGTTGTTAGCCCTTTTTTATGTTGTTACAGAAAACCTTGTCAATCAAATAGCCTACTTTGTGTGGGTTTTGAAATATACTGAACAAAAATATAAAAGCAACATGTTGGTCTCATGTTTCATGAGCTGAAATAAAAGAGCCAAGAAATGTTCCATATGCACAAAAAGCTTATTTCTCTCAAATTGTGCACAAATTTGTTTACATCCCTGTTAGTGAGCATTTCTCCTTTGCCAAGATAATCCATCCACCTGACAGGTGTTGCATATCAAGAAGCTGATTAAACACCATGATCATTACCAGGTGCACCTTTTGCAGAGGGCAATAAAAGGCCACTCTAAAATGTGCAGTTTAGGGACACAACACCATGCCACAGATGTCTCAAGAGCTGTTGCCAGAGAATTGAATGTGCCATTCGACCATAAGCCGCCTCCAACATCGTTTTAGAGAATTTGGCATGATGTCCAACCAGCCCACAACCGCAGACCACGTGTTACCACGCCAGCCCAGGACCGCCACATTCGGCTTCTTCATCTGCGTGCTTGTCGTCCTCACCAGGGTCTTAACCTGATTGCAGTTCGGCGTCGTAACCGACTTCAGTGGGAAAAAACTTATCTTGGATGGCCACTGGCACGCTAGAGAAGTTCTTCATGGATGAATCCAACAGTACCGGGCAGAGGGCAGACATGGTGTCGTATGGGAGAGTGGTTTGCTGATGTCAACAATGTGAACAGAGTGCACCGTGGTGGTGCTGGGGTTATGGTATGGGTAGGAATAAACTACGAACACAATTGGATTTTATTGATGGCAATTTGAATGCACAGAGATACCATGAGAAGATCCTGATGCCCATTGTCGTGCCATTCATCCGCTGCCATCCCCTCATGTTTCAGCATGACAGTGCATGTTGCAAGGATCTGTACACAATTCCTGGAATCTGAAAATGTCCCAGTTCTTCCATGACCTGCATACTCACCAGACATATCACCCATTGAACATGCTCTGGATCGACGTGTACGACAGCATGTTCCAGTTCCCACCAATATCCAGCAACTTCGCACAGCCATTGAAGAGGAGTGGGACAACATTCCACAGGCCACAATCAACAGCCTGATGCGAAGGAGATGTGTCGTGATGCAAGAGGCAAATGTTGGTCACACCAAATACTGACTGGTTCTCATCCACGCCCCTACCTTTTTTTAAAGGTATCTGTGACCAACAGATGCATAAATGTATTCCTAGTCATTATGAAATACATAGATTAGGGCCTAATGAATTAATTTCAATTGACCTATTTCCTTACATGAACTGTTACTCAGTAAAATCCTTAATTGTTGCGTTTATATTTTTGTTCAGTGTAGAAAAGACAATGGACCTATATATACATTTTTTTAAAAAGATCCTCTTTGAGAACTAAAATAAAAGCTAGGCAGTCAGGGAGAATCTGACATTCAAAAATGTATGCATTCTGGAGTATTTTTGTCATGGCATTGATTTTGTTATGTTTGAACCACAGCAAAATGTGAAAAATTGCAGGAAATTTGCTTTAAAACAGCTACATTTTGTCACGTCGGCCAACAGGAGGGCCTCAAAAAAAATTGTCAGCGACCGCACCCTGGGCCACATCCATGGCCATTCCCCCGCCACGCTTGCCACCTAAACCACATTTTGATGAAGAAATAAATCTGGGATAAGATGGATGCTTGTTCTTATGCTGGGGATCCTCATTAGCATCCCAAAGTGTGCCCCTTTTCAGAGGGAGTGAATTGGGGAAACTGAGGTCTCTAGCTGAGTGCATTATACAGCGGAAGCTGAATGCTCAGAGCTATGCGATTTTCTGCTGTTTTATGGCAGGAGGTTTACATAATAAAAACACAAAATCAGCACCAGTGTATCTAATATGAAAAGATACGGAGTCATTGAGGAGCAGGCTACGTCCACCATTTGCAAGCCAGAGTTAGCAGCTATACACTAGCCGTTGGACAAAGCTATAGCCACCAAACTATCAGTCTCTGTGGCTGTTAGCAAGTTTGGCCATCCGCTAAAGAGCTATTCAACTGCAGGCCATAGTTGGCTATTCTTGACTTGAGGTAGGAGTTAGCTACTGACTAGCCATTATTCACCAGCAATTTTTCTACATTCCAAGTTACTGCCCTGATCTACATACAGTGCCTTCAGAAAGTATTCATACCCCTTGACTTATTCCACATTTTCTTGAGTCAAAGCCTGAATTCAAAATGGATTAAGTATATGCATTTTCCTCACCAATCGAGACACAATACCCCATAATGACAAAGTGAAAACATGTTTTTAGAAATGTAAGCAAATTTATTGAAAATAAAATACAGAAATATACCATTTACATAAGTATTCACACCCCTTTGCTATGACACTCCACATTGAGCTCAGGTGCATCCAATTTCGTTAGATCGTCCTTGAGATGTCACTACAACTTGTTTAGAGTCCACCTGGGGCCAATTCAGTTGTCTGGACATGATTTAGAAAGAAAAACACTTGTCTATATATGGTCCCAGTTGACAGTGCATGTCAGAGCAGAAAATATACCATGAAGTCCAAGGAACTGTCCTTATATCTCCAGAATCAAATTGTGATGAGGCATATATCTGGGGAAGGGTATAAAACCATTTGTAGAGTGTTTAAAGTTTCAAAGATCACAGTGGTCTCCATCATTGGGAAATTGAACAAAATATGGAACTACCCAGTCTCTGCCTATAGCTGGCCGTCTGACCAAACTGAGCAACCGGGCAAGAAGGACCTTGGTCAGGGAGGTGACCAAGAACCCAATGAGCACTCTGAACTCTGACAGAACTACAGAGTTCCTTGGTTGAGATGGGAGAACCTGCCAGAAGGACAACAGTCTCTACAGCACTTCACCAATCTGAGCTTTATGGGAAAGTGCCCAGATGGAAGCCACTCCTCAGAAAAAGGCACATGACAGCAAGCCTGGAGTTTGCAAAAAGGCATGTGAAAGACTGAGACAATAAGGCAAAAGACATGAGACAAACATGTTACTCCTTGGCCTGAATGCAAAGCACATGCCTTGGGAGAACCAGGCACAACTCACCACCAGTCTAGCACCATCCCTACTGGGAAGCATGGTGGTGGCAGCAACATGCTATGGGATGCTTTTCAGCGGAAGCGACTTGGAGACTGGCAAGGATAGAGTGAACAATAAATGGAGCCAAAAACAGGCAAATTCTCGATGAGAACCTGCTTCAGAGTCCAAACAACCTTAGGCTATGGCAAAGATTTACATTCAAACAGGACAATGACCCCAGGCATACAGTCAAAGCAAAGCTGGAATGGCTTCAGAACAACAATATGAAAGTTCTTGAGTAGCACAACCAATCTGTGAAAATACCTGAACATTGTTGTTAACCGCCACTCCCCATCTAACTTAACAGAGCTTGAGAAAATCTGCCAGGATGGATGGGAGAAAATCCAAATGTGCAAAGCTGATACAGACATACCCAAGAAGACTCAAAGCTGTAATCGCCATGAAAGGTGCTTCTACAAAGTATTGACTCGGGGGGGTGAATATTTATGTAAATTAGATATTTCTGTATTTCATTTTCAATAAATGTGCAAACATTTCTAAAAACATGTTTTCACTTTGTCATTATTGGGTATTGTGTGTAGATGGGTGAGAAATTATATTTAATTCATTTTGAATTCAGGCTGTAATGCAACAAAATGTGGAATAAGTCAAGGGGTATGAATGCCATGTTAGAATCCCCTTTGGCAGCAATTACAGCTGTGAGTCTTTCTGGGCAAGTCTCCAAGAGTTTTCCACACCTGGATTGTACAATATTTGCACAATATTATTTTAAAAATGATTCAAGATCTGTGAAGCATTTAAAAAAAAAAAATCACTAACCCTACCATCCCTCCCCTAATTGGAGTAAACTAAGGAACAACAACACTTAGGCTTCTACTTCCAGCTTATGCACACTATATACATTTTACAGACACAATCTATTTTAAAATAGTTAAATCTACCCTCAACCTCTCCCATCTTTTTCTGATGTCCATCCAGTTTGATTTCTATTTTCCATATATTTTGAACTGTGCTGTTTCACAAAAGTTCTAAACCTATACACATTTTACAGACACAGTATATTTTACATTTGTTATCTTGTTATTAGTCCCACCCTTCAGCTCCATTCAACTTCTCACATCTATCTCTTAACACCATCCATATTGGATTTCTATTTGCCATATATTTTTCAACTGTGCTGTGATGCTTCACAAAAGGTCTGAACATTTCCATTCTCATAGTTTCTACAGATTGTAGATTAAAGTTAAATTTTTTTGCTAAAAGTATTACGATATATTTTTGCTCGATTGACTATGACTTTTCAGATCACCCAGTACTGCTATCTGCAGCGTTAACTCCTGGTAAATGTTGCAATTCTTCAGCCATTCCTGGACCTGTGACCAAAAACAAGCTACATATGGACAGTAGCAAAATAAATTATCTAATGACTGTCTCTTCGCAGCAAAATCTGCAGAGCTGGGAATGTTGTATCCCCATATATACGTATAATAATTTTAATTGAAAAATATGTTTTTCGTATGAGTTCATAAACCATATGCCATGGAATAGATACATTGAAAATCTCTCCCAACTATTTTGCAATCTTTATGGCACAACTGTCATTTTTTTGGTCCCTAAATGAAACTGGTATATTTTTTTTATTTTCTTTAAACAATTTTGGCCTTTAATGCACTTGCCTCTTCCATTTTTGCGGTAATGCTGCAATTAATTGGTTGTGTAATTCCGAGTAGAGCAGACATTTCCATATGTCTGTGTTAGTTGCATGTCTGACATAACTCCACCAGTCCTATTTATGATATAATTTACAAAGATTACCTTTTTTTAAATGTATTTTAAATGTATTTTATCGAAAAATAATAGTTTATCAATTAGTATATTTGAGTTTAACCAAAATATTTGTTGTATTTTTTGTTTTCTTGTGTATTAAACTGAAATTGCAACCATCTCTCTATGGCTTGTTTTAAAAATATTTTGGAGATGATTTCATTTTCACTGAAAGTGAGCAATTGTAATCTAAATAACAGGAAAAAGGCCATTCTTGAACATGGGTTGAGACATTCTTACTAATTGGCTAGAGAACCAGTTTGGATTTAAGTATAACTTTTGTATGACTGATGCCTTTAGTGAGAGGTCTAATGCTTTAATATTTCATAATTTCTTCCCTCCAAATTCATATTAATTATATAAATAGTCCATTTTATTTTTGTCTGGCCTGCCATACCAATTAAAACGGAATATTTTTTGCTCATATAATAAAATAAAACAGGTCGCTTGGTGTAGGCAAGACGATAAGCAAATGGGTAAACTGGGCTATGACTAAAGAGTTAATCAGGGTGATTTTTCCACAAATATACAGTTCTTTTCCTTTCCATGGTAGGAAGATCTAATCTATTTTTGCTAACTCCTATGAACATTTATGAGTGAGAATTTCTATCTTTCGGGATAGTATGTCCACATCCCTGTCAGACAATTTTATTGGTTAACTACAAGGTAATGAAAAAGTTGTATTTTTTAGTGATCCAATACGTAATATCATTTGGTTTTAATCCAGAAAGGTTAGTAAAAGTATATAGATCCTCTATGAGGCTGTGGAGGGATCCAAATTGTGGATTTAAAAGAGAACATGAATCATCAGTGTACAATGACACCTTGGATTTTAAGCCCTGGATGTCTAACCCCTTAATATTGTTGTTGGATCTGATTTTAACAGCTTCTATTTCGATAGCAATAATAAATAGATATGCCAGTAGTGGACAACCTTGTTTTACTCCTCTTGACAGTTCAACATTTTCTGAGATGAGCCATTATTTACTATACATAACTTTAAGCCATTTTATAAGAGATTATCCAACATTGAAATATCCAGGCATTTATATATAAACTCTAGTCGTACTTTATCAAAGGCCTTTTCAAAGTCAGCTATGAATACCTAGCCTGGTTTCCCAGATTTTTCATAGTGTTCTATTGTTTCCAGTACTTGTCTTATATTATCTCCAATGTATCTTCCATGTAAAAACCTGTCTGATTAGGATGAATAATATCCGACAATACATTTTTAATTATATGCGATAAGCATTTTGCTCAAATTTGTTATCACAACACTGAAGCATAAGAGGCCTCCAATTTTTTACATTGACTGGATCTTTATATTTACCACTTGTATCCTGTTTCAGTAATAATGAAATCAGACCTTCTGATAATCTACCATTTAAATAGGAGTGGTTAAAACATGCAAACAACGATCCTCTGAAAATATCAAAAAAGGTTTGGTCTACTTCCACCGGTATGCCATCCAGTCCTGGAGTTCCCGGACTTAAAGGCTTTAATTGCATCAAGATGTTCCTCCTCTGTAATTTGGCCTTCACATGAGTCTCTGTACAGCTGTTAATTTTACATTTTTAATAGAAAATAATGTATACAATTAGCTTAGGTTAGTGGAGATGGAGACTAAAACGAAAACATATGTTTAAGATTAAAAATAATTTGGTGCATTTTTCCCCACATTCCATCCAGTTCACTTTATTTGTATAATATATTACACTTAATCTTTCTTGAAAAAGTGCATCCATTTCTTTTTGTTTTTCTTCTAACTTATTCTGAGGCTCTATGGTAATTGTTTTATTGCTATCTGTACTGTTAGTCCTTCCATTTCCTTTGTTCATATGGACACTTTTGACCTAAATTGCTTTCGTTTTAGAGATGAGTACTCAATAGCATGGCACATTTAAGTGTCCCATACAATAAGGGGATCTGCTGAACGTATGTCTGAAAAAGTCAGTTACAAATTCTTCTGTCCTAGTTAAAAACAAGTAATCAATCCAATATAAGCTTTGATACAATTTCCAATATCCATGCCCACGTGGAAATTCTGTAAGAGTAATATATATATGCCAATTATGTGATGGTCCGACTACATTCTGTCCCCTATAAACACTTTTTAAACTTTTGGTGCCAGAGAGAATGACATAAGAAAGTAATCAAGACAACTAGCTTGATTGAGCCTCTGCCATGGCTATCTCACTAGGTCAGGGTATTTAAGCCTCCACATATCCACTAGTTCCAATATATCCATGACATTTGTGATTTCCTTAAGTGCATGAGGGTGATAGTTTGTAGTGTTATTTCCTTTATGGTCCACCGAAATATTTAAACCATTTTATAATCTCCCACCATAATAATAGATTATTGTATTGCTAGTAGGGTTGATCAATTATTATATATATTTTCAAATAAGCGTGGGTTAACATTATTTAGACCATATAGGTTAATGAGCCATATCTGTTTATGGTCCAATAACACATTTAAAATCACCCATCTACCTTGATCTGTTTTGACAATATGCACATTCGGATCAAACTTACTGTTAATTAATATCACCCCTTCTGAATTTCTTTGCCCAAAGAAGAAATATATTCCCCCCCAACTTCATCTAAAATTGTTGAATGAGTTTCCTTTTAACAATAGATATTATATTCCGTCTCTTTTAGCCAGGTAAATACTGATAGTCTTTTCTTATCTGCTAAGCACACACTGTACATAGACTTTTCTATTGTGTTATTGACTGTATGTTTGTTTTACTCCATGTGTAACTCTGTGTTGTTGTTTTTGGTCGCACTGCTTTGCTTTATCTTGGCCAGGTTGCAGTTGTAAATGAGAACTGTTCCACATTGAACACTACTGACCACAGACAGAGGGTGCCTGGATGTACTGAGAACTCCTCAGTAGTCTATAGGGCTGAGATAAAAGTGCCAGGCTTAACTCCTCAATCGATGCATCACAGCACTAAATGTCCCACCATATAATCTTTATTGGCTTGCTGGGCAATAACGCATATTATTGATGATCCACAACATTAAGTGCTATAATAGATTGTGTCCAGTGTGATGTACTATAGTGAAGGGCTGGCCGGTTCTCTCTATCTCTCTGTGTGTGTGTGTGTGTGTGTGTGTGTGTGTGTGTTTTTGTGTGTGTGTGTGTGTGTACTACCTAACCAAATCCGTGTTGGTCTAATACAATACCGTAAACTGAAGGACAATCAGCATGTAGCACTGCTGCTTGTCTTACAAAAGACATTTGCGGTGGAAAGCTTCATTTTTGTCACTGTGTGGACACTTTGGAGCAGGAACACTGTGAGGTTTTTCAGATGTGTTCCCAGAGAGTGCTTATTCACGCTGGATTTTCTCTAAACAGATTTACAATGCAAGATGCTGAGGGGATTCAACACAAGGCTTGCTGTGGCAAAAATAAACAGCCAGTAGCTAGGTTTCCAATTTGCAACAGATTTTCATGCAAATATTCTAAAATCTGCATAAAACAATATGCACATTTTGCAACCAGAGATTTGTTTCCATCAAACTGACATTATGCGGATAATAGCCTGTGCGTGATGACGTAATGCACATAAAAATGACTGACCGTTAAATTCCAATGTACTGAATGAAAAATACAAGTTAAATGCGTTTCCATCTCATTTTCAATTCTACTTATGGTTTTGTCACAAAAACTGCTGCGTTACTTAGCAGATGTTCCCACTCTGGTCTTGGCACACGCACTCTAGCCAACATCTTGCAGATACAGTGGGGGTAGGCTACCTCCATTACGAGATTATTATGGAGAAGAGCGATATTATTTGTATTTGTCAAACATCAGCCAAGCATCAATCATGGAAAAGAGTATCATGATCATCACCTTGCACATTTACCACCCTGTGAAGTTCATAACTCATTTCATAACTTATTTCATACATTTTACCGACACAAAAAGATCCAACCATGTCGAGCAAACAAATTGTCTGTCGGCATTTTAAAAAATTGTACCGGAATTTCATGTTTCCATTAGCTTGGTCATGCCTTCTTTCATGTGTCAGGTTATTCATCCACATGAAATGGTTGGATGGAGACGTGCTTAGAGATACACAGAATCACAAACACTCATATTTCTATTGTTTCCTTTTGTTTGTCATCCATCCATACAATACAAATAAGTAAATAAACGCTCCTACAACATTAAGTAACGTTCCAACGTAGTCCCAAATGTTCAGGGAACTTTCTGAAAACTTGACATATTAACTTTCTTCAAATGTTCCCACTAAAGTACAAACAATTTGAGGTAACATATTGTTTTTTGGGTACGGTCCGTACCCCTGGAAGGGTTAATGAGCCTCCTAGGCCTGTTTTCCTCCCCTCTCCCCCTGGCCTCTCTGCCACTCAATGAGAAACAGAGCAGCCCTGCATTCTTCAAATTCTGAGGCATTTTGTCTTGCCGAGAGCGAGAGAGAAGGAAAGAAAGTGCATTCCAGGGCTGTGTGCTGTTGCGGAAGGTCTGGGAGTTATAGCATGGGAAAGACTCAGCAGAGTCCCTGGGGGAAGATGCATGCTGCCCCGGGGGCACCCACCAACCGGCAGTCAGAGAGCAGACAGAGAACAGGCAGCACTGAGAGATGTGTGGGTGTAGTACACTCAGATCAACACATGCACAAACAAGCTTACACACAAGCTTACACACACACACACACACACACACACAAATTCAAAGCACACACATTTTTCTGTAAACAAACAGACACGTAAATACTTCAACGGAAAATGAGTAACATCAGTACCAAGAACAAGTAAGGGGAAGAAAAAAATGACTGAAATATTCAGGCACATTTCTTCAAGTTCAGTCCTCATGACTCACTCAAACACCTTTCCCTTTAAATTCTTAATCCACTGAGCACAACTACAACATATAAACCAGGGAGACCCCCAAACCACCCAGTGTTTCCAGAACGCATAAAAACATCCACATATTTTTATAGTCTCCAAGAACTTTGAGTTTTATGCACAATGAAGGGCAAGACCTCCACATGAACTGTCTTTCTTAACCAGCGCTGAATACCTCTCCAATAGCAACATATGTCAACAGAGGCTTTCAGAGTGGCTCTAGTTGTGTCCTTAAGATGACACCCTGAGAGATCTTCACTGACACCAGGCTTCAGTTTTCAGAACCAAGGGCAAAAAGCACAAGCGCAAGTGTGTGTGTGTAT
Organism: Salmo trutta; assembly: GCF_901001165.1. NCBI lineage: Eukaryota > Metazoa > Chordata > Actinopteri > Salmoniformes > Salmonidae > Salmo > Salmo trutta. Next base: position 29,519,319 of record NC_042963.1, read on the forward strand.
GTATGTATGTATGTATGTATGTATGTATGTATGTATGTATGTATATGTGCGCATGTATGTACTTACTGGTGTGTGTGAACTTTGAGAGACAAAATTGTCACCACGCCGAAAGCATATGGGACATGAACAAATGTTTCTGTCGAGGTGTACATTGAAGATGCTAAAACAGTCGACATTTACTTTTCCTTTGCAAACAAAATTATTAATGAATAGAAAGATCAGTCAACCGCACAGTAGTATACAGTGCATTTGGAAAGTATTCAGACCCCTCAACTTTTTCCACATTTTATTACGTTGCAGCCTTATTCTAAAATGTATTAAATTTAAAAAAATTCTCATGGGGCGGTAAAAATTTAGGCAGGTTACCTTTGCTTCCTTGGGCACAGGGACTATGGTGGTCTGCTTGAAACATGTAGGTATTAGACTCGGTCAGGGAGAGGTTGAAAATGTCAGTGAAGACACTTGACTGTTGGTCCGTGCATACTTTGAGTACACATCCTGGTAATCCTGTCTGGCCCAGCGGCTTTGTGAATGTTGACCTGTTTAAAGATTTTGTTCACATCGGCTACCGAGAGCATTATCACACAGTCATCCAGAACATCTGGTGCTCTCGTGCATGCTTCAGTGTTGCTTGCCTCGAAGTGAGCATAAAAGGCATTTAGCTCATCTGGTAGGCTCGTGTCACTGGGCAGCTCGTGTCTGGGTTTCCCTTTGTAGTCCGTAATAGTTTTCAAGCCCTGCCACATCCAACGAGCGTCAGAGCCGGTGTAGTAGGATTCAATCTTAATCCTGTATTGACGCTTTGCTTGTTTGATGGTTCATCTGAGGGCATAGCAGGGTTTTTTTTATCAGCATCCGGGTTAGTGTCCCAATCCTTGAAAGCGGCAGCTCTAGCCTTTAGCTCGATGCGGATGTTGCCTGTAATCCATGGCTTCTGGTTGGGATATGTACATACAGTCACTCTGGGGACGACGTCGTCAATGCACTTATTGATGAAGGCGATGACTGAGGTGGTGTACTCCTCAATGCCATTGGATGAATCCCATAACATATTCCAGTCTGCGCTAGCAAAACGGTCCTGTATTGTAGCATCCGCGTCATCTGACCACTTCCATATTGAGCGAGTCACTGGTACTTCCTGCTTTAGTTTCTGCTTGTAAGCAGGAATCAGGGGGATATAATTATTGTCAGATTTGCCAAATGGAGGGTGGGGGAGAGCTTTGTATGCATCTCTGTGTGTGGAGTAAAGGTGGTCTAGGATTCTTTTTCTCTGGTTGCACATTTGATATGCTGGTAAAAAATTTGGAAAAACAGATTCAGTTTGCCTGCATTAAAGTCCCCGGCCACTAGGAGCACCGCTTCTGGGTGAACATTTTCTTCTTTGCTTATGGCCTTATAGAGTTGGTTGAGAGCGGTCTTAGTGCCAGCTTCGTTCTGTGGTGCTAAATAGATGACTCCGAATAATATAGATGAGAACTCTCTTGGTATATAGTGTGGTCTACAGCTTATCATAAGGTACTCTACCTCAGGCGAGCAATACCTTGAGATTTATTTAATATTAGACATTGCACACCAGCTGTTATTGACAAATAGACCCCCCACCCACCCCTCGTCTTACCAGAGGTAGCGTCTCTGTTCTGCCGGTGCATGGAAAACCCCGCTAGCTCTATATTGTCCGTATTGTTGTTCAGCTACGTCTCGGTGAAACATAAGATGTTAGTTTTTAATGTCCCGTTGGTAGGATAATCTTAAATCGTAGGTCATCAACTTTATTTTCCAATGATTGCACATTAGCAAGAACAACGGATGGCAGTGGGAGTTTACTCGCTCGCCTACGGATTCTCAAAAGGCTGCCCGATCTGCAGCCCCTTTTCCTGCGTCTTTTCTTCACGCAAAAGGTGGGGATCTGGGCCTGTTCCAGCGAAAGCAGGAAATCCTTCTCGTCGGACTCATTAAAGGAAAAAGTTTCTCAACGTCCGCGGTGAGTAATTGCTGTTCTGATGTCTAGAAGTTATTTACGGTCATAAGAGACGGTAGCAGCAACATTATGTACACAGTTAAATGAAATACGTATTGTCCAATATGTTAAAATATTTTTGACAAATAATTTGACCAATGTGTTATTGCGCTCATTTCTGGGGGGGGAAATTATATGTTAGATGGTGTCAGCATAATTTAATTTTAATTCATTTTGCAGTAGAATGTCATTTAAAAAAGTCACCCCAGACCCAGAAATCGCAGGGAGTTTGAAAGAAGAGAGAACGTTCAATGGCTATTGGCTATAGCAGTCATTTATTAATCCGACCCATAACCATTCAAACCTCGTGAAGAGAAAAGAAAGCGATCTACATGTTATTCTAGTCTATTATTTAAGCATGTCATTACAATAATGAAGGTATGGACAACAAAACATATTTCATTTAACTGTTGAGCGAGAGGAAGGAATGAAGCAACAATTGAGATTAGACGTAATACGCCAAACGTGGGGAAATATTATTAAAGGTAACGGACTTCAGCATACTAATTCTAAAAATGTAAAATAGGCCCTATTTTTCTAAATTAAAACCAAATTAGCTAGCCTAGATTTGTAAGTTTGTAGGCCACATGTCTCTCCCAGCATCATGGTTTGAAAGAGGTGCATAATTTCAGTCCATATAGGCCTAATACAGTATACTATAATGCAGTGCAGAAATAGTCCACACAAAAAGACAACTGGAGCTTGTTCCATTTATTTACCCAAGAGAGCATAGATCTATGGGCTTTTATGATTTTCTGTTGTGTGTAATATATGGTAAAGCCTATAATATGTATTGGATGACAGAACAATCGTTGGTGCATTTTTGGGCTTTGGCTCATAACATGTCTTTAATGTAGGGCTCATCTGGCTCAGCCTTGAATTGTCAAACAGTACCAATCAAAGCTCGAATCCAGACATATTTAAAATGTTCTGCCGTCGGGCCCCGCTCGACAAAATGTATTTCAGGTGAACAGAATATGAGTTGGTATACTGTAGGCCTATGTTATCTGGCTACGGTCCATGGCAAAGGCTGTATGTAGGGTTGTTCATTTAGCTGACAAGATACAGTATGCTTATACAGTTGAATTCAGAAGTTTACATACACCTTAGCCAAATACATTTAAACTCAGTTTTTCACAATTCCTGGCATTTAATCCTAGTAAAGATTCCCTGTTTCAGGTCAGTTAGGATCACCACTTTATTTTAAGAATGTGAAATGTCAGAATAATAGTAGAGATGGTTTATTTCAGCTTTAATTTCTTTCACCACATTCCCAGTGGGTCAGAAGTTTACATACAGCCAATTAGTATTTGGTAGCATTGCCTTTAAATGTTTTAACTTCAGTCAAACGTTTCAGGTAGCCTTCCACAAGCTTCCCACAATAAGTTGGGTGAATTTTGGCCCATTCCTCCTGACAGAGCTGGTGTAACTGAGTGAGGATTGTCAGCCTCCTAGCTCTCACACAATTTTTCAGTTCTACCCACACATTTTCTACAGGATTGAAGTCAGGGCTTTGTGATGGCCACTCCAATACCTTGACATTGTTGTCCTTAAGCCATTTTGCAACAACTTTGGAAGTGTGCTTGGGGTCATTGTCCATTTGGAAGACCCATTTGCGACCAAGCTTTAACTTCCTGACTGATGTCTTGAGATGTTGCATCAATATATCCACATAATGTTTCTGTCTCATGATGCCACCTAGTTTGTGAAGTGCACCAGTCCCTCCTGCAGCAAAGCACCCCCACAACATGACGCTACCACCCCCGTGCTTCATAGTTGGGATGGTGTTCTTCGTCTTCAAATCCTCCCCCTTTTTCCTCCAAACATAATGGTCATTATGGCCAAACAGTTCTATTTTTGTTTCATCAGACCAGAGGACATTTTCTCCAAAAAGTCTGATCTTTGTCCCCATGTGCAGTTGAAAACAGTAGTCAGGCTTTTTTATGGCGGTTTTGGAGCAGTGGCTTCTTCCTTGCTGAGCGGTCTTTCAGGTTATGTCGATATAGGACTCGTTTTACTGTGGATATAGATACTTTTGTACCTGTTTCCTCCAGCATCTTCACAAGGTCCTTTGCTGTTGTTCTGGGATTGATTTGCACTTTTTGCACCAAAGTACGTTCATCTCTAGGAGACAGAACGAGTCCCTTCCTGAGCTGTGTGATGGCTGTGTGGTCCCATGGTGTTTATACCTGCGTACTATTATTTGTACAGATGAATGTGGTACCTTCAGGCATTTGGAAATTGCTGCCAAGGATGAACCAGACTTGTGGAGTTCTACAATTTATTTTCTGAGGTCTTGGCTAATTTCTTTTGATTTTCCCAGGATGTCAAGCAAAGAGGAAATGAGTTTGAAGGTAGGCCTTGAAATACATCCACAGGTAAACCTCCAATTGACCCAAATTATGTCACAAGCTTCTAAAGCCATGACATCATTTTCTGGAATTCTCCAAGCTATTTAAAAGGCACAGTCAACTTAGTGTATGTAAACGTCTGACCCACTGGAATTGTGATACAGTGAATTAGAAGTGAAATAATCTGTCTGTAAACAACTGTTGGAAAAATGACTTGTGTCATGCACAAAATAGATGTCCTAACCGACTTGCCAAAACTATAGTTTGTTAACAAGAAATTTGTGGAGTGGTTGAAAAACAAGTTTTAATGACTCCAACCTAAGTGTATGTAAACTTCCGACTTCCATATATATATATATATATATATATATATATATATATATATATATATATATATATATATATATATATATATATATATATATTTTATATGATTTATAGTAAGAATAATATAATTGAACTCAGCTGAATGAAATAGAAAGGATATTTTTCCCATTATAGGAGCGAGTGCGCATATGAAGTGGCAAATGTTGAGCGTAAAAGTGCTCCGTTTTTTGGCAACTTCAGTTGTGAACGATACAAACCTTAGAATGTCATTGAAGTCAAATCATGCAGTGCAGTCTGAAAGTATTCAGACCCTTTGACTTTTTCCACATTTTGTTATGTTACTGCCTTATTCTAAAATGGATGATATGAGTAGCTAAGGAATAAATATAAGAACACTTATTTCACCCAAACTATGTATGCCATGGGATCTCCAACCTTGTTCCTGCAGCTACCCAGTTCTTCATTTGGGAAACCAAGTGAAATCTAGTCGGGAACATTGATAGTAACATGTTTACGCAACAAAACATATTTCACTAAACTGTTGACAGCCTGTCAGCGTGCTCAAGAAAGGAATAAAGGAGATGGAAACACAAGGTGGTGGGGACAGTGGTGATTTTAGCATGTAAATCTTGGTGGGGCAAAACAAAAACATTTGGGGGATGCATGCCAGCAAAGCCACTACACAAAACAAGACATTCATTGCACTATAGTGGTGACAGATGGTGCCCACAAACTGTTAGGGCCTACATAACGCTGTCCCAACAGCAGAGTCCCAACAGCTGTCCCAACACCTTACGACTGCTACACCTGGCTATCAGCAGAGCCTTGTCTGGCAGCGAAACAGTTCATTCAGCCTCATTTACTGCCTTTAAAAAAAACATAGCTGATATGACTGACTTGCTTAAACAAATGTGGTTTCTACTGACAATTGAGATGTACAACTGTGGCATAAGGGAATGACGAGCAGATAAGAAGAAAACTAGGACGAAAGTAGTCAATATAACTATTTGTTCAGCACTTTTTAAAGTTTGTATTTAATCTAGCTTTAACTAGGCAAGTCAGTTAAGACAAATTCTTATTTACAATAACGGCCTACCCCGGCCAAACCCTCCCCTAACCCGGACGACGCTGGGCCAATTGTGTGCCGCCCTATTCGACTCCCGATCACGGCCGGTTGAAATACAGCCCGGGATTGAACCCGGGTCTGTAGTGACGCCTCTAGCACTGCGATGCAGTGCCTTAGACAGCTGCAACACTCGGGAGGCCCTTGTGAAATGTACTGCAAAATAATTCAGAACATGGGCCGTTCTTAGAGTACACCAAGTCAGAACTGTAGGATAAATAAAGGGAGAATATAAGCAGACAAGCAAAGCGCTTACAATATTCAATGATTATATTTCTCTAATACTGGCTATAGGCTACATGTGCACCACTAAGTCAGAACAGTAGGCTAAATTATGAGGGGAAAATTGACTTGCCTAGTTGAATAAAGGTAAGGTTGATTTATGGTGCTTTAAAGACAACTGGGAACTCTGAAAAAAACAAAGTTGAATCATGATGATGCCAGTGATCTTCAGGTCGGAGCTCTAGAAAGAGGCCCAAGTTCCCGACTTGCAATTCCTAATTGGATGACCGTTCAAAATGTATTTTCCCCAGTCGGAGCTCGTTTTTTCCCCCCCCAGACTTCCCAGTTGTCTTGAACCCACCGAAGTCTAAGATTTCCCAGTTCCGAGTTTCTAGTTGTTTTGAGCGCGGCAGAAGTCATGCTGGACTGACAGCTTGGCCAATGTTGAATGTTTATAATTTTAAGCTTGGAAAAGAGACCCTTAAATTTGGCCTCTGCGTGCCTCCAGGTGCTCCACAAATGCGTCACACCCTCCATATGGAGCCTCCAAACATATTTTCGGATCAAGCATAAATTGGCTTTAAGAATGATTCTGTCCCATCGTTTTATATGCTTCTGGTTTTGGTGGGAAATACGGGTTTACCTGGGATAATATGTATTTTGTCTCAGGATTAACATTTATACCCTACGTCAACGTGCACATAAAGTTAACACAGTTCTATGGAATGTAAGGAGAAGAAGAGAATCAAAGACTGACTGTCATATTGCTGAGTCTACCTTTTACAAAAGGCTATGGGAAACGAGGCCAGGATCAGAGTGAATTTTAGCTTTAGGTCTAAAAACACTCACTGACGAATAGAGTCCAAGGACACATTTCACAGTGGTGTGCAAAAAGTGTCATTTCTAACCTTGAGCCTAACTAAGTATGTGCTATATTTTCTCCCAGAACTTGACATTCAAAATGTCAAGTTTACACTACCGATTTCAGCCCGGGCCCTTAATGCCAGCAGGGGGGGGGGGGGGGGGATGATTACATTTCACTATAGGAGTTTCATGTTTTAATGGCAGGATGGAAAGCAAGTAGTCAGTAACAACTCAAATAAGGCATGAGAGGCAGAGAGGAGCCGAGATGGGTGAAATTTAGCTCTTTCCTGTGGCACTGCCGAGACCCATACTGATGAGGATAATGGGCCACTGTTCTTTTCAGTACAGACCCAGAGTTATTTCAGTAATGACTTAACCACTTTGGCTATGGCTCTGGCTGCCATAAAGCTACACTAGGTCAGGGGACTCCAGGGTATACAGGCTTTTGGCTATGGCTCTGGCTGCCATAAAGCTACACTAGGTCAGGGGACTCCAGGGTATACAGGCTTTTGGCTATGGCTCTGGCTGCCATAAAGCTACGCTAGGTCAGGGGACTCCAGGGTAAACAGGCTTTTGGCTATGGCTCTGGCTGCCATAAAGCTACGCTAGGTCAGGGGACTCCAGGGTATACAGGTTTTTGGCTCTGGCTGCCATAAAGCTACGCTAGGTCAGGGGACTCCAGGGTATACAGGCTTTTGGCTCTGGCTGCCATAAAGCTACGCTAGGTCAGGAGACTCCAGGGCATACAGGCTTTTGGCTCTGGCTGCCATAAAGCTACGCTAGGTCAGGGGACTCCAGGGTATACAGGCTTTTGTCTATGGCTCTGGCTGCCATAAAGCTACGCTAGGTCAGGAGATTCCAGGGCATACAGGCTTTTGGCTCTGGCTGCCATAAAGCTACACTAGGTCAGGGGACTCCAGGGTATACAGGCTTTTGGCTATGGCTGCCATAAAGCTACGCTAGGTCAGGAGCCTCCTGGGTATACAGGCTTTTGTTCCAGCCCACACCTGATTCAACTAGTCAAGGACCAGACCTGATGCATAGCAAATGGGCTTACTCAGGAGGGTGCAACTTTACAAAATGATAATAAGCAAAGTTGTATGCTACATTTTGTGATGTGCCAGTGCAATACTATTATATTAAGCAACAAAAACACAGAGGGTTAATCATTGAAATATGATCATTTACATTTGAATAGAGAGCTTCACACATCCTGTATACAGCAGCGTATCACTTTGACCTGGCAGGCTTCCCATTCTCTGCACATATTATAATCTACGTGTCACAACACATGTATGAAATGTATCCAGACAGGTATCGTTAAAATATTTCACACTCGTCTCAAGACGAGCAGTTTGCTAGCAGTTAAGGTTTCACATGTTAATTCCCAGGCTGTTAATTCACACTTGGCAGTCTTGAGGAGCATGTTTTGGCTGCGGGCAAATTTGGACGTCCACTATACTATAGCTTCCCTCATATCATCATTGCTGGGGGAAAAAAACATAAGAAACGTACCCACTTACTTTACTTCTACATTACAAAGCACTAATAATGCAATAATTTACCCACCTACTTCTAGAGAACAAATCACCCATGGAGTTGTGAGGTGGATTCCATTTCAATTTCCAAATCCTTCTAACTCAGGTTGTTGTACTGGAGACTTTGCATTTTCAATGGAAATACACTCTATGCTCTTTGGATTACGGACATTGGGGAGGAATCACATTGCATCTGGAGGCGAAATCCAAACAATCCAAACAAAGCAGGAACGTTTTGCTCTCCTATCCAGACAAAAGCGGAGCACACAGTCCCATCTGAGGGAATGAGGGAAGCTGGCCTAGACACGAGACCTAGGAGACAAGTTTATGTCTCTGACTGTAGGAGGCACAGCAGATAGGAGGGCTCACATTCAACCTCCCGTCTCATACCCTCTCAGCTTGCCAGGCTGACTGCAACTCTCTGGTTATGTCAGAGCTCTTGGATGTGTGTGTGTGTGGGTGTGTGTGTGTGTGTGTGTGTTTATATGAGAGTGTCTGTTTGGTGTTTATATGAGAGAGTGCGCGTGTGTGTGTGTTTATATGAGAGTGTCTGTTTGGTGTTTATATGAGAGAGTGCATGTGTGTGTGTGTGTGTGTTTATATGAGAGTGTCTGTTTGGTGTTTATATGAGAGAGTGCATGCATGCGTGTGTGTGCGTGCGTGCGTGCGTGTGTGTGACACAGCTACAGTCATTCACAAAATGTGAAGGGCAGCCGTGGGAGAAAGGTATTCAGGGATAATACAGTAACTAAAGGGAAGTTTCCCTACTGGCACAGACAAACAGTAACATCTGTGACAAGAGAAGCAGAGGTACAGAGTGCTGCACAAACACAGCCGAGCAGAAAGCAGCCTTGGATGCAACACACATGGCTGCTCTTTACAGTCTTCAGCAAACGGGCCCGAGACATATGGACAAGCAGTTTGTTAGCTGTAGGGTATTAAGGCGAAGAGATAAATCACCAAAACAACAAGCATGGTGGCAAACAATTGTAGGAAAAAAATGTAAAAGCCGGGAATTTCTGGGGTGTGATTTTGTCCTGATTGTAATGGTTGTTTATTTTCTTGAGAAACTAAGATTTGTCATCAGAGGTGAGTAAGTACACTGCTCATTTCCTGAAGGCATAGAGTGCAGGAATATTATAGTAGTGTTCTAGTATTCTAAAATAAATCTTGGTTGTCTGGCCACACTTGTCCTCCATGTAACACTTCACTATATAGCTAACGTAAGGGTAGAGGGAGAGACGGAGGACTATGGATCTTATTGCCGCAGACACACATACACATATTACAGCACAGAGGAAGAGTGAAGGGAGACAACTTACAGTGTAATGAATCACACAGCAGCCATGGACTCCCAGCGGCTCCCAGCAAACAGTGGTCGGACCAACACTATCACTGCTGAAGTCTGTGAGAGAGCGAGGAAGAGGGACAGGGAATCGAAGGGAGAAAGAGAAAGGGAGAGACAGAGGGGAAGAGGCAGAGAGAGAGAAGAAAAATTATTGCGAGAGATGGGGAGGGAGGACAAAGAGAGCGGGAAAGAGAGAGCGGGAGAGAGAGATCTATTGTTATTTGCTTGCTTGAGATGATAACCATGTCACTCATTCAGACACACAGGGCGAGTGAACACAGATCAGAATACAGATTACATTATACACCTCCTACATGTACGCACACATCAGCGCCAATGGTCTCTTCAGAGATGTTCGATCTGGTTCAATTCCGGGCTCTGGCTGGGCCACACAAGGACATTCAGAGACTTGTCCCGAAGCCACTCCTGCATTGTCTTGGCTGTGCGCTTAGGGTCGTTGTCCTGTTGGAAGGTGAACCTTCGCCCCAGTCTGAGGTCCTGAGTGCTCTGGAGCAGGTTTTCATCAAGGATTTCTCTGTAAGTCGGGGCTCCCGAGTGGCATAGCGGTGTAAGGCACTGCATCGCACTACGGACCCTAGTTCGATCCCGGGCTGTATCACAACCGGCCGTGATCGGGAGTCCCATAGGCGGCACACAATTGGCCCAGCGCCGTCCGGGTTAAGGGATGGTTTGGCAGGGGGGCTTTACTTGGCTCATCACGCTCTAGCGACTCTTTGTGGCGGGCCGGGCGCCTGCAGGCTGACCTCGGTCGTCAGGTGAAAGGGGTTTCCTCCGACACATTGATGCGGCTGGCTTCCAGGTTAAGCAGGCGGGTGTTAAGAAGCGCGGTTTGGCGGGTCATGCTTTGGAGGACGCATAACTCGAGCTTCGCCTCCCGAGCCATTTGGGGAGTTGCAGCGATGAGACAAGATCGAAATAGTCTTTCCCTAAATCCTGACTACCGTAATTTCTGGACTATTGAGCGCACCTGTATATAAGCCGCACCCACTGAATGTAAAAAAAAATATTATTTTGAACATAAATAAGCCGCAGGTGCCTACCGGTACATTGAAACAAATGAACTTTACACAGGCTTTAACGAAACATGGCTTGTAACAAAAATAAATAAGCTTTAACGAAACACGGCTTGTAACAAAAAAAAATAAATTAGCAGTAAACATTAGCCTACCAAGAAAGTCATTGGTCACCATCTTCCTCCTCCTGTGCACTGAAACCACTGAAGTCATCTCCTTTCAAAAAACATTGAAAGCGGGAAAAATCCATATATTAGCCGTGTCATTGTTTAAGCCGCGAGGTTCAAAGCGTGGGAAAAAAGTTGCGGCTTATAGTCCGGAAATTACGGTAGTCTCCCAGTCCCTGCCGCTGAAAGACATCACTAGAGCATAATGCTGCCACCACCACGTTTCACCGTAGGGATGGTGCCAAGTTTCCTCCAGATGTGACGCTTGGCATTCAGGCCAAAGAGATCAATCTTGGTTTCTCATGGTCTGAGAGTCCTTTAGGTGCCTTTTGACAAACTCCAAGTGGGCTGTCATGTGCCTTTTACTGAGGAGTGGCTTCCTTCTGGCCACTCTACCATGAAGGCCTGATTGGTGGAGTGCTGCAGAGATTGTCCTTCTTGAAGGTTCTCCCCTCTCCACAGAGGAACTCCAGAGCTCTGTCAGAGTGACCGTTGGGTTCTTGGTCACCTCCCTGACCAAGGCCCTCCTCCCCCGATTGCTCAGTTTGGACGGGTGGCTAGCTCTAGGAAGAGTCTTGGTGGTTCCAAACTTCTTCCACTTAAGAATGATGCGAGGCCACTGTGTTCTTGGGGGCTTGCAATGCTGCATACATTTTTTGGTACCCTTCCCCAGATCTGTGCCTTGACACAATCCTGTCTCGGAGCTCTACGGAAAATTCCTTCAACCTCATGGCTTGGTTTTTGCTCTGACCTTATATAGACACGTGTGCCTTTCCAAATCATGTCCAATAAATAGAATTTACCACAGGTGGACTCCAATCAAGTTGTAGAAACGTCAAGGATTTTCAAAGGAAACTGCACCGAAGATCAATTTCGAGTCTCATAGCAAAGGGTGTGAATACTTTTGTAAATAAGGTATCTGGTTTTTAATTTTAAATAAAATGTGAAAAAAATTCTATAAACCTGTTTTCGCATTGTAATTATGAGGTATTGTGTGCAGACTGATGAGGAAAAAATGTAATTTAATCCATTTAAGAGCAAGGCTGTAACATAACATTTTTTGGAAAAAGTCAAGGGGTTTGAATACTTTCTGAATGCACTGTATATATAGCTTTTGATACGTGGGTTTAATGCACTATAAAGCAAAGAGAAAAGTCCTTTTCAGCGGAGAGTTATTTCTTTCTTTCTCATAAAAGTAGTAGAGTGGGAAGGTTAGGAGCCGTAGGCAGAGCAGCATTAGCATAACATCACCAGTTTGGAATTGTGTGTGTGTGTGTGTGTGTGTGTGTGTCTCCTTGCAGGCGATTTAGATGCACTATTGTAAAGTGGTTATCCACTGGATATCATAAGGTGAATGCACCAATTTGTAAGTCGCTCTGGATAAGAGCGTCTGCTAAATGACTTAAATGTAATGTAAATGTAAATGTGTGGATGTGTTTAACCTGTTTGGGATAGGGGCAGTATTTTCACGGTCGGATAAAAAACGTACCCGATTTAATCTGGTTACTACTCCTGCCCAGAAACTAGAATATGCATATAATTTGTATATTTGGATAGAAAACACTCTAAAGTTTCTAAAACTGTTTGAATGGTGTCTGTGAGTATAACAGAACTCATATGGCAGGCCAAAACCTGAGAAGATTCCATGCAGGAAGTGCCCTGTCTGACAATTTGTTGTCCTTCTGTAGCATCTCTATCGAAAATACAGCATCTGTGCTGTAACGTGACATTTTCTAAGGCTTCCATTGGCTCTCAGAAGGCGCCAGAAAGTGTAATGGGGTGTCTGCTGTCTCTGGGCGAAGAACAGCAAGATCATTTGTTAGTGGTCAGCCTGGGAACAGTGAGACTGAGAGGCACGTTCACAAGAATTCTCCATTTTTTTCTTTCAGCCTTTGAATGAATACAACGTCGCCCGGTTGGAATATTATCGCTATTTTACGAGAAAAATAGCATAACAATTGATTTTAAACAGCGTTTGACATGCTTCTAAGTACGGTAATGGAATATTTTGACATTTTTTGTCACGAAATGCGCTCGCGCGTCACCCTTCGGATAGTGACCAGAACGCACGAACAAAACGGAGCTATTTGAATATAACTATGGATTATTTGGAACCAAAACAACATTTGTTGTTGAAGTAGAAGTCCTGGGAGTGCATTCTGATGAAGAACAGCAAAGGTAATCCAATTTTTCTTATAGTAATTCTGAGTTTAGTGAGCACCAAACTTGGTGGGTGTCAAATTAGCTAGCCTGTGATGGCCGAGCTATCTACTCAGAATATTGCAAAATGTGCTTTCGCCGAAAAGCTATTTTAAAATCTGACACCGCAATTGCATAAAGGAGTCCTGTATCTATAATTCTTAAAATAATTGTTATGTTTTTTGTGAACGTTTATCATGAGTAATTTAGTAAATTCACCGGAAGTTTGCGGTGGGTATGCTAGTTCTGAACATCACATGCTAATGTAAAAAGCTGTTTTTTGATATAAATATGAACTTGATTGAACAAAACATGCATGTATTGTATAACATAATGTCCTAGGAGTGTCATCTGATGAAGATCATCAAAGGTTAGTGCTGCATTTAGCTGTGGTTTGGGTTTATATGACATATATGCTTGCTTTGAAAATGGCTGTGTGATTATTTTTGGCAGGGTACTCTCCTGACAATCTAATGTTTTGCTTTCGCTGTAAAGCCTTTTTGAAATCGGACAATGTGGTTAGATTAACGAGAGTCTTGTCTTTAAAATGGTGTAAAATAGTCATATGTTTGAGAAATTGAAGTTATAGCATTTTTGAGGTATTTGTATTTCGCGCCACGCTCTACCATCGGATATTGGTGAGGCGTTCTGCTAGCGGAACGTCTGTCCCTAAAAGGTTAACAATTCTTGTGGGGACCAGAAGTCCCCACAAACAAACAAAAATTTGATGAACTGGTGACATTTTGTTAGTCCCCACGAGGTCAAATGCTATTTCTAGGGGGTTTAGGGTTAAGGTTAGAATTACATTAAGGGTTAGTTTTAGGGTTAGGTTTTTGGGTTAAGATTAAAGTTAGGGTAAGAGTATGGGTTAGTTCAGTTTAGGGAAAATAGGATTTTGAAAACGTACCCGAATTGTGTGTCCCCACAAGGTTAGCTGTACAAGAATGTGCATGTGTGTGTGTATGCGTGTGAAACGCTGTTTATTGGTTGTGGGCTGACTGCAGAGAGCCCTTTCCAGAGTGTTAGCAGGCTGATTTATGTGGACAGACAGCTAGGGGACCCCCATTGGCCATGAACCTACAGGTGAGGCCTGCTGGGATTTCAGAGACTGGCCATAAAAAGGCAGCGTACTGAAAAGAGAGAGGCTGAGAGACAGTTTTAGAAGCTACGATAGAAGGGTTTTGCCGTTTAGCAACAAAACTGATGCGTGCGCACCTATGGGGCAAAACAGACAGGGTTGGCTTAGATTGTTGACAACATGTCAACTATATTTCGTCTCCAAAGTTTATTGAAAACACTAATAAATTTGCACAATGTGCACTCCTTGTCTCTCAAAATATTTTGTTACAGTTGTTGGTTAGCTAGCTAGTGAATTTTAGCCATATTAGCAAAACTAGACATAGTTTAACTTGTTATGGATAGGGGGCAGTATTTTCACGGCCGGATAAAAAACGTACGCGATTTAATCTGATTATTACTCCTGCCCAGAAACTAGAATATGCATATAATTATTAGCTTTGGATAGAAAACACTCCAACGTTTCTAAAACTGTTTGAATGGTGTCTGTGAGTATAACAGAACTCATTTGGCAGGCCAAAACCTGAGAGATTCCTTACAGGAAGTGCCCTCTCTGACCAATTCTTGGCCTTCTACACTCTCTTTATTGAAAACTGAGGATCTCTGCTGTAACGTGACACTTCCTACGGCTCCCATAGGCTCTCAGAAGGTGGCAAAACGCTGAATGATGCCTTTGCAGGCCATATCTGAAAAACAGTAGCGCATTTGGATAGTGGTCGATCAGAGAACAATGAGACTGGGGGCGCGTACACGAGCCGACACCATGTTTTAATTTTTTTGTCTTTGAACGAAAACAGGGTTTCCCGGTCGGAATATTATCGCTTTTTTATGAGAAAAATGGCATAAAAATTGATTTTAAACAGCGGTTGACATGCTTCGAAGTACGGTAATGGAATATTTAGAATTTTTTTGTCACGAAACGCGTCGGGCGCGTCACCCTTCGGATAGTGTCTTGAACGCACAACAAAACGCCGCTATTTGGATATAACTATGGATTATTTGGAACAAAACCAACATTTGTTATTGAAGTAGAAGTCCTGGGAGTGCATTCTGATGAAGAACAGCAAAGGTAATCCAATTTTTCTAATAGTAAATCGGAGTTTGGTGAGGGCCAAACTTGGTGGGTGTCAAAATAGCTAGCCTGTGATGGCGAGCTATCTACTCAGAATATTGCAAAATGTGCTTTCACCGAAAAGCTATTTTAAAATCGGACATAGCGATTGCATAAAGGAGTTCTGTATCTATAATTCTTAAAATAATTTTAATGTTTTTTGTGAACGTTTATCGTGAGTAATTTAGTAAATTCACCGGAAGTGTTCGGTGGGAATGCTAGTTCTGAACGTCACATGCTAATGTCAAAAGCTGGTTTTTGATATAAATATGAACTTGATTGAACAAAACATGCATGTATTGTATAACAATGTCCTAGGAGTGTCATCTGATGAAGATCATCACA
Source organism: Salmo trutta (assembly GCF_901001165.1). Classification (NCBI taxonomy): domain Eukaryota; kingdom Metazoa; phylum Chordata; class Actinopteri; order Salmoniformes; family Salmonidae; genus Salmo; species Salmo trutta. The sequence continues at coordinate 29,535,042 of NC_042963.1, forward strand.
GGTTAGTGCTGCATTTAGCTGTGTTTTTTTTTTTTTTTTACATTATATGCTAGCTTGAAAAATGGGTGTCTGATTATTTCTGGCTGGGTACTCTGCTGACATAATCTAATGTTTTGCTTTCGCTGTAAAGCCTTTTTGAAATCGGACAGTGTGGTTAGATAAAGGAGAGTCTTGTCTTTAAAATGGTGTAAAATAGTCATATGTTTCAAAAATGGACGTTTTCGGATTTTCGAGGACTTTGTATTTCGCGCCACGCCCATCATTGGATATTGGAGAAGGTGTTCCGCAAGATGTAAGAGGTTAAAGAACAAATTACATCGTGCTGAAACGAGCCACCTACAATTCCCCACATGGCAGGTTATTGTCATTGTCGCTAGCCATCTGGCCATCCAGAATCACAACGCACAGCCTTCTGCACCATTGAAGCGTGTTCATTGTTTTCGTAAAGTTGTCAGCTAATCCGTCTTTAAGGCCTATAAACGATGCTAAAACTTATATCAATATTTCAGGTAAAGAGCAATACTCACTAACTGTGGATTTTGGTTGAAGCTCCCCTTTAACGTTCCAATTGCTGCTGTAAAGCCGAACACGATATGAGGAAAAAAAACCTGTGGGAATTCTTAAGCCTTGGGCGGAAGAGATTTCTGTCCATATCTTGCCCGGAGTTTATAATTATTTTATTTAGCTCTTTTTCTCCCCAATTTCGTGGTATCCAATTGGTAGTTACAGTCTTGTCCTTTCACTGCAACTCCCGTACGAACTCGGGAGAAGCGAAGGTCGAGAGCCGTGCGTCCTCCGAGACACAATCCAACCAAGCCGCATTGCTTCTTGACACAATGCCCATTTAACCCAGAAGTCAGCCACACCAATGTGTCGGAGGAAACACAGTACATCTGGCAACCGTGTCAGCATGCACTGTGCCCGGCCTGCCACAGGAGTCGCTAGTGCGAGATGGGACAAGGACAACCCTGCCGGCCAAACCCTCCCCTAACCCGGACGAGTCTGGGCCAATTGTGCGCCGCCCCATGGGTCTCTCAGTCGGCAGCGACAGAGCCTGGACTCGAACCCAGAATCTCTAGTGGCACAGCTAGCACTGCGATGCAGTGCCTTAGACCACTGCGTCACTCGGGAGGCCCTATCTTGCCAAGAGTTAACCTCTCTAGGGTATGTGGGACGAAATCGTCCCACCTACTCAACAGCCAGTGGAATCCCGTGGCGCGTTATTCAAATTACCTTAGAAATGCTATTACTTCAATTTCTCAAACATTTGACTATTTTACACCATTTTAAAGACAAGACTCTCGTTAATCTAACCACACTGTCCGATTTCAAAAAGGCTTTACAACGAAAGCAAAACATTAGATTATGTCAGCAGAGTACCCAGCCAGAAATAATCAGACACCCATTTTTCAAGCTAGCATATAATGTCACAAAAACCCAAACCACAGCTAAATGCAGCACTAACCTTTGATGATCTTCATCAGATGACACTCCTAGGACATTATGTTATACAATACATGCATGTTTTGTTCAATCAAGTTCATATTTATATCAAAAACCAGCTTTTTACATTAGCATGTGACGTTCAGAACTAGCATACCTACCGCAAACTTCCGGTGAATTTACTAAATTACTCACGATAAACGTTCACAAAAAACATAACAATTATTTTAAGAATTATAGATACAGAACTCCTTCATGCAATCGCTATGTCCGATTTTAAAATCGCTTTTCGGCAAAAGCACATTTTGCAATATTCTGAGTAGATAGCGCAGCCATCACGGCTAGCTAATTTGACACCCACCAAGTTTGGCCCTCACCAAACTCCGATTTACTATTAGAAAAATGTGATTACCTTTGCTGTTCTTCGTCAGAATGCACTCCCAGGGCTTCTACTTCAATAACAAATGTTGGTTTGGTTCAAAATAATCCATAGTTATGTTCAAATATCCTCTGTTTTGTTCATGCGTTCAAGACACTATCCGAAGGGTGATGCGCCCGACGCGTTTCGTGACAAAAAAATTCTAAATATTCCATTACCGTACTTCGAAGCATGTCAACCGCTGTTTAAAATCAATTTTTATGCGATTTTTCTCGCAAAAAAGCGATAATATTCCGACCGGGAAACCCTGTTTTCGTTCAAAGACTAAAAAATAAAAACATGGTGTCGGCTCGTGCACGCGCCTCAGTCTCATTGTTCTCTGATCGACCACTATCCAAATGAGCTACTGTTTTTCAGCCAGGGCCTGCAAAGACATCATTCAGCGTTTTGCCGCCTTCTGAGAGCCTATGGGAGCCGTAGGAAGTGTCACGTTACAGCAGAGATCCTCAGTTTTCAATAAAGAGAGTGTAGAAGCCCAAGAAATGGTCAGAGAGGGCACTTCCTGTAAGAAATCTTCTCAGGTTTTTGCCTGCCAAATGAGTTCTGTTATACTCACAGACACCATTCAAACAGTTTTAGAAACTTTAGGGTGTTTTCTATCCAAAGTCAATAATTATATGCATATTCTAGTTTCTGGGCAGTAGTAATAACCAGATTAAATCGGGTACGTTTTTTATCCGGCCGTGCAAATACTGCCCCCTACCCTAGAGAGGTTAATGAGTAATCACAAAACAATGCTCAATTTAATGGGAAATTCCAGTGAAGACCACATACCATATCACTCACTCCCCAAGTCATACATAGCTTCATTACCAAAAGCTCCAAACAAAGGTCAGCCTATATTCTGAGTTGACTCATAAAAATATGACTGAGTTAACATGCTGTTCACTCAGTTACCTGAAGGACGGGTCAGACACTACCACACTGGTGTTGTAGCTGTGATGAAAAGTTTAGCACCAGAACTTAGGTACAATCTCCCTCAGTTTACATTACCAAATTTTCCCAAAACTCTTAAATATATGCTCTGAATTAAGATTCAAATATGTCTGCAGAAATAATTGGGCGTCAGCTATGACATGACACCTTGACTTTAAAAAATGTAGGCTTTGGTTATTGAATGGCGCCGGAGGGGATGGCTACTGTTTTATGGGCTCCTAAACAATTGTGCTATCTTGTGTTTTTCCGCATTGTTTTTAACTTATTTTGCACATAATGTTGATGCTACCGTCTCTTATGACTGAAAAGAGCTTCTGGATATCTGAACAGCGATTACTCACCTCGAACTGGACAAAGATTTTTCTTTAATGAGTCGGGCGTGAAGGATAATGTTGCTCCCAGACAAGGCCCAAATCTCCGTAATTCGCATGAAAAAAATAAGGAAATACAGGGCGTGGAGAGCAGGGGTGCCTTGTGAGAATAAACTAATGAACTAAATAAACTGGATGATCTCCATTTGAGAATATCCTACCAACTGGACATTAACAACTGTAATAACTTATGTTTCACAGAGTCGTGGCTGAACAACAACACGGGTTTTCCGTGCATTGGCACAACAGATGTTTACATACACTAAGTTGACCGTGCCTTTAAACAGCTTGGAAAATTCCAAATGATGTCATGGTTTTAGAAGCTCGTGATAGGCTATTGACATCATTTGAGTCAATTGGAGGTGTACCTGTGGATGTATTTCAAGGCCTACCTTCAAACTCAGTGCCTCTTTGCTTGACATCATGGGAAAATCAAAAGAAATCAGCCAAGACCTCAGTAAATAAATTGTAGACCTCCACAAGTCTAGTTCATCCTTGGGAGCAATTTCCAAATGCCTGAAGGTACCACATTCATCTACGCAAGTATAAACACCATGGGACCACACAGCCATCACACAGCTCAGGAAGGGACTCGTTCTGTCTCCGAGAGATGAAAGTACTTTGGTGCAAAAAGTGCAAATCAATCCCAGAACAACAGCAATGGAACTTGTGAAGATGCTGGAGGAAACAGGTACAAAAGCATATATATATCCACAGTAAAAAGAGTCCTATATCAACACAACCTGAAAGACTGTTCAGCAAGGAAGAAGCCACTGCTCCAAAAACTACCATAAAAAAAGCCAGACTACGATTTGCAACTGCACATGGGGACAAAGATCATACTTTTTGGAGAAATATCATCTGCTCTGATGAAACAAAAATAGAACTGTTTGGCCATAATGACCATCGTTATGTTTGGAGGAAAAAGGGGGAGGCTTGCAAGCCGAAGAACACCATCCCAACCATGAAGCACGGGGGTGGCAGCATCATTTTGTGGGGGTGCTTTGCTACAGGAGGGACGGTGCACTTCACAAAATAGATGGCATCATGAGGCAGGAAAATGATGTGGATATATTGAAGCAACATCTCAAGACATCAGTCAGGAAGTTAAAGCTTGGTCGTAAAAGGGTGTTCCAAATGGACAATGACCCAAGCATACTTCCAAAGCTGTGGCAAAATGGCTTAAAGATAAAAGTCAAGGTATTGGAGTGGCCATCACAAAGCCCTGACCTCAATCCTATGGAAAATTTGTGGGCTGAACTGAAAAAGCCTGTGGGAGCAAGGAGGCCTACAAACCTGACTCAGTTACACCAGCTCTGTCAGGAAGAATGGGACAAAATTCACCCAACTTATTGTGGGAAGCTAGTGGAAGGCTACCAGAAACGTTTGACCCAAGTTAAACCATTTAAAGGCAATGCTACCAAATAGTAATTGAGTGTATGTAAACTTCTGACCCACTGGGAATGTGGTGAAAGAAATAAAAGCTGAAATAAACCATTCGCTCTACTATTATTCTGACATTTCACATTCTTTAAAAAAAGTGGTGATCCGAACTGGCCTAAAACAGGGAATTGTTCTAGGATTAAATGTCAGGAATTGTGAAACTGAGTTTAGATGCATTTGGCTAAGGTGTATGTAAACTTCAACTGTGTGTGTGTGTGTGTGTGTGTGTGTGTGTGTGTGTGTGTGTATATATATACACACACACACACACACACACACATACACACACACACACACACACACACACACACATACACACACACATATATACACACACATATATATATACACACACACACAAGTAATTAATTTGCATTTTATTGCACAACATAAGTATTTGATACATCAGAAAAGCAGAACTTAATATTTTGTACAGAAACCTTTGTTTGCAATTACAGAGATCATACGTTTCCTGTAGTTCTTGACCAGGTTTGCACACACTGCAGCAGGGATTTTGGCCCACTCCTCCATACAGACCTTCTCCAGATCCTTCAGGTTTCGGGGCTGTCGCTGGGCAAGACGGACTTTCAGCTCCCTCCAAAGATTTTCTATTGGGTTCAGGTCTGGAGACTGGCTAGGCCACTCCAGGACCTTGAGATGCTTCTTAGGAGCCACTCCTTAGTTGCCCTGGCTGTGTGTTTTGGGTCGTTGTCATGCTGGAAGACCCAGCCACGACCCATCTTCAATGCTCTTACTGAGGGTCGGAGGTTGTTGGCCAAGATCTTGCGATACATGGCCCCATCCATCCTCCCCTCAATACGGTGCAGTCGTCCTGTCCCCTTTGCAGAAAAGCATCCCCAAAGAATGATGTTTCCACCTCCATGCTTCACGGTTGGGATGGTGTTCTTGGGGTTCTACTCATCCTTCTTCTTCCTCCAAACACGGCGAGTGGAGTTTAGACCAAAAAGCTATATTTTTGTCTCATCAGACCACATGACCTTCTCCCATTCCTCCTCTGGATCATCCAGATGGTAATTGGCAAACTTCAGACAGGCCTGGACATGCGCTGGCTTGAGCAGGGGGACATTGCGTGCGCTGCAGGATTCTAATCCATGACGGCGTAGTGTGTTACTAATGGTTTTCTTTGAGACTGTGGTCTCAACGCTCTTCAGGTCATTGACCAGGTCCTGCAGTGTAGTTCTGGACTGATCCCTCACCTTCCTCATGATCGAGGTGAGATCTTGCATGGAGCCCCAGACCGAGGGTGATTGACCGTCATCTTGAACTTCTTCCATTTTCTAATAATTGCGCCAACAGTTGTTGCCTTCTCACCAAGCTGCTTGCCTATTGTCCTGTAGCCCATCCCAGCCGTGTGCAGGTCTACAATCTTATCCCTGATGTCCTTACACAGCTCTCTGGTCTTGGCCATTGTGGAGAGGTTGGAGTCTGTTTGATTGAGTGTGTGGACAGGTGTCTTTTATACAGGTAACGAGTTCAAACAGGTGCAGTTAATACAGGTAATGAGTGGAGAACAGCAGGGCTTCTTAAAGAAAAACTAACAGGTCTATGAGAGCCGGAATTCTTACTGGTTGGTTGGTGATCAAATACTTATGTCATGCAATAAAATGCAAATGTGTTACTTAAAAATCATACAATGTGATTTTCTGGATTTTTGTTTTAGATTCCATCTTTCACAGTTGAAGTGTACCTATGATAAATATTACAGACCTCTACATGCTTTGTAAGTAGGAAAACCTGCAAAATCGGCAGTGTATCAAATACTTGTTCTCCCCACTGTATGTATGTATGTATGTATGTATGTATGTATGTATGTATGTATGTATGTATGTATGTATGTATGTATGTATGTATGTATGTATGTATGTATGTATGTATGTATGTATGTATGTATGTATGTATGTATGTATGTATGTATGTATGTATGTATGTATACATACATACATACATACATACATACATACATACATACATACATACATACATACATACATACATACATACATACTGTATACTGCAGTGTTGGAGCTAGAAACATAAGCACTTCACTGAACCTGCGATAACATATGAAATGGATCAAACAGTATTGTAGACAGTAAAGCGACCAGTGTTCAATGACTATGTACATAGGGTCTCTAAGGTGCAGATGGGGGAGTCCGGGTGATAGCCAGCTAGTAACATGTGCAGTATACCCAACAACAGCTAGTAACATGTGCAGTATACCCAACAACAGCTCGTAACATGTGCAGTATACCCAACAACAGCTAGTAACATGTGCATGCCGAGGAGCTTGAAGCTTTCACCCTCTCCAGTTGATGTAGATGGGGGGTGTGATCTTGCTGCGGTCTTCTGAAGTCCACGATTAGCTCCTTTGTTTTGTTGATGTGGTGGGAGAGGTTATTTTCCTGGTATTACTCCTCAAGGGCCCTCACCTCCTCCCTGTAGGATGTCTCGTCGTTGTTGGTAATCAGCAAACTTGATGATTGAGTTGGAGACGTGTGTGGCTACGCACTCATGGGTCAACAGGGAGTACAGGAGGGGGTTGAGCACCAACCCTTGTGGGGCCCCCCATGTTGAGGATCAGCGTGGCGGAGGTGTTGTTGCCTTCACCACCTGGGGTTGGCCTGTCAAGAATCCAAGACCCAATTGCACAGGGCAGGGTTCAGACCCAGGGACCCAAGCTTAGTGATGCGCTTGGATAGCATTATGGTGTTGAAGGCTGAACTGTAGTCAATGAAAAGCATTCTTACATAAGTATTCCTCTCGTCCAGATGGGATAGGGCAGTGTGCATTGCAATGGTGATTGCAACATCCGTGAATCTGTTGGGGTGGTATGCAAATTCGTATGGGTCTAGGGTGTTTGGTACGGTGGACGTGATATAATCCTTAAATAGCCTCACAAAGCACTTCACGATGACAGAAGAGAGTGTTATGGGGTGATAGTCATTTAGTTAAGTTACCTTTGCTTTCATGGGTACAAGTGGGCTCAACAGACTGGGATAGGGAGAGACTGAATATGTCCGTAAACCTGCTCTGAGGACGCGGCTTGGGATGCTGTCTGGGCCGGCAGCCTCGCGAGGGTTAACGTTTAAATGTTTTACTCGCATCAGCCACGGAGAATGAGAGCTCACAGTCCTCGTGATCGGCGGAGGGTGGAGGCCCGCGCCAGCAGCTCTTGTGTTTTCCTCAAAGCAGACTAAGGCGGCGTTTAAGCTTGTCCGGCGTTGTCTGCGCTTTGGCTGGCTTTCCCTTTATAGTTTGTGTTTTGTCCCTGTACTGTCGTTTTGCCTCCGATTGCCTTCCGGAGGGCAAAGCTGGTCTGTTTGCACACGTCCATGTTCCCAGCCAGTGATGCCAGCTTAGCAATGTTGTTGCTAGATTTAGCAACTTTTCAGACAACCCTGGCAACTTCTTTTTCAAACAGCACCTAGCAATTTTTTTTGCTACTTTTAAAAATCTATTTGGAACTTTTAGCAACTTTTGAAATGTGACTAAAATGCTAAAATGCACACATTTTCCGTCTAAATGACACACAAATGATTTTCTCTGTCACACACTCAGTCACAACACACGTGCCTGGCTGCAAAAGTGCATTGTGAGTGTCGTCAGTAGCAATTTCAGTACATTGCAAATCATTGTTGGCTGACTGCAGGCAGCAGCAGCAGTACGGGTTCGACGAGCCAAACCCAATGAATATAGTTGGTCACGAATGTTTGATCTTGAACAGAACTTACAACATCAATCAACATGTCTCAATCAAAACTGTACAGCCAGAAGTACAGAAAAGAGTGGGTGTCTGTACCTTAACAAATGTGAAATCATATTTTTTACCCAGATGGCCAGTCAATTTCAGTAACGTTATTGTGCATTCTACATAATGACACAGTTTTACGTTATCACGCAATGACATCACAACGTCATTTAGCAACAAATCAACTTGTCTCTAGCAACTTACCCTGAAAATGAGTTGGCAACACTGTTCCCAGCCACCTTGTCGTGGTTAAAAGCAGTGGTTTGTGCTTTCAGTTTTGCGCAAATGCTGTCATCTATCCATGGTTTTTGGTTTAGATAAATTCTATGCACTTCCTGATGAACTCTGTCACCGAGTCAGTGTATGCTATTCTCAGAGGCAACCTGGAATATATCCCAGTCCACATGATCAAAACAATCTTCAAGCTATAGTCCGTTTGGTCAGACCAACGTTGAACAGTCCTTACCACAGGTGCTTCCTGTTTAAGTTTGGACGCGTGATCCGATTTGCCGAAGGGAAGGCGGGGGAGAGCCTTGTAGCCGTCCCAGAGGGGGGAGTAGCAATGGTCCAGAGTCCTGCGCGATTAGCACATGAGATGTGTTGATAGAACTTCAGTAACGTTTTCCTCAGATGTCCATTATTAAATCCCCAGCTACAATAAATGTGGCCTTAGGATATGCGGTTTACAGTTTGCACAGAGTCCAGGGGGGCACCTCACATATTCGTGCTCATGGGTCCTTTTACATGGAAATGCCCAACTGTGAAAAGTAATGTTGATTACAGAATAGGAATTGCCCATGGCTTTGCAGCATGAAAGCCACTGATTTGTTTATAAAAGGTAGCGCTCTAGAAGTTCTGGCTCTCTTGAAAAGCCCTCTTTCTACAAAACCAAACAAAGACAAACGTAAAGACAATGCAAACATGCAAATTTGTATCTGTGCTGAGCTGAAGCAAGTTGCAACCAAGTGCGTGTGGGGTTAGGTTGGTATCAATGAGCGCTACAAGGAGATGGTGTCTTACAAGTTAGCGAATCGTCTCACCTGAGCGACACACCTTACTCCTTATCAAGTGCACTAAGTAGGGAATAGGGAGCCATTTGGAATGCTACCCTAGATGTTTCTCACTCTCATTAACACGACTGGGAGAGAGGCTAACCAAAGAGCAAGACTCGAAATGTCACCACGTGGTAAGTTCAGATCCATCACACGAGACAAAGCAGTGCTAGGCCAACAGAGGAGGGAAGGAGAGAAGGATAAGGAGGATGGTGCCGCATGGTTAACAGAGTAACATATTGCAACCTTGGATGGGAATACATAATGGCAAGCAACAACTAATTTACAAAGCCACTATAAGACCATATGATAAGTGATAACACATTGATTTTGACTACATATAGAATCCTTCAAATGCTTACTGTACATCAGTAGTCTTAGGTTGGCATGTTATAGCACCGCGGGTGTTGACATCAGTCTAAATTAGCATTGTCAAGCTTTAACCAAGGTAACCAAATTATAGAAAAGTCCACAGATGGGCACATTCAGCGAACAGTGTGAATGAAAGTCTATGATTATGTGTGTGGGTTTTAGACATGTGGTCAGTCCTTGTTTCAAGTCAATGGATTGCCACCCACAGTCCTTTTGGTAGCACCAACAGCAAGGGTGTGAAACAGCAGGGAGATGGTGCCAATGATGTGTGTGTCTGTCTGTCTGTGTGGTCAGTCTGGGTGTTTAATGACAGAGGAAAGTTGTTGCAGTGAAACCCTTCAGTAACTGTCCACAGTGTGGGTGGCCCTGGGTGTTATTTAACACTCCCACAGACTGGCAGACAGCTTAGTGTTTCTCTTAGCTGGAAAGCTGTTGGAAAGGGACTCAATATCAAAGTCAATCTACATTTCATTTCAGCTATAGTGGAACTGCCATCAACTATACAGGAGCAGGAGTGAGTTGTAAAAATATTTGGACATGCCTTTGGCCAAACAAATGCGATTACAGTCAAAAAATACAAAATTGTGTAAGATAAGAGGTTGTCTGGTTAATCGTTGTGGTTTGTTTAGGTCGTTTGCGGGGTCATGATGGTTTGTGGGGACATGAATACTTCTTCTGAGGACTGCAAGTGGGTCAATATTCAGGGTTTGCTCATAGAGACCTGTAGAGCCATTGTCAATTTGAAAAAAAAAAAACTCGGCAAAAAAAAGAAACGTCCTCTCACTGTCAACTGCCTTTATTTTCAGCAAACGTAACATGGGTAAATATTTCTATGAACATAAGATTCAACAACTGAGACAAACTGAAAGAAAATTCCGCAGACATGCAACTAGCAGAAATTGAATAATGTGTCCCTGAACAAAAGGGGGGGGAGAGAGAGTCAAAATCAAAAGTAACAGTCAGTATCTGGTGTGGCCACCAGCTGCATTAAGTACTGCAGTGCATCTCCTCCTCATGGACTGCACCAGATTTGCCCGTTCTTGCTGTAAGATGTTATCCCCCTCTTCCACCAAGGCACCTGCAAGTTCCCATACATTTCTGGGGGGAATGGCCCTAGCCCTCACCCTCCGATCCAAAAGGTCCCAGATGTGCTCAATGGGATTGAGATGCGGGCTCTTCGCTGGCCATGGCAGAACACTGACATTCCTGTCTTGCAGGATATCACACACAGAACAAGCAGTAATGCTGGTGACATTGTCATGCTGGAGGGTCATGTCAGGATGAGCCTGCAGGAAAGGTACCACATGAGGGAGGAGGATGTCTTCCCTGTAACGCACAGTGTTGAGATTGCCTGCAACGACAACAAGCTCAGTCCGATGATGCTGTGACACACCGCCCCAGACCATGACAGACCCTCCACCTCCATATCGATCCGCTCCAGAGTACAGGCCTCGGTGTAACGCTCATTCCTTCGATGATAAAACGCGAATCCAACCATCACCCCTGGTGAGTCAAAACCGAGACTCGTCAGTGCAGAGCATTTTTTGCCAGTCCAGTCTGGTCCAGCGACGGTAGGTTTGTGCCCATAGGCGACGTTGTTGCCGGTGATATCTGGTGAGGACCTGCCTTACAACAGGCCTTCAAGCCCTCAGTCCAGCCTCTCTCAGCCTATTGCGGACAGTCTGAGCACTGATGGAGGGATTGTGCTTTCCTGGCGTAACTCAGGCAGTTGTTGCCATCCTGTACCCGTCCTGCAGGTGTGATGTTCGGATGTACCAATCCTGTGCAGGTGTTGTTACACGTGGTCTGCCACTGCGAGGACAATCAGGTGTCCGTCCTGTCTCCCTGTAGCGCTGTCTTAGGAATCTCACAGTACAGACATTGCAATTTATTGCCCTGGCCACATCTGCAGTCCTCATGCCTCCTTGCAGCATGCCTAAGGCACGTTCACGCAGATGAGTAGGGACCCTGGGCATCTTTCTTTTAGTGTTTTTCTGAGTCAGTAGAAAGGCCTCTTTAGTGTCCTAAGTTTTCATAACTGTGACCTTAATTGCCTACCGTCTGTAAGCTGTTAGTGTCTTTACCTGTTGGGGATAGGGGGCAGTATTTGCACGGCCGGATAAAAAATGTACCCGATTTAATCTGGTTACTACTCCTGCCCAGTAACTAGAATATGCATATAATTGTTTGATTTGGATAGAAAACACCCTAAAGTTTCTAAAACTGTTTGAATGGTGTCTGTGAGTATAACAGAACTCATTTGGCAGGCCAAAACCTGAGAAGATTCCAAACAGGAAGTGCTCTCTCTGACTATTTATTGGCCTTCTTGATCATCTCTAACCAAAACAGGGGATCTCTGGCATAACGTGACATTTTCTAACGCTCCCATAGGCTCTCAGAAGGCGCCAGAACGATAAATGGTGGCTTTGCAGGCCCTGGCTGAAAAACATTAGCGCATTTGGATAATGGTCGATCTGAGGACAATGAGACTGGAGGCGCGTGCACGAGCCGACACCATGTTTACTTTCTCTCTCTTTGAACGAAAACAACGACTCCCGGTCGGAATATCATCGCTTTTTTACGAGAAAAATAGCATAAAAATGTATTTTAAACAGCGGTTGACATGCTTCGAAGTACGGTAATGGAATATTTTGACATTTTTGTCACGAAACGCGTCGGGCGCGTCACCCTTCTTTACCCTTCGGATAGTGTCTTGAACGCACGAACAAAACGCCGCTATTTGGATATAACTATGGATTATTTGGAACCAAACCAACATTTGTTATTGAAGTAGAAGTCCTGGGAGTGCATTCTGACGAAGAACAGCAAAGGTAATCCAATTTTTCTAATAGTAAATCGGAGTTTGGTGAGTACCACACTTGGTGAGTGTCAAAATAGCTAGCCTGTGATGGCCAGGCTATCTACTCAGAATATTGCAAAATGTGCTTTCACCGAAAAGCTATTTTAAAATCGGACATAGCGAGTGCATAAAGGAGTTCTGTATCTATAATTCTTAAAATAATTATGTTTTTTGTGAACGTTTATCGTGAGTAATTTAGTAAATTCACCGGAAGTGTTCGGTGGGAATGCTAGTCACATGCTAGTCACATGCTAATGTAAAAAGCTGGTTTTTGATATAAATATTAACTTGATTGAACAAAACATGCATGTATTGTATAACATAATATCCTAGGATTGTCATCTGATGAAGATCATCAAAGGTTAGTGCTGCATTTAGCTGTGGTTTGGGTTTATGTGACATTATATGCTAGCTTGAAAAATGGGTGTCTGATTATTTCTGGCTGGGTACTCTGCTGACATAATCTAATGTTTTGCTTTCGTTGTAAAGCCTTTTTGAAATCGGACAGTGTGGTTAGATTAACGAGAGTCTTGTCTTTAAAATGGTGTAAAATAGTCATATGTTTGAGAAATTGAAGTAATAGCATTTCTAAGGTATTTGAATATCGCGCCACGGGATTACACTGGCTGTTGAGTAGGTGGGACGCAAGCGTCCCACTGGCCCAGAGAGGTTAATGACCGTTCCACAGGTACATGTTCATTAATTGTTTATGGACCATTATACATGGGAAACAGTATTTAAACCCTTTACAATGAAGATCTGTGAAGTTATTTGGATTTTTACAAATTATCTTTGAAAGACAGGGTCCTGAAAAAGGGGCATTTCTTTTTTTACTGAGTTTATCTTGAAATTCATAACACAGTAACTGCCTCTTCAGCGAATGTTTTTTTTGCATAAGCATATTTATTTCTGCAACACACTCACTCATCACAAATTGTTATAAAGCTAGGTACAGTGCCTCCTAAAGAAATGTCAATCATTGGGGAACTAGGGTAGGCTATTTGCTGATCATTGATGTTGATGATTGATGCAAATCTGCTAGTTAGCTAGCTCAATTTCTTTTTACTGATTGTGATTTATCTTAAATAATAACTTCTTTATATAGCCTAATATCAATAACCTTTTAACTCATGATACAGTATATGGCTGGCTGGCTAGTGGCTTGTGTGGATATTTTAGTATTTGTTGGTTAGCTAGAGTCTAGACTACCTGTGTTCAGTGCTTAAATTTGGAAATCAAGGTGCCGGAACAAAATGTGAGCATGAGAGGGGGGGTGACCTGGGGAGCTCTGAGGTACCGGAACGCATGATTTATACATTTTTTCATTGCATGCATATAAATCGCTTTTGTGTAGTGGCATAGAGCAGTAGAGTAGAGATGGTTACAGAAGTTGCACACATGGGGACCATTTTTAGTAACCTAGGATCCTGGTCATACAATTGTAATTAATTTTACATGACTGGAGACTTTGGCAGAATGTGTATTAATACAGCACACATTTTTGGAAATTACAGTTTACTTTGACACTGAAATCTGAGATGTAAAAAAAACGACCTCGTCTGGAATCCATCAATAGCCTTGGCCTCGGTGTGCGGCGACACACACACTGTACAATACGAGGAGGAAATTACAGTCCAAAAAAAGGCTTTCCAGTTTCACTGACTCACCCAATCATGAGCAGCTCACTTGCTGGCGATGGCCAATGCGCTTGTACCAAAAGCAAAACTCTGGAGTTTTACTTTGTAAAACAATGTTCGCTCAATAGGTCTATTTGGTGCTAAAATATTTTGCTAGCATGCACCAGACAGATTAGAGTAAAAGCACTTTGCTTTCCAACCTGTGTCTTCCAACGATTATATTTTAAATATTGCAAAAGGCCTGTTTTGTCTGCATGCTGTTCACAGTAGATTTGCCGCACATTCCCAACTGTAGCCTATTCCTTGTTATTGGGCTACACACAATCCACAGCTAGGCTATTTTTTTTAAGAAGTTATTGATCCGTGGCTAAATTCACAAGGCCGCAGGGCCAGACGGATTACTAGGACGTGTACTGCAAGCATGCACTGACCAACTGGCAAGTGTCTTCACTGACATTTTCAACCTCTCCCTGTCTGAGTCTGTAATACCTACATGTATTAAGCACACCACCATAGTGCCTGTGCCCAAGAACACTAAGGTAACCTGCCTAAATGACAACCGACCCGTAGCACTCACGTCTGTAGCTATGAAGTGCTTTGAAAGGCTGGTCATGGCTCACATCAACACCCTTATCCCAGAAACCCTAGACCCACCCCAATTTGCATACCGCCCCAACAGATCCACAGATGACACAATCTCTATTGCACTCCACACTGCCCTTTCCCACCTGGACAAAAGGAACACCTATGTGAGAATGCTATTCATTGACTACAGCTCAGCATTCAACACCATAGTGCCCTCAAAGCTCATCAATAAACTAAGGACCCTGGGACTAAACACCTCCCTCTGCAACTGGATCCTGGACTTCCTGACGGGCCTCCCCCAGGTAGTAAGGATAGGAAACAACACATCTGCCACGCTGATCTTCAACACAGGAGCCCCTCAGGGGTGCGTGCTCAGCCCCCTCTTGTACTCCCTGTTCACTCATGACTGCACAGCTAGGCACTACTCCAAAACTATCATTAAGTTTGCCAATGACACAGAGGTAGGCCTAATCACCAACGACGACAAGCCAGCCTATAGGGAGGAGGTCAGAGACCTGGCGGCGTGGTGCCAGGACAACAACCTCTCCCTCAACGTGAGATGATTGTGGACTACAAGAAAAAGAGGACCGAGCACGCCCCCATTCTCATCTACGGGGCTGCAGTGGAGCAGGTTGAGAGCTTCAAGTTCCTTGGTGTCCACATCACCAACAAACTAACATGGTCCAAGCACACCAAGACAGTCGTGAAGAGGGCACAACAAAACCTATTCCCCCTCAGGAGACTGAACAGATTTGGCATGGGTCCTCAGATCCTCAAAAAGTTCTACAGCTGCACCACCGAGAGCATCCTGACAGGTTGCATCACCGCCTGGTATGGCAAATGCTCAGTCTCTGACCACAAGGCACTACAGAGGTAGTGCAAAAGGCCCAGTACATCACTGGGACCAAGCACCCTGCCACCCAAGACCTCTATACCAGGCGGTGTCAGAGGAAGGCCCTAAAAATGGTCAAAGACTCCAGCCACCCTAGTCATAGACTGGTGTCTGCTACTGCACGGCAAGCAGTACCAGAGCACAAAGTCTAGGTCCAAGAGGCCTCTAAACAGCTTCTACCCCGAAGCCATAAGACTCCTGAACACCTAATCAAATGTGCCCCTGCACATTGACTCTGTATCGGTACCCACCTGTATATTGTCTTGCTGTTATTTTACTGCTGCTCTTTAATTGTTTATTAATTACTTGTTATTTTTATCTTTTTTTTAATTTAACTGCATTGTTGGTTAGGGGCTCGTAAGTAAGCATTTCACTAAGGTTTACACCTGTTGTATTCAGCGCATGTGACTAATACAATTTGGTTTTTGAAATTATAGGCCTACTAATGGTGCAGAAATCTATTCTGGATTATTTTATTATTTTCGGAACAGACAGCAATAATTTTATAACTTAGGAAAATGTATTTTGTCCAGTGTTTGTGTTATTTTGCCCATTTTAATCTTTTATTTTTGCAACTCTGTCTAGAATGCCAGCATCCCGGAGTCACCTCTTCACTGTTGACGTTGACTGGTGTTTTGCAGGTACTATTTAATGAAGCTGCCAGTTGAGGACTTGTGAGGCGTCTGTTTCTCAAACTAGACACTAATGTACTTGTCCTCTTGCTCAGTTGTGCACCAGGGCCTCTCACTCTTTCTTATTCTGGTTAGAGCCAGTTTGCGCTGTTCTGTTTAGGGAGTGGTACACAGCATTGTACCAGATCTTCAGTTTATTGGCAATTTCTCACATGGAATAGCCTTCATTTCTCAGAACAAGAATAGACTGATGCTTTTCAGAAAAAGTTATTTGTAACCTGTAATCGAACCCACAAATGCTGATGCTCCAGATACTCAACTAGTCTAAAGGCCAGTTGTATTGCTTTTTTAAATCAGTACAACAGTTTTCAGCTGTCCTGACATAATTGCAAAAGGGTAATGATCAATTAGCCTTTTAAAAATGACAAACTTGGATTAGCTAACACAATGTGCCATTGGAAAACAGGAGTGATGGTTGCTGATAATGGGCCTCTGTACGCCTATATACAGTGGGGAGAACAAGTATTTGATACACTGCCAATTTTGCAGGTTTTCCTACTTACAAAGCATGTAGAGGTCTGTAATGTTTATCATAGGTACACTTCAACTGTGAGAGACGGAATCTAAAACAGAAATTCAGAAAATCACATTGTATGATTTTTAAGTAATTCATTTGCATTTTATTGCATGACATAAGTATTTGATCACCTACCAACCAGTAAGAATTCCGGCTCTCACAGACCTGTTAGTTTTTCTTTAAGAAGCCCTCCTGTTCTCCACTCATTACCTGTATTAACTGCACCTGTTTGAACTTGTATGAAAGACACCTGTCTACACACTCAATCAAACAGACTCCAACCTCTCCACAATGGCCAAGACCAGAGAGCTGTGTAAGGACATCAAGGATAAAATTGTAGACCTGCACAAGGCTGGGATGGGCTACAGGACAATAGGCAAGCAGCTTGGTGAGAAGGCAACAACTGTTGGTGCAATTATTAGAAAATGGAAGAAGTTCAAGATGACGGTCAATCACCCTCGGTCTGGGGCTCCATGCAAGATCTCACCTCGTGGGTCATCAATAATCATGAGAAAGGTGAGGGATCAGCCCAGAACTACACGGCAGGACCTGGTCTATGACCTGAAGAGCGCTGGGACCATAGTCTCAAAGAAAATCATTAGTAACACACTACGCCGTCATGGATTAGAATCCTGCAGCACACTCAAGGTCCCCCTGCTCAAGCCAGCGCATGTCCAGGCCCGTCTGAAGTTTGCCAATGACCATCTGGATGATCCAGAGGAGGAATGGGAGAAGCTCATGTAGTCTGATGAGACAAAAATAGAGCTTTTTGGACTAAACTCCACTCGCCATGTTTGGAGGAAGGATGAGTACAACCCCAAGAACACCATCCCAACCGTGAAGCATGGAGGTGGAAACATTCTTTGGGGATGCTTTTCTGCAAAGGGGACAGGACGACTGCACCGTATTGAGGGGAGGATGGATGGGGCCATGTATCGCAAGATCTTGGCCAACAACCTCCGTCCCTCAGTAAGAGCATTGAAGATGGGTCGTGGCTGGGTCTTCCAGCATGACAACGACCCAAAACACACAGCCAGGGCAACTAAGAAGTGGCTCCGTAAGAAGCATCTCAAGGTCCTGGAGTGGCCTAGCCAGTCTCCAGACCTGAACCCAATAGAAAATCTTTGGAGGGAGCTGAAAGTCCGTATTGCCCAGCGACAGCCCCAAAACCTGAAGGATCTGGAGAAGGTCTGTATGGAGGAGTGGGCCAAAATCCCTGCTGCAGTGTGTGCAACCTGGTCAAGAACTACAGGAAACGCATGATCTCTGTAATTGCAAACAGGTTTCTGTACATTTGTAATTTTCTGGATTTTTGTTTTAGATTCCGTCTCTCACAGTTGAAGTGTACCCATGATAAAAATTACAGACCTCCACATGCTTTGTAAGTAGGAAAACCTGCAAAATCGGCACTATATCAAATACTTGTTCTCCCCACTGTAGATAATCCAGAAAAAAATATGCTGTTTCCAGCTACAATAGTCATTTACAACATTAACAATGTCTACACTGTATTTCTGATCAATTTGATGTTATTTTAATGGAGACATTTTTTTAGCTTTTCTTTCAAAAACAAGGACATTTCTAAGTGACCCCAAACTTTTGAACGGTAGTGTAGTTAGTGGGAAGTGTCTCGGCAATCAGGATAGATAATAAACAGAGTAGCAGCACTGTATGTGAAGAGTGTGAGTTGGTGTGGCATCAATATGCATGTGTGTGTATATAGTAGTGTCATGTGTGAGTAGAGTCCAGTGAGTGTGCACAGAGCCAGTGCAAGTTTTTTTAATACAAGCGCCTTTGGGCACTATTCAATTCACACTCCAATTCTCTGCTGTGAAAAATCACAGTTAATTACACAATCATTCAAAATCTATCTATAAAGCAATGGTTCCCATGCAGCGACTGGTCATATAATATTCCAGCCAGCATCAGAGTAGCCACCAGCCCTTTATGACTCATCATTCCTCAACGAGGACAAGCGATGCCATCATTTGACAAATTCTCCAGGTTTACTGCTCCATAGTGACACCTTCCATTCATCAAGCCAGACCAGAGATAGCATCACTCAAATGGCTGGTATCTGTGCACTGTTTTCGGGCATGACACGCTTTATGAATACAGGCCCTGACCTTTTCATTTTAATCCAACATTAAAAGCAAACTCCTGGGGCATAATTCACCCCAAACATGCATAGAAAGAACTGAAAATCAAGCATCTAGTGGATCAGCACAGTAAAATTACACCAACAGAAAAAATAAGTTTGCGCTTAATTTTGTGACTGTTCAGCTGTGCTTGGTGGTGCTCGAACAGAGCCAAGATAGACTACCAACACAAGATAATACCAATCCATGGGATTTCATTCAAGCGGATGCTGAAAAACCCGAACAAATTAATCATCTCCCCCTGATACGGCCGGCTTTCAGCTATAATCTTGCTCCAGGCAACATTCTCTCCCTCCCTGCCCTTTGAAGCGTAGACAGTTCCAATCTCCTGAGAAAATCCCTTTATTATACCAGGAGTTCTCAGTGCAGGCTCCTTCAAGTGAAGAAGACGTCTGAATGGTGAAATGGCTAACAACTGGAGATGACGGAAACAGCTCAGTTGGTAGAGCGCGGCCCATATAGTGGGTTCAATTCCCGGGTCCACCAGTACATAAAATGCATGCACGCATTACTAAGTCGCTTTGGATAAAAGTGTATGCTAAATGGCACATAATATTATTATGATATATATATATATATATATATATATATATATATATATATATATATATATATATATATATATATATATATATATATATATATATTTATTTATTACGTTGCATCCAATATATTTTTTTAAATCAGAATAATGCATATTTTGGTTCCAAAAGGTGCTGAACTCAAAGTGCAGTAAAAATCTTGAAAATATGAACTATCCCCACTCAAACATATTTTTACTTCCCTTAAATAGCAGACCTTAAAAATGTATTTGGGTCATCAACAAATCATGTTCATTATTCAATTGAGAAACCATGTTCTACTATTTTATCAACAAAAACACAACAAGGGTGTCGTTGTGTGTTCATATGTAATCGTGTGTATTCACCAAAACATAGAGCAACACCGTGACTAAGACATACCCGCTGCTTCCGAACGTGAACAAGCGCCTCGTTAACTTGCCAGTCAGCTTGTTCAAAGCCCTACATCCTGTCGAATAACAGAGCACCCCTGGTGTCGAAAGTCCCCTTGCAACTTCACGCACACACTGCATACACAGACCGAATGTGTCAGTGACGCTGCACACTCCCCTGTCTCCGTCACTCCCTCCCCCTCTCTCACAGTTTTTATCCGTCTGTCTGTTTCTGTCTATCAGTCTGTCTGTGTCTATATCGGTCCATCAGTTTGTCTGCCGCTTAAGTCATTATGCCTAAACCCGCTGGCAAAGCGAGCTGCCACCAGCAACAGTTGCCTAAAGCAAGCATAGAGGAGAATTTGAGATTTAAAAAAAAATAAAAAAATAGGAGAGCCCAACTTACGGAGCGATTCTGTGAATCCGATCGGAGCCTGGGCAGGGGGAAGAGCCACATGACAAATGCATTCAGACGAGGAGAGAGCTGGCGAATGAGGGATAAAGCGCGAGAGAAGCAGGGGATAAAGTGAGGGAGAGCGAGCCAAAGAGAAAGGAAAAGGGAGTGGGAGAGAGAGGGAGAGCACTGGACTTGGCCTCTCCCCTCACTCTTTAGCGGCACCCATACAGGCTCAGCCCCCTGTCTGTCTGTCTGTCACCCGATCCGCCACATCAATAATGTAGTCACGGCTAAGAGCCCATTACAGACAGACTCCACATAGAGAAGAACAGGAGTACGTACACACAGAGAGAAAGACCGAGATGGGGGAGGGGGGCGCCAGGGAAGGTGAGAGATTGACAAAAAAAGGCAAAGGAGAATATGAATTGGGGAGAGAGAGCAAGTCAACGAGAGAGATAAAGAGAGCAGTGGCAGAGAGAGGGGAAAGTAACAACAAAAAGGGGCGTCAAATCAAGAGGTAGTAAGGAAAACGAGAAAACGGAAGATTCCAAAGAGCGAACGGTCTGACCCGCAGGGAGAGTGAATTCCCAGGGAGGCATATCATCTTATCCATGCCTCCTAATCAAGCACTTTACGGGGCCTGAGCCCAGCAGCTGTCCACTGTTTAGTGTGAGCTGGGTTGCCATGTTCGCAGTTTTCCTAGTATGTTGCAACTTTGAAAACGATGTCGCGGGTGTAAATGTATTGGTCGCGGGTTTTTGGGCTACTTCTAAATTGCACCGCGGCCGCCATGGCAATTTCTTAGAAATCTATATTTCACAGTGGCCTGCTGCTGACTAACAGGCAATGAGGAAGCCTGTTTCTGAGTGGTGGCGAAGGGGTGTGTGTGTTAAGATGAGCGCTGCAGCAGGGAGCGAGAGCAGTACACGCACACGTCGTGGCAACTTTATCAGTTGTAGGTAGGCTATATTGATTGTCATTATGGAGACACCTATTTCCAACCCCTTTTCCATCAAACATATTAACACGCTAGAACTGATGTGCATCAAGAAATAAAGGTGACAAATCATAGGACCATTGGACCATTGGATACATTTGCTCGGAGGTGGTTTAAACTGCATTATAATGTTGATTTTGCTTAGGAAAAACCATATCAAGCGAAGTGTTTTACATGCTGTCCACATCGCTCTGTCGCAAAATAAATGTACACATACATGTTATTCAATCATTGCACCCACACTGCTCGCGCACGCCAACGAGCGTCTGCATAGCCAGGGGCTAAAATAAAACATGGTTCTATTTATGAAGCTTCATGTGCTGCAAGTCCCATCTCCTCATTGGTTTTTAGGAGCATATACCCACGTAGGGGATTGAAAAATGAACTGAGGTCCACACTCCAGTCCAGTTTGTGGTGGTAATGCACCTTAAAGTTGGTTGCCAACTGCCATATAAAGTCCAAAGAAGAAGCCTGAAGGAGGAGAGATCACTAGAAACAAACTTGATTTACCCTTTTATCTGTGGATGAATTGTCAGAGTAGAGGACCTTGTGCATTTCAGGTAAAATAACAACCCAATGTTTATAACCCAGGACAAATTAGCTAGCAACAGCAAGCAAGCTAGCTAAATTGTCAAAATGTTTCATGCTTTTCGATTTGTCCCCAAATTAATATAGTTGGTTCAGAGTTCGTTTTGATATTTCAACCTGCGTGTCCTGATGGTGTCTGGTGTGGGTGGACAAAATCAACATGAGCGTGAGCGGTCTGGTCAGCATGTTTACTCATGCTCAGTTTTTGAGTGTTGAGCGCTGCGAGAGTGGACATTTTGAAATGGAAGTTATGGAACTCCCTCGCGTGCTTCTGTTATCGGGAAAAGTCGACAATGAAACTGACAATGACAAATTTGCATCTGTTGGCCATCAATTAGCCAATTCATTTCTATTCCTATGTAGGCTATTTTAGGCAACAATTTTATACAATAAATACACTACATGACCAAAAGTATGTGGACACCTGCTCGTCGAACATCTCATTCCAAAATCATGGGCATTAATATGAAGTTAGTCCCCCCTTTGCTGCTATAACAGCCTCCACTCATATTATTTTTCCTATCAGGTTACAGTTTTCTAACTTTTCTGGTTTACTGTATCAAAGTAATCTTCATGCTATTACACATGTAGCCAAGCTCCCTTCCAAGTCTCAATCAAAAAGTGTTCTGATTGGCTAGGTAGGTGTGAGAGCAATACTGCAGAGAACAGAGCTGGGAAGGAAGAAGCCAGCTGTGGGTTTTCCAAAAATGGAATCCAAGAAATGTATCCAATCTGTTTGCGCAGTCCACGTTAAAATGGAAATGCATGGATCCATTCCAACGTGAGCTATGAGGAAAACAATGTTGTCTGCCATGCTTATGAACTGTGACCACCATATTTGATACAAATTTCTTGAACATACTTTTCCGTACGCGTCACATGTACAGAAATGAAAGGCAGACAATAGTTTTTACTAGCTAGCATCGCTCAAACATAGCAACAATTAAGTAAGCTAGTTCTGTTTGGTTTCCACAGCTACTGTAACATTTCCTGGTTGCCTCCCTACTTACAGTACTCACACGCTCTGTTTTATAGAGTCAATGTTTGGCTACAAGACTTTAGTCGTAAAGAGTTCTCAGACTGCACTTTATTTGACTTTGGGTTTACAGGCCACATGAATTTGAATAAGTCCCCCTGTGAAATAGTCCTCCTCTTGCAAATGTTTTGTTTTATACTGTCAAGCTTTATGGGACACTGTGTGTACATGCGTATGTGCACCAACCCTATGACCAATAATCTAGCATCTCTTTACAGTGTTTAGTGTTAATGGCAAGGCACTACATTGATTGGACAACAGCAACTTCCTCATTGACCAACAATGGACCAAGAGAAGTATGATGCAGATCATGGCCATATGCGCTCCATACGGAAGGCCAGGGTCCAGTTTCAGAGTGACAGCATGACACTTCCTCTGAGGGGAAGTAGGCCCAAGGGCTTACAAGGACAACCATTAGGGATGTAACAATTCACCGATATGCATCGTTCCCCAGTTCAAATGTTTAAAGCTGCAATATGTAACTTTTAGGGCAACTCGACAAAATTCAAATAGAAACGTGAGTTTCTAAATGTGAGTTTCTCATTGAAAGCAACTCCAAGAAGCAGTAGATCTGTTCTATGTGCACTATTTCTATGCTTCCCATTTTAAGTTTCATTTTTGCATCTTTTACTTTCGGTTTTGTACACCAGCTTCAAAAATACAACATTTTTGGTTATTTAAAATATATTTCACAGCGGTTTAGATGGTACAATGATTCTCTACACTATACATGTAATGGCGCCGGAGGGGAAGGCTGACGTTTTATGGGCTGTTAACCAACCATGCTATTTTGTTAGTTTTTTCAGGTTGTTTGTAACTTATTTTGTTCATAATGTTGCTGCTACCATCTCTTATGACCAAAAAGAGCTTCTGGACATCAGAACAGTGATTTCTCACCTTGAACTGGACAAATCATTTTTCTTCAATCAGCCGGACAAGAGGGATTTACTCCAGACACCCGACGAGGCCCTCATCCCAGTCATTCGCAGGAGAAAAAGACGGAGATATCGCGGAAGGAGATCGGGTTGCCTTGTAAGGATCCGGCGACGAGTGGCTAATCTGCCTTTGCCATTGGTACTATTGGCCATCGTACAATCGCTGGATAATAAAGTGGACAAACTACAAGCATGTATATGTATATCCTACCAACAGGACATTAAAAACCGTAATATCTTTTGTTTCACCAAGTTGTGGCTGAATGACTACATTAATAACATACAGCTGGCAGGTTACACAATGTATTGGCAGGATAGAACAACAGCCTCTGGTAGGACAAGGGGTGGTGGTATATGTATATTTGCAAACAACAGCTGGTGCACAATATCTAAGGAAGTCTCGAGATTTTCTTGTCTGAGGTAGAGTATATCATGATAAGCTGTAGACCACACTATTTACCAAGAGCTTACTTTAAAAAAAAATCTGAGCTGTCTATTTACCACCACAAACCGATACTGGCACTAAGACACACACTCAATGGGTTGTATACGGCCATAAGCTGACAGTAAAACGCTCATCCAGAGGCGGCGCTCCTAGTGGGCGTGGAATTTAATGCAGGGAAACTTAAATCTGTTTTACCTAATTTCTACCAGCATGTTAAATGTGCGACCAGAGGGGAAAAAAATACTCTAGACCACCTTTACTCCTCCGATGGCATTGAGGAGTACACCACATCAGTCACCGGCTTCATCAATAAGTGCATCGACGACGTCATCCTCACAGTGACTGTACATACATACCCCAACCAGAAGCCATGGATTACAGACAACATCCACACTGAGCTAAAGGGTAGAGCTGCCGCTTTCAAGGAGCGGGACTCTAATCTGGGAAAAAATCCCGCTATACCCACTGATGAACCATCAAACAGGCAAAGCATCAATACAGGACTAAGATCGAATCATACTACACCAGGTCCGACTCTCATCAGATGTGGCAGGGCAAACTATTACAGACTCGCTTCGAGGCAATTAACACTGAAACATGCATGAGAGCATCAGCTGTTCTGGATGACTGTGTAATCACTCTCTCCATAGCCGACGTGAGTAAGACCTTTAAACACGTCAACATTCATAAGGCCGGAGGGCCAGACAGATTACCAGGACGTGTACTCCGAGCATGCGCTGACCAACTGGCAAGTGTCTTCACTGACATTTTCAACTGCTCCCTGTCTGAGTCTGTAATACCTACATGTTTCAAGCAGACCACCATAGTCCCTGTGCACAAGAACACTAATGTAATCTGCCTAAATGACTACCGACCCGTAGCACTCACGTCCATTGCCATGAAGTGCTTTGAAAGGCTGGTCATGGCTCACATCAACACCGTTATCCCAGAAACCCTAGACCCACTCCAATTTGCATACCGCTCCAACAGATCCACAGATGACGCAATCTCTAATTGCACTCCACACTGCCCTTTCCCACCTGGACAAAAGGAACACCTATGTGAGAATGCTATTCATTGACTACAGCTCAACGTTCAACACCATAGTGCCCTCAATGCTCATCACTAAGCTAAGGACCCTGGGACTAAACACCTCCCTCTGCAACTGGATCCTGGACTTCCTGACGGGCCGCCCCCAGGTGGTAAGGGTAGGTAACAACACATCCGCAACGCTGATCCTCAACACGGGGGCCCCTCAGGGGTGCGTGCTCAGTCCCCTCCTGTACTCCCTGTTCATTCATGACTGCATGGCCAGGCACGACTCCAACACCATCATTACGTTTGCAGATGACACAACAGTGGTAGGCCTGATCACCGACAACAACGAGACAGCCTATAGGGAGGAGGTCAGAGACTTGGCCGTGTGGTGCCAGGACAACAACCTCTCCCTCAACATGATCAAGACAAAGGAGATGATTGTGAACTACAGGAAAAGGAGGACTGAGCACGCCCCCTTTCTCATTTATGGGGCTGTAGTGGAGCAGGTTTAGAGTTTCAAGTTCCTTGGTGTCCACATCACCAACAAACTAACATGGTCCAAGACAGTCGTGAAGAGGGCACAACAAAACCTATTCCCCCGCAGGAGACTGAAAAGATTTGGCATGGGTCCTCAGATCCTAAAAAGGTTCTACAGCTGCACCATCGAGAGCATCCTGACTGGTTGCATCACTGCCTGGTATGGCAACTGCTCGGCCTCCGACCGCAAGGCACTACAAAGTATAGTGCGTACGGCCCAGTACATCACTGTGACCAAGCTCCCTGCCATCCAGGACCTCTATACCAGGCGGTGTCAGAGGAAGGCCCTAAAAATGGTCAGACACCAGCCACCCTAGTCTTAGACTGGTCTCTGCTACCGCACGGCAAGCGGTACCAGAGATCCAAATATAGGTCCAAGAGGCTTCTAAACAGCTTCTACCCCCAAGCCGTAAGACTCCTGAACATCTAATCAAATGGCTACCTAGACTATTTGCATTGCTGCCCCCCCCCCCCACTGCTACTGTCTGTTTATTATCTATGCATAGTCACTTTAATAACTCTACCTACATGTACATATTACTTCGACTAACCGGTGCCCCCGCACATTGACCCTGTATCGGTACACCCTGTATATAGCCTCGCTATTGTTATTTTACTGCTGCTCTTTAATTATTTGTAACTTTAAAAAAAAATATTATTGTACTTTTCTTAACTGCATTGTTGGTTAAGGGCTTGTAAGTAAGCATTTCACAGGTCTAAAATGTGCATGTGACAAATACAATTTGATTTAATACATTTCCTTTAGAAAGTATTTATACCCATTATTCCACTTTTTTTTTGTTACATTCTGATTTAAAAATGTCTTAAATAAAAAATGTTTTCTCCTCACCCATCTACATACAATACCCCATAATGATAAAGTTAATATATATTTTTTTTAATTTTGGGGAAAATTAAATACAGAAATATCAAATTTATATAAGTATGCACACCCATGAGTCAATACTTTGTAGAAGCACCTTTGGCAGCAATTACAGCTGTGAGTCTTTCTGGGTAAGTCTCAAGAGCTTTCCACACCTGGATTGTACAACATTTGACCATTATTATTTTCAAAATTCTTCAAGTTCTGCAAATTGTTTGTTGATCATTGCTACACAAACATTTTCAGGTCTTGCCATAGATTTTCAAGTATATTTAAGTCAAAACTGTAACTCGGCCACTCAGGAACATTCAGTCTTCTTGGTAAGCAACTCCAGTGTATATTTGTTCTTGTGTTTTAAGTTATTGCCCTGCTGAAAGGTGAATTCATCTGTGTCTAGTGAAAGCAGACTGAACTAGGTTTTCCTCTAGGATTTTGCCTGTGATTAGCTCCATTCTTATTATTTTTTATTCCAAAAAACTCCCCAGTCCTTAACGATTCCAAGCATACGCATAACATGGTGCAGCCAACACTATGCTTGAAAATATGGAGAGTGGTACTCAGTAATGTGTTGTATTCGATTTGCCCCAAACATAACACTTTGTATTCAGTACAAAAAGTGAATTGCTTTGCAACATTTTTTGCAGTAGTACTTTAGTTCCTTTTGCAAACAGGATTGTTTTTTAATATTTTTATTCTGTACAGGCTTCCTTCTTTTCAATTAGGTTTGTATTGTGGAGTAACTACATTGTTGTTGATCCATCCTCAGTTTTCTCCTATCACAGCCATTAAATAACTTCACCATGCTCAAACAGATATTCAGTCAGTTTTTTATTTTATTTTTACACATCTACAGTACTAATAGGTGCCCTTCTTTGCAAGGCATTGGAAATCCTTCCTGATCTTTGTGGTTGAATCTGTGTTTGAAATGCACTGCTCAACTGAGGGCACTTACAGATAATAGTATGTGTAGGGTACAGAGTTGAGGTAGTCATTAAAAAATAATGCTAAACACTGTTATTGCTCACAGAGCGAGTCCATACAACTTATGTGACTTGTTAAGCACATGTTTACTCCTGAACATATTTAGGCTTGCCATAACAAAGGGGTTGAATACTTACTCGTTATTTAACATTTATTTGAAAAAAAAATTGAATAACATAATTCCCCTTTGACATTGTGGGGTATTATGTGTAGGCCAGTGACCAAAAAAATCTAAATTTAAATCAATTTTAAAATCAGGCTGTAACAAAACATGGAAAAAGTCAAGGGTTATAAATACTTTATAAAAGGCACTTATTTTGTTAAACTTCAATTAGGTGAACGATTTGATTTTTAGCAACCGGGAAATGGCAGAACAATTTCTACATATTGCACCTTTAAGATGCGAGTGCATATGTTAGAAAACTGATTCAAAGGTTACGAAATGCCGGTTCACAACGACTTTTTACTTATTCTAAAAATAGCTTTAATCTGACTGAATTAATGGGTCATCTCCTTCAGCCTATCAAACTGTTATTCATGTATCTGCGTGACATTGACCCACATGTCAAATAACAACTGTGCACTCAGTGCAGGAGATGCAGCTGCTCGCTCGCGCCAACGTGTGGTAGGCCAACCCTATCCCTGTTCTTATAGAGGTAGGAGCTGCACCTTCAGCATTCAGATGTTTGTATAATGGCTTACGCAATATTAGATCACAGGCTTTATTAATTGAGGGACAACCAATATAATTTACTGGGTCATTGTTGCCAAATGTGTTTTACCAGCTGAGCTGTGTAGGCTACCGGAGTGGACACAACTTACCGTAATTTCCGGACTATTAAGCGCAAAAATATATATTATTTTGAACATAAATAAGCCGCACATGCCGATAAGCCGCAGGTGCCTACCGGTACATTGAAACAAATGAACTTTACACAGGCTTTAACGAAACACGGCTTGTAACAAAAATAAATAGGCTTTAACGAAACACGGCTTGTAACAAAAAATAAAACATTTGCAGTAAGCTTTAGTTGTCTTTTTGCACTGAGTCAATTCTTCACGCTGCTGTTTCCAACGTCTTATCATCAACTCATTAAGACCAAGCTCCCGTGCAGCAGCTCTATTTCCTTTTCCAACAGCCAGATCAATCGCCTTCAACTTGAAAGCTGCATCATATGCATTTCTCTGTGTCTTTGCCATGATGAGGGTGACAAAATGACTACCGTAATCAGAATGATGGGAAGTTTGAGAGCGCTCGATTTAATCTAAACAGTAAACAAAAAAGTTGTTTGACCTTAACCCGTTCGGCAATTTCATTGGTTTAATGAAAGCTTCATGCCGCCAAAAAACTGAGCAAGTCACAGAATGTGTTTTTTTGGAAAAAAAAAATTGAAAGCGGGAAAAATCCATATATTAGCCGCGTCATTGTTTAAGCCGCGAGGCTCAAAGCTTGGGAAAAAAGATGCGGCTTATAGTCCGGAATTTACGGTACATCTTGCTGATTGCACATCCAACTGCTGATTGGGGCTTTTTGATTGCCAAGTTCACCATACAAATAATTTTTGGTAGTACTGCTTTAAACAGTCAGTGCATTTGGTCATTTTTACATGAACAGGGTAAAGGTGTAATTTCATAACAAGGACAGCAATCATTTTTGCGAGCCACAATGGTCAGAACTGGAGAAGAGAGAAGTTACAAATGGTCAAAACCATTCACTTTTTAGACGGTGAAATCCAAAGCTGTTACAGTGCATTCGGAAAGTATTCAGACCTTTGACTTTTTCAACATTATTTTTATTCTAAAATGCATTTTTTTTTCAACTCAATCTACACACAGTACATATTTAAACATCTTAAGGATGATCAATGGAAACCTGATGTACCTGGGCGCAATTTAGAGTATCATAGCAAAGGGTCTGAATACTTATGTAATTAAGGTATTTTATTTTTATTTAAATATGTTTTTGCTTTGTCATTATGGGCACACACCTGTCTATAAGAGATCCCACAGCTGACAGTCCATGTCAGAGAAAAAACCAAGCCGTGAAGTCGAATGAATTGTCCATAGAGCTCCAAGACAAGATTGTGTTGAGGCACAGATCTGGGGAAGGGTACCAAAACATTTCTGCAGCATTGAAGGTCCCCAAGAAGACAGTGGCCTCGCATCATTGTTAAATGGAGTAAGTTTGGAACCACCAAGACTCTTCCTAGAGCTGGCCGCTGGGCCAAACTGAGCAATCGGGGGAGAAGGGCCTTGGTCAGGGAGGTGACCAAGAACCTGATGGTAACTCTGACAGAGCTCCACAGTTCCTCTGTGGAGATGAGAGAACCTTCAAGAAGGACAACCATCTCTGCAGCACTCCACCAATTAGGCCATTATGGTAGAGTGGCCAGATGGAAGCCACTTCTCAGTAAAAGGCACATTACAGCCTGCTTGGAGTTTGCCAAAAGAAAACTAAAGGACTCTCAGACCATGAGAAACAAGATTCTCTTGTCTGATGAAACCAAGATTGAACCCTTTGGCCTGAATGCGAAGCATCACATCTGGAGGAAACCTGGCACCATCCCTACGGTGAAGCATGGTGGTGGCAGCATCATGCTGTGAGAATGTTTTTCAGTGGCATGGACTGGGAAACTAGTCAGGATCGAGGGAAAGATGAACAGAGCAAAATACAGCGATCCTTGATGAAAACCTGCTCCAGAGCACTCAGGACCTCAGACTGGGGCAAAGGTTCACCTTTCAACAAGACAAAGACCCTAAGCACACAGCCAAGACAACGCAGGAGTGGCTTCGTGACAAGTCTCTGAATGTCCTTGAGTGGCCCAGCCAAAGCCCGGACTTGAACCTGATCAAACATCTCTGGAGAGACCTGAAAATAGCTGTGCAGCCTGAGAGGATCTGCAGGGAAGAATGGGAGAAACTCCCCAAATACAGGTGTGCCAAGCTTATGGCGTCATATGAAAGAAGACTCCAGGCTGTAAGCGCTGCTAAAGGTGCTTCAACAAAGTACTGAGTAAAGGGTCTGAATGCTTATGTAAATGTGATAAGTGTTTAGTTTTTTTTTGCACAAATAAAAAAACAAAAAAGTTTTTGCTTTGTCATTTTGGGGTATTGTGTGTAGATTGAGGGGGAAACCATTTATTCAATTTTAGAATAAGGCTGTAATGTAACAAATTGTGGAAAAAGTCAAGGGGTCTGAATACTTTCCGAATGCACTGTATGTCATAGCAAATTTCTAAAGATATCAGTATTTATCTTAAAACATTTTAATCTGCTATATGCCAAGTTAATCAGTGTGTGATAAGGATTTCAGATAAAACAAAGTTACCCACCCCCCAGAACAGAGACTGGAAAAGGATATATTTCCAGAAAGTGTTCATACGAGATATTTTATTAATAGGATAGTGTTGTGTGAACCGTATCCTTTTGCAAAGAGGA
The DNA here is from genome assembly GCF_901001165.1 of Salmo trutta. Lineage (NCBI taxonomy): Eukaryota > Metazoa > Chordata > Actinopteri > Salmoniformes > Salmonidae > Salmo > Salmo trutta. The sequence goes on from NC_042963.1 coordinate 29,566,436, forward strand.
TCTGTGATATACATATTTATTCATCAACAGGATGTACAACATCCGCTCAAGCAATTGCTTACCCCTGCTATACATTCCTAACAAATTCAGAGGGTATACACAAAAGGCAAGAGAAATCTTCACTCACACATGTTCTATGCCTGCTTCTCTCTGGAGAAGAAGCATAGAACACTGAAAAAGAGGGAAGGAAGGAGAAAGTAGGTAGGATGATGAAAGAGAGAAGGAGGAGGGGGTAGGTTGTGGCTGGTGTTGCCGGTAATTAGCCATCCACGTGCCCTCACAAGCGGGGAGAGATAGAGGCTATAACATCGCAGGTCCCCTGAGAGACATTAAAATAGCACAAGAGCCTTTGTAGTCCCTGACACTATCTGTCCTGGGATCAGATGGTGGGCTCACTGACAAGACTGATCTCCCAGTACACAAGGCATAGAGTAGAGAGCTTGTGAAATAATAAACTCACAGTATCTGGTCCTCTACAGATGATGGGAAATAAGCTGAAGTCTTTATTTAGCAGAGCTTTAGGCAATACTCAGGAGCATTTTCTGAAACAGTAATCCCAAAATGTGAATATGTAAAAAGGAAAAAGAAGAAAATGGCCAGTGCTTGGAACGGAGGCTGTGCTTTCCTAAGCAATGCCATATGTGAATTGTATATAGACACAGAACAGGGTAGAGAAACATTGTACGTAAGAAGAAAATGTGGCCTCTGAGCTGGCAGATAGATCATGATAATGGGGATGAACATAGTAGTCTGTTTACTGCAATGGTCAATAAAAATTCATATGAGTGGTCCCCATAGCTAATAACTCTCCAGAGGGTTCTGGGAATGTAGAGCACCCTAAAACACAACATCACAATAGGGTTTTTGATGAAAAAAAAACAATATTTTCTTTAGTACAGAGTGTATTGTAGTTGCCCTGCTTTGAGTCAGCTGAGAAGAACGTAATGCCAGACTCCGCCCAAGAAAATTACAATGGTTAAAGAGTGTGCTCTTTGACAACTTGTCATTTAGTTTCACAATGGTTTTTGTTGGGGGGGTTTTGGGAGGAGAGGCACCACTTCAGATGACCCACTCACATACACCTGGATAAGTGTCTTGCCTCCTGCCTAGAAATTACTATTTTCTTAACCCCTCTCCAGCACCACTTAACTGAAGCTCTCTCTCTCTCTCTAATCCAGTGTGTCTTTGCCCGGACTTTCCGAATAGTTCCAGAACCCACAGGGTGTGAGCTGTTATATTGCTGATGTATTGCCGTTTCCTGTTTACATTAATACCTTATCTAAACTGTCGGGGGCCGGCTGAAGTCCACAGGGTGGGAAAAACACTGAGCTTCAATGCCATGTCTTGAGCAGATACCAGCGCTCAACGTGCTTTCCCTTTGGCCATTTCTCTTGATTTATCCCAGCTATTTCCTCATCACACATACCAGAGAGAGGAAGCAGGTTTTGACTCTCTGTACATGCTCTCAGTATGCATGACATTACAACAGACCAATAATAAGCTTGACATCTTTGGAGAAATTACAAAATGTCCTATCAATCGGTCTTCAAACCCAGATGGGAATATGAAGAGGCTGCTCAGGCTCATGACTAGATCTAGCTTAGCTAGATGCTCCTCTCTTTCAGCCCTGACGCCAGAGACTGTTCTGAGCTCAGAGAAAGCCACCACCAGATAAGGCACTGGAGACAGAACGTTTGGGGGGAAAGACTAATTCTGACAACCAGAGCTGGATGGCGAGGAAAGATTAGAATGGTCCATGGGAAGCACAGCTTGGAAGTCTTTGGTCAAGTGGTCCAGTCCAAGTTCCTTGACCAAAAAATCCTTTGGAGGACCCTCATCTGTATGCGTCAGTGTATTCTTGCCCAAATAAGAGCCCCTGTTTTTTTAGACAGACTTCAACAACAAAAAAAGCCAGCTTTCGATTCAGTTTGTATTGTTCAACTTGAGTGGACCTGTGGGGCTTTTGCCAGGCTCTAAGAATGTAAATGTGGCCTTGAGGCTGTTTAGGCTTTTCTCCTATGAGAAACGTCTGTAAGGTTGAGATACAGCTTGTACAGGGCCCTCGTGACTCCCACCGCCACAAGGCATTCTCCTCATTTGCTTTCCCCCTCTGCACTGCTATCAGCATTCATGGCCCTAAAATCTGCCCTCCTTATAGGCTGCTGCCTCGTGGCAAATCACTATTAACAGGATCAAAACATATGAAAAAGCTTCAGTAGAGCACTGGGGAGCAAGTAGAGCGGCTGGTTTGCACAGATAGTACTACAGCTCTTTGTTGTTTACAACCTGCTGCTACTAGAGCATCTACCAGAGTGATGCATGGAGGCGGAGACATGAACCTATAACAGGGTCTGTGTATCAATCCTTGGTGTATCCAGGCTCATTAGTAATACCTAGGCTGTCCACATGTTAGAGATCTGCTTCAGCAAGCCTGACTTCACATGGTAAATGAGACTGTGCATGATCTGTGCGTGGGGGGTATAGACATGGAAAGATGACAAGCCTGAGTGGTGATTGAGTCAGCAGAAGGACTACTAATCCCCTGGTGTGAAAAGCACCACGGAGGACTGCACATCAAGTCAATTACAGTGGCGTTATCCTCATAATTGGCTTTCTGATACCACCGTCCAATCCCTGACTCACCGCTACGACCTCCAATAAGACATAAAACATGGAAAAGGACAATATATATGAGGAAGGTGGTAATCCTGTTACACCGGCTCTCGTTGGATGTGGCAGGGCTTGCACACAATAACGGATTACAAAGAACTTCCAAGCCAGCTAAATGCCTTTTATGATTGCTTCAAGGAAAACAACACGAGTCCTGCATGAAAGCCCCTGTTGTTCTGGATGACTGTGTGATCTCGCTCTCCATGGTCGATTCTTACTCCTATTATCTATTCTGATGCCTAGTCACATTACCCTGCCTTTATGGACATATCTACCTCATATGGTCCCTGTATATGGTTCATTATTGTGTATTGTATTCCTAGTGTTACTATTTTTTTTTATTTTTTTTTTACTCTTCATTATTGGGAAGGGCTCATAAGCAAGCATTTCACCTCAGCCACTCAAAAGGGGGAGGGAAGATGCTAAAAACAGCCTAGACAGCAACCTTTTAATAGTACCATACCCATGGAACTACTTCACGTAAGAGTAGCTTATCTAACACTTTCTTTACCACCGGTGTATAATGCATTATGAATGCCTGTATCATATTGTAAGACTTTTACCATGGCCATAGCTTGAGGCTTTTAAACAGCCTTTATAAATCCATAAGGCCTTTATAAATTAAGATATGCATTACACAAAGGGGTTCATAGAAAGTTATACCGCATTTCTGAGTGATACTGGCTGGAGCCTTTGAATGCATTCAGTACTGTAGCAAAACAGTGGGCATATGGAAGAATGTCCGTCTACTCAGAGAAATGGGACACCAGCCGTCAGTGGTCCAACACATTTAAGGTTCAGGTCAGGGTACTCAGGTCATGTAAGTGGCTCTCTGGCCACTGTCACATTCCCCTCGTTGAATGGGCCAGTGTGCTCCCACTGCACCACACCTCAACCCTAGAGTACCTGGCAAATTCTACACCTTTCTTCCTGTGTCTGGAAGTTCAGTGCCAGTGTGTCTGTGTCCATACGTGCATGGACTTGTAATGAAACTAAAAGGTTGACACCACAACAAACCGTTGGTCTGCACATACATCAGTAGGCCATGTATTACAGGGTGAGAGATGCACTCAGCCTGGAAGATTACCTCTCATTCAATTTGTAGAACACAAGATAAAATGTTACCTCCTGTAAGGCTTTGTAGCAGAGTGTGGTTGTGAGTGAGGCAAGGGGAAGGGCATTGACTCAATGACAAACCAACCGTTTCTAAACAATCAACAAGGACATGATAGCCTAACCAAATGGTTTCAGGAATTCCATTGGTGCTTTTGAAGTCAGTGTCAGCTCTTGCTGCATCAGGTGGCGGGGCCGAGCAAGATTACTGGCATTAATGAAAGCACCTGAACGCGGCGCTCAACTTCCTTTGTTGACTGTCCTCCGCTCACTCCACAGTGAGAAATTCAGCCCTCTGAACATTAAGAAAACCCATTCGAAGGGCTATTAAGCTGTACACACATTCATTCAATCGAGTTATCCACACATGCAACACCCAACCAAGTGAAGTGACCCACAGTAGCAGTATGAAAAGGAAATGTAAGTCTCTCTTATTGCACAGCGTGAATGCAACAAAGATAAAATTGTCATTCCATGGAGTATTCGACTTCCCTTGATTAAAGTAGTGTTGTTACAATACCACAATTCTGACTTTGATACAAATACCAGGTTTAGTATCACGATAGTCTACATGTATACCAAAATGAATGCATGGCAAAAAATTAAAGCAGGGACAACTCATGATTGGTTGAAATAAATTGCTAATAAGAAGATTGGGGGAGCTGTACTGTTAGATTTGAGTGCAGCCTGTGATATTATTGACCAATCAATCAATCAATCAAATGTATTTATAAAGCCCTTTTTACATCAGCAGATGTCAAAGTGCTATACAGAAACCCAGCCTAAAACCCCAAACAGCAAGCAATGCAGAGGTAGAAGCACCATAACCTGTTGTTGAGAAAATGTAGGCTATGGCTTTTCAACCTAGTGCATTCAAAGCTATCTAATAGAACTCGGTTTTCTTTCATGGAAGCTTCTCTAATGTCAAACATGTAAAGTCTGGTGTACTACAGGGCAACTCTCTAGGCCCTCTACTCTTTGCTATTTTTACCAATGACCTGCCACTGCCATTAAACAAAGCCTTTGTGCCCATCTATACTGATGATTCAACCCTATACACATTAGAAACTACAGCTATTGAAGTCACTGAAATCCATAACAAAGAGTTGCAGTCAGTTTTGGAACGGGTGACCAGTAATAAACTGGCCCTGAACATCTCTAAAATTAAGAGCATTGTATTTGGTACAAATCATTCCTTAAGTTCTAGACCTCAGCTGAATCTGGAAATGAATGGTGTGGCTGTTGAACAAGTTGAAGAGACTAAATTACTTGATGTTACATTATATTGTAAACTGTCATGGTCAAAACATATAGATTCAATGGTTGTACAGATGGCGTAAGGTCTGTCTGTGATAAAAAATGATCTGCTTTTTTGACACCACACTCCACAAAGCAAATCCTGCAGGCTCTAGTTTAATATTTTCTTGACTAATGTCCATTCATATGGTCAAGTACTGCACAGAAGGACCTAGTTAAGCTGTTGCTGGCCCAGAACAGAGCAGCACATTTTGCTCTTCCTTGTAATCAGAGGGCTAATATCAACACTATGCATGCCGGTCTCTCTTGGCTAGGAGTTGAGGAAAGACTGACTGCATCACTTCTTGCTTTTATAAGAAACATGAATATGTTGGAAATTCGAAATAGTTTGCATAGTCAACTTAAAGACAGCACTACTGACACACTTATTCCACCAGACATGCCGCCAGGGGTCTTTTCACAGTCCCCAGCTCAAGGAAATGTATAGTATTATACAGAGCCATGATTGCATGGAATTCCCTTCCATCTCATATAATGCAAGTGAACAGCAAACCTGGTTTAAAAAAAACAAATAAAGCAACTCCTCATGGCACAACACCTCGCCCCATGTGACCTACTTGTGTGTATGTACTGACATGTACAGTGGCTTGCGAAAGTATTCACTCCCTTGGCATTTTTACTATTTTGTTGCCTTACAACCTAGAATTAAAATAGATTTTTGGGGTGTTTGTATCATTTGATTTACACAACATGCCTTCCACTTTGAAGATGCAAATATTTTGGGGGTGAAACAAACAAGAAATAAGACAAAAAAAGAACTTGACAATCAAAAGCTACATAAAAGCTTTATAAATACAATAACATTTTAAATCCTTAATGAAGATGTAAATTCTAGCAGTATTGTACTGTGTATCACCCTCCTCCCAAAGTGAATACTTTGTAGAGCCACCTTTTGCAGCAATTAAAGCTGCAAGTCTCTTGGGGTATGTCTCTATAAGCTTTTTTTTCACCTTTATTTAACCAGGTAGGCTAGTTGAGAACAAGTTCTCATTTGCAACTGCAACCTGGCCAAGATAAAGCGTAGCAATTCGACACATACAACAAAACGGAGTTACACATGGAATAAACAAAACATACAGTCAATAATACAGTAGAACAAAATAAAACAAAAAAGTCTATATACAGTGAGTGCAAATGAGGTAAGTTAAGACAATAAATAGGCCATGGTTGCGAAGTAATTACAATATAGCAATTAAACACTGGAATGGTAGATGTGCAGAAGATGAATGTGCAAGTAGAGATACTGGGGTGCAAAGGAGCAAGATAAATAAATAAATACAGTATGGGGATGAGGTAGGTAGATAGATGGGCTGTTTACAGATGGGCTATGTACAGGTGCAGTGATCTGTGAGCTGCTCTGACAGCTGGTGCTTAAAGCTAGTGAGGGAGATATGAGTCTCTAGTTTCAGAGATTTTTGCAGTTCGTTCCAGTCATTGGCGGCTGGAAGGAAAGGCGGCCAAAGGAGGAATTGGCTTTGGGGGTGACCAGTGAGATATACCTGCTGGAGTGCATGCTACAAGTGGGTGCTGCTATGGTGACCAGTGAGCTGAGATAAGGCGGGGTTTTACCTAGCAGACACTTGTAGATAACCTGTAGCCAGTGGGTTTGGCGACGAGTATGAAGCGAGGGCCAACCAACACATCTAGCTACTGGGATTTTTGCCCATTCTTCAAGGCAAAACTGCTCCAGCTCCTTCAAGTTGGATGGGTTCCGCTGGTGTTTCAATCTTTAAGTCATAACACAGATTCTCAATTGGATATTTAACACATTTAAATGTTTTCTCTTAAACCACTCAAGTGTTGCTTTAGCAGTATGCTTAGGGTCATTGTCCTGCTGGAAGGTGAACCTCCGTCCCTGTCTCAAATCTCTGGAAGACTGAAACAGGTTTCCCTCAAGAATTTCCCTGTATTTAGCGCCATCCATCATTCCTTCAATTCTGTCCAGTTTCCCAGTCCCTGCCGATGAAAAACATCCCCACAGCATAATGCTGCCACCACCATCCTTCCCTGTGGGGATGGTGATCTCGGGTGATGCGAAGTGTTGGGTTTGCGCTTTCCTTGATGGCCAAAAAGCTACATTTTAGTCTCATCTGACCAGAGTACCTTTTTCCATATGTTTGGGGAGTCTCCCAAATGCCTTTTGGCGAAAACCAAACATATTTGCCTATTTATTTTCTTTAAACAATGTATTTTTTCTGGCCACTCTTCCGTAAAGCCCAGCTCTATGGAGTGTACGGCTTAAAGTGGTCCTATGGACAGATACTCCAATCTCCGCTGTGGTGCTTTGTAGCTGCTTCAGGGTTATCTTTGGTCTCTTTTGTTGCCTCTCTGATTAATGCCCTCCTTGCCTGGTCCGGGAGTTCTGGTGGGCGGCCCTCTATTGGTTGGTTTGTTGTGGTGCTATATTCTTTCAATTTTTTAATAACGTGTTTAATGGTGCTCCGTGGGATGTTCAAAGTATCGGATATTTTTTTTATAACCCAACCCTGATCTGTACTTCTCCACAACTTTGTCCCTGACCTGTTTGGAGAGCTCCTTGGTCTTCATGGTGCCACTTGCTTGTTGGTGTTGCAGATGCACCACTTATCCTTTTGTATTTTCTTTTAAACAAGTAATTTTTTTAATTTCACTTCACCAATTTTGACTATTTGTATATGTCCATTACACGAAATCGAAATAAAAATCAATTTAAATTACAGGTTATAATGCAACAAAATAAGAAAAATGCCAAGGGGGATGAATACTTTTGCAAGGCACTGTATGTGTAACTGATAGATGCACACACACTACATGTAAATTGTTATGTCTTTTTCGTTGTGTGTCAGACCCTAGTATGACTAGCTGTCACCATTGGCGTTGGCTAATGAGGATCCTAATAACATTTAAAAAAATTCTAATCACTGATGCAGTCTGTTCAGGTCTTATGATAAACATGGGCTAATTAATATACACTGCTCAAAAAAATAAAGGGAACACTTAAACAACACAATGTAACTCCAAGTCAATCACACTTCTGTGAAATCAAACTGTCCACTTAGGAAGCAACACTGATTGACAATAAATTTCCCATGCTGTTGTGCAAATGGAATAGACAACAGGTGGAAATTATAGGCAATTAGCAAGACACCCCCAATAAAGGAGTGGTTCTGCAGGTGGGGACCACAGACCACTTCTCAGTTCCTATGCTTCCTGGCTGATGTTTTGGTCACTTTTGAATGCTGGCGGTGGTTTCACTCTAGTGGTAGCATGAGACGGAGTCTACAACCCACACAAGTGGCTCAGGTAGTGCAGGTAGTGCAGCTCATCCAGGATGGCACATCAATGCGAGCTGTGGCAAGAAGGTTTGCTGTGTCTGTCAGCGTAGTGTCCAGAGCATGGAGGCGCGGCCAAAAGACAGGCCAGTACATCAGGAGACGTGGAGGAGGCCGTAGGAGGGCAACAACCCAGCAGCAGGACCGCTACCTCCGCCTTTGTGCAAGGAGGAGCAGGAGAAGCACTGCCAGAGCCCTGCAAAATGACCTCCAGCAGGCCACAAATGTGCATGTGTCTGCTAAAACGGTCAGAAACAGACTCCATGAGGGTGGTATGAGGGCCCGACGTCCACAGGTGGGGGTTGTGCTTACAGCCCATCACCGTGCAGGACGTTTGGCATTTGCCAGAGAACACCAAGATTGGCAAATTCGCCACTGGCGCCCTGTGCTCTTCACAGATGAAAGCAGGTTCACACTGAGCACGTGACAGACGTGACAGAGTCTGGAGACGCCGTGGAGAACATTCTGCTGCCTGCAACATCCTCCAGCATGACCAGTTTGGCGGTGGGTCAGTGATGGTGTAGGGTGGCATTTCTTTGGGGGGCCGCACAGCCCTCCATGTGCTCGCCAGAGGTAGCCTGACTGCCATTAGGTACCGAGATGAGATCCTCAGACCCCTTGTGAGACCATATGCTGGTGCGGTTGGCCCTGGGTTCCTCCTAATGCAAGACAATGCTAGACCTCATGTGGCTGGAGTGTGTCAGCAGTTCCTGCAAGAGGAAGGCATTGATGCTATGGACTGGCCCGCCCGTTACCCAGACCTGAATCCAATTGAGCACATCTGGGACATCATGTCTCGCTCCATCCACCAACGCCACGTTGCACCACAGACTATCCAGGAGTTGGCGGATGCTTTAGTCCAGGTCTGGGAGGAGATCCCTCAGGAGACCATCCGCCACCTCATCAGGAGCATGCCCAGGCGTTGTAGGGAGGTCATACAGGCACGTGGAGGCCACACACACTACTGAGCCTCATTTTGACTTGTTTTAAGGACATTACATCAAAGTTGGATCAGCCTGTAGTGTGGTTTTCCACTTTAATTTTGAGTGTGACTCCAAATCCAGACCTCCATGGGTTGATAAATTGGATTTCCATTGATTATTTTTGTGTGATTTTGTTGTCAGCACATTCAACTATGTAAAGAAAAAAGTATTTAATAAGATTATTTCTTTCATTCAGATCTAGGATGTGTTGTTTAAGTGTTCCCTTTATTTTTTTGAGCAGTGTACGTTCCAGTAAGTTCAAAACATTTAGTTGATTTCCAACAGTGAGACATTTGATAGCAGAACCGAAAGTAACATTTTAGTATCCAACAGTTTTTCATGTTGAAGTATCGGAAAATGTCCTTAGTTTCGGTGTACAGTGCAACACTAGATCAAAGCGAGGAATTCAGAACAGATCAAATTAAATGCATCTCTGGTTGTCATGTTTTATCAGTTATGTTCGTTAAGAACACAGCAGGAGTAATAATACCAGGAGAAAAAGAGTGCCAAATCCAATTCCCTTTCATGTAATTGTTTTTTGGTTAGCACTGTAACCATGTAATGGTTCCATTATAGGCCCAGTCATGGGGAATGAAAACATGACACATTACATGGCGACTTAGCTCACTGTACTTGAGTAACCTTTTTCCGATGACATGACTGACCCATTAGCTGAATGTCATCTGTCTATCAGGTGTTATTTGAATAGGAGTTTTTAAATGGGAAACAGCTACAAAATGAGTGCTTTGGATAGGATGAGGAAGGAGAGAAAGGTTAGAAGTGAGGAAAGAGAGGAGCCTAATTCCCCCATGCTTGACTAGCACTTAACACCATTGAATGCTGGATTAGTGCAATAGCTTCTGTTCTGACAGGGCAGAGCCTCTTCGCTATGGCCATGAGGATAAGTAAGGGCAAAATTACAATCATTTCAGTGCTGGGGCTTTTAGAAATCATATCATTTCAGTTGTAGACTTTGTGTGGGTAAAATACTGCAACTATTTCATGTTACAGTTTGTCAAGTCAAGCATCCCTAATAAGGGCAATACTTAAATGGTCGTAACTCTCTCAAGTCAAAGAGAAATTGACATCATATTACATCCAACCAGTATCATGTTAGGACCATGCATAATTAAAAAAGGTATTATAGCTTGCGCCATGAGGCCTTCACTCTGAGTCCTCAAGAGCGGCAACTCCAGATTCATATTTCACACCAATCGTTGGTTCCCATTAAAAAGTAACAGCAACAGATATCCCCAATTTATTATATTTACAGAGTGTAGGCCTGGGTGTCATCTCATGAAATATGCACGGTGGGGGTTATGAGAGAGCGCACTTCCAGCAAAGAATGTAAAGCAGGACTAATGAAATGGAGCGAACGAGGTCTGTCTAGGGCCGTAAAACACTGAGTCATAGCTCATACACACAGCAGCCCAGAGTGGGCTTGACCCTAGCCAAGGTCGTATCACTGGCTCAACACTGGTGTAGTAGGCTAGGTCCAGAAGACTTGTAAAGTGTGACAAATGGATAACCGTACCACTGGCTTAACACTAGACTAGTACAGATTTAAAGGCCAGTTTCCCAGATACAGATTAAGCCTAGTCCTGAACTAAAAAGCACTTTTGAATGGAGAATCTCCATTGAACATGCTTCTTAGTCCAGGACTAGGTTTAATCTGTGTCCCGGAAACTGCCCCTACGTGTGTTAGGTGAATACCACAAGAAAACAATTGTTGGACAAACCCTTCATTGGGGGGCTAACGTCCCTGTCCCACCAGTTCAAAATAGAGTTGCACGGTATACTTTCAGTACTTCTGTCAAATATGTCTCACAGATCAAGTCTGTCTACCAGTGCAGCAGATGTCTCCCTCACTATCCTAGTACCCTTATAGCAGATGTCTCCCTCACTATCCTAGTACTTTGTTTGCGATATTATACAAACTATTAACGCTAAATATGCTGATTTCAAAGCGGATTGCATTGCCACCAAAACTTTATTCATTTGCGGTCTCTCTCTCAGATCTCTCCCAAAGATGATCTATTACCTCAGCAAACAGGGCTCTGACGGCAGCCCCTCTCTTGCCTTGTGAATGATGTCATTACTGGTTAAAGAGACATTGTACACTTTTATAAAATAAGATACTTCTACGCAAATGTTGTTGATTTATTTAACTAGGCAAGTCAGTTAAGAACAAATTCTTATTTATAATAATAGTACTCTAAAATAATGGCATATTTTATGTAGATGCGGATAGATTTCAAGCTTTGTGCTTCGTTTGAGAGTGGCCCATATGTGTATCTTTGCCAAGAAGTGATGGCCTTTCAGCGAAGAAAATAGATTTTCCAGCCTTCAGTAGCGGTGGCTATGTAATGTAATCTGACACCAGACTCACTCGTTACTACAGCTCATAAACTAAGACCCATTCACTGGCTGAAGAGACTGATTCAGAAGGGAATAAACTTTGACAAAACAATTAAAATAGTCATTCCCCAAATTGACATTAAACAGAGGATTATTTAGCAATTATTTGCATTAATTTAGTGTTTCATTGTAATATATGATGACTTGTATTTAATAAAAAGCAGTAGAACTGTATTTAAAAGTCTTATAGATGGCTATTGGCTTTTGTGTTATAAAAAGGCAATCTAAGACTTTTTAGGCTATTGCAAGTTAGTGGCTGTCACGTGTTCCCCTGAATCCATCCTTCCCTAATTAAGGCCTAAGTGTTAATTAGCCTAGTATTTCATACGATATACAGCCAAAATATTAACTGATTTAACTGTTTCTCACTACGTCGACTGCACTGTCTTCTGCAGCAGCAGCTGATCTGTCGGTGCCGAGCATAATTTCTCAGCACAGACACAGTAACAGCACTCGGACCAGCAGACACATTTAGCAGTGGCTGACGATTTTTTGGTCTCTATCTTTTTCAGCACCATCTTTTCATTTCTTATGTTCCATGATCTGGGCTGACTGATGACAGAGTCAGAGCAGGTCTCTTTGCGACCTCAGTTCAGCCAATCAGAAGACCGGGCCGGCCCATCTTAGTAGGGTGGCTGGCCGTTGCCTACTGATCAGGCTAATGCTCAAATATATTATAAAACAGAGAAATTGCGTTTTTTTTTTTTTTTTAAGATGAAAGATTAAAAAACTTTTACATACACTTAGGTTGGAGTCATTAAAACTCGTTTTTCAACCACTCAATAAATTTCTTGTTAACAAACTATAGTTTTGGCAAGTCCACTTGTGCATGACAGAAGCATTTTTTCCAACAATTGTTTACAGACAGATTTTCACTTATAATTCACTGTTTCACAATTCCAGTGGGTCAGAAGTTTTACATACACGAAGTTGACTGTGCCTTTAAACAGCTTGGAAAGTTCCAGACAATTATGTCATGGCTTTAGAAGCTTCTGATAGGCTAATTGACATCATTTGAGTCAATTGGAGGTGTACCTGTAGATGTATTTCAAGGCCTACCTTCCAACTCCGTGCCTCTTTGCTTGACACCATTGGAAAATCAAAAGAAATCAGCCAAGACCTCAGAAAAACAATTGTAGACCTCCACAAGTCTGGTTCATCCTTGGGAGCAATTTCCAAATGTCTGAAGGTACCATGTTCATCTGTACAAACAATAGTACGCAAGTATAAACACCATGGGACCACGCAGCCGTCATACCGCTCAGGAAGGAGACGCGTTCTGTCTCCTAGAGATGAACGTACTTTGGCGCGAAAAGTGCAAATCAATCCCAAAACAACAGCAAAGGACCTTGTGAAGATGCTGGAGGAAACAGGTACAAAAGTATCCACAGTAAAACGAGTCCTATATCAACATAACCTGAAAGGCCGCTCAGCAAGGAAGAAGCCACTGCTCCAAAAAAGCCAGATTACGGTTTGCAACTGCACATGGGGACAAAGATCTTACCTTTTAGAGAAATGTCCTCTGGTCTGATGAAACAAAAATAGAACTGTTTGGCCATAATGACCATCCAACAGTTATATTTGGAGGAAAAAGGGGGAGGCTTGCAAACCAAAGAACACCATCCCAACCGTGAAGCACGGGGGTGCAGCATCATGTTGTGTGGGTGCTTTCCTGCAGGAGGGACTGGTGCACTTCACAAAATAGATGGCATTATGAGGCAGGAAAATTATGTGGATATATTGAAGCAACATCTCAAGACATCAGTCAGGAAGTTAAAGCTTGGTCGCAAATGGGTCTTTCAAATGGACAATGACCCCAAGCATACTTCCAAAGTTAAGTTGTGGCAAAATGGCTTAAGGACAACAAGGTCAAGGCAAACTTTTGACTGGTACTGTATGTTCACTCAGCTGTGCCTCACAAGTAATACAACAACTGATCTATTACCGGTGTGATTACCGGTTTTTAAATAGTCCAAACAACAATGCATTGATAAGGAAATTCAAGCAAAGCCAATCTGCGGTGATAATGTATGGCCTACTGCACAAACCTCATTGGATAGAACCTGTTAAAAACAGTACTAATGTTGCATATGATTATATTTTTAAGTCATGCATCTTAGCGGTAGATTTTGGCTTGCATTTTGACTCAGAAATTGATCTCGACTCAGAAAAGGTTGGTGATCACTGATCTAAAATATAATTTCCAGGTTCAGAAATGAGCCAAATAACATACTGGTAAAATTGGTAGCTCGTGGTTCAGAACATTTACATTGCGGGTCGTAAACATTTTGAATCAAGATAATACACTTTTGAAAAATCCATGAGGTTGTTGTGTTGCGAATTCCATTATGTGAGCGGTGAGGCAGACATCAGTCTCCCAGACACACACGCATTGACAGTATGTGGAGGCAGGAACTGTCCCTTATTTGTGTGACACTAAAACATTTTACATTTGTCCACGCTCAGAGATTATATTCACTCTACCCACGTGAGAATACGACGGACTGACACGTCTGCTTTCCCTAAAATCGATAATGTAGGCCTAACCGGAGACATAAAAAGAAAGGTTAAAAGGGAATAGGCTACAACACCATCTTGGAAACAGGTGCTGTGCAAGTGAAATTCCCAGTTTGGAAGGACAACACAGTAGATGGATACAAAGTCTGCACAAAGTGCAAGCAGGTAGGCCTATTTGTTTTTGATAATTCAGTTAATTATTACATTAATTCAGGCTTTTGTTGATTAGATCATATGCATGCCATATAAAGTGTAAACAGGTGCGGCTGGTAAAAGTTTGAATAGCCTACTAAATAAATGTAGCCTATTTTTCCAACCTATATTTGATTCTGGGAATTCCCTGCCTATGGCACTCGTAACATGAATGCGCCTCGAGAGTAACATTTATCTCACATAGAACACACAACAACAAGCCGACTAGGTAAAAAGATAAAATATTGTCAGATTTTTATATTCATTACTCGTTTTGTTAGCAGAGGAAAAGTAAATGTGGACTGCTCCAGCATCTTCAAAGTGCGCCTCTGCATGATTCACGTACCATATTTTTTTTGCCGTGACGGCAATGATTTACTGCGGCAGAAACACTGAGCCAGTGTGTAGAATAATACCCAAACATGCAAAGGAGGATATTACATATTTATACCTTTGTGTACCTATTCAGGATACATCACCATGAAGTTAATGACATTCATGATTATGCATTTCTGTATAGTACAGATCAAGTACCCATGTAATTCTGTTCCCGGGTGTTGATCACCAAATAGATTTTTTCAAACTCAAGGTGTCATATTACAGCCGACACTCTATTCTTTGAATCCCAATTTGGAGTAGATATTTAAGAGTTTGTGGAAAACGTGGCCACATAAAAAAAACAAATCATGTTACCAAACTTTGCATCTGCACTGTTCCTCATGTAAATATAGTCATCTGCATATACGTGTACGGTTTATGAAACTTTGCATTTTAATGGTTTTTGCTTGGCATACATTCCAAGGTGAAAAAGTTAGTCTCAGCATCACTCTATTACCATGGAATTGCCCTGCTTCCCACGAGGCAGCTGTATCACATGGTGCCGGTAGAAGCCAATTTGTTCCATCCCACCTAAAGTTTGTAATAATGGTAGTAACCATCTGGATGTCACTGTGATACAGTCTACTGCTCAATGGGGAGAGGGCACAGCTTGCCGAGCACTGCTGTTCCATAAAGGGAGGAAAGTAGCTAGCTAATGTAGCCAAAATAAGGGTTATATAATAACAGGCCAGGGTGACAGCTAAAGCACATGTATTGTAGCTAGTGATTTGCACTGGAAATGTACAACTAAACCTTTAACATCTACATCAAATAAAACGGAATGATTCCAACTTCGGCAGACAACTTTCACAATCTTGCTGAAGTTTGCCGTAAGCATTAACTAGATAGCTGGGAAGGGCTCATCAGGACGACTGACTGAACTGAATCCATTAGTCTCAATATGACTCTCAGCTGCGCGACATCAATTGTGGCACCAGGCGTGTCCGTATAGCCTCTCCCTGTTTGAAAAGACAACAAAGTTCTGTTCATTGTGGAATGACACACATTGGACACTTTATAAACAACATTGCTTGAAATATGCAAAAATAACGTCGCAGAGAAAAACAACTCTCAAACCCCCATTGTCTTAAAATACAACAATGTCTATCTGTGTCTCACGTGAAAAACAATAGAGTGCAGAGGGTCAAATGTTAAAAATGGCTGCCAGTGGAGGAGCATACAGAACAATGTCATTTTAGGATCAGCTTAGTGCAAATGATATGCCATCAAAGTTGCAGATGTATCAGGAAAAACCTGGAAATGAAAAGCCTCTCCTGCAGTTACTGCTAATCTTAGATCTCGTGATTTGAGTCTATTTTGGTCAGAAAGAATTGAGTAACCAGCACCACTGTATGGAACATAGGCCTACATTAATTAATGTATTCCTTGACATCTGAGTTTTCATCAATGTACTGGTAACTACAACATGCCGTGCATCATCCCCTAAAGGCGCAACCACTATAAAGCCTGGGATAATAAGACTCGCTCTCTCCCCCCTCTCTCCGGGGCCATAAGATTAACAGACACACAAGCACAATCTATGACAAATCTTGTGTGGCCTCTCAATCATAATTCAACATTTCTTCACCCTAATAAAAAATTAATTGTCTTGAGGCAGAGTAGACATGAGTACCTGCATGCAGATGATGAGGCTACCCAAAGGCACTAAGACTCTGAGCACTGAGTCACCACAGAGAAAAGCACAGCATCAATATCAATCAGCACTCTGTTTAGCGCTTAGCATATAAATGAAGTAATCAGAACAGCAAGGCAATCCCTTAGCGTTTTCCAGCATCACGTGGATTCTACGTTCTATTTAAAGCAACCCGGTCCTACAATTAGCTCGCTGATGATTTGCAACTTCAAGTATTTGGGAGGAAAGAAATTACGAGGGAGAGAGAAAGAGTCGGTAGCAACGGCTCAGCTTATTGTGAAAGTAGGATTATACAATGAGGAATAATAAGCTAAATGAAAGAGGGCAAAATAGATTTATATTTCAGGGTTATTTAAGGAAGTTGGTGAGAAGACTCACTGAGTGAGGAATTTAATTTGCTTTTCTAGGGTATTTTCTGTCAGGAGGTAGATAAGTTAGATGAGCCTCCAATAGAAATCCTGTGTGAATTGAGCTCCTATAAACATACCTTCATACAGTAACCCTTACCAATTAAAGACCATTAACAATATAAAAACATTTTTGAGAAAGATCATTTGATATATACAATTTAATTGAGTAAATGTATTTATAGGTTTCATTTCATTTTGATAAGATATGAATGTTTAATGAATTTAAGCTTATTTGTTGATTGTAAAAATAAAAATGTAAAGATTTTAAGGTTGTGTCAATAGATTTGGGGTGGGGGTCGTGAGAAATTCATGTGGAGAAAATGGGGTCCCCGCTGAAAAAGTTTGAATACCACTTCAGAAAGTATTCACACCCCTTGACTGTTTCCTAATTTTGTTGTTACTGCCTGAATTTTCAATTGAGATTTTGTGTCACTGGCCTACACACAATACCCCATAATGTCAAAGTGGAATTATGTTTTTGACATTTTTACAAAGCTGAAATGTGTCGAGTCAATAAAGTAGCAAAATCGTTGCCAAAGGTGATTCTAACATGTATTGACTTTGGGGTGTGAATACTTATGTAAATGAGATATTTCTGTATTTCATTTTCAATAAATGTGCAAACATTTCTCTAAAAACATGTTTTCACTTTGTCATTATGGGGTATTGTTTGTAGATTGGTGAGAAAATAAATCAATTTAATCCATTTTGAATTCAGGCTGTAACACAACAAAATGTGGAATAAGTCAGGGGGCATGAATACTTTGAAGGGACTGTAGACCTTGTTAATAACATGCCATACACCTTAATCCTACATACATACTACATGTATGTTGTTATACTAAAGGTTCATACACAAAACTATGCCTCAAAGTCAGTGTTTTAGGACCTTTTCTAGACTTCCAATTAAGTTAGGAGGAAAAAGGACACAAAAAAATATATTCAATGGAAACCAGTTGAATCTAAAATCCTTCATGGATGGAAGGAGTAACAGTACTTGTAGAGGGGTTTGTACTTCACCACAGAATTGGTGAAAGAAACTTTAGTTAGGCCTCCCTATAGCTGGCTTGTAGCCCATAGGGGCACACTCAAGTGCTCAGACACAAGCCATGATTCTGCTCTCCCACCCTGACATTCCATCAATAGCTGAGAGCTGAGAGAGCGAAGGGACATGCAGCAACAGGACACCAAACACAAGCAGGAAGCGTGGGTCACAAGACAAACATTGGCCTTTTCAGTAAAGCACTGGAGCCATATTTGTATGCCCCTCTACATGAGCCAGCAAAGATCAAGGTCAAAGTTGGGGACTAAAAGTGAAGTTATGAGTTGAATTGCCTGAATTCCATTTGCTGAATTGATGTCATTCCTAAGTTGAAACAGAATGAACTCCCTCTCTGTGACTCCATTTATGAGCCTCTGTCCACTGACTATTCAAACTTTCCATTGACTAACTGCAAAATCTTTCCATTGCAACTATTTCAAGTGAATATTGTTTGTTTATCTGACAGATGGCATAATGGATTTCCATTCTTGTTTTCCATTACACAGTGAGAATAGAAAGCCTATTAGGAAATAAACACATGAATCTCTCCTCAACTGTCATTTTCTGAGTATGATGTTTGTTCACATCATAGACAGTGCTCATTGCACAATAGACTTCCGTTGTGCATAAACAATCACATGTAACTTAACACCTGAAGAAATGTCAAATGCCACGATGAGAGACAGAGCTGGGTATCTTGTTTATCATTTCCTATGAAGGACACTGTCAATGAGTCATACACTGCACAGTTTGAATAGTGTGGACAGTGGAACAATATTATCTGCAGACAGTTTCAGTGTGCCCTGTACTGTTTCTCAAACAGGGATGATAGCCCACCAACTCAGTCACCCATGAACGTTTGGTTTCAATTGATTTCAACTGAAATGATTGGTGCATCCCTGGATGTTGCTATAATAGCCTATATGTCACTTAGTAAACATTTTTTTCCAAAGCGACTTACAGTACAGTTTTATTACGTGTGGGAGCCATGCTCTTTCCAACAGAGCCTTTCAGGACCTTTGCGTCCCACCACGACAAACATCTGCTTCTTTGTTCAGATCTTAAGTGTTTGAGCTACGGCCTGTAAATCAGTATTTGGCCTACAAAACGTAGTGCCAGTGGAACACGTGTGTTAGCCCTCTGTGGAATATTGAGCCGTTCAACCACACGGAAGAGGAAAAACTACACTACTCTGGAAACTCCCAAGGCTGACCCCGTGTCGGAGACTCAGACCCCAACACCTCACACCCTGACCCCCAAGAGAGAGGAGCGCCATTGTCTTAGGTAATGACATTTTTTCAACCTCATTACATTCTCCATTACTGAAGATCTGCCATCTGCTTCCCCTCAATCCCTGAGGTATGCCCCATGCTCGGTGTGTTTCATTCAGACAACAGTTCATTGCCCTCACAGGATGTTCACCAGCGCAAACGAGCAACGACTAAATGGGGTAACTGTTTGAAGGGAGAAAGAAAATAATTTCACACAAAGAAATATCTTCAAAGTTTCAATCTGGAGACACGCAGATCTGACATGTATGTGCCATGTACCTACCTTGTATCCTGCCTGGGGATGTAAACTAGCACATTCGCTAACTCTGTTGTGCACCATTTCTGACAAATGCTCAAATCCATAATGAAATGAAATGCTGTAGTGGTGGCATTGATTCTGATATTTATTTTGTCCATCGGTTGAAAGTATTTCCATCATAAAAAGGAATCAGTGGAATGCCAGCTGAGTACTGTATTGATTCTGGGCAATTTCATGTTTCAATGCAATTACGAGTTAGATTTCTCACATTAAAATGTATACATAACAAAAAATGTTTGATTTAAAAGTTTAACAAACCATAGAACTATATGCACAAGGACTACCTTTAACAATTTCCACAGAACATTTTACAACCCATTTACAGGAATAACTGTACAGATACAAAGTTTGGTCATAGAATAAAACTGAAGGCGATTTTACCATCATTCTGTTACTAAACTTTGACCCTGCAGTTTTTCCAGTAAAACATTTTAATTGTTCAAAATAGGCATTGTGCATAGAATTGGGAAATATCTAAAATAATCATTGGGATATAGTGAAAAATGGAATGCTAAAACTTGATGAATCAGGTGTGCCAAGCTTGTAGTGTCATACCAAAGAAGACTCAAGGCTGTAATTGCTGCCAAAGGTGCTTCAACAAAGTACTGAGTAAAGGGTCTGAATACTTATGTAAATGTTCATTTTTTTTAATTTTATAAATTAGCAAACATTTCTAAAAACCTGTTTTTGCTTAGTCATTGTGTGTAGATTGATGAGGAAAAAAAGCTATTTAATACATTTTAGAATAAGTCTGTAACCTAACAAAATTTTGGAAAAAATCAAGGGGTCTGAATACTTTCCAAAGGCACTGTATCATGGGCTGGATAGAAGCAGTCTACCATCTTCAAAACTGGATAAAAATGGCTTTATTTGCCTCATAAAATAACAGTAAATAAATAAAATTGTTCTATCTCAAATAAAGTTATGATTGAGAATAGCCTATGCTTAGGCTATAGACTATAATTCTTGTTATTTCTGAAAGTTGCAACTTTAGGACAACACCTTCTTCGGCTATTGATATTGTTTGTTCTCTTTCATTATTAGTCCTCTGGCTATCTTACGGTTTTAGGCTATTCAAACAACTTTGAGATGGAACTCCATTACATTCATCGTTTGATCAAGAGAAAACCAAGCATAAAACGATGAAAAAGTAGCCTATAGCCCAAAGTCATATTCATAGAGAAAGGAATAGGCTATGTTTTCTAAAACTGCTAGTCACAAGATAGTTAAGGAGTGTCCATTATAAAAATGTCTAAATATTTTCAGACTGGACATTTTACGCTGGTTTGGTGGAATTCTACGCTCTCTTTGGCCAACATTCCCCTCTTGCGTTTTGTATAACGTATTTATTGAAATAGGCTATAGAAAAAAGGATTAGACATATTACTTGGAATGTCACTAGTGCTGTCCTGCTGTGTGCTGTCCTGCTGTGTGCTGCGAGACTCCGTTCTGTACTGCGCGGTGCCAGTCAAGTTCAAATAGGTTAAACCATCGTTTCTCAAATCGTCACATCATGATGTCGTCAACATCAACGATGACTTTCAATCATTGTGTGATAAGACGATGCTATCGTAAAATCGCCACAAGCCAACAGGGTACCTAAAGAGCTTAGAAAGGTAGTCTTTAAAATGTTATTTGGCTGAACTTTCCTGCTGTATTTTCTATATTGTATTTCATCCTCTTACAAAGCCAAGGTGAGACCTTGCTTTTTGACCAATTACATTTTTTAAAAATATTTTCTCCACTAAAATAGTTTCTCACTTTTCCTTTTGCCAGCTCTCTAAAAAAAATCTAATTTATACTTGAGAAAATATATAGCTTTTCAACTCTCCTGGCAAGAGACTAATACAAATGAAACACTGAAGAGGTGGGGGCTAAGGGAAGGGGCTGGGAGGCAAGATGGACCTGGTTAAGCAGAACATTGAGCAGTGATTCAGACATACTAATGTTGTCTTTGACCTGGGACATAATCCTGCATCGTTTGCGCTGGAATACAAGACTTCATGTAGTCATAAGGCCCAACTGCCTAAAGGGGTTCTGGTGTACTTAATACTTGTCAGATACATTCATGGGTAACCTATCATCTTCTCAATTACTTCAGCCATTCCAGTTTGGAGCAGTACTTAACAGTCAAAGCCTCTAGTTTGTTTTGTCCGGTAATCACACAGAGAACCCATATAGTAGAAGTCCCCATGCATTGTAATTCATTGTATGAAAATCAAAAGTCAGCTTACTTCATACATTTCAATAATGAAATCATGTGCCGGTTTAATTCAAAAATCAAATCAATAATCATCCATTATTATTTCCCCTTCACTCAGAAATGAAACCCGAGAACGTGACAGACTCTGAAGTGCATTCTATAAATATTGAGAGCAAATATTGGGTGAATGTCTGCAAGAAAGGAGGGAAACAATCAGCTTGATGCATAATACATTTTCGTATTGCACCCCAGCTATAAAATTATCCCCAAAGTTAATGTCCTATTTGACGAGGTCCAAAACTAATAGCTTGTGATTGATGGTGAGCAAGCACAACGTTTTGGTTCAGCAGACACCAAGGCTCCTCGAGCTAAGTATCAAAGTGTGCCTTCCTCTCTGGCTTCTCTTGTAGACCCTTGCTTTTGCTACATTGCGCGCATATACATGGCACATGTATTCAACTAGGACACAAAATGGACCAAATTAATGGGCCAAAGTGTTAGACTGATCGATGCCCCGAGGTAAGATGGGGCTACTCTTAGAGGCAGGGAAAAGCTAATGTGGCGCACGTTCTGGTCAACAGATTAGCCATGCATGCATCAAGGCTCCTCTTTGTTGCTAAATTACCACCCTTATTGACTGGCATTGGTCGGCATAGAGGAAATACTTCTACAACATAAGTGGATTATCAACCTCAATTATTTCCTCAGTGATGCAGTTTCAGTCTCTCCATGTCCTCAGAGCCCCAGGACTTCTCGTTTAGCCAATGGGAAAGCGGAACATGACTCAGAGTTGGTCCCATCGCTTGGATAACTAATCTCATCTGCAGTATACATTAGCTGGCGTCATATTACTGGAATGTGGAGTTCGCTCCTCAAAATGAGTAATTAAGCCACTGACTTCAATCGAGCAAAAATGATAGGATTTCCTGAAATAACTTGGACCCATTTAGAGCATTAACTTACAGAAGGCAGCAGATCAATGGATAGAACGTGGGCCTGTTCTTTCAGCCTACCAATGAATACAGAGTGAGCAGTTCTACAGAAAGTATATGGAGTCTTTCCATAAGTAGCCTTGCACGAGCCTTGGCATGTGCGAGCCGGAACGGTTGATAGGCTCCTGCGCCTGTGTCCTGTTTCTGTAGCTTGAGGCAGCTTGACAGGACCACCTGGACAGGATGCTAGTCTATCGCAGGGCCTTAGCCCCAATCTATCTACTTAAACCAATAAGAGTCTAAGCCCTGTCTAAGACGGAGGAAGGGTTCTACTAAACTATATGGATTTTTTTTTTTAAAGGTCATACCAAGAAAAATTTTGCCATTTGATTTGACCTTACTGCTATTAGCACACACAAATGCATTGAATAACAGATTCCCTACATGGAACAACAGATAGTCCCCCCCAAAACAAATCTGAAGGAAGTTTGTTCTAAAGTGTCTGTCCTATTATCTGAGAGATAAGAAATAAAATGAATTATTGTTATATATTTTTTAAATAAACAGTCTCCATACAGTGGGGGAAAAAAGTATTTGATCCCCTGCTGATTTTGTACGTTTGCCCACTGACAAAGAAAGGTTCTAATTTTAATTGTAGGTTTATTTGAACAGTGAGAGACAGAATAACAACAAAAATATCCAGAAAAACGCATTCCAGAAATGTTATAAATTGATTTGCATTTTAATGAGGGAAATAAGTATTTGACCCCCTCTCAATCAGAAAGATTTATGGCTCCCAGGTGTCTTTTATACAGGTAACGAGCTGAGATTAGGAGCACACTCTTAAAGGGAGTGCTCCTAACCGCAGCTTGTTACCTGTAAAAAAGACACCTGTCCACAGAAGCAATCAATCAATCAGATTCCAAACTCTCCACCATGGCCAAGACCAAAGAGCTCTCCAAGGATGTCAGGGACAAGATTGTAGACCTACACAAGGCTGGAATGGGCTACAAGACCATCGCCAAGCAGCTTGGTGAGAAGGTGACAACATTTGGTGCGATTATTCGCAAATGGAAGAAACACAAAAGAACTGTCAATCTCCCTCGGCCTGGGGCTCCATGCAAGATCTCACCTCGTGGAGTTGCAATGATCATGAGAATGGTGAGGAATCAGCCCAGAACTACACGGGAGGATCTTGTCAATGATCTCAAGGCAGCTGGGACCATAGTCACCAAGAAAACAATTGGTAACACACTATGCCATGAAGGACTGAAATCCTGCAGCGCCCGCAAGGTCCCCCTGCTCAAGAATACATATACATGCCTGTCTGAAGTTTGCCAATGAACATCTGAATGACTCAGAGGACAACTGGTGAAAGTGTTGTGGTCAGATGAGACCAAAATGGAGCTCTTTGACATCAACTCAACTCGCCGAGTTTGGAGGAGGAGGAATGCTGCCTATGACCCCAAGAACACCATCTCCACCGTCAAACATGGAGGTGGAAACATTATGCTTTGGGGGTGTTTTTCTGCTAAGGGGACAGGACAACTTCACCGCATCATTTGACGGGGCCATGTACTGTCAAATCTTGGGTGAGAACCTCCTTCCCTCAGCCAGGGCATTGAAAATGGGTCATGGATGGGTATTCCAGCATGACAATGACCCAAAACACACGGCCAAGGCAACAAAGGAGTGGCTCAAGAAGAAGCACATTAAGGTCCTGGAGTGGCCGAGCCAGTCTCCAGACCTTAATCCCATAGAAAATCTGTGGAGGGAGCTGAATGTTCGAGTTGCCAAACATCAGCCTCGAAACCTTAATGACTTGGAAAAGATCTGCAAAGAGGAGTGGGACAAAATCCCTCCTGAGATGTGTGCAAACCTGGTGGCCGACTACAAGAAACGTCTGACCTCTGATTGCCAACAAGGGTTTTGCCACCAAGTACTAAGTCATGTTTTGCAGAGGGGTCAAATACTTATTTCCCTCATTAAAATGCAAATCCTTTTATAACATTTCTGACATGCGTTTTTCTGGATTTTTTTGTTGTTATTCTGTCTCTCACTGTTGAAATAAACCTACCATTAAAATTATAGACTGATCATTTCTTTGTCAGTGGGCAAACGTACAAAATCAGCAGAGGATCAAATACTTTCCCCCCCACTGTATATACTTCAATAAATTTTTTCAACTGGTACTGGGGGACCTTCAGACGAGTCTTGTGAGGTGTCCTAGAGCAAAACAACCAACATGAATGTGTTCGTGAGAGACTCACCTTTCCACAGAGGGGTCATGTTAGTGTGTAGCCCAAACTGTTCGGACGCTACAGACAGAAGTTGGCAGTTCGGCTGTACCGACTTCAGACGCTTGTGGGGGTAGTAGAGAAAAACGGAGAACACCATTGTGTCCGTGAGAGTCATCTTTCCATAGAAGGGTCATAATAGATGAGGAAATGTGACAATTGCGGATGCGGTGAATTGAGACGCATCCAAGGCAAAAAAAAAACAGATACCTCTAGCTTAAATTGACAGATTCTTTATATTTTACCCTCTTTTTCTCCGCAATTTTTAGATCTTGGCTCATCGCTGCAACTCCCCAATGGGCTCGGGAGAGGCGAAGGTGGAGTCATGCGTACTCTGAAACATGACCCGCCTAACCGCGCTCCTTAACACCCGCCAGCTTAACCCGGAACCCAGCCGCACCAATGTGTCAGAGGAAACACCGTTCAACTGGCATCTGGGGTCAGCCCGCAGGCACCCGGACAGCAACAAGGAATCACTAGAGCGCAATGAGCCAAGTAAAGCCCCCCCGGGTCAAACCCTCCACTAACCCGGACGACGCTGGGCCGTCCTATGGGACTCCCGACCATGGCCGGTTGTGGCACAGTCCGGGATAGGAACCCGGACTGTGCCACTGCAATGCAGTGCCTTAAGACCGCTGCACCACACGGGAGCCCCTAAATTGACAGATTTTGAAGGGGATTTTTGTATTATGCTAATTGAATTTCCGCGGGTGTGGACTCGCCCGGGGATCCTAACCTTCCAATTACAGGGCGAACACTACCCACAAGGCCACAGATCTCATAGCTCTCCTTCATTAAAAATAAGATCAAGTAGAAGTACTCTGAATCGTATAGGCCTACACAACAGCTTTAAAGGGAACACAATACTAATTCCTGAGGGATGTTCTGTTGTTCTCACTTAGATAATACTCTAAGTGCACAAAAAACCTGCTCTTTCCATCACAGACTGACCAGGTGAATCCTGGTGAAAGTTATGATCCCATATTGATACCGCCTGTTAAATCCACTTCAATCAGTGTAGATGAAGGAGAGGAGACCGGTTAAAGAGGGATTTTTAAGTCTTGAAACAGTTGAGACATGGGTTGTGTATGTGTGCCATTCAGAGGGTGAATGGGCAAGACAAAAGATCTAAGTGCCTTAGAACGGGGTTTGATAGTAGGTGCCAGGCACACTAGTTTGAGTGTGTCACGAAATGCAACACTGCTGGGTTTTCACGCTCAACAGTTTCCCCTGTGTATCAAGAATGGTTCACCACCCAAAGTACATCCAGACAACTTGACACAACCGTGGGAAGCATTGGAGTCAACATGTAACAGCATCCCTGTGGAACGCTTTGACACCTTATAGTTCATGCACCGACGAATTGAAGCTGTTCTGAGAGAAAAAGGGGGTGCAACTCAATATTAGGAAGGTGCTTCTAATATTTTGTACACTCAATGTAAAATGTATATGCCATTTTGCAGACGCTTTTTTCGAAAGCAACTTAGTCACACGTTTTACATATGTGTGGTCTCAGGAATCGAACCCACTATCATAACGTTACAAGCACCACGCTCTACCAACTGAGCTACAAAAGGACCACCCAAGATTCAAGAGTATACAATACCACAACGTAAGTGGATAATGAATGTTGCAAACAAACACAATGACCAGGAACAAAACAATGTATGCGGACGTGTGTGTGTGTGTGTGTGTGTGTGTGTGTGTGTGCGCGTGCGTTTTGCCAATACAGATAAGAAACCAATGGCCGAGACGAACGATGATCACATCCAATGGTAGTCTATATTACAACAGTGATGAAGGAAATGCTAGTCTTCAAAATCCAACTGATATGGCAAGCATCAATCAGTCAATATCCTTAATGTCTGATGTGACTGACATGTCTCACTCCCCTCTCTCTCCCTTCCCCTGCTGCAAGTGATGAGCGGTTTAAGCACACTTGATTGAAGGGCACCCTAGCGTGAATGCTCCGAGGAGTATGCTCACTGATTCCACTGCTTGGAGGGAAGAGTCAGACACTATAGACTCCACAGTGAAGGATTACTGTATAGGAACTAGGGATGTGGCATCTACACGTGAGGGTTATACTGTTACATAACAACCCACTCTTCTTCTATATCAGAATATGCTCCTTTTCACCCATTCTCCCCAGGCATTTTGCTGCATTCGACTCGGTCTCTTTCCCTCGACTCGCTTTCCCTCTTGGGCATTTCCATCGAAAAGGACCAATGAGCATCAACATGTGAAGTTCATAAGAGCATATCAAATTGGGTGTCAAATGAAAGCTAAGATTGCATATTTTGGGAAAATTAAGGCATAGATACATTTTTCATCAAATTTTTGGGGGATAACAGATGGAAAAAGGGGACTTAAAAAACATCTACCAGAAAAAGTCTTAAAAGGTATCAGAAATAAATCAAAACAAAGTAATGACCCCGGCCAACTAATATCAATATAATATATTTAGTTTTGGAGAAATTGTTTATCTTCCCTAAGTTTAAGAAATGTTGCCTTGTAATTCCGTTACCAAAAACCTACATTAAGATATTTTCTCATTTATCTTATTCATAAGGAGGGATGGATAATGAAAGTTCACAGAAGTAACAAGTAATGGTAGACTTACCAATTAGTTGTAGTGATTTTACTGATAACAATTTTGTTTATGAATTATTAAGTGATTAAAACTCAATTTCACTACTAAATTGGTAATGGAATTACCCCCCCAAAAAATCAGTAACGGAATTACTGCAACTGAATTGGTTAAAATGGGAAATCATAATAATCACAAACTACAGTTAGGTCACCTGCTACTATCCTCCCTTCCACTGGCATACTGTTACGTTCAAATCATAATTGTTTTTTTTTTGCTTTCTATTGGGCAAACCAAGTGTGTTAACCTCCCCCTCTCTCATCTCTCTAGTTATTGTCACCTACCCAGCCCCCCCCTTTCCATTTACTGTAACCAGCATCCTCACCCACTGAGCACCGACCGACAACGGACGTTGAAAAATAGTTTAAATTTGGTCCACTCTGGCCTTGATGTTAACGTCCACAGACGGACCTGACTGGGCCAAATCTGAACCTATCATAGACGTATGTTTCACAAGTTTGGATAGCACAGTACAGTAAGTAGACTACTATACAGTACTGGACAGTGAGTAAAGCACAGTAGAGTACAGCCCAATACAATACAGTAGTATAGTAGAATACAATAAAAGACCTTAGTACATTACAGTACATTGTACTCTACTCTAGTACACTAAACTCCCTACCCTACTCTGATGTCAAAACGTGTGAAACATGAGGAAAATATAGTTGTGGTCCTTTGTAGCTGTTGGTAGAGCATGGTGCTTGTAACGCCAAAGTAGTGGGTTTGATTCCCAGGACCACCCATACATAAAATGTATGCACACATGACAATAAGTCCCTTTGGATAAAAGCGTCTGATAAATGGCATGTATTATTATATTCATCATTTTGCATTTCTTGGTAGTACAGACCAGGGACCCATGATTCTGTTACCGTAATTCCGTTGCCAGGTGTAAATCCACTTCACTTACTGTAGTTCATTAACCAAAATAGATGTTTTCAAACTCAAGGTGTCATGTCATAGCTGACAGCCCATTCTCCTTTGAATTGTAATTCAGAGCAGATATTTAACATTCTGTATACTTCTGGCCCTTCTTTGGACACTGTGTTAACTACCCTCCAGATGAGCTTCAATGCCATACAACTCTCCTTCCGTGGCCTCCAACTGCTCTTAAATACAAGTAAAACTAAATGCATGCTCTTCAACCGATCGCTGCCTGCACCTGCCCGCCCGTCCAGCAATACTACTCTGGACAGTTCTGACTTAGAATATGTGGACAACTACAAATACCTAGGTGTCTGGTTAGACTGTAAACTCTCCTTCTAGACTCACATCAAACATCTCCAATCCAAAGTTAAATCTAGAATCGGCTTCCTATTTCGCAACAAAGCATCTTTCACTCATGCTGCCAAACATACCCTCGTAAAACTGACCATCCTACCGATCCTCGACTTCGGCGATGTCATTTACAAAATAGCCTCCAATACCCTACTCAATAAATTGGATGCAGTCTATCACAGTGCCATCCGTTTTGTCACCAAAGCCCCATATACTACCCACCACTGCGACCTGTACGCTCTCGTTGGCTGGCCCTCGCTTCATACTCGTCGCCAAACCCACTGGCTCCAGGTCATCTACAAAACCCTGCTAGGTAAAGTTCCCCCTTATCTCAGCTCGCTGGTCACCATAGCAGCACCCACCTGTAGCACGCGCTCCAGGTATATCTCTCTGGTCACCCCCAAAGCCAATTCCTCCTTCGGCCGCCTCTCCTTCCAGTTCTCTGCTGCCAATGACTGGAACAAACTACAAAAATCTCTAAAACTGGAAACGCTTATCTCCCTCACTAGCTTTAAGCACCAGCTGTCAGAGCAGCTCACAGATTACTGCACCTGTACATAGCCCATCTATAATTTAGCCCATACAACTACCGCTTCCCCTACTGTATTTATTTTGCTCCTTTGCACCCCATTACTGCTATTTATACTTTGCACTTTCTTCCACTGCAAATCTACCATTCCAGTGTTTTACTTGCTATATTGTATTTACTTCGCCACTATGGCCTTTTTTGCCTTTACCTCCCTTATCTCACCTCATTTGCTCACTTTGTATATAGACTTATTTTTCTACTGTATTATTGACTAAGTTTGTTTTACTCCATGTGTAACTCTGTTGTTGTAGTATGTGTCGAACGGCTTGCTTTATCTTGGCCAGGTCGCAATTGTAAATGGGAACTTGTTCTCAACTTGCCTACCTGGTTAAATAAAGGTGAAATAAAAAAATAAACGGTGAGAGATTTTACCATAATTCTGCGACCAAAGTTTGCATTGGCACAGTTCTTTCACAAATTTATTTTTGTAAAATGTTTCGTGGAATTTGTTCAATTTAGTCATTGTGCATAGTTGTATGTTTTGTTAAACTTTGAAATCAATGGTTTTTGTTTGGCATACATTTTAAAGTAAAAAAAAAACGGAGTCAAAGCGTAATTCCGTTACCATGGAATTGCCCTCTTTCTACTTCTTAATCTCTTGCCCCATTTTCGCATTTTCACTCTCCCCTCTCATTTTCTCTCCATTTCTTTTCACTTGCTCTATTTTTGCTCTCCCCAAAACGTATTATCGTTCTCACTTCTTACACTCTCTGTATCTCCCTCACACCCACCCCCACTAAAAGATATTGTTGCAGGTGAATAAAATCCTGATTTATTAGCATGTAAATATTCCCAGGGGAGGAAATACATTATGATGTTGCGAAACCAGTTTTTAGAGGGACATTCTGCATATGTACTTTAAAGCTAGCTAGAAAATCATCCCTCTCCTTACTTATAAGTGATGAATAAACTAAGTCTGTTTCGCTGCAGTCTCCCAAAATCCATTTTCCCTCTGATATCATTGAATTATAGTGATGCAATGTAATAAATATGACATACAGTGGCAAGAAAAAGTATGGGAATCCTTTGGAATTACCTGGATTTCACCATAAGTTGGTCATACAATTTGATCTGATCTTCATCTAAGTCACATCAATAGACAAACACAGTGTTCTTAAACTAATAACACAAATACAATAATTTGTTTGTCTATATTGAATACATAATTTAAACATTCACAGCGTAGGTTGGAAAAAGTATGTGAACCCCTAGGCTAATGACTAAGCTAATTGGAATCAGGAGTCAGCTAACCTGGAGTCCAATCAATGAGACAAGATTGGAGATGTTGGTTACAGCTGCCTTGCCCTATAAAAAATAATCACAAAATTTGAGTTTGCTACTCACAAGAAGCATTGTCTGATGTGAACCATGGCTCGAACAAAAGAGATCTCAGAAGACCTAAGATTAATAATTGTTGACTTGCATAAAGCTGGAAAGGGTTACAAAAGTATCTCTAAAAGCCTTGATGTTCATCAGTCCACGATAAGACAAATGGTCTATAAATGGAGAAAGTTCAGCACTGTTGCTACTCTCCCTAAGAGTGGCCGTCCTGCAAAGATGACTGCAAGAGCACAGCTCAGAATGCTCAACGAGGTTAAGAAGAATCCTAGAGTGTCAGCTAAAGACTTACAGTAATCTCTGGAACATGTTAACATCTCTGTTGACGAGTCTACGATACGTAAAACACTAAACAAGAATGGTGTTCATGAGAGAAGACCACGGAAGAAGCCACTGCTGTCCAAAAAAAGCATTACTGCACGTCTGAAGTGCACCTGGATATTCCACAGCTCTACTGGTAAAATATTCTGTGAACAGATGAAACTACAGTTGAGTTTTTTGCACGGAACACACAACACAATGTGTGGAGAAAAAAAAGGTACAGCACACCAACATCAAAAATGTATCCCAACTGTAAAGTATGGTGGAGGAACTGCTTTGCTGTATCAGGGCCTGGACAGATTTCTATCATCGACAGAAAAACACATTTCCAAGTTTATCAAGACATTTTGCAGGAGAATGTAAGGCTATCTGTCTGCCAATTGAAGCTCAACAGAAGTTGGGTGATGCAACAGGACAACGACCCAAAACACAGTAGTAAATCAACAACAGAATGGCTTCAACAGAAGAAAACACACCTTCTGGAGTGGCCCAGTCAGAGTCCTGACCTCAACCCAATTGAGATGTTGTGGCATGACCTCAAGAGAGCGGTTCACACCAGACATCCCAAGAATATTGCTGAACTGAAACAGTTTTGTAAAGAGGAATGGTCCAAAATTCCTCCTGACCGTTGAGCAGGTCTGATCCGCAACTACAGAAAACGTTGAGGTTATTGCTGCCAAAGGAGTCATTAAATCCAAGGGTTCACATACTTTTTCCACCCTGCACTGTGAATGTTTACACAGGGCATTCAATAAAGACATGAAGGTACAATTGTTTGTGTGTTGTTAGTTTAAGCAGACTGTGTTTGTCTATTGTTGTGTCTTAGATGAAGATCAGATCAAATTTCATGACCAATTTATGCAGAAATCCAGGTAATTCCAAAGGGTTCACATACTTTTTCTTGCCAGTTCCCCCCCACCCCCCACAGTTAGTTCTCTTTTTACAGTACAAAAGCAAAATGTTCTGCATCAATATTCTGGCTTGAAAGGAAAGATAAGTCTGCAGGCTTGTTAAAAACAGTATATTGTCTAAAGAACAGAAAAGCTTTTTGAAATAAATCAGTTTCATTCACTTATCCATTTAACCATTCATTGGGAACAGAAGGTGTAAAACGAGGAAACTACATGTTGTGCACAAAACATTAAGAATTGAAGAGGGCAGTCCACAAGCGCAGACAATGTATGTCAAGGGTCTGGAAAGATTCTGTAAGGAGCAATCTTATTAAACATTTTTTTTAAAGGCTCAGGATATTATCTTCGCAAGGGGAGGGTGCTGGAGTATTGAAAACAGGGCAACCAATCATTTTGATCACTATCAATTTTTTTTTAAATTGTATTACTTGTTAAAAAAAAAAATTTAGCATACAAAAAAGCTCGCTATTTGTATTATTTATTTTATACAGTCTTTTTGTATTATTTATAGTATATACAGTTGAAGTCGGAGGTTTACATACACTGCGGTTGGAGTCATTAAAACTCGTTTTCAAACACTCCACAAATTTCTTCTTAACAAACTATAGTTTTGGCAAGTCGGTTAAGACATCTACTTTGTGCATGACGAGTAATTTTTACAACAATTGTATACAGACAGATTATTTCACTTAATTCACTGAATCACAATTCCAGTGGGTCAGAAGTTTACATACACTAAGTTGACTGTGCCTTTAAACAGCTTGGAAAATTCCAGAAGATGATGTCATGGCTTTAGAAGGTTCTGATAGGCTAATTGACATAATTTGAGTCAATTGGAGGTGTACCTGTGGATGTATTTCAAGGCCAACCTTCAAACTCAGTGACTCTTTGCTTGACATCATGGGAAAATCCAAAGAAATCAGCCAAGACCTCAGAAAAAAAATTCTAGTCTGGTTCATCATTGGGAGCAATTTCCAAGCACCTGAAGGTACGACGTTCATCTGTACAAACAATAGTACGCAAGTATAACCACCATGGGATCACGCAGCCGTCATACCGCTCAGGAAGGAGACGCGTTCTGTCTCCTAGAGATTAATGTACTTTGGTGCGAAAGGTGCAAATCAATCCCAGAACAACCCCAAAGAACCTTGTGAAGATGCTGGAGGAAACAGGTACAAATGTATCTATATCCACAGTAAAACGAGTCCTATATCAACATAACCTGAAAGGCCACTCAGCAAGGAAGAAGCCACTGCTCCAAAACCGCCATAAAAAGGCCAGATTAAGGTTTGCAACTGCACATGGGGACAAAGATCGTACTTTTTGGAGAAATGTCCTCTGGTCTGATGAAACAAAAACATAACTGTTTGGCCATAATGACCATCTTATGTTTGGAGGAAAAAGGGGGAGGCTTGCAAGCCGAAGAACACCATCCCAACTGTGAAGCACAGGGGTGGCAGCATCATGTTGTGGGGGTGCTTTGCTGCAGGAGGGACTGGTGCACCTCACAAAATAGATGGCATCATGAGGCAAGAAAATGATATGGATATATTGAAGCAACATCTCAAGACATCATGTTTATGAAACATTACACTAAAATCTCAACATTGTGAAAAATATACTATCAGTGTGGGCGTCACAATCACACTAAATTATTCCTGCCTGCTGCTAGCGTGATCACTTCTGGGATTTAAATGCAACTGACACAAATGAGCGCAATCATGCTAATCACGTACCCTCTGGTCATGCCAGCTCCTCACTGATATTGCTATGGCATTACTATGGGGAAGAAGAGTGCACAGGAACAAGAGCAGCATTAAAATGCAATGTCATGAACAGACATTTGATTTGGAGGGTTAGCCAATAATGTGAGATTTCTGTCACAACATAGCGAATCCTGGAAAGCCTGACCAAATTTGTTCTTGAAGAGACACTAACAGTTTCATTCTCCAAAGGGATAGCATTGCCACAGTGCTAGGAAACCCCCCTAACAGGAAAGAGACTGTGTGCAAGGCTATGGTCGTTGGGTTAGTAGTGGAATCTGGGATGTCATTCATTGTTTTGTGTAACATCAGTACTTGGGGCAAATTTGTAAACTCAGATTCCATTGTAAATGTATACATGTGAGGTGGAACTCATGATGTTCATGGGTGTATGTTTCCTGGAAAACATGTTTGTGCGAAAGTAAAGAATGTCCATGAATTTCTACAATATTTCTCTAAACATCTGACCTGGCTGAGTTTAGCAAGGGAAGGATTCTACCTCCATAGCGGTAGGGTAATTTATTTCCCTTCGACTTCACTCCACTTTCACACAAGTCCATCTTGTCCTTTAAAGTCAGAAGTTGATCCACATGTCAAGAGTAATATGAGTGATGTGGAATATCTCTGGAATAAAGGAAGGAAAACTCCACCCTTCAGCCCAGGAAGATAAAAGGCTGTAAGCACAGTAAAAAAAACTGCAGAGGGTGGAGAACCAAGCTCTGGCAGGGTGTTGAAGGGTCTGGACAGAGAAGCGTCAAGGGGTCAGCCCAGCCGGGCGGAAAACAAAGCAGGGGCTGATGGGATTACGCATGCGGCAAAGGAACTCTCGTCTCTCGCTGTGATCTCAGTGCGCTGCGAGTAGCGCTCCAGGCCTCTAGTCACCCCGATGAAGAGTTCTGCTGGTGCCGAGCAACTGTTATTACAGTTTAAAGACTTAATGGAATTGTGACAGAGGGATTAGAACTGTGCAGCATTTAGTGCATTAGGGGAGGTTTTCATGTCAGAACTCCTTTTCCAAGAAATGGGACTCTTCTTCCCAGAAGTTCTCTTCTGGGAAGGATCCTATATGAATACAGACATCCTCCATCCCAGGTTGTTGCTTCATTGTATGCGAGTCAACAATTTCCACATCCATCCGATCGAAGTGCTCCGGTTCGTCAATATGCCTGCACTTGAAGGTCCAAATATGGTCTTGATGGCAGTGAAAAAGTATTTTAAATTGACAGGACGATGAATGGCTGTGAGGCAGGTTTTATCTTCCGCGTGCTGGCCTTGCATAGAATCTGCAACGCTGGGGGACATCAATCATAATTTATTGTGTGGGCCCTGGGAAGGAAACATGGGTAGAGAGGAGCAGCAACTGCCATCCCGCCAATCCGCCCATCTCAATAACTTGACATTCGCCACTGCTGAAGGGGATCCCTCCAATCGCTCCTGAAAGGTGGTTCTGTCAACAGTCTTTGGTTAACAGGAAGTGTAACATAAGACTCTTCTGGGTTTGGCCTCCCTCAAATTTCTAGTCCAACATTTTCAAACTTTGCTACATGAAAATGTAAGGGCTGACAGTGGCCTTGACCAGCAGGTAGCAGGAGTTTATTCAGTTTCTGTTGCATATATTTAACATTATATCAGGTGAGGGAGACACCAGGGGTGCAGTTAGGATCAAAAGTTCAATCTATCAGTGACTTCACCCACCTCTTCACACACCTATCCAAATTGTGGACTCTTGTAATGGTATAGCATGAAAGCACAGCACCACAAGCAGATCAGAGCAATGTGATCCTGTATGGAGGCCAGGTGACTGAGCTGTAGCTATATCACTAATGATATGAGAGCTCAAGAGCTCAGTGCCATATGATATGACAGCCAGAGGGCTTACTCAGTGAAGACACGTTGACCCCCCCCCCCTTTTGCAATTCCCCCATTCCCGTTCCAATATCAATTCCAAAGCATGAAATCCCATTTATCATACCAACTTCAAAGCATAAACAGAGGGGCACCAGTTGAAACAGCTGAAACCGTAGGGCCTGTTTAAAACCACACATGACAAGGTTGATTAAACAGTGAAACAATAGCTGGGCAGACAAATGAGAGGAGATCAAGCTGAAAGTCTGAGGCCAGACCACAGCTAGACTGACTAATCAGAAACACAGATTACATGGCACTGTGAAGTAACTGAATCCTGTCTGAGATGCAATGGCTAGGGCACCATTGCCCCCAAGTAGAAACTCATGAACCTTCCCCTGTGGATGACATACCCAAATACATCAAGAAAAAAAATAAACGACCTTGACATTCTTAACCCCATGACAATTACACCCAATGATGCAAACAGGACTTGATTCGACCAAGTTTGGAGTTTATCGAAAGCAGTGCATATGTTTAGCCGTTTCCCCCCACCCCTTTAAAACAAATGAAAACAAACAAGAGATCTTCAAACGTTTGAGCCTAGGAGGTGAATTAGAAGACTTCTGAGGATTACTGCCAAAGTACTTCCTTACGTGCTGGAATAAGTGATTGACTAATCTATATGGTCAACCCAGCATTGTATTTGAGTAAAACAAAATGCAGGGGTTTATTAAATTACTATACATTTTACTTATTAATGGCCCTGAACATAATATAAGGGGTATTCCCTTACATTTAAACAATGTACTTTAAACACTTTAAAATACATTGGAATAACAGCAGCAGCCTTTTAGAGCTAAACAGATTTTACACTGACAGCTGTTCCAGACCCATTTGCAGCGTAGTGGATGGAAATCCATAGCCTTCGCATAAGTACACACAGTATACATTCTCCATGTGATCGAAGTTAAAACATAGAACATGTAGGGCTTGAACAAAACACTCAGAAACAAATAGAATATCTGAGGCCATGTGTACTGAGGTCAGACTAAAGTCAAGCAAATAAAAAATACTTAAAATAACCTCCCAATAAAACAATGTTGATTTGATCAGCTGCATGATGTCTACATCTGTTGCCTGCTGATCAAACGGCTAAATATGTGTCATTGTTGCTGTTCTTACATTTTTCATGAAGCAGGATCAATCAGTGACTAATGGCTAATGTAGCAAATAATATTTGGAATCAACAAAAATAAAGTAATACGTTTAATTCAACTTCCATTGTCTTCCAAGATTAGCCAAATATCCTTTGTACTGTTTGTCAGATAGCAACAGCATATTTTCTTCTTTTGAGATATAAGACCAACCAACCCATTGCAATAATCTCCATGAAGACTAGTGTCTGTGTGTGTGGGAAAGCATGGCTGTCATTCTACACCTTTGACCAAGGCTGGGATAGTCACGTTGGGCTATCAGGACTGATGACCTCTGCTCATGCTATTGCACATTCCTCCCATATTCCTCAGCCTAAACAGACCTAAACAGGATAACTATAGCAACTAGTGTGGCCGCGGAGGGGGCACATCTAGGCGGAATTCAGAGGGACTGCCACCCACACTTCTGCCACTGACATTTGATCTGGGAGGGTGAGAATGTCAAACTGACATCACCGATTGACCATTATTCCCAGAAGCTAGAAAAGTTAACTGAATTTGTTTGGTTCTGCTTTTCTATGCTATTTTTACGTTTTTCAAAAGGACAATTGCAACATCGCAGATAACAGAATTGTAGTTGACTCTGGACAATCCATAGGGGACTATGCAAAAAGAAGGGAGCTTGCATCCGACCTTCCCCATTCGAATCATATGTTAACAGTTGGGCCTTTGAACCTGAGCAGGTGCAGAAGCTATCCCTCTGAGGCACTCCCTGAGTAGTGTTTGGAGAAAGAGAAGAGCACTACAAACGTCCATTTGATATTGATATTTCAGTTTCTCGTCTGGCCTTGCGTCGGTTACTCTCCTCTCTGTGGGGCTTTGATAGGAAAGCCAACAGTTGTGGTTTTCCAGTAGAATTGTCTAGAGGGGCCTGGGAGGGGATGGGCAAGGGGACTGGGTGAGTCACAGCACCTACATTTCAGGCATCCCCTTTTATTGATCTACCTTGAGCTTGCATCCAATGACTTTCATGGTATGAAGGACAACAGCCTATCGAAGTCCCATCTTTTCAGCTACTGTCTGTACCACATTTCCAGGGAGGTACTTTGTATAGCTTTATTGATTGTTGAATTGATCAACTGAGCCCTGAGGGATTACCTTCTCATAGTTTACTACAGAGGCTAGATAAAGAGAGCGCTCTAAGAGCCCCTCAAAGTGGGAATGTCGGAAGAAAAACATTGCCGTCACACACTAAGTAATTTACCACGGGCAATTAAGAGGGGGAAAATATACAACCATCGATTGGGAATCTTTCACGAGTAAGCCAAACGTAAAACAAAATGATTCCATGTAGTGAACATGCTACAAGCGGTCAATACACCCCGAGTTTGGTAGTGCTCAGGCGTTCTTCTGAGTGATCACGTTATGCCTCTGACAACTCCACACAATATCCTCAATGCCGTATTTCAGTTCTTCTGCTTCTGTCCTAGAATTAAGTGTAAAAATGTGCTCTCCTGTATTTTAAGTGTTTCTAGTGGGAGTTTGGTACAGGCTTAGAATTCAAGAGCCTTTCCCTTGCACTGGCAGAGACCCTGTTATGTTTGAAAATAACGAAACAAACACTTATCTAAATGAGTAGCATCTCACATACAACATAAATAGAACAACCAAATCACCTAGTGATTTCTGATAACAACATATCAACAAAACAGACTGTGCAATCAATGATACAAATCATGGATGCTACACTAAACAATCAGTGCTGAACACAACATCCCCCCTCTTTTAAACTAGGCATGAAAGGAGATTATAAAATATTGAAGGTGAGCAGGGTGGAAGCGCACCCTTACAGGCAACAGGACGGTTGCTGCAGCAACATCAACAAGTGCCTGTGAAGCTGGCACTTGTACTTCAGGTGGGGCCAAGGGAGCATGTGCCACCGGTAGTGAACCACTCAGAGTGGCATCAATTGCACATCAGAGACATGCAGGATGTGGCACCTTCCTCAGTCGGTTGGCATGACCGTGAGAGTCGTTAGTCAGATGAAGCGCTGCTTCAGCGTCGCAATGCCAAAGTGGCCCTCATGAGCCATGGCCAACACGCGTCCTCTGAGCCTGCTTGGTATGACGGAGCAGTATGGGCCAGACATGTGTCATTCCAGTATGACAGCTCATGTTTGAAACTGGCATATGGTTGGAGTTCCGATGGGAGCTGTGTCGGCCAGCCAGCTACGTATTCCTGCAAGGTCATGAAGATTGGGTTGTTGGCTGATTCTTGGGTCAGCTCCTTCAGCAACACTGTCTTGGAGAGGTGCGCTTAGGAGCTGGATGAGGTCCTCCTCTGAGTCAACCTGGGCATTGAGAGGAAAAGGAGGTCAGTCTCTACATTGTCCCTGCCCGGTGTGACCTGCAACTTAAAGTTATATTGCTGAAGGCGGTACATGCGGAGAGGCTTGTGACCCGACCCGGAGGTAGATGACAAGGCTGTGAGGGCCTGGTGGTCGGTATACAGGGTGAAAGAACGTCCATAGAGCAACCGCTCACAATCCCAGACAAGCCTCCCTCTTTCCAATGGAGTACTTCTGTTTGGTGGTATTCAATGCACCAGAGGCGAAAGCCTCCGTCTTCTCAACACCATCCTGGGAGCTGAGAGAGGACCGTTCCCACTGCTGTGACTGACGCATCACAGAGTTGGGCTGGGGAGGTTAAAGTGGGCCAGCACAGGTGAAGTGGTCAGTAGTTCTTTGAGTGGATAGCCTGTGCACAGTCGGGTGTCCAGACAACGTACGCCTGCTTCTTCAACAGCTGACACAGAGGGGAAGTGAAGTGGGGCATTCCAAGATATGAAGTGAGTTGTGTAGCAGATGTCGGTTCTGGGACACAATGGATGGCTTCCACATTTGACTGCAGCGGTGAGAACCCTCAGGCTGATGCGGAACCCAATGAAGTCGATCTCTGGCACTGAGAATAGGCACTTCTCAGTGTTGAGTGTGAAGTTGTGTTGACTGAGCGCTGCGAATGGCTGCTTGCAGACATTCAGCATGGACCGCAGTGTTGGGACCACGGACTACATCGTTAAAGTAGACAGCCACGCTGGTGAACCAGGCAAGGATGGTGGACATCATCTTCTGGAAACAGAGGGGGGCCGAACTGAGACCAAAAGGCATCTTTGTGTAGCGGAATACCCCGATATGAGTGACAAAGGTTGTCAGGTTCCTACTCTCTGGGTGTAGGGGAACTTGGAGGTAGCCCTTGCGAAGGTCCAGCTGAAAACCTTCAACCTGTAGAAATGACTGGTCAGATCTCCATGGTCGGCAGTGGGTACCGATCAGGTATGATAGCCTTGTTGGCCGCTCTCAGATCCAAGCAGACCCGCAGCTCTCCAGACTTCTTTTTAGCGATGACCAAGTTGAACACCCATGATGAGGCATCCACCGGCTCCATAAATCCATCCTCAAGCAGGTTGCGTTGATCCTTAGTGACCTCCTCACGTAAAGCCAGCGGGATACGGCGTAGAGGCTGAAGGACTAGAGTCACCGTAGGATTGAGGAGGGCATTGTGTGTGAATGCTGTCAGGGCACCTACGCCGTTGAAGAGGATTGAAGAGGCCATTGCTCTTCAGCTGGCACTGTTGGTCATCAGATTTTAACTGACCGCATGGAGAGGCTTCTAAGAGTTTCCGGAACACACCTTGCCTGGTTCCACTCCTATCTATCTGATAGACCACATTTTGTCTCCCTTGGCAACTGCAGGCCTGCCCCAGCTCCTGTATCACAAAGTGTCCCACAAGGCTCAGTGTTAGGTCAATTACTGTTTATAATTTACATGCTACCCTGGGTCAGATCCTCCATCAAGTTGGACTCATTTCACTGTTATATAGATAGCACACAAATCTACATCCATACAAACCCCAACACTCTGCCACCCCCCTCTGTTGTTGACGGTCTCCATGAAATGAGAACTTGGATGAGCAATAACTTTTTTAAACTAAATGACGACAAAACAGAGATGATGCTCATGGGTCCCAACTCCATCGTCAAGAAACTGGGTCAATTCATCACAATCAAGGGCTGCGCCATCCACTCCAACTCCACAGTCAGGAACCTTGGTGTGTCATTTGAA
The DNA here is from genome assembly GCF_901001165.1 of Salmo trutta. Taxonomy (NCBI): domain Eukaryota; kingdom Metazoa; phylum Chordata; class Actinopteri; order Salmoniformes; family Salmonidae; genus Salmo; species Salmo trutta. The sequence goes on from NC_042963.1 coordinate 29,607,436, forward strand.
CCCCACATCCGGAACGTCACCAAGTTAGCCTTCTTCCACTTCAACAACAGCTCACTCTCTCTCACTGACCCCACTGCTGAAACCCTCATTCACACCTTTGTTCATGCTTGGACTACTGCAACATCACTCTCTACAGACTACCCGCCAAAACACTGAACAGATGTCAACATATTCAAACTTCAGCTGCACAAGTCCTCACCAGACATTTTACATTTTTGTCATTTAGCAGACGCTCTTATCCAGAGCGAGTGAGTGCATACATTTTCATATTTTATTTGTACTGGTACCTCATGGGAATCAAGCCCACAACCCTGACGTTGCAAGTGCCATGCTCAACTAACTGAGACACATGGGAACATACCTTGGGACCACATCACCCGCACCCTCAAACTCCACTGGCTCCCAGTTCAATAAAGGATAATCGGCAAATTGCTCATGCTCACCTACAAAGCACTCAATGGATTGCCGACCCACATACATTACTGACCTCCTGCACCCCTACACTCCCACCTGTTCACTGCGCTCCTCTGACACTGGCCTCCTCACCATCCCTTGTACCAGGCTCCGCTCCATGGGAGACCATGCATTAAGCAGTGCAGCTCCCCAAATCTGGAACTCCCTCTCTCTCCATGTCAGAACCTTAGCTTTTATCCTCTGTCTAGTTCTCCTCCCTGGTTAGACTGTCATCATGTTTAATATACTTTTATAATGAACAAAAATAACTGCAACATGCAACAATTTTAAAAGATATAACTGAGTTACATTTCATACCTGGAAATCAGTCAATTGAAATAAATGCATTAGGCCCCAATCTAAGGTAGGTCAGTGGATCAGAAAAACAGTCAGTATCTAGTGTGACCACCATTTGCCTCATGCAGCGTGACACAGCTCCTTCGCAGAGTTGATCAGGCTGTTTATTGTGGACTATGGAATGTTGTCCCTGTCCTCTTCAATGGTTGGGTGAAGTTGCTGGATATTGGCGGGAACTGGAACACTCTGTTGTACACGTCGACACAGAGCATCTCAAACACGCTCAATGGGTGACATGTCTGGTGAATATGCATGCCATGGAAGAACTGTGACATGTTCTGCATCCAGGAATTGGGGTCATGCATTATCATGCTGAAACATGAGGTGATGGCAGCGGATGAATGGCACGACAACGTGCCTCAGGATCTCGTCACTGTATTTCTGTGCATTCAAATTGCCTTCGATGAAAAGCAATAGTGTGCGTTGTCTGTAGCTTATGCCTGCCCATACCATAACCCTACCGCTACCATGGGGCAATCTGTTTACAACTTTGACAGCAAAATGCTTGCCCACACAACACCATACACACGTCGTCTGCAGTTGTGAGGCCAGTTGGACGTACTGCTAAATTCTCTAAAACGACGTTGGAGGCGGCTTATGGTAGAGAAATTATCATTAAATTATCTGGCAACAGCTCTGGTGGACATCCCTGCAGTCAGCATGCCAATTGCATGATCCATTAAAACTTGAGACATCTGTGGCATTGTGTTGTGACAAACCCGCACATTTTAGAGTGACCTTTTATTGTCCCCAGCACTAGGTACACCTGTGTAATGACCATGCTATTTAATCAGCTTCTTGATATGCCACACCTGTCGGGTGGATGGATTATGTTGGCACAGGAGAAATGCTCACTAACAGGGATGTAAACAAATGAGTGCACAACATTTGAGAGAATTAAGCTTTCTATGCACATGGCACATTTTGGGGGTCTTTTATTTCAGCTCATGAAACACTTTACATGTTGTGGTTATATTTTGGTTCAGTGTATTTACTTACTCATTTTAATATATGATTGTATTGCTTTTTATCCAGCTGATTGTCTTGTGAAGTGACTTGGGTGTCGTAAAAAGCACTTCAAAAAATGATTATTACTATTATGGGGAGGCGATGTGCACTGTTATCCAACAGCGAGAACCCTAGGCTGGTGAACAAGTCCAGACCTAAGATATTAGTGCCCTGCCGTGTGATGTGGAAGGGGAACTGAGTGAGGGCCTTGTTGCCATACTGCACAAGTGAGTGTATAAAGCCGATGACATCAATCACTGAGCGCCCATATCCGTACAGGCTAAGGCTGGGCGGCTGGAGGGGCAGGTGGGACAAGAACTGCTGGTAGGTGGCTATGTTAATGAGTGACACTTTTGCTCCTGTGTCATGAGAGGAATGGAGGAACCCCCCAGGTATACAGCACTATTGGAAAACCCAGCCGGGTTTGAGCCAACCGTGCGAGTGACAGGAGGGGGCATGGCTTGCGGGGTGTGACCCAGCCGGGTTTGAGCGAGACTGCATGAGCGACAGGAGGGGGTGTGTCTGTGGGGTGTGATCCAGCTGGGTTTGAGCCAACCAGGTGAGTGACAGGAAAGGGCATGTCTGTGGGGCGTGACCCAGCCGGGTGTGAGCCCACAGTGTGAATGACAGCAGAGGGTGTGTCCATGGGATGTGAGCGTTGGGGCACAGGGGTCTGGGCTGGAGCTGACCTACATCCAAATGTCATACTTGAGTAAAAGTAAAGATCACTTAATAGAAAATTATTCAAGAAAAAGTGAGTCACCCAGTAAAATACTACTTGAGTAAAGGTCTAAAATTATGTTTTTAAATATACTTAAGTATCAAAAGTAAATGTAATTTCTAAAATATACTTAAGTATCAAAAGTAAAACTATAAATCATTTCAAATTCCTTATATTAAGCAAACCAGACGGCACCATTTTCTTGTTTTTATTTTAATTTACAGGATAGCCAGTGGCACACTCCAACACTCAGACATCATTTACAAACGAAGCATGTGTTTAGTGAGTCTGCCAGATCAGAGGCAGTAGGGATGAACATGGTGTTCTCTTGATAAGCGTGTGAATTAGACCATTTTCCTGTCCTGCTAAGCATTCAAAATGTGTCAGGGAAAGTGTCAGGGAAAATGTATGGAGTAAAAAGTACATCATTTTCTGTAGGAATGTAGTGAGGTAAAATGTGTAAAAAATATAAATAGCACAGTACAGATACCCCCAAAAAACGACATAAGTAGTACTTTTACTTAAGTACTTTACACCACTTTGCAAATTGGTTAGACATCGTCTATCCACTAGCAGGGCAGTCAGGGGCCCATGCATGGTGTCCTGGCACCACAGTTGGCACATTGACACGACTGGGGTCCCATCAACAGCACTGAGGCTCATGTCACTGTCTGACTGACAGGAACAGTCTGACCACTGAGACTCCTGCACAGCTTGAACAGCATTGAGGCTCATGTCACTGTCTGACTGACAGGTACAGTCTGACCACTGACTCCTGCACAGCTTGAACAGCACTGAGGCTCATGTCACTGTCTGACTGACAGGTACAGTCTGACCACTGACTCCTGCACAGCTTGAACAACACTGAGGCTCATGTCACTGTGTGAGTGACAGGTACAGTCTGACCACAGACTCCTGCACAGCTTGTACAGCACTGAGGCGCATGTCACTGTCTGACTGACAGGTACAGTCTGACCACTGACTCCTGCACAGCTTGAACAGCACTGAGGCTCATGTCACTGTGTGAGTGGCAGGTACAGTCTGACCACTGACTCCTGCACAGCTTGAACAGCACTGAGGCTCATGTCACTGTGTGAGTGGCAGGTACAGTCTGACCACTGACTGCTGCACAGCTTGAACAGATTAAGATCAGCAACGTACTGTGTCGCCGAAAATGCATCCAAAAGTTCAAAAGCTGCGTTATATGTGCACTTCCTCGAGCGTTTGGCAGATGTGCAGGCCCTACGCATCGAGACAGTGGAGACTTTTCCACTCAGGGCTAACCACATGCAGTCCGGTAGCTAGCATGTACGTCTGGAACGACAACTTCCATCTGTCCCATGGGATTGTTGGTTTTCCCGTATGAGGCAAGAACGGCCCTGGAGGAGGTAGGGATAATGTAGAAATACTTTCAGCCAACCTCGTTCTCCAAATGTTATGTTTGAAACTAACGAAAGAGTTGAGGCTGACGTTTATCTAAATGAGTAGCATCTCACCTACAGTGATTTACGATAACAACAAAACAGACTGTGCAATCAATGATACACATCATGGATGCTACACTAAACAATCAGTGCTGAACACAACAGACCCTTGATTAGACACTGAGAATGCACCTCCTCCAACCTCTCTATGTACGTAGAAGGAAAGATGATACAACACCAGCCGACCACCCTGGATTTCGTTTCACCACCAGTTTGAAGTGGCCATGGCGTGCCTTATGAAACCTGTAAACATGGTCCCAGCCAAGAGCTGAATCAGTGAATAAACAGCAGACTCTTGATGAGTGCAGTTTACAAGCCTGAAATGGCTCTGGATATTCGAGCACGTTCACGTTACGTGGAAGCATTCACAGAAGTCCTAAACCATTCTTTATATCACTGGTTCCAGATTAGAGGCAACAGGATTGTGTTCTTAACAGTTCATTTCGATGCATCGTCTTGCCCAAAAGTGTCAAGTGGGATCGGAAAACATGGTGTTTGCTCTGTTAATGTGCGAAACATTGCCTGATGTCAGAAGACTGATACTGTCGACCCTTCAGCTTGGCGAGTTAACCTGTATGGGCTAGGGGGCAGTATTTTCACGGCCGGATAAAAAACGTACCCGCTTTAAACTGGTTACTACTCTTGCCCAGAAATGAGAATATGCATATTATTAGTATATTTAGATAGAAAACACTCTGAAGTTTCTAAAACTGTTTGAATGGTGTCTGTGAGTGTAACAGAACTCATATGGCAGGCAAAAACCTGAGAAAATTCCAAGCAGGAAGTGGCCTGTCTGTGAATTTGTAGTTCTCCATTTGCTTCTCTATCAAAACTCCAGTGCCCGTGGGGTTATGTAGCACTTTCTAAGGCTTCCATTGGCTCTCTAAAGCGTTCAGAAAGTGGATTGACGCGTCTCCTGTCTCTGGGCAGAGTATACTAGCACAGTTTGTCAGTGGTCTGCCTAGTGACTAAGAGATTGGAAATGCGCATTCACGAGACCTCGCCATTTTTTATCTTCCTTTTTGAATGAATACAGCATTGTCCGGTTGGAATATTATAGCTATTTTACGAGAAAAATACCATAAAAATTGATTTTAAACAGCGTTTGACATGCTTCTAAGTACGGTAATGGAACATTTTAACATTTTTTGTCTCGAAATATGATCGCGCGTTACCCTTTGGATAGTGGCCTGAACGCATGAACAAAACGGAGGTATTTGCACATAACTATGGATTATTTGGAACAAAAACAACATTTGTTGTGGAATTAGCAGACCTGGGAGTGCATTCTGACGAAGAACAGCAAAGGTAATACAATTTTTCTAATACTAATTCTGAGTTTAGTGTGCCCCGAACTTGGCGGGTGTCAAATTAGCTAGCCGTGATGGCTGAGCTATGTACTCAGAATATTGCAAAATGTGCTTTCGCCGAAAAGCTATTTTAAAATCTGACATAGCGATTGCATAAAGGAGTTCTGTATCTATAATTCTTAAAATAATTGTTATGTATTTTGTCAACGTTTATCATGAGTAATTTAGTAAATTCACTGGAAGTTTTCGGTGGGAATACAATTTCTGAACATCAGACGCCAATGTAAAAAGCTGTTTTTTGATATAAATATGAACTTGATTGAACAAAACATGCATGTATTGAAAAACAATGTCCTAGGAGTGTCATCTGATGAAGATCATCAAAGGTTAGTGCTGCATTTAGCTGTGTTTTGGGTTTTTGTGACATATATGCTAGCTTGAAAAATGGCTGTGTGGTTATTTGTGTCTATGTACTCTCCTAACATAATCTAATGTTTTGCTTTCGCTGTAAAGCCTTTTTGAAATCGGACAATGTGGTTAGATTAACGAGAGTCTTATCTTTCAAATGGTGTAAAATAGTCGTATGTTTGAAATATTTAAATTATAGCATTTTTGAGGTCTTCGTATTTCGCGCCACGCTCTTCCACTGGCTGTTGAATAGAGTGGGACGCTAACGTCCCACCGAGCCCAGACAGGTTAACATTGTCCTCTTCAATGGGAACATCATTCTGATTACCTGAATTTAATTCCTAAACTAGATAAATAAGTTCTGCTCTGGTGTGTCTGCAATTTGTTTTGGGCTTTTGTAGCTCCCTGCCATTGGCTAGACATTATCATGTGGCGGTGGATTATTATGGCTGTCGCCTCAGTGTGGGCTTCCAGAGGAAGAAGAGACGTTGGTTCCACATTCCTATTTAAGCTAATGACCTCACTATCAGCCAATCAGCATTTAGGTGAATTATGTCAAACAAATAAATACAGTGTGGGAAAAAAGTATTTGATCCCCTGCTGATTTTGTACGTTTGCCCACTGACAAAGAAAGGATCCGTGTATAATTTTAATGGTAGGTTTATTTGAACAGTGAGAGACAGAATAACAACAAAAAAATCCAGAAAAACGCATGTCAAAAATGTTATAAATTGATTTGCATTTTAATGAGGGAAATAAGTATTTGACCCCCTCTCAATCAGGAAGATTTCTGGCTCCCAGTTGTCTTTTTATACAGGTAACGAGCTTGTTACCTGTATAAAAGACACCTGCCCACAGAAGCAATCAATCATATTCCAAACTCTCCACCATGGCCAAGACCAAAGAGCTCTCCAAGGATGTCAGGGACAAGATTGTAGACCTACACAAGGCTGGAATGGGCTACAAGACCATCGCCAAGCAGCTTGGTGAGAAGGTGACAACATTTGGTGTGATTATTCGCAAATGGAAGAAACACAAAAGAACTGTCAATAACCCTCGGCCTGGGGCTCCATGCAAGATCTCACCTCGTGAAGTTGCAATGATCATGAGAACGGTGAGGAATCAGCCCATAACTACACGGGAGGATCTTGTCAATGATCTCAAGGCAGCTGGGACCATAGTCACCAAGAAAACAATTGGTAACACACTACGCCGTGAAATCCTGCAGCGCCCGCAAGGTCCCCCTGCTCAAGAATACATATACATGCCTGTCTGAAGTTTGCCAATAAACATCTGAATGACTCAGAGGACAACTGGTGAAAGTGTTGTGGTCAGATGAGACCAAAATGGAGCTCTTTGGCATCAACTCAACTCACCGTGTTTGGAGGAGGAGGAATGCTGCCTATGACCCCAAGAACACCATCTCCACCGTCAAACATGGAGGTGGAAACATTATGCTTTGGGGGTGTTTTTCTGCTAAGGGAACAGGACAACTTCACCGCATCAAAGGGACGATGGACGGGGCCATGTGCCATTAAATCTTGGGTGAGAACCTCCTTCCCTCAGCCAGGGCATTGAAAATGGGTCATGGATGGGTATTCCATCATGACAATGACCCAAAACACACGGCCAAGGCAACAAAGGAGTGGCTCAAGAAGAAGCACATTAAGGTCCTGGAGTGGCCTAGCCAGTCTCCAGACCTTAATCCCATAGAAAATCATCTGTGGAGGGAGCTGAAGGTTCGAGTTGCCAAACGTCAGCCTCGAAACCTTAATGACTTGGAGAAGATCTGCAAAGAGGAGTGGGACAAAATCTCTCCTGAGATGTGTGCAAACCTGGTGGCCAACTACAAGAAACGTCTGACCTCTGTGATTGCCAACAAGGGTTTTGCCACCAAGTACTAAGTCATGTTTTGCAGAGGGGTCAAATACTTATTTCCCACATTAAAATGCAAATAATTTTATAACATTTTTTACATGTTTTTCTGGATTTTTTTGTTATTCTGTCTCTCACTGTTCAAATAAACCTACCATTAAAATTATAGACTGATCATTTCTTTGTAAGTGGGCAAACGTACAAAATCAGCAGGGGATCAAATACTTTTTTCCCTCACTGCATACCTCTCCCCAAGAGATTATTTCTTGCAGAGGAGATAGGAGACACGTATGTCAACAGGAACAAGAGATTATTTCATGCAGAGGAGATAGGAGACACGTATGTCAACAGGAACAAGAAGGCATAGAGATAATTGTGTGGTGCTTGCCAAACCTCCAATTAAGTTTGAGATGAGTCTGAGTCCACCCCAAGACAAATGCAGGATTTTTCTTTGGTGCTAGTGCAATCATGCAAATTTAATGAAGAGGACAGTCGTGTAAGCCCAATGAAACAGAGAGTTTGTTCAGACACACTGGGGTTGCTGTGTTGGTGACATTTTTCTCCTCCACTGTCATAATCCAATCCCAGTTCAAGGTTTAGAGAAAGAGATACTCCTCGCTTCTTGGCCATGGAACACAAACACACAGAACTTTGTGAGTTCTAAACTTGCATTTGATTATGAAAACTTGACAGCCCACATGGTTGAGAGGGATTCAAAGGCACTTTAGTTTAATATTAAGTTAGTGTTACCTATGTCTTCTCTTTTGAAATCACTAATAATACTAATACAAAAAAAAGTTAAGTGAAATTAGCTTTTTTCGGAAGCCAAAAAAGACAGGAAATTGTAAATCTAATTTGACCTATGCACTAACAAGGCTTTTCAGCATAAGCAGCTTGACTATTGCTAGAGTACTGTACCTTTGTTGATCTACTGTTCTTCAACAACAGATGTACTCACATTGGATGGGTTGGTTAGGATTCAAACCTTCTCTCAAACAGCCTAATACATACTCTTAGAGTAGGTTTACCCCATTAATGTACTTGGTGATGTAAACGTGTTTTTTCATGGAAGACATCCCATTCCACTCATTTAAACATTATGTGGACGTTTTCCCGGACACAGATTAAGCCTAATCCTGGACTAAAAAGCAAGGTCAATAGAAAATCTCCAGACAAAATGATTTATAGTCTAGGACTAGGTGTAATGTGTCCACAAAACCGCTCCTTAACCCTACATTTGATCTAGCCTAATAAATAAGCCTACTCCGATGGGAAATGGGCCAGGTAGTTGTCAGCTTTTGAACAGATTTTGAAGCTATACATGGTTTATGTTCCTGTTATAAACAGAGTAATGCAACCTTATATTTTGTTTTATGATAGGACAGTTACGCTATGCTCTTGAGACATAAGTTATAGGATTTAAAGCACAGGTTCAAAAGTGGGGTGGCAAAATTTGTATGTGTCTTTTCTGGGGCCTGGAGTTTTTCTTGATCTCATGACCTGGTCAGGTAAAACTCTGGGTCCTATTCATAGGCTATGACAGGGTCCAACGCTAACCTTTTTTCTCACTGGCACAACCGGGCAAGTTGGCCCAAAAAATCTACTGGCCCAAACAGAATTTGTACTGGCCTGGACATGGTGTAGATTTTAACACTAGAACCGCCATAGGCCACTGACGTTTGATTTAAAAAAAAAAAATTAAAACAGCCCCCCCCCCCTAAAAAGCTATATCCTGCTCCATCCCTGACTTTTCCTAAATGTTTGTATTTTACACTGCTCATTTGTCAGAATTTCAAAATCACAGAAAAGTATGACTTAACTGTTTTTTCCCCACACCTATTCCTAACTTAAGCCGCCAAGACAATATGCTGTAGGACGTCGGCACCCAGCCAGGCGCTAATGAGTCACTCTCTCCTCACTGAATGAAATGACACATGGATGAATGGGTGATACGTGTGCACCTTACATCACAATCAAATTTAAATTAGGCATAACTGAATGATGAGGGTGAAGATGTTGATTTAATATAGAACAATAGTGTGATGATGATTTTGTGTTATGCCTATTTAATCAGCGTTGGAGCTCATGTTAATAATTTGACCACACCTTGCGGTTTGAGAATTATCTTATACATTTTACGTTGTAAAAAGAAGCTGTTACAGAACTGTTTCATTTACTGTAACTCTATTACTAATCAAATGTATTGTAAGGGGAACGAAAACATGCAATGTGTCGCAGTAGCCCTTTAGAATAATGCAAAACATGTCCTTGACTCGATCCAAGTTGATGAGCAAGAAATAAAGGATGCAAGTCAACCTGTACAGCTGGCCCATTGAAACTAAACCTAAACTATACCGAAACTAATTCCACACGTAATAAGACAGGCTATAGACAAGATTCAATTGACAATCGGATGAGTGGCAATATTAGGCCTATAGGTTGTCAAATTGCACACGAAGAGATGGGCGCATCTTGTAATTTACAGATGCAGGGAAAGGATCATCACTTTAGCAAATCCTTCTTCAGAGTCACATGCAGGTAAAACATTTAGATTTCTATATATAGTATCAGAGAGAGCATAGTGTCGTTTCTATTACACTTACCTTTGTCAAATAACTCATAATTCCAAGATGTGCAACTCTATTTCCAAATGTCAGTTTATCCAAGAATATCTGTGCTGTCCCTGCATTCAGCACATGACCACTCGCTCGGCAGCATTACTGGGGGACCAGTACGGATAATTTTTTTAATGAAATGTATGCATTCACTACTGTAAATCGCTCTGGATAAGAGCGTCTGCTAAATGACTAAAATGTAAAAAAAAATGTGTCTACTAAGCAAAAACTGGTAACATAATCAAAATGAAATATGCTATTTATTTTTACAAGTCATCCTTTACAATTGTTCATGCACTGATGTTTTTTGTTTAGGAATACAGCAAATCATTTCACCTGTGCACCTGGCTGGCTATATTATCTTTTTTATTTCTACATTGTCAAAATAAGCTGTAACTGAACTTTATTAATTTCTAAAACTATTACTAATGGAATCTACAAATCAAGTTGATCATATGCATTACACGAATGTTGTAATTGGAAGAGAAATGAAAATAGGCTATAGGCCTACGTTTTCTCTAGGAATTATACAAAACATAGCCTTGACTATCTATTGTTATTTTTCCTGACAAATATTTATTCATGCAATTAATCCTTTATAATACCAAGCATTTTTTGTTATGTTTGCTGCACCTTGTGGATTGATATGCATCTGATGCATATGCTAAAGAAAACGCCCGGCAACGTTCTCTAGCGGGTACTTGTAGGCTGGAAGGCCAGGCGGTTCTAGTGTTAATGCATTGGGGTCATGAAGGACCTATTGGTTGGCATGCTCTCTCTATATTCAGCTATTAATAGGAAATATTTATTATCAATAAATACAAATAATGTATTCTTATTTGTCCTATTTCACAACTGTGAATTGGAAATGTGTTTTTTGCATACCCAACTCTCCCTGAGACACCCTCGGAGAGTGGATTCATGGCCAGGGTCTGCCATTATTAACGGCAACCCTGGAGCACTTAGGGTTAAGTGCCTTGCTCAAGGGCTCAGACAGATTTTTCAACTTGTCGGCTCGTGGAATTCGGTTACTGGCCAAAGGTCTAACCGCTAGGCTACCTGCTGCCACCTTTGGTTATTATAAGGCTGTTTAACAGAATTTAGCAATGTAAGTCATTACTCTATTCTTAAGAATTGTATTGTATTAATTCCATTTATTTGTGTTTGTAAAGTATGCATCCATAGCTCTATTGATGAATTTGAGAGTAGTTACATTTCTCCACACCCAATTCTTCAGCTTTTTACCAAAACAGTGGCAGGGTGTTGGGCTTTTGTTGTTTGAACAGAAGACTACCCCTTTAAGAACCAATGGGTATATATCAAGAGGAGGAACATTGAACAAATTTCCAGATGGCAGATTGCATGTGTGTCTTACATGAAAAAACACATTTTCAAGTACATTAATTGGGTAAACGTACTCTAAGAGTATGCAATAGGCTGTTTGAGAGAAGGTTTGAATCCTAATCAACCCATCCAATGTGAGTACATCTGTTGTTGAGGTAAAGTAGATCAACAAAAGGTACAGTACTCTAGCAGTAGTCAAGCTGCTGATGCTGAAAAGCCTTGTTAGTGCATAGGTCAAATTAGATTTACAATGTCATGTATTTTTCGGCTTCAGACAAACGTCTGATAATAGCACATATCCTGCCACCAAACATTATTACTGCACACTATAACTATTTGAAATGGCATGCTAACTAGCATATAGGTAAAAGTGGCTGCTCTTCAAAATGGTACAGCTCTTAACAGTTTATGCTAGACACTAGACAAACTGTAAAAATGTCTTACATAACTAGTTTATGGACCACATAATGATTTAAATATGTATACATTTGGGGAAGCCTGATTTGACACACAGTCAAGTTAGTTCAGACAGTACGACCGGGGGCGGTAAGTTTGGTCAAATGTAAGATTAGAGCACTTATGATAGATGTGTGGCAGAAGAAGGGCCGGCATTTATATGCCCTCCAAAGAACGGTTGGTAGACCAAGATTCAAAGGATAGATTAGGAAGGAAGAGGTGGTGTTTACTCTGTTGCACCTTAGACATTGAACTCATCATTACATCTGGTTGGCAACCATGTGAATGGTGTGTGTACGGCAGGGCTATTCAACTGCCGGCCCGTTTATGAATTTAGACTGGCCCTTTGATCAATTCTAATCATGAATAAACTTGTTTTTTAAAATCCTAGCCAAAAACTGGACGTTCAGTAACAAAATTACAAACGTGTGTGGTTTCTAGGGCCTGTGTGGCATGTTGATTATTTTTTTTCATATGAATTTGGTTCTAGCGTTTGAACGGTTTAAGTTAAAATCTTATGACCCCATTCCTGAAAGCTACGACTCTCAGGAACACATACGTGCCTTCTGCTTTCCTCTCCTGTGGTAACAAGGACTCGTTAGAATGGAGTGTGACAACACACACCTGACGACAGAGGGAAATTAATTCAAAGCATTCTTTCAGACTGGAATTACCTGATTTGACATATCTTTATCGAGATTCTTAGTTTTCAGATTATTGTAAATTACCTAATTACTTTTAAGAAGCTTTAAGCCCCTTAAGGTCGTTGTCCACGCCCCCGTGGAAATGAACTTAACATAATAAAAAAAAATCGATCCGCCAATGTAACACTTCCACATCTGTGGTGAAAGGTGACAAAGCTAGAGCGGTATTTGTCAGACCATGAGAAATCCCGGAAATCGGTCTTCTCAAAAAACAGTCTGTAGCTTCCGAACGGCTTGGCCTACAAACTATTACCCGTCTATGAAAAGATGAGACTCACGAACATGATGGTGTTCTCAATTTTGCTCTATGACCCCCACAAGCGACTTGGAACTCGTCTGAGGTCGGTATAGCCGATCTGCCAACTTCTGTCTGTAGTGTCCAAACTGTTTGGGCTACAAACTAATATGACACCTCTGTGTAAAGGTGATACTCTCACGAATATGTAGTACCAGTCAAAAGTTTGGACACACATACTCATTCAAAGGAATTGTATTTATTTTTACTATTTTCTACATATTAGAATAATAGTGAAGATATCAAAACTATGAAATAACAAAGAATCATGTAGTAACCAAAAAAAGTGTAAAAATAATCTAATATTTTATATTTGAGATTCTTCAAAGTAGCCACTCTGCCTTGATAACAGCTTTGCCCACTCTTGGCATTCTCTCAACCAGCTTCATGAGGTAGTCACCTGGAAAGCATTTCAATTAACTGGTGTTCCTTCTTAAAAAGTTAATTTGTGGAATTTCTTTCCTTCTTAATGCGTTTGAGCCAATCAGTTGTGTTGTGACAAGGTAGGGGTGGTATAAAGAAGAATGGTATTTTACCAAATAGGGCTAAATCCATATTATGGCAAGAACAGCTCAAATAAGCAAAGAGAAACGACAGTCCATCATTACTTTAAGATATGAAGGTCAGTCAATTCAGAAAATGTCAAGAACTTTGAAAGTGCAGTCACAAAAACCATCAAGCGCTATGATGAAACTGGCTCTCATGAGGACCGCCACAGGAATGGAAGACCCAGAGTTACCTCTGCTGCAGGGGATACGTTCATTAGAGTTCCCAGTCTCAGAAATTGCAGCCCAAATAAATGCTTCACAGAGTTCAAGTAACAGACACAACTCAACATCAACTGTTCAAAGGAGACTGTGAATCAGGCCTTAATACACAAATACAATGCATCCAGAAAGTATTCATACCCCTTGACTTATTACCCATTTTGATGTGTTACAGCCAGAATTCAAAATTGATTAAATAGATTTTTTTCCCACCCATCTACATACAATAAACTAGCTGTTTGCAGATGTAAGAAACAGAAGCTAATAGTGTAATTATGGAACGCTAGTAGATGTATATTAAGAAGCAAAGTGACAACTGCATCGTTGTCATCAACAGTGTTGCATATGTTGCAATGACCATGCAGACTGAACGCAAGTGTCTCGTGGTTGAGGAACATCAAATGCGCTCCTTGAGTGACAGGGGGCGTGGCTAGGTCTGTGTGGAAAGCTGCATAGAGTGGAGAGAGATGACTCAAGTAGAGAAGTAAACTATAAAAATGGACGTTACACAGTGTGTATCACATTTAACAAACCAAACATTCAAATACCGGTATAGAAGTAAAAACCCAAACCAGTACGTGAATCAATACCGGTATATCGCAAAACACGGTATACTGCCCAGCCCTAGCTCCATTCAATGTATTTTTTATCCTGAAAAACTCCCCAGTCCTTAACATGATGCAGCCACCACTATGCTTTAAAATATGAAGAGTGGCCCTCAGTAATGTGTTGTATTGGATTTGCCCCAAACATAAAACTTTGTATTCAGGGAAAAAAAAGTTACTTGCTTTGACAAATTTTTGGCAGTATTACTTTAGTGCCTTTGTATTACTTTAGTGGATTGTATCAAATCCAACAGGATGCATGTTTTGGAATGGATTTTTTTCTGTACAGGCTTCCTTCTTTTCACTCTTTCAATTAGGTTAGTATTGTGGAATAACTACAACGTTGTTGATCCATCCTCAGTTCTCCTATCAACGTCATTACACTTGAACTGTTTTTAAAGTCACCTTTGGCCTCATGGTGAAATACCTGAGCGATTTCTTTACTCTCCGGCAACCGAGTTAGGAAGGACACCTGTATATTTGTTGTGACTGATACACCATCCAAAGTGTAATTAATAACATCACCATGCGCAAAGGGATATTCAATGTCTGCTTTTTTTATTTAACCTATCTACAAATGTGACTCGTTTCAGTAAAGGCATATATCGAGCGTCACTACTTCACAGAGAGCCATTTGAACGTAAACTTTATTTTATTTTTATCAAAATGCTATTTTTTTGGTAAAAATGCCTTCTGGAATATGTGAACTTTCATGTGCCTTAATAACAAACTTGTATGCCATCTGTAAATACAAATAAAATTGTTAAATTATGAGTCTTGTTGGTTTAGCCACAGAAAAAGACAGGAACCTTCCCGCTAGCCATGATCGGCTGAGTTAATGAATGGGCTGGACATGCCAAGAGATGAGTTCGGATTTGGTCTGTCATGTAGCACCTTCTGGCTATAAGGTAGGTCATCCTTTCTAACACTGCTTTTTTTTAAGATATCATGTAATAGAACTGCAAAAGCTAATGATAACTAAGGAGATGGAGAAAATACTGGATTTTGATTGCAAATATGCAGACAGAGTCAAAAAGAGAGCACACAGAAGGCTGTTGTAATCCGGAGACAGGCTAAGGCAATCATGGCATCCGTGACACAGTGGAAGAATCGTCCATCCATGTATATGGGTAAGATAGTCTAACTAGCTACATTTTCAGATAATTTTCATTTTCATTTCAAGTTAAAGCGTACTGTTAGCTAGCTAGCTAACATTAGCCGGCTGGCTTGCTAGCTAACGTTACGTGTATGATTTGTGTAGTAATATTATTCGCATCTCAGAGCCATTTGCATTTTTACCCCTGATCTTATTTATGCTTCCCATAAGGGGTTGAATACATATTGACTCAAGACTTTTCAGCTTTTCATTTTTAAATAATTTGTTAACATTTTGAAAAACATAATTAAAACTTTGACATTATGGGGTATTGTGTGTATTTTTTTTTATACATTTAAAATGCAGGTTGTAACACAACAACATTTGGAAAAATTAAAAAAGGGTGTGAATACTTTCTGTATGCACTATGTGAATTTGTCCCAATACTTTTGGTCCTCTAAATGCACAAAAAGTGCTGTGATTACTAAACGGTATGGATGAAAATACCCTCAAATTAAAGCTGACAGTCTGCACTTTAACCTCATCATTATTGTATCAAATCCAAAGTTCTGGAGTACAGAGACAAAACAACAACAAATGTGTCACTGTTCCAATTATTTTGGAGCTCACTGTATTTTCAACACTATTTTGAACAATTAGCCATAATTAATGTTTTATTGAAATAAAAATATTACAGAGCAGGCGGTAAAGCTTCTTCATATGACACCACTTTTTGCTTTGTAGCATTTACAGATTAAACACTATGGAGTCTTAAAGGAGGCCCGGGTAAGGCCAAAATGTCATAATATGCCAACTTTGATTAATTATTTCTCAATTATGCTTTTACATACACATGGCAAATATATGTCAACAATCCTTCCTCCAAAGGACTATTCTATGGATTACATTTTGTGAAAATTCATAAAACATGGCCTTTTTTATTTGGGTTTTGTGAGGAATCACTCAATAAGGTCATACATGCAAATCACAGGTTATTACCTCGACTCTGACCTTTTCATTTGTGCTGTACGTCACTCTCCTATCTGCCTGAATCCTCTGTCAATGAAGCTGTCACTCCTTGGTTTCCTCGTGTTTTGAAACAACTTCATATTTGGCATATTACTCTCCCCTCCCTTTCCCTTCCCTGCTTATCCTGTCCCATTTGATCTATTTGATTGTTTCAGACTTGTGAAAACTTGTGCAAGTTGCTGCAAGTTTGCTATTTTCTCGTCCATGTGCCCCATCGTTGATTTTGTCCATCCACACGACACATTATTTTGGAGCTCACTGTAATATACGCTACTGGCATATTAAAGTCCTAGAGTGGGGTCTCCGCTAGTTTTAAAGTGGGCCATGTTATACAGAGAAATTGGCATAGTAGGCAATGCAACCAATCACAGCCCTCCTTTTACTTGTATCATTGCACATCCTGCAAATCACAAGCATAGGTCGACCATTTTGAAACGATTTTTACATTCACTCTGTCGGTAATGCTTACAAATTGGATCATAACCCTAAAAGTAGCAGAGATACCACTCTGAAATGTTGATATGCCCATAGAGTATATTATGTTCAACAATATATTGAAACATTTGCCAAATCAAAAATTGTATATTTTCAATATTCATGTTTATATTCTTCTATATTATCTACCTGTAACACAGGGACAGAAATAGCTGTAATCCTCTGTAGGTGACACAGAGGGCTAATTCAGGAGAGCAGCGTCTGTAAAAATGAAGCCGTATCCTCACTATAGGAGGCGCGGTAGAAGTAATACTATCTACTGTTAGTATTAAATATTGACCATTTAATGAGGGAATGAGAGCTTGAAAAATAAAATATGGTTGAAAGAATCAACCGTATAGAGGCTCTGGGAGGTGATGTCTGGAGCTCTCCAGATTCAGAGATGAACTGTACATGGCGTGTTCTTGATGGTGACCTGTCCCTTCCTACCGTGGGAGGCTTTGGCTAAGCAGGGCTCATTTCCTCCACAGTCACAGCCATTGGTTAGTTCTCCGGTTTGTTAGTAATAACGCTTGTTTGTTTGTTTTCCATGGGGTTTCCAGGGAGGGAATAAGTTCCCACATCTTATTCTCTGTCCCTTCTCCAATCTCCCTCCTCCTCTTTCTTGCCTCCCAGCGCTTCAGCAGAGATGGAAAACCTGTCCCAGACTCTCAGCAAGGGGGTCACACACGCATGCACACACATTACATTGATACATGACAACTGGGTGAGTTCTATGCAGGCCGGACTACCCAGATCACCAATTATAATTTTGTTTGAAAAACATACTTTTTGGGGGGGGGACGACAGCTAATATTCTGCGTTTCAACACATTGAAAAAGTTGCAGTTTTATGCTATTATACACATTTTGTTGTGAGGCAAGAGAAAATGCTGCAGTTTCCTACAATTCTACTCCTTTTGCTATCATGTGTTATCTGGGGGGCCCACAAAATGATTACTAATCTGAAAACGGCTAACAACAATTTGTGTAGAAAAAAAATTGCAGTTTTATAAATGCTATTCTACACATTTTACCATGAGAGTGAGAGAAAAATATTCAGTTTAAAAGCAAATTTCCTGCTATTTTACACATTTTGCTATCATATGCTATCTTTATTGTTTGGGGGGCCCCTGAATGCCTATCCACTTATCCACTGCTGGAGAGTGATTTTGGCCTGATATCGACAGAAGGCTTTTGACTGGTTTCATAACATAGAAACATGCCCTATCTAGCGTAGTCGCTCTGTGGCTGGTTTCATAACATAGAAACATCCCTCTGTGGCTGGTTTCATAACATAGGGGATGTTTCTATCTAACATACTCACTCTGTGGCTGGTTTCATAACATAGAAACACCCCCTATCTAGCGTACTCGCTCTGTGGCTGGTTTCATAACATAGAAACATCTATCTAGCGTACTCACTCTGTGGCTGGTTTCATAACATAGAAACATCTATCTAGCGTACTCACTCTGTGGCTGGTTTCATTACATAGAAACATCTATCTAGCGTACTCACTCTGTGGCTGGTTTCATAACATAGAGCATGTTTCTATCTAGCTGACTCTCTCTGTAAGAGGTCTGACTGTGTTATGTATGGCATCCCATTTCTGTCTCTGCAATTCGACTCTGGTGTAGCAACCAAAAGATGATACTAACTGAACACAAAAACAAGGCTCCTGATTCAGTTAAGCTATTACGATCAGGTCAGTTTCTGAAAGATTGAAGCCACACAACCTCCAAAAAAACATTAACATTTGCTAAATAAATTGCAGAATAAGCTCAGCTGTAAAGTCCAACTTGACTCACCTGGTTACTACGCATGTAGGATGTCTTGTCTGTGGATCCCTTCCCTCCTCAGTTATACAACCAGATACAGCTGATTCAGACAGACATAAGCTACTGGTGTACAAACATTTTCCCTGCAGGAAGAGAGGCAGAGAGAGGGGGACAGGTATGAGCAAAGTCCCCAGGTGAGTGAGTGAGAGAGAGAGAGTTGGAGTGTGTTCATAGAGGAGTTGGAACAGATTGCTAGATTCCTGCCCAGGCACAGCTCCACATGTGGAGGAGAGGAGAGGGAAGGGCCTCTGGAGACTGGGCTGATCAAACACATTAAAATAAATAGAAAAATAACCTGGACGGCCAGAGGCCCTGTGTGCATCACACTGGGCTCAGGTAAGCAGAAATAGAGGAGTTATGTTACATGCTCCCTCATTTAGCAGGAATTTCACAGATCCCTGGCGCTCAAGCCAGCCAGATAAGGCACATTAGCCAATGGTACATGAATAAGTCAAAAATAAGAATAAGAAACTGAAATCTTGTCATTTTAGGATTGTCATTAGTCAGTGACCCAAGATTTGGGCTTGTTTACCTAGCGACAGCTTATCATTAGCATCATTAAGAGCCCTGTTAGCATCCTCAACCCAGAGACTTGGGGTTTGCATGTTATAGCAGGTTGTTAGAGAAATGGAAAATACAATGTAGAACCTGGAACAGATATAACCCTTGGTTCACTCCAGACCTGACTGCCCTTGACCAGCACAAAAACATCCTGTGGCGTACTGCATTAGCATCGAATAGCCCCCGCGATATGCAACTTTTCAGGGAAGTTAGGAACCAATATACTCAGGCAGTTTGAAAAAGCTAACCTTTGCTTTCCTAACAGAAATTTCCATCCTGTAGCACAAACTCCAAAACGTTTTGGGACACTGTAAAGTCCATGGAGAATAAGAGCACCTCCTCCCAGCTGCCCACTGCACTGAGGCTAGGAAACACTGTCACCACCCATAAATCCGCGATAACTGAGAATTTCAATTAGCATTTTTCTACGGCTGGCCATGCTTTCCACCTGGCTACCCCTACCCCGGCCAAGAGCTCTGCATCCCCCACATCCAGATAGCTGGTGTTCTGAAAGAGCTGCAAAATCTAGACCCCTACAAATCAGCCGGGCCAGACAATCTGGACCCTCTCTTTTTAAAATTATCTGCCGAAATTGTTGCAACCCCTATTACTAGCCTGTTCAACCTCTTTCGTATCGTCTGAGATCCCCAAAGATTGGGGAGCTGCCGCGGTCATCCCCCTCTTCAAAAGGGGTAAACAAACTAGACCCAAATTGCTACAGACCTATATCTATCCTACCCTGTCGGTCTAAGGTCTTCGAAAGCCAAGTTAACAAACAGATCACCGAATCCCACCGTACCTTCTCCGCTATGCAATCTGGTTTCCGAGCTGGCCATTGGCGCACCTCAGCCACGCTCAAGGTCCTAAACAATATCATAACCGCCATCGATAAGAGACAATACTGTGCAGCTGCATTCATTGACCTGGCCAAGGCTTTCGACTCTGTCAATCACCACATTCTTATTGGCAGACTAAACAGCCTTGGTTTCTCAAATGACTGCCTTGCCTGGTTCACCAACTACTTCTCTGATAGATTTCAGTGTGTCAAATCGGAGGGCCTGTTGTCCGGACCACTGGCAGTCTCTATGGGGGTGCCACAGGGTTCAATCCTCAGGCCGACTCTTTTCTCTGCATACATCAATGATGTCGCTCTTGCTGCTGGTGATTCTCTGATCCACCTCTACGCAGACGACACCATTCTGTATACTTCTGGCCCTTCTTTGGACACAGCGTTAACTATCCTCCAGACGAGCTTCAATACCATACAACTCTCCTTCCGTGGCCTCCAACTGCTCTTCAATGCAAGTAAAACTAAATGCATGCTCTTCAACCGATCGCTGCCCACACATGCCTGCATCACTACTCTGGACGCTTCTGACTTATATGTGGACAACTACAAATACCTAGGTGTCTGGTTAGACTGTAAACTCTCCTTCCAGACTCACATTAAGCATTTCCAATCCAAAATTAAATCTAGAATAAGCTTCCTATTTCGCAACAAAGCATCCTTCACTCATGCTGCCAAACATACCCTCGTAAAACGGACTATCCTACCGATCCTTGACTTCGGCGATGTCATTTACAAAATAGCCTCCAACACTCTACTCAGCAAATTGGATGCAGTCTATCACAGTGCCATCCGTTTTGTCACCAAAGCCCCATATACGACCCACCACTGCGACCTGTATGCCCTCGCTTCATATTCGTCGCCAAACCCACTGGCTCCAGGTCATCTATAAGTCTTTGCAAGGTAAAGCCCCGCCTTATCTCAGCTCACTATAGCAGCACCCACCCATAGCACGCGCTCCAGCAGGTATATTTCACTGGTCACCCCAAAGCCAATTCCTCCTACAGCTGCCTTTCCTTCCAGTTCTCTGCTGCTGGAATGACTGGAACAAACTGCAAAAATCACTGAAGCTGGAGACTCCCTCACTAGCTTTAAGCACCAGCTGTCAGAGCAGCTCACAGATCACTGCACCTGTACATAGCCCATCTGTAAATAGCCTATCCAACTACCTCATCCCCATACTGTTATTTATTTTATTTGTTTTGCTCCTTTGCACCCCAGTATCTCTACTTGCACATTCATCTTCTGCACATCTATCACTCCAGTGTTTAATTGCTATATTGTAATTATTTGCCACTATGACCTATTTATTGCCTTACCTCCCTTATCCTACCTCATTTGCACACACTGTATATAGAGTTGTTCTATTGTATTATTGAGTGTATGTTTGTTTAATCCATGTGTAACTCTGTGTTGATGTTTGTGTCGCACTGCTTTGCTTTATCTTGGCTAGGTCACAGTTGTAAATGAGAACTTGTTCTCAACTAGCCTACCTGGTTAAATAAAAGGTGAAATAAAAAAATTAAAATAAAATAAGTATTGACAGGTATATGCCCTGTGTGTTCATATTGGGTGAGAGAATATTGTTTCTGTATCTAACAATGGAGAACTAGTGAGATTGTCCACAAGGCAAAGGCCTTTTAGATTTGGTTACGTTTGGTCTTGATGGAATATGTTGGGCCTGCAGCAAATAACACTACACAATATTAGGCTAACTCAATTATTCAACCTCATCTTCACTGACACCCAGCGACACGCCCAACGCTACACTTCTCTCAGAGACAAACCATGACTCACTGAAAGAATATGGATAACGTAAAAACTCCATCCCCCTCACCGAATAAGTCAATAGCTTTTTTCCATTCTGACAGCATTGTTGAATCCTATTTTTCATTACAACCCTATGACTCTCACCGGTACAGCGGGTTAAGATCTTGCCTTGACCTCAATTTGTCTCCATCTGCAGGCATGGCATTCTGATTCCACCTTCCTTAGAGCCCGCTCCAGCAAACACAACGCTATATAAGGCCTTGGATGCACTGTACTGCACTGGATTCACTGTAGGCCTACACAGGAGTGAGGAACAAAGTGCTGAAGTAAGTGGAGACTGCCAGGTCGGAGGTCTGTTTACGCTAAAGCCTTTTTCATTTTTCCTTTCTAAGAGGGCCCGGTTGCTCAACATGACTTGTCTCCATGAACCTGAGTCCAACACTAACATGCCTATTTATTGCCCGCTTGTGGTCTGGGGCCAGGAAGTGAGGGGAGATTTCTGCATAGAGGGCACAGGACATATCCTCCCCCTGAACACCCCTCCAGCTTCTCCCTCACCATGGGGTCACTCCCAGGGTGGAAAAACTTCACCCCTCGCCCTTTACTGTCAGGATGGACCGCACACCAGGTGGTAGCTGCATCAGTGTTACAATTTCTGTGTGTTTGTGCATGTGCTTGTGTGAGGGTTGTTGTATAGGTGGGGCTGCTGCACTGTTTTGCTGGGGATTCTATTTCAAGAGTACGCTGAAGGAGCAGCGTTGCTGTGTGTGGAATACATAAATAAATTCCGTCTCTTTCCTGCTCCCTCTCGTTGTCTCCCTCTGTCACTTTCCTCTGGGTCTGTTTCCCAATCATCTAGGATAGCTGCCCCTCCTTGTTTACACTCCAACCACTAATGCTGTAGATTAAAAGAGCTGAGAGGATTTTACTTTTTTGTTCTCAACTATTAGATCCTTTCAGACCAGTGGTTGTCATAAAGGAAATGACAACAAAAAGAAGGCCATTTAAGGATGACAATACTCTCACTCGCTCTTGGTTGCACTCAACTTCCATTCTCTGTCCCTCTTTCTCTTGGAATTGAATGAACCCCATTTCTCATGGTCTGTCCCTCAGCTTCTCTTTCTCTCATCTACCCCTCTCTTTTCTCAACTTTTTTTTTTATCACTTCATTTGTCGCAAAAAAAATTTCTCCTTTATCTCCGCTACTCTATCTCAAGCTGGCAGGGACACACAGAGGAAATGGGAGCCTGTCTCTAACAGAGATATGTACATTTCCTCAGTGAAATGAATGTACTGAGCAAATTACAAATTGACTTCTTACCAAATTACCATACAACAAATCATTAATTCACCCTGCACACCCTAATTGACAAACAAACAAACAAACAAACAAACCAAAACAAAGTCTTCTCATGCTTTGATTTCAAAAAAGCTTTTGACTCAATTTGGCATGAGGGTCTGCTATACAAATTGATGGAAAGTGGTGTTGGGGGAAAAACATACATTATAAAATCCATGTACACAAATCCATGTAAAAATTGGCAAAAAACACAGGGCCATTGGGTGAGAAAGGGAAGCTGCTTAAGCCCCACCTTCTTCAACATACAGTACCAGTAAAAAGGGTCTGTAGTGACACCTCTAGCACTGAGATGCAGTGCCTTAGACCACTGCTGCCATTCGGGAGCCGTATGTATGTATGTATGTATGTATGTATGTAACAGTTGAAGTCGGAAGTTTACATATACCTTAGCCAAAAACATTTACTCAGTTTTTCACAATTCCTGACATTTAATCCGAGTAAAGATTCCCTGTCGTAGGTCAGTTAGGATCACCACTTTGTTTTAAGAATGTGAAATGTCACAATAATAGTAGAGAGAATGCTTTATTTCAGCTTTTATTTCTTTCATCACATTCCCAGTGGGTCAGAAGTTTACATGCTACCAAATACTAATTGAGTGTATTGCCTTTAAAATTGTTTAACTTGGGTCAAACGTTTCAGGTAGCCTTCCACAAGCTTCCCACAATAAGTTGGGTGAATTTTGTCCCATTCATCCTGACAGAGCTGGTGTAACTGTCAGGTTTGTAGGCCTCCTGACTCGCATATGCTTTTTCAGTTCTGCCCACAAATTTTCTATGGGATTGAGGTCAGGGCTTTGTGATGGCTACTCCAATACCTTGACTTTGTTGTCCTTAAGCCATTTTGCCACAATTTTTGAAGTATGCTTGGAGTCATTGTCCATTTGGAAGACCCATTTGCGACCAAGCTTGAACTTCCGGACCTCATGATGCCATCTATTTCGTGAAGTACACCAGTCCCTCCTGCAGCAAAGCACCCCTACAACATGATGCTGCCACCCCGTGCTTCACGGTTGGGATGGTGTTCTTTGGCTTGCAAGTCTCCCCCTTTTTCCTCCAAACATAACGATGGTCATTATGGCAAAACAGTTCTGTTTTTGTTCCATCAGACCAGAGGACATTTCTCCAAAAAGTACGATCTTTGTCCCCATGTGTAGTTGCAAACCGTAGTCTGGCTTTTTTATGGCGGTTTTGGAGCAGTGGCTTCTTCCTTGCTGAGCGGCCTTTCAGGTTATGTCGATATACGACTCGTTTTACTATGGATATAGATGCTTTTGTACCCGTTTCCTCCAGCATCTTCACAAGGTCCTTTGCTGTTGTGCTGGGATTGATTTGCACTTTTCGCACCAAAGTACGTTCATCTCTAGGATACAGAACGCGTCTCCTTCCTGAGCGGTATGACGGCCACGTGGGCCCATGGTGTTTATACTTGCGTACTATTGTTTGTA
Organism: Salmo trutta; assembly: GCF_901001165.1. Classification (NCBI taxonomy): domain Eukaryota; kingdom Metazoa; phylum Chordata; class Actinopteri; order Salmoniformes; family Salmonidae; genus Salmo; species Salmo trutta. Next base: position 29,632,256 of record NC_042963.1, read on the forward strand.
CAGATGAACGTGGTACCTTCAGGCGTTTGGAAATTGCTCCCAAGGATGAACCAGACTTGTGGAGGTCTACAATTGTTTTTCTGAGGTCTTGGCTTATTTCTTTTGATTTTCCCATGATGTCAAGCAAAGAGTCACTGAGTTTGAAGGTAGGCCTTGAAATACATCTACAGGTACACCTCCAATTGACTCAAATGATGTCAATTAGCCTATCAGAACCTTCTAAAGCCATGACATCATCTTCTGGAATTTTCCAAGCTGTTTAAAGGCACAGTCACTTAGTGCATGTAAACTTCTGACCCACTGGAATTGTGATACAGTGAAATAATCTGTCTGTAAACAATTGTTGGAAAAATTACTTGTGTCGTGCACAAAGTAGATGTCCTAACCAACTTGCCAAAACTATAGTTTGTTAACAAGAAATTTGAGTTTTAATGACTCCAACCTAAGTGTATGTAAACTTCCGACTTCAACTGTGTATATACTGAGATCATGTGACAGATAACGTGACACTTAGATTGCACACAGATGGCTTTATTTCACTAATTATGTGACTTCTGAAGGTAAATGGTTGCACCAGATCTTATTTAGGGGCTTCATAGCAAAGGGGGGTGAATACATATGCACGCACCACTTTTCCGTCTTTATTTTGTATAATTTTTTTTCACTAAATTTTGACTATTTTGTGTATGTCCATTACATGAAATCCAAATAAAAATCAATTTAAATTACAGGTTGTAATGCAACAAAATATGAAAAACACCAAGGGGGGTGAATACTTTTGCAAGGCACTGTGACATAATAACAAATCCCCATAAAAATTATGTGGACACCTGCTCGTCGAACATCTCATTCCAAAATTATGGCCATTTCTGTATGGACCTCGCTTTGTGCAAGGGGGCATTGTCATGCTGAAACAGGAAAGTGCGTTGGCCTTCCAAGTTGGAAGCACAGAATAGTCTAGAATGTCTATTCTTTATCCTCCACCATACTTTACAGTTGGCACTATGCATTTGGGCAGGTAGAGTTCTCCTGGTATGCACTAAAACCACATTTGTACGTTGGACTGCTACCCAAGAGTGGTAAAGCAGCCTTTACTGGTTCTAACAGCAGACCTATCAGCATGCTGCCAGCTCTTAGCAAACTGTTGGAAAAAAATTGTGTTTGACCAAATACAATGCTATTTCTCTGTAAACAAATTAACAACAGACTTTCAGCATGCTTACAGAGAACGACACTGAATATTTACTGCACTGATACAAACTACTGATGGTTGATTGAAAGCTTCTCTAAAGTCAACCACGTAAAGTGTGGTGTACCGCAGGGAATCTCTCTAAGCCCTCTACTGTGTGTCCATGTACTTGGATGATTCACAACCTACAATGCGTTACACGGGCTTGCTCCTAACCATCTTTCTGATTTGGTCCTGCTGTACATACCTACACGTACGCTACGGTCACAAGACGTAGGCCTTCTAACTGTCCCTAGAATTTCTATGCAAACAGCTAGAGGCAGGGCTTTCGCCTACAGAGCTACATTTTTATGGAATGGTCTGCCTACCCATGTGAGAGACGCAGACTCGGTCTCAACCTTTAAGTCTTTATTGAAGACTCATCTCTTCAGTAGGTCCTATGATTAAGTGTAGTCTGGCCCAGGAGTGTGAAGGTGAACTGAAAGCAATGAACCGCCCTTGCTGTCTCTGCCTGGCCGGTTCCCCTCTCTCCACTGGGATTCTCTGCCTCTAACCCTATTACAGGGGCTGAGTCACTGGCTTACTGATGCTCTTCCATGCCGTCCCTAGGAGGAGTGCGTCACTTGAGTGGGTTGAGACACTGACGTGATCTTCCTGTCTGGGTTGGCCGGTTGGGTTGTGCCATGGCAGAGATCTTTGTGGGCTATACTCGGCCTTGTCTCAGGATGGTAAGTTGGTGGATGAAGTTATCCCTCTAGTGGTGTGGGGGCTGTGCTTTGGCAAAGTGGGTGGGGTTATATCCTGCCTGTTTGGCCCTGTCCGGGGGTATCGTCGGATGGGACCACAGTGTCTCCCGACCCCTCCTGTCTCAGCCTCCAGTATTTATGCTGCAGTAGTTTGTGTCGGGGGGCTTGGGTCAGTCTGTTATATCTGGAGTATTTATCCTGTGTCCTGTGTGAATTGAAGTATTCTCTCTCTCTCTCTCTGTCTCTCGGTCTGTCTGAGGACCTGAGCCCTAGGACCATGCCTCAGGACTACTTGGCCTGATGACTCCTTGCTGTCCCCAGTCCACCTGGCCGTACTGCTGCTCCAGTTTCAACTGTTCTGCCTGTGGCTATGGAACCCTGACCTGTTCACCGGACGTGCTACCTGTCCCGACCTGCTGTTTTCAACTCGCTAGAGACAGCAGGAGCGGTAGAGGTACTCTGCATGATCGGCTTTGAAAAGCCAACTGACATTTACTCCTGAGGTGCTGACATGTTGCACCCTCGACATCCACTGTGATTATTATTATTATTTGACCCTGCTGGTCATCTATGAACATTTGAACATCTTGGCCATGTTCTGTTATAATCCCACCCGGCACAGCCAGAAGAGGACTGGCCACCCCTCATAGCCTGGTTCCTCTCTAGGTTTCTTCCTAGATTCTGGCCTTTCTAGGGAGTTTTTCCTAGCCACCGTGCTTCTACACCTGCATTGCTTGCTGTTTGGGGTTTTAGGATGGGTTTCTGTACAGCACTTTGAGATATCAGCTGATGTAAGAAGGGCTTTATAAATACATTTGATTTGATGATTCAACCATGTACACATCAGCAACCACAGCTAATGATGTGACTGAAACCCTTAGCTAAGATATGCAGTCGGTATTTGGAACGGGTGGTCAGTAATAAACTGGTCCTTATCATCTCTAAAACTAAGAGCATTGTATTTGGTACAAATCATTCCCTAAATTCTATAATCTAGTAATGAATAGTGTGGCTGTTGAACAAGTTGAGGAGACTAAATTACTTGATGTTACCTTTGATTGTAAACTGTCATGGTCAAAACATAGATTCAATTGTTGTAAAGATGGGGAGAGGTCTGTCCGTAATAGAGATGCTCTGCTTTTTTGACACCACACTCCAAAGAAAGTACTGCAGGCTCTAGTTTTCTCATCTTGATTATTGTCCAGTTTTATGGTCAAGTGCTACAAATTAAGACCTAGTTAAGCTGCAGCTGACCCAGAACAAACTTGCATGACTTTTTCTTCATTGTAATCGGAGGGCTTTTATTAGTACAATGCATGCCATGTCTCTCTTGGCAAAGAGTTGAGGAAAGACTGACTGCGACACTTCTTGTTTTTATAAGAAACATTCATGTGTTGGAAATTCCAAATTGTTTGCATAGTCAACTTACAAACAGCACTGACACACAAACACTTATGCCACCAGGGGTCTTTTCACAGTCCCCAGGTCTAGAACAAATTCAAGGAAACATACAGTATTATACTGAGCCAGTAGTGTATGGAACTACCATCTTTTCAGCGCAAGTGAACAGCAAACTTGTTTTTTTTTGTTTTTTTTATAATAGAGCATCACCTCACAGCACAATGCCACTCCCTCATGTGACCTACTTGTGTGTTTGTACTGACATGTAAGGGTAACTGATAGTTGCACACACATACATATAAAAACATTAGCATGTAGTGTATGTAAATTGTAAAGTCTTGTCTGTAATGACTTTTTAGTTATGTCGGACCCCAGTAAGACTCGCTGTCACCATTGGCGTCGGGAATTGGGGATCCTAATAAATCAAAACAAATCTATCTCTGAATACCATCCAGTTTTGATTTCTATTTGCCATATATTTTTCAACTGTGCTGTGATGTTTCCCAAAAAGAGTTCTGAACCTTTCTATTGTCATAGTTTCTACAGATTGTAAATTAAAGTTCAACATTTTTTCCTAAGAGTATTATTATATTATTGATCAATTGACTATGACTTTTCAGATCACCCAGCAGTAAATGTTGCAATTCTTCAGCCATTCCTGAACCTGCGACCAAAAACAAGCTACATATGGACAGTACAAAAACAAATGATCCTGAGTCTTCGCAGCAAAATCTGCAGAGCTGGGATGGTTGTATCCCCCATCGATCTAAAATTCTATTGTTGCAAGACTTTTGTATAATTTAAAATTAAAAACGAAGTTTTAAATGAGGCATCATTTTGAGTATCAGTTCATAAACCACATGCCATGGAATCGGTACATCACAAATCTCAACTATTTTGCAATTATGGGGTATGGAATGTTGTCCCACTCCTCTTCAATGGCTGTGCAAAGTTGGTGGATATTGGTGGGAACTGGAACACGCTGTCGTACACAGCATCCCAAACATGCTCAAAAGGGAACATGTCTGGTGAGTATATAGGCCATCGAAGAACTGGGACATTTTCAGCTTCCAAGAATTGTGTACAGATCCTTGTGAAATGGGGCCGTGCATTATCATGCTGAAACATGAGGTGATGGTGGCAGATGAATGGCACAACAATGGACCTCAGCATCTCGTCACGGTATCTCTGTACATTCAAATTGCCGTCGATAAAATGCAATTGTGTTCGTTGTCCATAGCTTATGCCTCCCCATACTATAACCCTACCACCACCATAGGCGACTCTGTTCACAATGTTGACATCTGCAAACCCCTCACCCATACACGTCGTCTGCGGTTGAGGCCAGCTGGACATAGTGTCAAATTCTCTAAAATTACGTTAGAGGTGGCGTATGGTAATTATTTTGCCACAGCTCTGGTGGACATTCCTAAAATCAGCATGCCAATTGCACATTCCCTCAAAACTTGATGTCTGTGGCATTGTAGAGTGAAAAAAACTGCACATTATAGAGAGTGGCCTTTTATTGTCAACCTGCACAAGTTGCACCTGTGTAATGAACATGCTGTTTAATCAGCGTCTTGATATGGCACACCTGTCTGGTGAATGGATTATCTTGGCAAAGGAAAAATGCTCAATAACAGGGATGTAAAAAAATGTGTGGACAAAATTTGAGAGAAATAAGCTTTTTGTGTGCATATGGAACATTTCTGGAATATTTTATTACAGCTTATGAAACATGGGACCAACACTTTACATGTTGCGTTCATATTTAGGCCCAGAACGGATTATCTCCACGTGTGGTTCCCACCGTGAAGCATGGAGGAGCAGGTCTGATGGTGTGGAGGTGCTTTGCTGGTGACACTGTCTGTGATTTATTTAGAATTCAAGGCACACTTAACCAGCATGGCTACCACAGCATTCTGCAGCAATACCCCATCCCATCTGGTTTGTGCTTAGTGGGACTATCAGTTGTTTTTTAACAGGACAATGACCCAACACATCTCCAGGCTGTGCAAGGGCTATTTGACCAAGAAGGAGAGTGATGGAGTGCTGCATCAGATGACCTGGCCTCCACAATCACCCGACCTCAACCCAATTAAGACGGTTTGGGATGAGTTGGACCGCAAAGTGAAGGAAAAGCAGCAAACAAGTGCTCAGCATATGTAGGAACTCCTTCAAGACTGTTGGAAAAGTATTCCAGGTTAAGCTGGTTGAGAGAATGCCAAGAGTGTGCAAAGCTGTCAAGGCAAAGGGTACTTTGAAAAATCGCAAATATGTTTTGATTTGTTTAACACTTCTTTGGTTACTACATGATTACATATGGTTTGTTTCATCATTTTGATGCCTTCATGATTATTCTACAATGTAGAAAATATTTTAAATAAAGAAAACCCTTGAATGAGAAGGTGTGTCCACATTTTTTGAATGGTACTGTACACACACTCATAATCTGGTTGTAATCCAGATTTTCAAAAAATTATCTAGATCGTCTATGATGCTGTGGAGGGATCCAAATTGTGGTTTTAAAAGAAAACATGAATCAGCATACAATGACAGCTTTGCTTTTAAGCCCTATATTTCTAGCCCCTTGATATTATTGTTGGATCAGATTTGAATAATAAACATTTCGATGGCCATAATAAAAAGATATGCCGATAGTGTACAACCTTGTTATACTCCTCGACAGTTTAATACTTTGACAAGTAGCCATTATTTACTATTTTACACCTAGGGTTACTATACATAACTTTAACCCATTGTATAAGAAATTCTCCAAAATTGAAAAATTCCAGGCATTTATATACAGTTGAAGTCGGAAGTTCACATACACTTAGATTGGAGAAATTAAAACTCGTTTTTCAACCACTCAACAAATTTCTTGTTAAACTATAGCTTTGGCAAGTCGGTTAATCTACTTTGTGCATGACACAAGTAATTTTTTCAACAATTGTTTACACTATATCACAATTCCAGTGGGTCAGAGGTTTACATACACTAAGTGACTGTGCCTTTAATCAGCTTGGAAAATAACCAGAAAATGATATCATGGCTTCAGAAGCTTCTGATAGGCTAATTGACATAATTTGAGTCAATTGGAGGTGTACCTGTGGATGTATTTCAAGGCCTACCTTCAAACTCAGTGCCTCTTTGCTTGACATCATGGGAAAATCAAAAGAAATCAGCCAAGACCAGAAAAAAAAATGGTAGACCTCCCCAAGTCTGGTTCATCCTTGGGAGCAATTTCCAAATGCCTGAAGGTACCACGTTCATCTGTACAAACAATAGTATGCAAGTATAACCACCACGGGACTACGCAACCGTCATACCGTTCAGGATGGAGATGCGTTCTGTCTCCTAGAGATGAACGTACTTTGGTGCGAATAGTGCAAACAGGACCAGGTGAAGATGCTGGAGGAAACGGGTACAAAAGTATCTATATCCACAGTAAAACGAGTCCTATATCGACATAACCTGAAAGGCCGCTCAGCAAGGAAGAAGCCACTGCTGCAAAACCACCATAAAAAAGCCAGACTACGGTTTGCAACTGCACGTGGGGACAAAGATCGTACTTTTTGGAGAAATGTCCTCTGGTCTGATAAAACAAAAACATAACTGTTTGGCCATAATGACCATCGTTATGTTTGGAGGGAAAAGGGGGAGGATTGCAAGCTGAAGAACACCATCCCAACCGTGAAGCACGGGGGTGTCACGTCCTGACCAGTATAAGGGGTTATTGGTTATTGTAGTATGGTCAGGACTTGGCAGGGGGTATTTGTTTTATGTGGTTCGGGGTTTAATGGGATATGTATTTATGTAAGAGGGGTGTTTGATTTATGTGTTCCGGGGATTTTGGGTAATGTTCTTGTTTTGTATTTCTATGGTTTTCTATGTTGTGTATTTCGTTGTTGGCCTGGTATGGCTCTCAATCAGGAACAGCTGTACATCGTTGTTGCTGATTGAGAGTCATACTTAGGTAGCCCTGTTTCACCTGTCCCTTTGTGGGAAGTTGTTGTTTGCATAGCTGTGTGTAGCCTGCAATCCTGTTCGTTCAATCAATTATTTTCTTGTTTTGTTTTGTGTTCAATAAAAGTCACTATGAGCACTCAACCCGCTGCGCCTTGGTCCACTACATACGACGACCGTTACAGGGGGTGGCAGCATCATGTTGTGGGGGTGCTTTGCTGCAGGAGGGACTGGTGCACTTCACAAAATAGATGGCATCATGAGGAAATAAAATTATGTGGATATATTGAAGCAACATCTCAAGACATCAGTCAGGAAGTTAAAGCTTGGTCGCAAATGGGTCTTCCAAATGGACAATGACCCCAAGCATACTTCCGAAGTTGTGGCTAAATGGCTTAAGGACAACAAAGTCAAGATATTGGAGTGGCCATCACAAAGCTCTGACCTCAATCCTATAAAGAATTTGTGGGCAGAACAGAAAAAGCGTGTGTGAGCAAGGAGGCCTACAAACCTGACTCAGTTACACCAGCTCTTTCAGGAGGAATGGGCCAAAATTCACCCAACTTATTGTGGGAAGCTTGTGGAAGGTTACCCAAAACGTTTGACCCAAATTAAACAATTTAAAGGCTATGCTACCAAATACTAATTGAGTGTATGTAAACTTCTGACCCACTGGGAATGCGATGAAAGAAAAAAAAGCTGAAATAAATCAAGTGGTGGTGATTCTAACTGACCTAAGACAGGGAATTTTTACTAGGATTAAATGTCAGGAATTGTGAAAAACTGAGTTTAAATGTATTTGGCTTAGGTGTATGTAAACTTCCGACTTCAACTGTATAAATTCCAGTCGTACTTTCTCAAAAGCCTTTTCAAAGTCAGCTATGAATAACAGGCCTGGTTTCCCAGATTTTTCATAGTGTTATATTATTATTATATTGTTTCATGTAACAGTCTTATATTACCTCCAGTGCATTGAGAATTGCATAGAGCTCAGAGTCAGAGCTCAGAGTCAGGATTGTGTCGAGGCACAGATCCGGGGAAAGGTGCCAAAAAATATCTGCAGCGTTCAAGGTCCCCAAGAACACAGTGGCCTCCATCATTCATAAATGGCAGAAGTTATGAACCACCAAGACTCTTCCTAGAGCTGGCCGCTGGGCCAAACTGACCAATCGGGGGAGAAGGTCCTTGGTCATGGAGGTGACCAAGAACCCGATGGTAACTCTGACAGAGCTCCAGAGTTCCTCTGTGGAGATGGGAGAACCTTCAAGAAGGACAATCTCTGCAGCACTCCACCGATCAGGCCTTTATGGTAGAGTGGCCAGACGGAAGCCACTCCTCAGTAAAAGGCACATGACAAACCGCTTGGAGTTTGCCAAAAGTCACCTAAAGAACTCTGACCATGAAAAAACAGATTCTCTGGTCTGATGAACCCAAGATTGAACTCTTTGGCCTGAATGCCAAGCGTCACGTCTGAAGAAAACCTGGCACCATCTCTACGGTGAAGCATGGTGGTGGCAGCGTCATGCTGTGAGGATGTTTTTCAGTGGCAGGTGACTAGTTAGGATCGAGGGAAAGATGAACTGAGCAAAGTACAGAGGGATCCTTGATGAAAACCTGCTATGGGGAGAAGGTTCACCTTCGAACAAGACAATGCAGGAGTGGCTTCGGGACAAGTCTCTGAATGTCCTTGAGTGGCCCAGCCAGAGTTTGAACACCTCTGGAGAGACTTGACAATAGCTGTACAGCGACGCTCCCCAACCAACCTGACAGAGCGTGAGAAGATCTGCAGAGAAGAACAGGATGAATATTATGCGTCACAACACTGAAGTATAAGGGGCCACAATTATTATTTATTTTTTATTGACTGGATCTTTATATTTACCAACCGGGTCCTCTTTCAGTAATATTGAAATCAGACCTTGTTAAATGTCTGAATCTACCACTTTTATAGCAGTGGTTAAACCATGCTAATAATGGTCCTCTGAGTGCATGAAATAAGGTTTGGTATACAGTACCTCAACTGGTATGCCATCCAGTCCTAGAGTTAACCCGGACTTAAAGGCTTTATTTGCCTCAATAAGTTCCTCCTCTGTAATTTGGCATGAGTCTTTCTGTACAGCTGTTCATTTCACATTATTAATAGAAATAAAATCTTTAGAATTAACTATGTCAACAATCCTTGCGCCAAAGTACTATTCTATGGATTACATTTCGTGAACCCCCCCCCCCCAAAACAAAATCAAGGTATTTTTTTAGTCTGAGTTTCGTGAGGAATCACTCAAATAAACATCAGGGCATTCATGCTAATGTTCCTCTTGCCATCCTCTGCTTCTGTTTTTAACCGTGACCACTTCCTTCCTCTGTGTCTAATTGACGAGTCACTATTTCTGTGTGGGCCAAGGGGTAAATGGGTCCATGTGAACACAGTCTTTAAACCCGTGGTCTAGAGCAGATGTTTACCAATATGCTAGGATAATGCTATTGATAACAGTCTTAACCATAATACAGTAGATACAAATCAAATGGATAAATGTAAGCCTATAGGAATAAGAAAATTGACAAATGTCTTTCAATTTATCATATTGATTGAATATTAACAGGAATTAAAGGGTAAATTGGTGGATGCAAAGTGTTCATTTGACAAAAATGCTAACCTTTCTTGAAAGCTGCCTCCTAGTGAGGTAATGGGGGAGAACTTGAAGAAGCGAGTTGAGGTAGAACCGCCTGGACAAGGAAGGGGCTGATGTAACCAGGCTTTGATCTCGTGCTCCAGTGGAAAGCTAGTGATCCCTTTGGGAGGGAACATAACTAGAACCATAGCCTATATGCATGCTATTAACCTCAAAGCCACATCAAACATACAGTATCAACCCATCCTGAAAAAGTGAGGGTTCTGAGGACACGACCACTTTTGTATCACATCATCTACATCTAGCCTATACAGATATCAGGTTTAGAGAAGTTGGCTAAGCACATAGCAATCTTGACCAGGTTAGTTCTCACACAACAGCACCACTTATGTTGCCAGTAATCCCTGTCTGAACTGAATACAAAGTAGAAAAGCAGTGGAGGTCTTCTCACTTTGTGACAAGAGTCCAGGCTATTCATTAAGCATGCAAGTGGTGGCTCAGTCCACACTCCTCCCAAAGCTTGCGCCAGGCCCACCCACTCCCCTCCAGCTCCCTCTAGCCCCAGAGAGAGAAGGCTTGTTCATGGGCTGAGCAGAACAGGAAGGGGCAGACTGTTTGCAGTGGTTTGTGGAGCATGTCTTTGGAATAAGCCCAGTTCCCAAGGCAGCAGCAACCAAGAGTTCACCGTGACCTTTCCAAGAGCCTGAAGGAAACTTGGCGGCTTTCAGACGACCAACATTCCCAAAGTTCAACAATCAGTAGGCCTAGTTGCTGTACATGCACAGTCAGTACAAAGTTTGTTTCATCTCCAGTGTGACAGAGAGAAGGGCATATTCCCATAATGAATGAGCCTTATTGAGGGAGATTATTCTCCTAATCATCAGTTCACTTCATTCTCCGACTGGGCTCTTGTTCAAAACTGGGCTGTTATCACCGCAGTTCGCAGAAGAGAAAATGTTCTGAACAGGCTGAACCGTTAGTATGAAGGCTTAGTCACAAAATTACCCTCCAGCAACGCCTCAGGCAAGGCAAGGCCGCCCAGAAACAAGCAAGGCAAGGCCAACCCGCAAGCCAATCACAATAGTCCTCCTTGTTCTGTTACCATAACAGCGGGCACACAATGTCTCAGTGGAGATCAGAGTCAGTTGGAAGATAGAATGGCCTGGTTAGGCATTGAGAGGGATTCATATTTGCAATCGCTTGGCACTCAGCAACAGAAGTCAAAGGATGGGATAGACAGCCAGCCCCTATTAGTCATGATGTCATTACTTTTACTGTTGGGGCTAGTGCGGAAGAAGAGGGTGAGCTGATCCAAGAGCTTGCATCACATACTATATTTAAACCTGATTCTGCAAGCAGAGGGAAGCGGAGTGATGAATGGTCCAACCCATCCCTGACCCGAGCAATGCTTCTTTGTCAGTACGACTGAATGACAAGCAGAAATCTCAAGGATTCCTACTTCCCACCCTCTTCTACCACCCCTTTTTCTACCTCTTTCTAGTTTCTCCTGCTGACATTCTCTTATTCTACTCTTCTTCTTGCTCCATCTCTTTCTAATATATGGTGGGGTCTACAGTATTCTATATAGGCATGTCTCAGGGTGGAGCTTGCTGGTCAAACAGACTATAGCCTACCTTTAGTCTAAATCAATGTTTATCAAAACAGTTCAATAGGCTAGATTTGAATGTTGCACAGTATACAGAATACAGAATATTAGGTTAGACAAAGTGAATTATTCACTGCTCTGTCTGAGAAAAATAATAAAAACATTTCTAAAAACCTCAAAATGTTCTCCATCTAACTATAGAGATGTCATTATGAAAATACTAAGCTGTAGACCACAAATCAATTATTTTAGATAGGCCTACAACCGAAAATGCAAGTCCAAAACATTTAGCAATAAAGCTGCATTTTTCTCTGTTTTGGATTCATTTGGGTCGGATACAGACCCAACCCGATTTTAATCCAAATCTCTCTCTACTCGGACATGTTTCAGCTCAGATTATTATATTATTTTTATGACCGGATCCTGTCGGGTCTGGAGTTTAATTTTGTGCATCCAATTCTGTTTGGATCTCAATTTTGGGATACGAGAGGACCTCTAGTTGGCAGTAATTAGAGCCGGGCACAAAGAGCACTGCTGGTTTAGCCAGCAAGTTAGAGTGACCATTAAAACGGTCTCCACTTATACAAGGGTTGATTTTTATAACAGAGTGATGTTAACTCAATAGGGTGGCCTTGGGATCAGACCGCCCGCTCCCTTGGGCAGGCAATTAACTGGTGCGAGGCCACCATGATTATCTAGCCTCAGGCTCCATTGTATTGTATGATGCAGTCAAGGGTTATATTCAGATAACTGAGCTGCCGGAGAGCAAATAAAAAGTGTGTAGCAGCACCATTGCATTGTAATCTAATTAATTTCACGAAGGCTAACCTCAGACCCAAAAGAGCAACATTGTGTTCTTCAAAGTACCATAGAATAGATGTCCCCTGCTTATAAGTGCTGTAGCTCTCTCTAGACTACAGCAAGGCCATGCAGGAATCAAAAGAATAGAAACTTAACCAGATGTCACTGAGCATGACATCTGGTTAAGGATTCACGATGTTGAGACTTAAAGACTATTGCAAGAGGGGAGTTTCAGTTTTGACCTACATTGCAATTATTATTTCCACATATTCTAGAGTTTTCCGCTCATAAAATCTAGCACGTCTGTAGCTAATTGCAGCTCATTTGTCCTAAGTTAATTAAAATGCCTTAGATCATGAGCAGAGCTGGATTTCAGAGGGAATGCCTGGCCTTGTGCATATGGGAACTAGAAAAAAAAACAAGAACCTCAGCTCGCACTTCTTCAGAAATAAGAAACTTTCTTTGACAGGGAATCTAACTAATGTTAATGACTTCACAGCCCTTCACTGTAACACTACCTTGTAAGAATGGAGGACTGAAACAACTTATGCTTGATCCGAACAATGTGTTTGGAGGAGCCATATGCATGGTGTGACGCAATTGCGAAGGCACTCAGAAGCCAAATTGAAGTCCATACCGCATCGCCGTGCACCACTCAACTTTTGTAACAATGTGGAGGGCTCCATATCGCTCCGCATTGACATGATTGGATGATGGTAGGTGAGGGCGGGAGGTCCTGTATAAACACAAACTCACTTCCGTTTTTGGTCTGCACGGGTGAAGTGCAAACACAGGCCAAACTTCATACTGGAAGCATTGTGTTTAGACAAGTGCTTTTCGTCACTCAGAATATCCTAAATAGAACGTGTAAACAGACACTATACACACTCCCGTGTGTTGACATTTAGCCCCTCCCAGCAAAGGCATTGCGCGACCCACCCTCTGTTCCCAATTCCCACCCACTATCAGCTGCTTATTTTCCCAGGCGAGACACTTTGCCCATTCTCCTCTGAAGTGGAGTGAGTCCTTGTCACATGTCAGTTTGGTAAGCTAGCGCAGGTATGGCCCGGTGACGCTCTCCCGCAGGGGGGAAGAAACGCTGGCACTAAGCCAACCACTACAGCAGGCAACATGCCCCTTACAATACCACAGTTTGTCAGACACACACACACGCTTTGACTTGAACTACACACGTGTGTGGCGGCCTAGGGAAACCCTTCACATTGTAACATTTAGACTTTTTAATTTTTTTGTGTAGTTCTGAAAGCGACAAATGGTCCCAAATCCAGATAATTTTTAAATCACTGAGATACCTTTAGCAGAGCCTGAGTTATGAGATTTTAACATTTAATTCATTTAAAATTGAGAAAACAACATTCAAAAGATCAACATTCAAAGTTTTGTTCGGTTTTAATCTAATTCCATTGAGAGGCATGAGAGAAAAACACCAACACTCAGCTCCATTTATTATTTTTAAAACTGCTGGTATTGTTTGCATTAAATAATCATTACTATAATTAATTAATTATTATACTGTACAATAATAGACATATTTGAATTGGAGAAATATAGCGTACATTTAAGTGTGATTATGAACTGTCAACAACAAATATTAAAAATTAAAACAAAGAAAGATCAGTTTGATTTCACTATATACATAACTGGATGGCCTGAAAGATGGCAAAAATAATGAACAATTATTTAAATTCAGCTTGCAGGAACGGTTACTGGAATGAGTTGCCGTCATCTCCACGGCCAAGAAGAACTGCTGAGGAAGATGAAATGAGTTTGTCGTACAGGCAAAGTAAAAAAAAACAATACAAATACTCACAACATTACAAGACAATCATACAAAACATAAATAACTGTAGAGGCATATAAAGTGACTGGCTAGTGTTGTGCGTTGACTGAGGCCTGATCTATGTTTGAAGCCTGGATGGCAGTGGGCAATAAGGATTTAATTCATATTGATATGAATGATTTTCACTCTCTCTCTGACAAACAAACACAAGGAGATCTCTAACAAACTAACTACTAGGTCATCATTCTTACCTTAGCTGAGTGCTCCATGGTGACGACCACCTGAGAGCCAGCACTGGCCACCAGATCTATGAGCCCATTCCCTTCATCTTACCCTGAGGGAAAAAACACACTTCAGTGCTTTATCAGTCTTATTTATTTGGGTCCACAATAAAGTAAATTGTCATGGAGACCCAAATGTTTTAAACACACACACACACAAAGTGGCTCTCTCCCTCTTCAAATATTTATGTCTCATCTCTAGCTCACCCTCCCTCTCGCTCTGAATGAATTAACATTAACTTGTTAGCTAGTTCATTTGTTTTGTGGGATACTGAGATGAAACATACTCTGCTGGTGAAATAGTCAGTGAAACATTTAGGCTAACATTAGCTATAGCAACTCATCTTCAAACGTGTCTTCAATAGTACGGTCACTCCAACAACACTGGCTATAGCTTACCTTGAACAAATACAGAGTAGATGCAGGTAGTGAAGGCCTGATAGTTAAGTCTACAAATGCATTGTGTACTTAACTAGCTTTTAACATACCTTCCTTGCTCCTCAGTCAAGATGCTCGCTCATCTCTCCATCCAAGTTGAGGTGACCGATGACCGTTGGGACCAGTCGTAAAATGTGTTTACCAGTAATTCAGAGCGTTCTGGCAGCTTTGCTCAAAATAATGACAACTAGCTAGCTAAATCAAACATCGTTATTTATCTGAGAAGTCAGCTTCAACGATGATCGATGACTAACTATAAAACGGGAAGACTGCGTACTTGAAGTTACTAGGATGACATGAGCCAAATCCCAAGTCACACACCCCTTCTCGCCTGTGCACTTGTTCATATCCCCTCAAAGATTAAAAGCTGTGGATTGGTGTAACTGTATTGATAGACAATTCATCTACACCTACCCAGCAAGTTTAGGATAGGATATCGATTGATTTGCTACCTAAAATCTAAATAATTCTGAACTGCTGGAATTACTCATTTTGGCCAGCTAATAGGCCTACCCACTGATCAAGCAACGTCGTAAAAAAAAAAAATTGTGCCTGCGTACGACTACTTGTAGACAAACTGAAAATCCGACCCACTTAACTACATTGCTGAGTGTAAATGACAACTTTATACTACTGCATTAGCTAGCTAATTATTCTGTGTAGGTTTCATCAATCTGTAGCATGTTATCTTGAATGGGCTAAATCAGCTGTGACACTCTCAGGTCAGGGAAGTTTGAGCTAGCGTTTTCACATTGGGAATGCTAGCTAATGTAAAAAAATATATATATATTTTCCTGAAGTAATCATACAATATTTGTACACCACAATAAAGTAAAATAGTTAAGTATCCAAAACAAACAAAATCACAAACTGATTTTAGCATTTGGGCTAACGAGTTTCTGGTTGGTGTAGGGGGGTATCAAAGAACAACTGCCCACAGGCCAACCACACCTTGTTTGGCCAAATAAGGGAACCTTGGTTTAGGTTTCTGATTTGGACCGCAAATCTTGAAAGAGTGCCAAGGTCACAAGGTACCTTTATAAATGAAACAAAACCAACCCTTACTCCTGTTGAGGCAGGTGGACCCATTCAAATCAGTCGTTTCTTCTTCTCCACGCACACACAAATACAGCCAGAGAGTGGGAATTTAAGGCACATAAAAGTAAATGGAGCAGAACCATTCCACCAGCAGTGAGTAGAAAGATGAGGCAAATGACAGAATAAGCCATTACCTTATTAGTGTATACATGCGTGCATGCGTTTGTACAGGCCAGCATTATTGAGTGACAGAGGAAACTGTCCGAACTCAGACTCAATTAGGTGCAATGAAGCCAGGGAAACATAGGCCTACAGTAGTACTCTAAGGGGGCTTTCACACCAAGGATGTTTGGAGCGTTTACAACCTAAATTCAGTTCGTTTGGACAGGTCTGAAAACTCAATCCGCACTCCAAACAACTCACTGTGGTTCGCTTAAAAAGGGTTGTCTCGGTACCATGGTGTGGTTAGCTACAGGTGAGAATGCAGTCCGGACTAAACACAAGAAAATAACCACAAGTGTGCAGTATCATTGGTTGTTACTGGGAGAAATTGATTCATTCTTAGTCTAAGCTGACATATGGAGTTGTTTTAAGAAGGTCATACCATGAATCATTTAGCTATTGGATTTGGAATTTTAGGACCCCTTTAGGTAGCAAACCTTTTTTCAATATTTTATAAAATAGGAAGGAAGGATATCACTCCATTTTGCAATGCCATGCCATACCCTGTGGAGGGCGCTTAATTGGAGCCAATTTCCTCCTACAACAGGAGAATGACCCAAAGCACAGCTCCAAACTATGCAAGAACTATTTAGGGAAGAAGCAGTCAGCTGGTATTCTGTCTGTAATGGAGTGGCCAGTACAGTCACCGGATCTCAACCCTATTGAGCTGTAGTGGGAGCAGCTTGACCGTATAGTACGTAAGAAGAGCCCGTCAAGCCAATCCAACTTGTGGGAGGTGCTTCAGGAAGCATGGGGTGAAATCTCTTCAGATTACCTCAACAAATTGACAACTGGAATGCCAAAGGTGGGCAAGGCTGTAATTGCTGCAAATGGAGGATTCTTTGATGAAAACAAAGTTTGAAGGACACAATTATTTCAAATAAAAATCATTATTTATAACCCTGTCAACGTCTTGATTATATATCCTATTCATTTTGCAACTCATTTCATCTATGTTTTCATGGAAAAAAAGGACATTTCTAAGTGACCCCAAACTTTTGAACGGTAGTGTAGTCGTGGCCAAAAGTTTTGAGAATGACACAAATATTAATTTCCAAAGTTTGCCGCTTCAGTGTCTTTAGATATTTTTGTCAGATGTTACTATGGAATACTGAAGTATAATTACAAGCATTTCATAAGTGTCAAAGGCTTTTATTGACAATTACATGAAGTTGATGCAATGACTGAATATTTGCAGTGTTGACCCTTCTTTTTCAAGACCTCTGCAATCCACCCTGGCATGCTGTCAATTATCTTCTGGGCCACATCCTGAATGATGGCAGCCCATTCTTGCATAATCAATGCTTGGAGTTTGTCAGAATTTGTGGGGTTTTGTTAGTCCACCCGCCTCTTGAGAATTGACCACAAGTTCTCAATGGGATTAACGTCTGGGGAGTTCCCTGGCCACTTAGTTATTACTTTTGCCTTATGGCGAGGTGCTCCATCATGGTGGAAAAGGCATTGTTTGTCACCAAACTGTTCCTGGATGGTGGGGAGAAGTTGCTCTCGGAGGATGTGTTGGTACCATTCTTTATTCATGGCTGTGTACTTAGGCAAAATTGTGAGTGAGCCCACTCCCTTGGCTGAGAAGCAACCCCACACATGAATGGTCTCAGGATGCTTTACTGTTGGCATGACACAGGACTGATGGTAGCGCTCACCTTGTCTTCTCCGGGCAAGCTTTTTTCCGGATGCCCCAAACAATCGGAAAGGGGATTCATCAGGGAAAATGACTTTACCCCAGTCCTCAGCAGTCCAATCCCTGTACCTTTTGCAGAATATCGGTATGTCCCTGATGTTTTTCCTGGAGAGAAGTGGCTTCTTTGCTGTTCTTCTTGACACCAGGCCATCCTCCAAAAGTCTTTGCCTCACTGTGCATGCAGACGCACTCACATCTGCCTGCTGCCATTCCTGAGCAAGCTCTGTGCTGGTGGTGCCCCGATCCCGCAGCTGAATCAACTTTAGGAGACGGTCCTGGCGCTTGCTGGACTTTCTTGGGCGCCCTGAAGCCTTCTTTACAACAATTGAACCGCTCTCCTTTAAGTTCTTGATGATCCAATAAATGGTTGATTTTGGTGCAATCTTTCTGGCAGCAATATCCTTGCCTGTGAAGCCCTTTTTGGCAAAGCAATGATGACGGCACGTGTTTCCTTGCAGGTAACCATGGTTGACAGAGGAAGAACAATGATTCCAAGCACCACCCTCTTTTTGAAGCTTCCAGTCTGTTATTCGAACTCAATCAGCATGACAGAGTGATCTCCAGCCTTGTCCTCGTCAACACTCACACCTGTGTTAACGAGAGAATCACTGACATGATGTCAGCTGGTCCTTTGTGGCAGGGCTGAAATGCAGTGGAAATGTTTATTTTGGGATTCAGTTCATTTGCACGGCAAAGAGGGACTTTGCAATTAATTGCAATTCATCTGATATTCTTCATACCATTCTGGAGTATATGCAAATTGCCATTATACAAATTGAGGCAGCAGACTGTGAAAATTAATATTTGCGTCATTCTAAAAACTTTTGGCCACGACGGTATGTTGATTAGATTAACACTTTTTTGGTTTCTACATGATTCCATGTGTGTTTTCATAGTTTTGATGTCTTCAAAATTAATGAAAAAAATAATCTAATTCTGTTTCAAACTATAGCAAACAAACTTGTGTGAAAACACCCTAAAATCACATCAAATTCCATATTGATTTCCAATGGCCATAAAATAATGACTTTAATAATGTGCCAAATTAAATACATAGCCCACATATGCAAAGTTGTCATATTTTTGCAGTAGGGAGGATACTACTTCATAGATTGAAAAGGTCCCATGGGTCACCTATGAGTCAGCAATGAGATAGCAGTGTTTAGGCTTATCTGTGTTAACAAGAAATAAACACTAATAGAACATAAAGAGGCTTGTCAGCAGCATTTGATCACCCTGTGGCAGACAAGGGGAATTGTTGGGAAAACTCTGTCAAGTCCTGGTTGCTTTAGGGAATGGGTAAACCAATACATTCCCTTTATCTTTGTAAGTGTTTCCCAGTGTGTGTGTGTGGTGACTTTATGTTCAATATGTTTGTGCTCCCCTGGCTTCGCTTGGACCAGAGACTGCTCCCGTCACTCACCACCAACCCAGTTCAGACTGCTCTCACCTCGTCCTCCCTCAGCGGCCCAATCCCTGTCTCCTGGCCATGTGCCATTAGCTAGGCAGGACCCCTCAGGCCCTTGTTTTCTTTCCATTTAGACCTTCACGTGATTCAGGGTGTCAAGTAATGACAGCTGACAAGCACTTGTCTGTAACTTACAGTGGCGCAGCATGCGCTAATATAGTTAATGGGATCATGTGTCCATTTGGTGTCTAAAGGGGGTCTATTTGAGACGGAGGTTAATTTCAGAGTCTCAGCTGGGTCACTTGAAATTTACAGTGAGTCAGCTCATTTAATTTGAGCATCCTCGTAATATTTGTCGAAAGCGCAAATTGAAGCTAGTGTCAAACGAAGTCAGTGGAATACAAGCAATTTTTCAGTTGGAGAGATGTGTCAGAGAAGAGAATGGTGTGATGCACTTTTTTATCCCAATATCGCAAAGATCTTGGAATGTGTGTTGACATCCTCGGAGGACTATGAGGTTTCTTTCTGCTAAAAAGATGTGTGGCAGCTGGTACAGTTCTCTTTTCAACATCCAATTTCTTTAAAAAAACACTAATTCTTTCATTACAGGGACCTGTTCACACCTACGTACCCTGCGTCATTAAGTCTACATACAGGTAACTAACTGTTAGATGTACATCTGATGTCACCTTCTGACAGCTGAGGATACATGGTCAAGACACAAGTCGGGCTAATTACAGCTAGCAATCAGGTTACCTTGATGACAGCTTGTGTGATGACTAAGGCTGTTTTCATTAGATGGCATCTTGTCAAATGCAGTGTTGTCAAAAGCAACACTCTTTTCAAATGTTTTGAGTATATCTTTTCAACACAAGAGACAAAGGAGTCAGGCCTTTCCATCTAAAAGGACCCATGACCACAAACATGTGAAGTTTATAGGCGCATTTCAAATTGGGTGTCAAATGACAGCTACGAGTTTATATTTTTGAGAAATGAAGGCAAATATGAATTTTTAACCATTTTCCATCCCAAAAATGTGGAATAAGCAAAGGCTTTGATTTCTGGTAAAACAGATGGAAATGGGGTCTTAGACAACATCACCAAAACAAGTAATGAACATTTATATTTAGTTTTGGAGAAATTATTAGCCTTCTGTAAGTTTAAGAAACATTGCCTGGTAATTACCAAAACCCACATATGCTTAAGATATTTTCTAAAATACACAGAAAGGTAGTTTGTTTATTAATTATTAAGTGATTCCAACCCGCAATTCTGTTAACAAATTGTCTACAATAGGAAATAATCGTAGTCACAAACCACAGTTGGGTCACCTGCTACTGTCCTCTCTTCCACTGGTATTCTGTTATGTTCAGCTCATACCCATTTTTTCTTCCCTTTCTGTCATCTGGTGGTCAAAGAAAGACTGTGAAAACAGTTTGGACAACCCCTTCCTCTCTCCAGTTGTCGTCACCTCTCCCGACTCTTAATGACACCTACCACCTACCCTCGTTCCATTTACTGTAATAAGCATCCTCACCCACAAGAGCACCAACTGAAACCGGGCATCCATGAATGTTAAAAAGTAAGTCCTGGCCAGACCAAAAATTTGAACCAATCATAGATGTCTGTTTCACAAGTTTGGACAGCACGAAAAGTAGAGTAGAGTTCAGTATAGTAGAGCAGCCCCCCAGGTGCACATTATGGTTTTTGCCCTAGCACTATAAAGCTGATTCAAATCATCAAAGCTTGATGAGTTGGTTATTTGAATCAGCTGTTTAGTGCTACGGCAAAAAACAAAATGGGGGCCCAAGGAACAAGTTTGGGAAACCCTGCACTAGAGTACAGTATAATTCCCAGTGGGAATAGAACCCACAACCCTGGCATTGCAAGCGCCATGCTCTACCAACTGAGTCACATGGGACCCCAAACTTATGAAACATAGATGTCTATGATAGTTTCAGATTTGGTCTGGTCCGAACAAACGTGGTCTTGTTTGGGGGCATAGTTCCTATCAATAATAGCCTGTGTTTAGAAAAATAACTTTGTGTACTTATTCAGGTTACATCACCATGAAGAGAATGATATTCACATCCATGTTTATAGTACCCTCCAAACTCATCATTAAACTCGAGACCATGGGTCTCGACCCCGCCCTGTGCCACTGGGTCCTGGACTTTCTGACGGGCCGCCCCCAGGTGGTGAGGGTAGGAAACAACATCTCCACCCCACTGATCCACAACACTGGGGCACTACAAGGGTGTGTTCTCAGCCTTCTCCTGTACTCCCTGTTCACCCATGACTGCATGGCCATGCACGCCTCCAACTCAATCATCAAGTTTGCAGACAACACTACAGTGGTAGGCTTGACTACCAACAACGACGAGGCGGCCTACAGGGAGGAGGTGAGGGCCCTCGGAGTGTGGTGTCAGGAAAATAACCTCACATTCAACAAAACAAAATGAGATTATCGTACACCTCAGGAAACAGCAGAGAGAACACCCCCCTATCCACATTGACAGGACAGTAGTGGAGAAGGTGGAAAGTTATAAGTTCCTATCATCCAGAAGGCGAGGTCAGTACAGGTGCATCAAAGCTGGGACGGAGAGACTGAAAAACAGCTTCTATCTCAAGGCCATCAGACTGTTAAAACCTCTTACATCTAGACGTTCCGCTAGCGGAACACCACTCCAATATCCAATGAAAGGGCATGGCGCGAAATACAAACTCCTCGAAAATCCGAAAACTTCCATTTTTCAAACATATGACTATTTTACACAATTTTAAAAGACAAGACTCTCCTTTATGTAACCACACTGTCCGTTTTCAAAAAGGCTTTACAACGAAAGCAAAACATTAGATTATGTCAGCAGAGTACCCAGCCAGAAATAATCAGATACCCATTTTTCAAGCTAGCATATATGTCACAAAAACACAAACCACAGCTAAATGCAGCACTAACCTTTGATGATCATCAGATGACACTCCTAGGACATTATGTTATACAATAGATGCATGTTTTGTTCAATCAAGTACATATTTATATCAAAAACCAGCTTTTTACATTAGCATGTGACGTTCAGAACTAGCATTCCCACCGAACACTTCCGGTGAATTTACTAAATTACTCATGATAAACGTTCACAAAAAACATAAATTATTTTAAGAATTATAGATACAGAACTCCTTTATGCAATCGCGGTGTCCGATTTTAAAATAGCTTTTCGGTGAAAGCACATATTGCAATATTCTGAGTAGATAGCTCGCCATCACGGGCTAGCTAATTTGACACCCACCAAGTTTGGTACTCACCAAACTCAGATTTACTATAAGAAAAATTGGATTACCTTTGCTGTTCTTCTTCTACAACAAATGTTGGTTTGGTTCCAAATAATCCATAGTTATATCCAAATAGCGGCGTTTTGTTCGTGCGTTCAAGACACTATCGGAAGGGTAACTAAGGGTGACGCGCATCGTGACAAAAAAATGCAAAATATTCCATTACCGTACTTCGAAGCATGTCAAACGCTGTTTAAAAGCAATTTTTATGTGATTTTTCTCATAAAAAAGCGATAATATTCCGACCGGGAGACGTCCTTTACGTTCAAAGACTCAAAATCTAAAATGGACTCTTGACGTGCATGCGCACGCCCGTCTCATTGTTCTCAGATCGACCACTTACCAAATGCGCTACTGTTTTTCAGCCAGTAACTGCAGAGTCATCATTCAACGTTCTGGCGCCTTCTGAGAGCCTATGGGAGCCTTAGGAAATGTCACGTTACAGCAGAGATCCTTTGTTTTGGATAGAGATGACAAAGGCGGCCAAGAAATGGTCAGACAGGGTACTTCCTGTACAGAATCTTCTCAGGTTTTGGCCTGCCATTTGAGTTCTGTTATACTCACAAACACCATTGAAACAGTTTTAGAAACTTGAGTGTTTTCTATCCAAAGCGACTAATTATATGCATATTCTAGTTTCAGGGCCGGAGTAATAACCAGATTAAATCGGGTACATTTTTTATCTGGCCGTGAAAATACTGCCCCCTATCCATAACAAGTTAAACAGCCATCACTAACATTGGGTGGCTGCTGCCAACATACTGACTCAAATCTCTAGCCACTTTAATAATAAAAAAATTGGATGTAATAAATGTATCACTAGTCACTTTAAACAATGCCACTTTATATAACCTTTACATACGTACATTACTCATCTTATATGTATATACCGTACTCCATATACTGCATCTTGCCTATGCCGTTCGGCCATCGCTCATCCATATATTTATATGTACATATTCTTATTCATTCCTTTACACTTGTGTGTATAAGGTAGTTGTTGTGAAATTGTTAGATACTACTGCATGGTCGGAACTAGAAGCACAAGCATTTCGCTACACTCGCATTAACATCTGCTAACCATGTGTATGTGACCAATAAAATTAGATTTGTGCATTTCTGTACACATCAGGAACTTGATGTAATTATGTTACCATAATTCCGTTACTGGATGTAAATCCACTTCTACTGTAATTCAATAACCAAAATATGTATTTTTCAAACTCAAGGTGTCATGTTATAGCTGACACCCCATTCTTTCTGCAGACATCTTTGAATCTTAATTCGAAGCAGATTTTAAGAGTTTTTGGAAAAAGTCGTTGCATAAAAAAACTGAGGGAGATTTTACTATAATTCTGTAACCAAACTTTGCATCTGCACAGTTAAGTAAATGTGTTTTTGTGAAATGTTCTGTGTAAATTGGTCAGAGTTGCATAGATGTATGGTGTTTAAAATCAATGTTTTTTGTTTGGCATACATTTTAAAGTGTCAATGTGTTATTCCGTTTAATGTGTAATTTCGTTTATTAATGTGGAATTGCCCTGCCACAAAAATATATTTAACCTGAAAAGATATTAATTCACAGTTTCCCATGGGAAAGATTTGTGAACGGAGCATAAAAAGCAAGCACTATAACCAAGAGAGCGAGATGGGAAAAGAGCGAGGGAAAAGCTTACTAAAAACCTGTCATTTTCAGGAAGAAAAGAGTCATGTTGACCTAGATATCTGAACAATGGAAGGTTGTACACATTTGCAATGTCAGAATCAGTCATTAATAAGAGTAAATTGGATTGGAGCGACACCCTTTCCCACACACAAGCACACTCACCACATGGCCACTCCTTCCCGAGAGGAAACACACCCCGACTCCATGATATTGAAAATTAATTCCACTGAGCTGGAACTACAAGAGAAAAGGGGGTGCATTTCTCAAAATAACTGTGAAATTGAGCTGAAATGACTTGACAATTTCTCATCTAAAATGGAGGGTTTTCACAAATGCTGCAATTCACAGGTAAACATTTGTGCAATGCCTGCTGCTGACAAAACCTCCATAAAAATGATTCCATGTGAATGAAGCAAACCCATAGAAGGCTTAATGACAGGTTCAGTTGAGCCTTGGTTCAGGAGGTTGTTTTTCCCTGGTGTTAAGATTGGTCTGACCTAAACCTGACACATGCACAGCTGTCATAAACAGCACCCCGTGAGTGGGCACTTGAGATAAGTGTATGCGATAGTTGAGGCATCTAATTATAGGCCGACCGATATATTTTTTGGGGTCCGATACAGATTCAAATTATATTGTTTTACAGCGAGGAAATTAAAAAGTAAAATTTTTCCACCCTGAATTCTCAGAAATGCCATCATAAAGAGCAATTGTCCAATAACTACACTTCAAATGTTGATTTCATACATTGTGACAAAATAGCCAGCTTGAGAATGGCTGCAAGTGTTCAGATAAGCATGAGATCCCCTTTTTTCATCCTATTGTTTTTTAATCAGTTCTGTGGAGTTATCGGTCGATACCAATATAGCGTTAAAAGGCCAATAATAAATCGGTGCACCGAATTTAATAAAATGTCATTGTATGCAGTAGCTTTAAGATGTACCTTCACTGGAACTAAGGGGCCTAGCCCAAACAATGAAAAACAACCCCAGACCATTATTCCTCCTCCACCAAACTAGAACAGTTGGCACTATGCAGTCGGGCAGGTAGCGTTCTCCTGGCATCCGCCAAACCCAGATTCGTCCGCCGAACTGCCAGAACGTGATTCATCACTCAAGAGAATGCGTTTCCATTGCTCCAGAGTCCAATGGTGGTGAGCTTTACACCACTCCAGCCGACGCTTGGAATTGCACATGGTGATCTTAAGCTTGGGTGCAGCTGCTCGGCCATGGTAACCCATTTCATGAAGCTCCCGACAAACAGTTATTGTGTTGACCTTGCTTCCAAAGGCAGTTTGGAACTCAGTAGTAAGTGTTGCAACTGAGGACAACACTTGGCGGTCCCGTTCTGTGAGCTTGCGTGGCCTACCACTTCGCTGCTGAGCCATTGTTGCTCCTAGATGCTTCCACTTCACAATAACAGCACTTACAGTTGACCAGGGCAGCTCTAGCATGGCAGAAAGTTGACAAACTGACTTATTGGAAAGGTGGCATCCTATGACAGTGCTATGTTTAAAGTAACTGAGCTTTTCAATATGGGCCATTCTACTGCCAATGTTTGTCTATGGAGATTTCATGGCTGTGTGCTTGATTGTACACGCCTGTCAGAAACGGGTGTGCCTGAAATAGCCAAATCCACTAATTTGAAGGGGTGTCCACATACTTTTGGGTATATAGTGTATATTTCGCTAATTCTTGATATGTTCTGCAAGTGGCAGGTTATGTTTAGATGTCAACTTATTAAAGACTGTATAGTATACAAGTTGGTTTGGTGAAAACATGGGCACAAGTACCCTCTTTGCATTGTGCAATCGCTATGATAACACCAACTTAGGTGACTGCGGAAAGATTGGCCTAAGTTAACAACACAATGGTCATTTGCATGTAAAAGGACCAATGAGCACCAACATGTAAAGTTCATAGGAGCTTGTCAAATTGTGTGTCCAATAAAAGCTAAAGAGTCTATATTTTTTAATTCAGGCATATATACATTTTTCAACCCTTTTCCATCCTAAAAAATTAAGAATAAGCAAAGGCTTTGATTTCTGGTCAAAAAGATCTACCAGAAAAAGTCCTAAAAAAGTTTTATAAATACATTAAAACACAATGTTGAAGTAAAGACCCTTGCCAACTAATATACACACTTAAATATTTAGTTTGAGACATTTTTCTCTGCCTTCTGTAAGTTTAAGAAACATTGACTTGTGGCTTGAAATTCCATTACCAAAAACCCACATACCTATTTCTCTCATGAAGGACGATAATGAAATTTCACAGAAGTAACAAGTAGACCTATCAATTCCCTATAATGTTTTTTACTGATATCAATTTGAGTTATTAAATATTCAGTGATTAAAACTTAATTCCGTTACACAATCGGTAATGGAATTTCACCCCAAAAATTGGTAAAGGAATTTCTGCAATTGAATTGGCTACAATGGGAAATCATAGTTGTCACAAACCAGTTGGGTTCATAACTTTGCACAGTACGGTATAGTAAAGAAAAGTATAGTTCAGTACACAGTAGAGCAGACTAGAGTTGAGAACATTGTAATGTAATAAACTCTACTGTGTTGAACTTTACTCTATTGAGCAACTCTACTATTCTGTGCTGTACTCTACTGTACTGTGATGTCCACACATGTGAAACATAGACGTCTATAACTGGTTCAGATTTGTTCCGGTCCAACCAAATTTGGTCTTGTTTGGGGGCAGAGCTCATTAAGAATAACAGCCAGGGTGTATAATAATACCCAAATATGCAAAGGAGGATACCTTTGTGTACCTATTTAGGGTAGATCACTATGAAGAGAAATACATTCATATCCATAATTATGCATCTGTATAGTACAGATAAGGGACCCACGATGCAATTGTGTAAACAGGTGTAAATCCACTTCACTTACTGTAGTGTACTCCACTAGAACATCGGTATAATAATGGCAAATCACTATTAGAATGAGACAATACGTTCAACTGAAATCTTTCAATTACTGTTAAGCTCTTTGTGACGCAGCAACTGGGGTTCATCAGGGCACCATTACCTCTCCAATATATTGTTTAATTTGCAATTATTTTCCACATCTCCCTAATTCCTTCCCCAAGAAAGGCATTCCATGATTGGACATTTCATTGGAAACTAATCCTCAGACAGTGAACCAAGAGAGAGAACCCTTCGGGGACAATAAGGTGAATCTTAAAAGATGCACTATGCAGAAATCTCTTCGCCATTTCCTGGATGCTAAAATTTGAATAGTTTGCCTAATTTTAGATTGTGATAAAACAAGTATAATGTAAAGAATCATTGTAACATCTAAACCGCTGTGAAATATATTTTCCATAACCCAAAACATTTTATTTCCAGCTGGTGTAAAAAAAACTAATGTAAAAGACAAAAAAAACAACTTACAAACAGGAAAAATAAAAATAGTGTGCATATAACATATCTACCTCATAAACATGCTTTCAATGAGAATGACTCATGTCCACCTAATACCTTTTTTGCACTATTGGTTAGAGCCTGTAAGTAAGCATTTCACTGTAAGGTCTACACCTGTTGTATTCGGCGCAAGTGACAAAAAAAAACTTTGATAGATCTCTCACATTTTTATGCGAATTTGGTCTGGCCACCCAAAAAGTTACATATTGCCGCTTTAACACACACACACACACACACACACACACACACACACACGTGTGTGTGTGATATATATATCACACACACGTGTGTGTGTGTGAGATAGAGATATATATATATATATACACACACACACACACACACACACCTCCAATTGACTCAAATGATGTCAATTAGCCTATCAGAAGCTTCTAAAGTCATGACATAATTTTCTGGAATTTTCCAAGCTGTTTAAAGGCAGTCAACTTAGTGTATGTAAACTTCTGACTCACTGGAAATGTGATACAGTGAATTAGAAGTGAAATAATCTATAAACAATTGTTGAAAAAATTACTTGTGTCATGCAAAGTAGATGTCCTAACCGACTTGCCAAAACTATATTTTGTTAACAAGAAATTTGTGGAGTGGTTGAAAAACGAGTTTAATTGACTCCAACCTAAGTGTATGTAAACTTCCGACTTCAACTGTATACATAGGGTCAAGAAGCTATATATTAAAGTGTAAATGGAGCTATGAATACAGGACCATTTTGCCTAATTTCTGGCCATTAAAAACATCAAACTCATAAAACATATGATCAGTACAACAAGTGCAGGACCATGAGAAACTGACTCTCTAACCAAGTGCTACTAACAAATCCCAATGTGGCATTTCAAAAGAGGCAAAGGAATTTCAGAAATTGTTCCAAGATGAAAACCAAAACCTTAGCTACATGAAGACAAAGGCCATTCTTTCCTCCTCGGTGGAATATTTCCTGGACTAGACTATTGGCAAGGCAGGAGGAAAGAAAAAAAGAGAAGTTACCTGTTACAGCAATCAGAGCACCAGCAGCTGGTTTACTGCAGTTAGTCAGAAGGTTAGTGAGAAAGTCAGTCAGACCTAGGCCAATCACAGACAGCAGGCTTGGGGCCCCTGCCTGGTGCCAGTGCTCTGCTGTGAAATGTACTGCCTGATCATAGAGAGCGGGTTGTCAGCACTCTTCACGCAGGGGTATATTTAAACCTGCCTCAAATGAAACTGGAAACTTCTTTATAGTGGGAATTTGGAAATGAAGGTGCACAAAAGCAAAGCAAAATACCTCGGGACGTTTGTCAGAGCACGAGAGCAGGGGTCAATGATTCCGATATGTTTAGGCTATACCTATCAAGATGAATCTATACGCGTTAACCCTCATCTCTCTCTTTACTCTCAGGTGCTAAAAGAACTTGCAGAGCTGGAACTAGGCCTATGTGATGATAGCAAACACGGATTATATTGTCTGTGTGGATAAATAAAATGCCTAATCTAGATACAGTAGGCTCAAATAATTAAATGTAAAATGACATCCAGAAATGTCAGGTTCTGCAATGAAACTACTGAATTACATTAAGCTAAGAGAGTCTCAACCGGATGCTTTCTCAAGGCCTATAAAAGTTTGATCGTTTCGGTGGGTATCTTTTTAGTTTGTTGAGTCGAGTGTCTTAGGCCTATAAAGTTCCATCACTTGAGTGAAATGCATACCAGTGGCAGTCAGTGCCATTTAAGATTAGGAAGGACAATTTTTTTTTTGTTTCATGAGCATGGCCTTATTTCTATTTCAGCATATTGGATGACTCATTCATTTTCCATTCACCCAGATCAATGTAACATTGATTGGTTTAAGTTATTACATACATGATACTCAAATTTTCCCTATACCCATGATGAGGTTGCTACAACCTAGCCTACGAATGAAAGTTTACAATGTAGGGGCACAGGTAGATATTTTTTTGTTGTTAATCAAGGTGACAGTGACACATACCACCTTGCACACAACTAGCTGATTTAGGGTGTAATCACTAGTCCAAACAGTTGCAACCGAGAGTTTCTAAAGGACAAATTCAGGTATGTTTATCCCTGTTTCGTTCAGTGTGCTTCCGTTTAAGAAACGTTTTAACATAATCGGCGGAATGAATAGACCCTTGATCATCCCCAAACACAATTCACATGCATATCAGCCACATACAAACAGTATGATCTCTTTGCATAATTCCTTCTTGCATCTACGCCTTATTCTGTGACCAGGCGAAAAAACCTTTCCAAGCCAAACTTTCATACCATAACGGCTAACTGCTCCACACAGCCTACATCGTTGTCACCATATTAGCTAACGCCATAGTCAACATAGCTACAATTACTAACGCGTTAGTAAACCCGCTACAATCATGTAGTACAGTGTACAGCAAGCGGTTTAGCAGTTACACCGGCAGGCCCCAGTGGCAAAACACAGCCTACAAATCTTAAAGCTGACCGACTTGGAAGAGTTCCAGTGTTGGATAGCCATAGCCAGCTTCCTAACATAGCATACCTCTCTGTTTGAGCCAGGTGTTGGAGTATTGTTAAACTCGCTAGATGCAGTCGCTAGCTAGCTGCAACATAACTTTTTGAGCAACCCAACCAAATTCACATAGAAATGTGTGTTATAGATCTGTTATCATTGAAAGCAAGTAAAGAAATGGTAGATCTGTTCTGTGGCTATTTCTATGCTTCCCTTTCTTATGTTTCATCTTTGCGTTTTTTACTTTTGGTTTTGTACAACAGCTTCAAACAGCTGAAAATACAATACTTTTGGTTATGGAAAATATATTTCACAGCAGTTTAGAGGGTACAATGATTCTCTACACTATACTTGCTTGTTTAGTCAAACTGAAATTAAGCTAACTATTAAAATGTTTGCTAAGCAATGTGTTTCAATCAATTATTTGTTGACATGTGAATATATTTAGTATAATTTTATCTAAAAGGGATAACTATTTATATGAAATTCACTGAGGATGATCCTCCCCTTCCTCTGAGGAGCCTTCACTTTTACATGCCTTTCTGCATGTAATGTGTGTTACAGCCTAATGCAAAAAGTTTATTCATAAATAGTTTTGACTTTTATCTCAGACACGTCAGATACCGAATACTGGTGCTTAGATTAAGAGCTGTGGAATTCCTCCCAAAGGGTGTTGAGCTAAATTGAAACAGGAAACTGGATTCATCTTGAGACTGAGATTTTCCCAGAGTATTGGCAGGTCTTGTTTGACGGTGTATCAAAAGCCTTAGGCTGCTGGGGTTAGTTTCCGATGAAAGGAAACATCATGTGATGCAATAGCAGTTCAGATGAAACACTCAATAACATCCTCATCAGTCCATTGCACAGTGGTACCTGACTGAAAATGTCCTGTTGCCAACAAAATACTTTGTTGCGCTACAGAAAACAGTAGTTGGGTTGATGGGTAAAAATACCCCATATTTTAGCATAAGTATTGTAATTACGTGCATGTATTTTCAAAAGTGGACTTACGCATTACAAAAGTCACTTTTTTAGAAAAAGTTAGTTCCCCAAGGTCTTTAGAGGTTATATTCGTGCATTAGTTCCCCAAGGTCTTTAGAGGTTATATTGGTGCATTTGGACGTGGATATGTGTGGTTCTAAGGTATTTTAGATGCATATCATGTTATGCCATTTGCCCATCTAAATATGTGGGATATGGACCAAAAACGGTCTTGGGATATCAAACATGGAAATTTACATTTACGTCATTTAGCAGACGCTCTTATCCAGAAATATGTGGGATATGGACCAAAACCTGTCCTGGGATATCAAACATCAGTATATGTGGCCAGTTGGACGTACTGCCAAATTCTCTAAAACGATGTTGTGGTAGAGGAATGAACATTACATTCCCTGGAAACTGCTCTGGTGGACATTGTTGCAGTGAGCATGCCAATTGTACACTCCCTCAAAACGTGAGACATCTGTGGCATTGTGTTGTGACAAAACTGCACATCTTAGACTGGCCTTTTATTGTCCCCAGCACAAGGCGCACCTGTGTAATGATCATGCTGTTTAATCAGCTTCTGGATATGCCACACCTGTCAGGTGGATTGATCATCTTGGCAAAGGAGAAATGCTCACTAAAAGGAATGTGAACACATTTGTGCACAACATTTCTGAAAAATAAGCATTTGCATCCAGACATTAAAACAGAATTCAACAATACAAAAACATTTACTGAACTCAATAGGAAATCAAATAAATGTATTGAATTTTTTATAAAATGTATTTGCCCCAGTTAATTATAAGACATGAACAAATGCATCAGTGATTAGTGTTGTCACGATACCATCATTTTTCTAACACAATACCAGGCCAAGTATCACGATACTGAGTATCGAGACACCACAGGGGGAAAAAAATTCAGCGGCCTAGCGTCCTGTTCGACCCGTCCCCGGACACTTGTTCCCATTTATAAGAGTTATGCGCATTTGCTACACATTAAGCCAGTCACTGATATTCATAATTTTACTCAATTTAAAAAAACATTTTGAATTAAACTTCACACTGTATAATATAATGTATATAGAGTGACTAATTTGCATATATTTGCAAAGGCCTACCTGTGATTTGGCTTGAGGAATGGGAGGAAGGAATATACAGTACATGCATACTGATCTGCATGTCATTGTGGCAATAAAGGGAAAACACTGCATGAAGCCTTCTCTTCAGTTAACACAGACAAACACTCTCCATCCCTCCCACACTGTCTCCCTCCCTCTTAGAAACACACACCACTTTCTCTACCAAAAATACACACAGCTTCCAACTTAAAAAATGTTACGCACCAAACATAATGTAAGGAGCACCAGAAAGAGAACGATTTTTTATACAGTTTGGCCTATATGAATTCTAACTTTGAAGCACATCTCCTGCCTGTCACCAAGGGAGAACCCCAAGGCTCAATCCTAGGCCCCACACTCTTCTCAATTTACATCAACATAGCTCAGGCAGTAGGAGGCTCTCTCAACCATTTATATGTAGATGACACAGTCATACCCAGCTGGCCCCTCCCTGGATTTTGTGTTAAATGCTCTACAACAAAGCTTTCTTAGAAAGCGTGTTGGACACTCTACCCTGAACCTTGCTCTGAACACCTCCAAAATAAAGGTCAGGTGGTTTGGTAAGAAGAATGCCCCTCTTCCAACAGGTGTTATTACTACAGCTGAGGGTTTAGAGCTTGAGGTAGTCACCTCATACAAGTACTTGGGAGTCCTTCTCTCAGCACATATCAAAGCTGCAGGATAAAGTTAAATCTAGACTTGGTTTCCTCTATCGTAATCGCTCCTCTTTCACCCCAGCTGCCAAACTAACCCTGATTCAGATGACCATCCTACCCATGCTAGATTACGGAGACATCATTTATAGATCGGCAGGTAAGGGTGCTCTCGAGCGGCTAGACGTTCTTTACCATTCGGCCATCAGATTTTCCACCAATGCTCCTTATAGGACACATCACTGCACTCTACTGCAGCCCTCATCCTCCACAAACACCAGTTCTGCCTACAGCACCCAATGTCACAGGAAGGCCAAAAAGATCAAGGACAACAACCACCTAAGCCACTGCCTGTTCACACCGCTACCATCCAGAAGGCGAGATCAGTACAGGTGCATCAAAGCTGGGACCGAGAGACTGAAGGCCATCAGACTGCTAAAACAGCAATCACTTACTCAGAGGCTGCTGTCTAGATTGAGACCCAATGATCACTAGTCACTTTAAAACAATGCCACTTTAAATAATGCACTTCAATAATGTTTACATATCTTATGTTACTCATATCATATGTATATAGTGTATTTCATATCATTTATTGCACCTTGCCAATGCCACTCAGCCGTTGCTCATCCATATATTGTATGTACATATTCTCATTTACCCATGTAGATGTGTGAATTAGGCAGTTGTTGGGAAATTGTTAGATATTACTGCACTGTCGGAACTAGAAGTATAAGTATTTCGCCACACTCGCATTAAAATCTGCTAACCATGTGTATGTGACCAATAAAATTTGATTCGATTTGACAAAGCAAAAAGAAAAAAAACAAGCTTCGAAATTTTTGCAAATGTATCTAAATAAACAAAACTGAAATATCACATTTACATATATACTCAGACTCTTTACTCAGTACTTGAAGCAACTTTGGCAGCAATTACAGCCTGGACTCTTCTTGGCTTTGACGCTACAAGCTTGGGACACCTGTATTTGGGGAGTTTCTTCCATTCTTCTCTGCAGATCCTCTCAAGCTCTGTCAGGTTGGATGGGGAGCGTCGCTGCACAGCTATTTTCAGACCTCTCCAGAGATGTTCGATTGGGTTCAAGTCCGGACTCTGGCTGAGCCTCAAGAACATTCAGAGACTTGTCCCGAAGCCACTCCTGCGTTGTCTTGGCTGTGCTTAGGGTCATTGTCCTGTCAGAAGGTGATCCTTCGCCCCAGTCTTAAGTCCTGAGCGCTCTGTCCTGAGCGCTCACCAACAATACTGAATGAACAATGAACACTTATTTTAACTTAATATAATACATTAATAAAATCAATTAAGTCTCAAATAAATAATGAAACATGTTCAATTTGGTTTAAATAATGCAAAAACAAAGTGTTGGAGAAGAAAGTAAAAGTGCAATATTTGCCATGTAAAAAAGCTAACGTTTAAGTTCCTTGCTCAGAACATGAGAACATATGAAAACTGGGGGTTCCTTTTAACATGAGTTTTCAATATTCCCAGGTAATAAGTTTTAGGTTGTAGTTATTATAGGACTATTTCTCTCTATACCATTTGTATTTCATATACCTTTGACTATTGGATGTTCTAATAGGTACTTTAGCATTGCCAGCCTAATCTCGGGAGTTGGTAGGCTTGAAGTCATAAACAGAGCAATGCTTGAAGCATTGCGAAGAGCTGCTGGCAAACGCAGGAAAGTGCTGTTTGAATGAATGCTCTATCAAATCCTAGACTTAATTATAATATAATAACACACAGAAATACGAGCCTTAGGTCATTAATATGGTCAAATTCGGAAACTATCATTTCGAAAACAAAACGTTTATTCTTTCAGTGAAATTACGGAACAGTTCCGTATTTTATCTAACGGGTGGCATCCATAAGTCTAAATATTGCTGTTACATTGCACAACCGTCAATGTTGTCATAATTATGTAAAATTCTGGCAAATTAGTTTGCAACCAGCCAGGCGGCCCAAACTGCTGCATATACCCTGACTCTTGCACAGAATGCAAGAGAAGTGACACCATTTCCCTAGTTAAAAGAAATTCATGTTAGCAGGCAATATTAACTAAATATGCAGGTTTAAAAATATATACTTGTGTATTGATTTTAAGAAAGGCGTTGATGTTTATGGTTAGGTATACATTGGTTCAACAACAGTGCTTTTTTCGCGAATGCGCTTGTTAAATCACCCATTTGGCGAAGTAGGCTATGATCCAATGATAAATTAACAGGCACCGCATCGATTATATTCAACACAGGACAAGCTAGATAAACTAGTAATATCATCAACCATGTGTAGTTAACTAGTGATTATGTTAAGATTGATTGTTTTTTATAAGATATGTTTAATGCTAGCTAGCAACTTACCTTGGCTCTACGCTACACTCGCATAACAGGTAGTCAGCCTGCAACGCAGCCTCATCGTGGAGTGCAACGTAATTGGCCATAATCGGTGTCCAAAAATGTTATGAAAACTTGAAATTGGCCCTAATTAAAATCAGCCATTCCGATTAAATCGGTCGACCTCTAGTCTGAAGGTACCACGATCATCTCTACAAACAATAGTACGCAAGTATAAACACCATGGGACCACGCAGCCGTCATACCGCTCAGGAAGGAGACGCGTTCTGTCTCCTAGAGATTAACGCACTTTGGTGCGAAAAGTGCAACTCAATCCCAGAAAAACAGCAAAGGACCTTGTGAAGATGCTGGAGGAAACAGGTACAAAAGTATCTATATCCACAGTAAAACGAGTCCTATATCGACATAACCTGAATGGCTGCTCAGCAAGGAAGAAGCCACTGCTCCAAAACCGCCATAAAAAAGCCAGACTACAGTTTGCAACTGATGGTACTTTTTGGAGAAATACCCTCTAGTCTGATAAAACAAAAATTTAACTGTTTGGCCATAATGACCATCGTTATGTTTGGAGCAAAAAGGGGGATGCTTGCAAGCTGAAGAACACCCTCCCAACCGTGAAGCACGGGGGTGGCAGCATCATTTTGTGGGGGTGCTTTGCTGCAGGAGGGACTGGTGCACTTCACAAAATGGCATCATGAGGAGGGAAAATTATGTGGATATATTGAAGCAACATCTCAAGACATTAGTCAGGAAGTTAACCTGTTAGGGTATAGGGGGCAGTATTTTCACGGCTGGATAAAAAAAATGTACCTGATTTAATCTGGTTACTAATCCTACCCAGTAACTACAATATGCATATACTTATTATATATGGATAGAAAACACCCTAAAGTTTCAAAAACTGTTTGAATGGTGTCTGTGAGTATAACAGAACTCATTTGGCAGGCAAAACCCTGAGACAGATTCTGACAGGAAGTGGATACCTGATGTGTTGAATTGACTTTAAGCCTATACCATTGAAAAACAAAGGGAAGGAGGAATATTTTGGCACTTCCTATTGCTTCCACAAGATGTCCCCAGCCTTTACAAAGTGTTTTGAGTCTTCTACATTGAGATCTGACTGAAGAAGAGCGTTGGAACGGCGATGGCCCATTAGACACCTGGCGTGCGATTTGATGGTGGGTACTCTCATTCCGAAACGTTTTAAAAGAGAACCCAATGGTCCGCCTTGAATTTTATTCATGTTCTGGTTAAAAAAGGCCCTAATGATTTATGCGATACAACGTTTGACATGTTTGAACGAACAAAAATATATTTTTTTCCGTTCTTGAAGTGAAGTGAAGTCCGGCTGGCTTAGATCATGTGCTACAACACGGAGGTTTTTGGACATAAATGATGAGCTTTTTTGAACAAAACTACATTCGTTATGGACCTGGGATTCTTTGGAAGTGACATCTGATGAAGAGAATCAAAGGTAATGGATTATTTACATAGTATTTTAGTCTGTATCGCAATGCGTATTTTTCTGGGCGCAGTGCTCAGATTATTGCAAAGTGTGATTTCCCAGTAAGGTTAATTTTAAATCTGGCAAGTCCATTGCGTTCAAGAGATGTAAATCTATAATTCTTTGAATGACAATATAATATTTTACCAATGTTTTCTAATATTAATTCATTATTTTGTTGTGATGACTTGACTGCCGGTATTGGAGGGAAACGATTTCCTGAACATCAACGCCATAGTAAAACACTGTTTTTAGATACAAATATGAACTTGATAGAACTAAAAATGCATGCATTGTCTAACATAATGTCCTAGGAGTGTCATCTGATGGAGATTGTAAAAGGTTAGTGCATAATTTTAGCTGATTTTATGGTTTTGGTGACGCCTGTCTTTGAATTGACAATACACTACACACAGCTATTGTCAATGTACTCTCCTAACATAACCTAACTTTATGCTTTCGCCGTAAAACCTTTTTGAAATCGGAAAACGTGGTTAGATTAAGGAGATGTTTATCTTTCAAAGGGTGCCAGATAGTTGTATGTTTGAAAAACTTGAATTTTGACATTTATTTGGTTTCAAATTTGCCGCTCTTGAAATGCACCTGCTGTTGATAGGGTGCGCCACGGGTGGCACGCTAACGTCCCACATAGCCCCAAGAAGTCCTCTACGGGCTAGGGGGCAGCATTGAGAATTTTGGAAAAAAATATGTGCCCATTTTTAACTGCCTCCTACACCAACTCAGAAGCTAGAATATGCATATTATTGTTCAGGTTTGGATAGAAAACACCTTAAAGTTTCTAAAACTGTTTGAATGGTGTCTGTGAGTATAACAGAACTCCTATGGCAGGCAAAAACCTGAGAAGGTTTCATGCAGGAAGTGGCCTGTCTGACAAGGAGTCGTTCTTCTTGTCTCTGTTTATAGAAGAGTTGGGATCTTAGCTGTAACGTGACAATTCCTAGGGCTCCAATAGGCTCTCAGAACCCGGGAAAAACCTGAACGATGACGAGGCAGCCTCAGGCTGAAACACATTATCGCCTTTTCCAAGTGTCGCATCAGAGGACAATAGAATTAGGCGCGTGCGTGATTCGACCCCGTGGAGTATTTTTCTTCGGCTGTTTAGCTCATTGGAGATTCCCGGTCGGAATATTATCGCTTTTCTACGAGATAAATTGCATAAAAATTGATTTTAAACAGCGGTTGACATGCTTCGAAGTACGGTAATGGAATATTTAGAAATTTTTTGTCACGTTCTGCGCCATGCGCACGACCGTGATTTAGCATTCTGATAGTGTCTAGAACGCACGAACAAAACGCCGCTGTTTGGATATAACTATGGATTATTTGGGACCAAACCTACATTTGTTATTGAAGTAGAAGTCCTGGGAGTGCATTCTGACGAAGAACAGGAAAGGTAAGACCATTTTTCTTATAGGAAATATGATTTTGGTGAAGGCTAAACTTGCCGGGTGTCTAAATAGCTAGCCCGTGATGGCTGGGCTATGTACTTAGAATATTGCAAAATGTGCTTCATCCGAAAAGCTATTTTAAAATCGGACATATCGAGTGCATAGAGGAGTAATGTATCTATAATTCTTAAAATAATTGTTATGCTTTTTGTGAACGTTTATCGTGAGTAATTTAGCAAATTGTTATTAAAT
Organism: Salmo trutta; assembly: GCF_901001165.1. NCBI lineage: Eukaryota > Metazoa > Chordata > Actinopteri > Salmoniformes > Salmonidae > Salmo > Salmo trutta. The sequence goes on from NC_042963.1 coordinate 29,670,710, forward strand.
TCCCGGGAAGTTTGCGGGGGTATGCTTTTTCTGAACGTCACATGCTAATGTAAAAAGCTGGTTTTTGATATAAATATGAACTTGATTGAACAGACATGCATGTATTGTATAACATAATGTCCTAGGTGTGTCATCTGATGAAGATCATAAAAGGTTAGTGCTGCATTTAGCTGTGGTTTGGGTTTTTGTGATATTATATGCTTGCTTGAAAAATGGGTGTCTGATTATTTCTGGCTGGGCACTCTCCTGACATAATCTAATGTTTTGCTTTCGTTGTAAAGCCTTTTTGAAATCGGACAGTGTGGTTAGATTAACGAGAGTCTTGTCTTTAAATAGCTGTAAAATAGTCATATGTTTGAGAAATTGAAGTAATAGTATTTCAAACGTTTTAAAAATCGCGCCACTGGATTCAACTGGCTGTTACGTAGGTGGGACGAATTCGTCCCGCCGGTCCCATAGAGGTTAAAGCTTGGTCGCAAATGGGTCTTCCAAATGGACAATGACCCAAGCATACTTCCAAAGTTGTGGCAAAATGGCTTAATAAGGACAACAATGTCAAGGTATTGGAGTGGCCATCACAAAGCCCTGACCTCAATCCCATAGAAAATGTGTGGGCAGAACTGAAAAAGTGTGTGCGAGCCAGGATGCCTACAAAACTGACAGGAGCAATGGGCCAAAACCAGGAGGAATGGGCCAAAATTCACCCAACTTATTGTGGGAAGCTAGTGGAAGGCTACCCAAAATGTTTGACCCAAGTTAAACAATTTAAAGGCAATGCTACCAAATACTAATTGATTGTATGTAAACTTCTGACCCACTGGGAATGTGATGAAAAAAAATAAAAATCTAAAATAAATAATTCTCTCTACTATTATTCTGACATTTCACATTCTTAAAAATAAAGTGGTGATCCTAACTGACCTAAAACAGGGGATTTTTACTTGGCTTAAATGTCAGGAATTGTGAAAAACTGAGTTTAAATGTATTTGGCTAAGGTGTATGTAAACTTCAACTGTATGCCCCTAATGCAATTCTAAAGTATAATAGATCCAGTGTGATTTCAGATTTGTCAAATTATTGTATTCTGTTGATTTTATATAACAACATTTCAACCTCGTTTAGCATGATCTATTCAAATATGACATAATTCTACTATTTGAATTCATTTGCGTCACTGTCAATGACATACTTTTATTTTGAAGGCTAACCGCAAAGTAAACTATTGTGGCTAATTCTTATTGTGGCTAGCTTCACATAGATGGGTACGACCACCATTCAACAAATAAGAACTGTCTTATGAAACAGGGTCATTTTAGATGACACCTAGCTATATAATTAGTTAGCTAACTAACTATAGCTACTGAAACAGATGTTTTTGGGGAAGAACATTGTTTGCATCTATGCGCTAGCTAGCTTTTTTTTAATGACCAGCACTGTAGCAAGACAACTCTACCAGCATCATAGCATACCTATCAACGAATCGTTGTGATATATGAAATACGAGTGATAGTGTAAACAATGTGTAATATCTACGTAAATATATATAATTAATGAACGTGTTAAATTATTATGTGACGTACAGTCATATTCAGGTCCTGATTGGACAACAAGCTTATTTGACACGTCAAATAGTGTTATTTGATGTGTATCTTTTTTGACACGCAAAGACCCAAATGGCATTCCATAGTATGAGAAATCCTGGTTGAGAATGAAACTGAACAACGAAACAGCACAGCAAGTAAGTGAAAGAAAAAGGTTTTGATTATGTTTTACTGGTAATGGGAACATAAGTAAATGCCAACAAAATAACTTTTTGGTCAGTGTGGTGTGTGTGTGTGTAACCTTTATTTAACTTGGCAAGTCAGTTAAGAACAAATTTACAATGACGGCCTACCCCGGGCCAAACGCTGGGTCAATTGTGCACCGCCCTATGGGACTCCCAATCACGGCCAGATGTGATACAGCCTGGATTCGAACCACTGAGATGCAGTGCCTTGGACACAGCGGTCTATGTGTGTGTGTTAACTATTTAACTGTACTAGAATGCTTAAAAAGGTGCTACATTTTTTGATATCTCTTATCAATATCGTTTTTTTGTTTGGTTAAGGAAAATATCGGATATCGGTCAAAAATATATCATTGGTGCATCACTAAACATAATAATTGGCCATTTAGGCTAGCACACTTCAAAGTAAACTTGTTCTAGTACAACAGAGGCCTATGGTGCATGTAAACAGCATAATTTGTCCCCCAAAGTAGAGGTCTGCATGGGACTGATTTCTTCATCCCGCCTGCACCCGCAGCTTTCATACCGCACCAGCAAGCATCTACTGTCTGTCCGACTCCCACCCGCTACCACAAGAACTTGTCTCGAACCCAACCGCAGTCCCGCAATGTTATTTTAGGTGTATGTGATGCAGCTCACTTGCCAGCCATGGTCCCAGCAATTTTGCGCCTTATAGGCAATATCAAAATGCGAAAAAATAACCTCTGAAATAGGTTAAATTACCAGAGATTCTCACCTGGTCCATTATATTAGGCTATCTGTATTACTGGGCTATATCAACCAATAGGCTAGACATAGTTTGAAGAGAGCAGAGTTGGAGAGACTTGCACTTTCTCTTGAGATACGTTTTATAGCCTACCTTTAGGAGTGGGACAATTTTCAGACGGAGACAAATATGGTTGATCAATATTTATTTCTAGGCGATGTAGTAAACTATAGCCTAATCATTTAGGAAGTACATATCCTTGCAAAGATAACTGCCCAGTGCTTCTCCGCCCATACATAGACTACAGCCTACTCTATTTAATTGAGACCACTTGCGCACCTGATCTCACAGGTATGGCTACTGAATATGAAGCAGCAAGAATGACGACAGTGGACACTTCCACTTTCTCTTAACCTACGTTTTGCATACAGCCTACCTTTTAGGAGAACGAGTTGCAAGCAAATAAATGGGTAATCAATATTTATTGAAAATGAAAAAGGTGCAAAGCTCGCTCACCATGGTAGCCTGTGGGCGCTTTGGGCCTTTTCAAAAATGTTTTGATTGCACCTCGACTCACGTTGGTTGAGCGCCCTTCACTTCCTTCCATTATCAATATATATCCTGAACAGAAATATAAACGCAACATGTAAAGCGTTGGTCCCATGTTTCATGAGCTGAAATAAAAGATCCCAGAAATGTTCCATATGCACAAAAAGCTTATTTCTCTCAAATTGTGCACAAATGTGTTTACATCCCTGTTAGTGAGCATTTCTCTTTTGCCAAAATAATCCATTCACCTGACAGGTGTCCTATCAAGAAGTTGATTAAACACATTATCATTACACAGGTGCACTTTGTGCTGGGGGCAATAAAAGGCCACTAAAATGTGCAGTTTTGTCACACAACACAATGCCACAGATGTCTCAAGTTGAGGGAGGTTGCAATTGGCATGCAGACTGCAGGAATGTCCACCGGAGTTGTTGCCAGAGAATTGAATGTTTATTCCTCTACCATAAGCCGCAGGCCACATTCAACCATTGTCTGAGCCCAGGACCTCCACATCAATGGCTGCACCCCTACCCAGTCATCTGAAATCCATAGATTATGGCCTAATTTATTTATTTAAATTGACTGATTTCCTTATATGAAAAATATAAAATTGTTGAAAGTGTTGCATTTATATTTTTGTTCAGCATATTTTACAGCCACTGTAATTAACTATAGTCTAATCATATTGAACTTAATTTCCTTGGAAAGAACTGCCACTTGATTCTCCGCCTATTTCAAATGAGACCACACATATAGATAGATGGTCTTCCCTGTGGCTCAGTTGGTAGAGCATGGTGTTTGCAACGCCAGGGTTTGAATCCCACGGAGGGCCAGTAAAAAAAAAAAAAAAAAAATGCATGAAATGTATATATTCACTACTGTAAGTCGCTCTGGATAAGAGCGTCTGCTAAATGACTAAAATGTAATTGGTTAGCTGACATCTTCACGAAAACGATGTGCGCACTTTAATGGAGCAGAAGTCAATGTGTTGTAATTCTGGATGGCCAGATTGCTAGCAAGAATGACAAGTAACTGCCATTTGGGGAATCATAAGTGGCTCGTTTCATCTGGTTCTTGATACCATGGGTTATTTTTAGGTGTTTTGATTGCATGTCAATGCTAATATGGCTAAAATTGTAGAAAAGCTGCATTGCTTGCCAAATCATGGCAGCTTTATCCCAAATTCAAAATGGACTGGTTGATTAAAGTAGGGAAATGTTTTCCAACCATAAGATGCAGTTCTGGAATAATAGGAGTCTCATCTATTTTAGGCTTTTTTGTGAACTGCTAGTGTGCCATTTACTCTTCGTAAACCTAGGCAGGTTCCGGACTGAAATATGCAACAAAAACATTGTTTTAATGCAGGCAAATAACATTCATTACATGTGTCATTTATCAGACCCTCTTATCCAGAGCAACTTAGTGCATTCATTTTTTATTTAACATTTATTTAACCAGGCAAGTCAGTTAAGAACAAATTCTTATTTACAATGACTGCCTACAACGGTCAAACCCAGATGATGCTGGGCCAATTGTGCGCCGCCCTATGGGACTCCTATTCACAGCTGGTTGTGATACAGCCAGGAATCGAACCAGGGTGTCTGTAGCGATGCCTCTAGCACCGAGATGCAGTGCCTTAGACAGCTGTGCCCCTCGGGAGCCCCAAAATGCATCAGTCTAGGAGCATACTTTGTTTCATGTTCAACAAAAGCTTACCCACCAAGTTTAAGCAAAAGAAAGCGTGCCAAATACGGGCATCTTCTGGTTAAAAATGGAATAATGTTAGCTTTCTAAAGCTTTAAATTGTATCTCTCAACATTGTAAAGGGAATAACACCGTTGAAACTGGAGTAAACGGTGAACAATGATATTGATAAGAAAGACGCACCTGTTTCAGTAATGCAAGTCGTGGCTCAAATAGCCGTGCAGTCCACCAAAGGAATTAATTTCATAGAACCTTGAGTTTTTACTAATAGCAGAAAATGTATGGTTTGTGGATAAATTCATCATTACCTTGCGGTCTTACTGAAGTTAGCAACGTATGATCAAAAATTGAAAAATGGCCTACGAAAACCCACACTCTGTAGGGTAAATAAGACTACATTTCCATGTCTGAACTGCACACCCCTAGCTAGATCAAACAGAATGTAGAAAACATTAGGAACACCTTGAGATGCATCCCTTTTGCCCCCAGAACAGCCTCAATTATGGGCATGGACTCTACAAGGTGTTGAAAGCGTTCCACAGGGATGCTGGCCAATGTTGACTCCAATGCTTCCCACAGTTGTGTCAAGTTGGCTGGATGGGGACGTCCTTTGAGTGGTGGACCATTCTTGAGCATGAAAAACACAGCAGCTTTGCAGTTCTTGGCCAATAGCTTCTACCCCCCAGATGATCAGGCTGCTGAATAGCCACCACTAGTCAGCTACCTACTCCCCTTGTCCCCCCCTAACCCCCCACCAACTGACATTTTACCCTGCCTCCACCCCAATGGACATTTAGCATGCTGAATAGCCAACACTAGTCAGTTACCTACCGTAATTTCCGGACTATTAAGCGCACCATAATATAAGCCGCACCCACTGATTATTTGTATTTATTTTTTTATATTTTGAACATAAATAAGCCGCAGGTGCCTACCGGTACATTGAAACAAATGAACTTTACACAGGCTTTAACGAAACACGGCTTATAACAAAAATAAATAGGCTTTAACGAAACACGGCTTGTAACAAGAAATAAAAAATTAGCAGTAAGCTTTAGTTGTCTTTTGCACTGAGTCAATTCCTCACGCTGCTGTTTCCAACGTCTTATCATCGACTCATTAAGACCAAGCTCCCGTGCAGCAGCTCTATTTCCTTTTCCAACAGCCAGATCAATCGCCTTCAACTTGAAAGCTGCATCATATGCATTTCTCCGTGTCTTTGCCATGATGAGGGTGACAAAATGACAACCGTAATCAGAATGATGGGAAGTTTGAGAGCGCTCGATTTAATCTAAACAGTAAACAAAAAAGTTGTTTGACCTTAACCTGTTCGGCAATTTCTTTGGTGTAATGAAAGCTTCATGCCGCCAAAAAACTGAGCACATCACAGAATGTGTTTTTTTGGAGACATTTTTTTTTGAAAGCGAGAAAAATCCATATATTAGCCGCGTCATTGTTTAAGCCGCGAGGTTCAAAGCCTGGGAAAAAAGATGCGGCTTATAGTCCGGAATGTACGGTACTCCAATCCCCGCCTGCTCCCCAGGTCTTATTTCCATTTGTCCTGTAATGTTGGAACTTGGAGCTCAAGAATTTCACTGTAACCTGTAATTACGGTGAGCTCCAAAAGTATTGGGACAGTGACATTTTGTGTTGTTTTGGATTTGAAATTATACAAGGACTATGAGGTTAAAGTGCAGACTGTCAGTTTTAATTGGATGGTATTTTCATCCATATCGGGTGAACCATTTAGAAATGACAGCAGTTTTTAGGGACAAATTCACTTGTGCCTATTAAAGCAGTCAAAAGTGTAGTATTTGGTCCCATATTCCTAGCATGCAATGATTACGCCAAGCTTGTGATTCTACAAACTTGTTGGATGCATTTTTTGTTTGTTTTGGTTGTGTTTCACATTATTTTGTGCCCAATAGAAATTAATGGTAAATAATGCTGTATCAATTTGGAGTCACTTTTATTGTAAATAAGAATAGAATATGTTTCTAAACACTGTTACATTAATGTGGATGCTACCATGATTACGGATAGTCCTGAATGAATTGTGAATAATGATGAGTAAGAACGTTACAGACGCACAAATATCATACCCCAAGACATGCTAACCTCTCACTATGACACTAACAGGAGATTAGCATTTCGGGGGGGAATATGATATTTGTCCCCCCTAGAATGGGAGGGCCTTGTACAAAAGGTGGTGTAATTTCTAAACGGTTTACCAGATATGGATGAAAATACCCTCAAATTAAAGCTGTCAGTCTTCACTTTAACCTCAGTCATTGTATAAGAGCCAAAACAACTAAATGTGTCACTGTTGTCCCAATACTTTTGGAGCTCACTGTACATGTGTAACCCTATACGTGAGACAATTAAACTACCTAGTCTAATCATGCCACAATGTTAGAGTTTAGTCAATGGATTAACTGAATAAAACTTGGTTCAGTAAACAGCCAACTGGTTTGATAAACCAAGAAACCAAGTTTAAATTCAAGATAAAGAACAACATCTACTGTCTGCAATTGTCTCCTTCAGTTTCCTGTTAGTCTGCTGCAGTAGGTTATGTTGTGTGGTGTTTCCCAGGCAGGCTAAAGCTGGGTCACACCTGTTCCCCTGCTAGCTCTTCCGGCCGGCTGAGGGAAAGGGAAGTTTTCAAAGGCCAGGGTGTCACATGACATTTCCTTTACAAGTAAGCTTGTGCTTGGCTACCCCCCCCCCTCCCAATCCTCCCCAAAATGAATAATAGGTGAGTGTCTCTCTGAAACACAACCAAATAAAGAGTCTCAGGTCAGGTCAAGTTCTGAGTCATCTCTCTGGTAAACTACCACACACATGCTATGCAGCGCTGGGAATTGCCAGGGACCTCAAGATACAATATTATCACAGTACTTACGTGCCAATACGATATGTATTCCGATTTACACAATTCTATGTATTGTTATTCAATACTGTGATTTTATTGCTATTCCAATGTCCAAACATATTGCTCACCTGCTGCAGAGGGACAAGAGAGAACCATAAGAAAACGAGTTTTGATCAGTCATGGAAATAAAAGTGCTTTAAATTGGCTCCCTATTATAAAATAAGATGGAGAACAAGCTACAAAGGAAAAATACTGGAGTTTTGGTGCAGGTACAGCCAACTAGCGCGAAAATAATATTGCGATATTGTCATTACGATATATTGTAAAAAAATTCTATCCCAATTTGTAATTGTATTGATTTTATCCCCCATCACTAATGCCATGCTGAATTTGATTGATTTGAAAAAATGCAGTACAACAGAGGTTTTTAGATACCTCTGGGGAACAGTTTAGGTGTAAATCAACTATCAACCAACCACCATATAAAATGTTTATGATTTGCAAAGTGAAAGGGAAAGAGCAAACAGAATGCCCATGTCCAAGGTGACGTCTGAAGTATTCCAAGCAATTCAACTTTCAAAAAAAAAATCTGTGACCCAAAGACTGTCAGTGAGGCTTGTGAATTTTGACTGAAAATATAATTAATTGGGACTAGTCAGTTTTGACCTGGCTTGCCATGGAACAACACAGTCTATTGTTCACACTAAAGGATATTAGGTGCTGTATGTTTTCCCAAGCTGGGACTCAATCCAAGTTGTCAAAGGCAAGGGCAGAAAGGGTTTTTGACACATACTGGTGGGCTGGTATCGTCAACCTTAATTAGAAATGTCCCATCTCACTGTACCTCCTAGCATTCACTGTAACAAGTGAGGAAGTAACAAAGTTAACTGCCTGCTATTGTGGACAGTATCAACTCATGAATGGCAATCATAACAATGCTGAGGCACTTGTGTAAACAAAAACAGAGACATATAATCATCCACCAGACAAAGGAGGGAATTTGACACAAGTCACCTACACCATCTCTGGATCAGAAGACGAGCCCCCTCAGTAACAGAAAAAGTAACTTAATTTTGGTAGGGCATTTAGTTCTCAGTACTCCAATACAGCTTAAACCCGTCTAAATGACTATCGTCCTGTAGCACTCACATTTGTAGCCATGAAATGCTTTGAAAGGCTGGTCATGGCTCACATCAACACCATCATCTCAGACACCATGGACCCATTCCAATTCACATACTGCCCCAACAGATCCACAGACGACACAATCTCTATTGCACTCCACACTGCCCTATCCCACCTGGACAAGAGGAACACCTATGTGAGAACGCTGTTCATAGACTACAGCTCAGCGTTCAACACAATAGTGCCTTCCAAGCTCATCACTAAGCTAAGGACCTTGGGACTAAACACCTCCCTCTGCAACTCGATCCTGGACTTCCGGATGGGCCTCCCCCAGGTGGTAAGGGAAGGCAGCAACACATCCACCAATCTGACCCTCAAAACGGGGGCCCCTCAGGGTTGTGTGCTTGGTCCCCTCCTGTACTCCCCGTTCACCCACGACTGCGTGGCCAAACACAACTCCAAGACCATCATAAAATTTGCAGACGACACGATGGTGGCAGGCCTGATCAGCAACGACAATGAGACAGCCTATAGTGAGTAGGTCAGAGACCTGGCTCTCCCTCAACGTCAGCAAGACAAAGGAGCTGATTGTGAACTACAGAAAACGGAGGGCAGAGCATGCCCTCATTCACATCGACGGGCTGTAGCGTAGTGGGTTGAGAGCTTCAAGTTCCTCTGTGTCCACATCACTAAGGATTTATCATGGTCCACAAACACCAACTCAGTCGTGAAGAGTGCGCGACAACACCTCTTCCCCCTCAGGAGGCTGAAAATATTTGGCATGGACCATCATATCCACAAAGTTGTACTGCTGCACCATAATAACCATCTTGGCTGACTGCATCACCGCTTGGTATGGCAACTGCTTGGCATCCGACCAACCACAGTAATATGTACATATCTACCTCAATTACATCGTACCCCTGCGCAGACTTGACACTGGTACCCAGTGTATATAGCCATGTTATCTTTACTCATTGTGTATTTATTATTACATGTTTTACTTTGATATTATTTCTCAATTTTCTTTCTCTCTGCGTTCTTGGGAAGTGCCGTTAGTAAGCGTTTTACTGTTATGCCGCGTTCAACACAACTGGGAACTCAGAAATCTCCGACTTCCCAGCGTCCAAAACAACTAGGATCTCAGGGGACAAAACTAGTTCCGACTAGCAAAAATCGATTTGAACGGTAAACCAACTCGGAATTCCAATTCCGACCTGAAGATCACTGACGTCGTGATTTAAATTCCCAGTTGTTTTAATCGCGGCATTAGTCTACACTTATTGCTTACGACACGTGTGACTCCTTGTGCATAAGTCATGGGCAACAGTCCAGACGAGCTCCAAACAGCCATTTAAACAAAGTTGTCAGCAAAACATGTTTTGACAACTGCTATATTGATGCACTACTTATAATAATTGAAGTGCCTCATTTTTGTAAATGCTCTACAGAGTCCCATAGTGACCCAACTATGCCAGCGTTACAGTAACCACGCAATGAATGAGCAGGTAATGTTTTACCACTTAATTACCTGCAGTAGCACGGAGGAGTCAACTTTTCCCGTTGGTAGCTAGGTAGGCGACTACTGGATGATATGCCTTTATCCAAGGATCAACTGTAAATAAAATATATGTTTTATGATAAATGTCAGAAAACCCTGTCCCAAAAAGACATGGCATATATTTTCGTCCCTGTCCACACAGGAACTTTAGAGCAGATAGGAGACTTTTGGCCGTTTCTATTCGGAAAGCACTTTAAATGTATACCGTTAGGTCCTTTATCTTCTCTCACGTTTCTTCAAGTTCTTGACAATCATAATCCGCTCGTATGTTGCTGTCGAGTGCGGGGACAAAAAAACAACAAAAAACATCCTTCGGTATTTGAACAGTTCTGTCAGTGCTTCTGCGTAGACTAATCTTTCACTCCTCTGCGTGCTACTATTCGCTAGCAGCACTGAAGATGGCGTCACTCAGATACGGTAATAAAGAAACCTTCAAAATAAAAGCCCCATTTCAAAAACATTGTAAGGTGGAAAACTCATTCAAAAGATAACATTTGTATCTATTTCGATTGTTTTGTGCTTATAAGCAAATGCAATAAGACATTTATGGTAAAAAAAAGTTTTACATATGTTTTAAAAACATTATTTTAAGGCCACTATTAAAAAACACAATCTTCCGACTGGTATGTTGACAATATTGGACTGATAGTGAAAAAACTATTCTTAGTGCCGATGTAAGAGTTGGGTTGGGAGTACTCAGTAGGGTCTGTAGAATCTGTATATGGTGTCATTTCATGGGTCGCTGAATAATACAGAGTGTTGCTGGCCTTTTACTACACCTTCCATTAAAAAATCGGACTGTTTCCATGGTTACCCATGAATATCATTCTGAAAGAAATCGCTGGAAAAAAGACCCAATTGTCTCTACAAGGCAGAATGTTGAATAAATTGATATTTACACTTATTTTACCGGTTGAACATCCTGTTGGTCCTTTTGGTGGTAGGATGTGGAGATAGGGTAACGTTATCCACAGGAAAGGGTTGTTTACTGTTTTTTTGCGGCGCCGGTCTGTCACTTGTATTTTCAACATGCTGATGCATTGCACATGATGGACAATATGGAAACAATATCCTAACGTAACCACATGTAGTTGACCAAAGCATGTTTCCTCGCAATCAGCTGGAAATGTTTGTCGTTCGGTTAAGCTCCATTATATTGAGCAAGTGTTCGTCATGTGCAAATTGCTTCAGTTTTGAAACATAAAACCGGAAATACAAACAATATACAGACCAGCATACTGAAGTTCGGGTTGATAACACTACTCTGTGTATATTTTGTCTTACGTTCCTACCTGCAAAAAGACCACCCCCACGGACAACCGGTAAAGTATAATTGTATTCAGCATTCTGGCTTGTAGAGGTCGTGAGAGGAAACGTTCCTTATTTTCTCCCCGACGTAGAATTCTATGCAGTTCAACGTCGGGTCTTCAGGCCAACTACAACCATTCCATAGGCCACAACGCAAATCACTGTATATCAAATACATATTGACTTATAATGAAAACACAATTCTTTGTGCTGATGTAAATGGGGTTGGGAGTACTCAGTAGGGTCTGTAGAATGTATATAATGGTATAATTTCAAGGTGCACTGCATAATACAGAGTTTTGCTGGCCTTTTACTACACCCATTCCACAGGCCAAAATGCAAATCACTGTCTATGAAATACATATTGGATTATAGTGAAAAAACTATACTTTGTGCTGACGTAAAAGTGGAGTTTGGAGTACTCAGTAGGGTCTGTAGAAACTACAAGCGCCTTCAGAAAGTATTCATAACCCATGAGTTGTTCTACATTTTATTGTGTTACAGTCTGAATTCAAAATGGATTACATTTGGGGGGTTTACTACACCCATTCCACAGGCCAAAATGCAAATCACTGTCTATGAAATACATATTGGATTATAGTGAAAAAACTATACTTTGTGCTGACGTAAAAGTGGAGTTTGGAGTACTCAGTAGGGTCTGTAGAAACTACAAGCGCCTTCAGAAAGTATTCATAACCCATGAGTTGTTCTACATTTTATTGTGTTACAGTCTGAATTCAAAATGGATTACATTTGGGGGGTTTTCTCACCCATCTACACACATACCCTGCTAGGACCAAGTGAAAACATGCTTGAAATGTTACATTTATGGAAAATGAAATACAGAAATGTCTCATTTACATAAGTATTCACACCCCTGAGTCAATACTTTGTTGAGTCACCTTTTTTCAGCTGTGAGTCTTTCTGAGTAAGTCTCTAATAGCTTTCCACACCTGGATTGTGCAACATTTTCCCATTATTCTTTTCAAAATTCTTCAAGCTCTGTCAAATTTGTTGTTGATCATTGCAAGACAACCATTTTCAGGTCTTGCCATAGATTTTCAAGTAAACTTACGTCAAAACTGTAACTTGGCCACTCAGAATCATTCACTGTCTTCTTGGTAAGCAACTCCAGTGTAGATTTGGCCTTGTGTTTTTGTGCTGCTGAAAGGTGAATTAATCTCCCAGTGTCTGGTGGAAAGCAGACTGAACCAGGTTTTCCTCTAGGATTTTGCCTGTGCTTAGCTCTATTCCTTATATTTTTATCCAGAAACATTCCCCAAGCCACCTCCTATGCTTGAAAATATGGAAAGTGGTACTCAGTAATATGTTGTACTGGATTTGCACCAAACATAGCACTTTGTATTCAGGACAAAAAGCTAATTGCTTTGCCACATTTTTTGCAGTATTACTTTAGTGTTTTGTTGCACACAGGATGCATTTTTTTAAATGTTTTTATTCTGCACAAGCTTCCTTCTTTTCACTCTGTAAATTTGATTAGTGTTGTGGAGTAACTACAATGTTGTTGATCCATCCTCAGTTTTCTCCTATCACAGTCATTAAACTCTGTAACTGTTTTAAAGTCACCATTGGCCTCATTGTGAAATCCCTGAGCGGTTTCCTTACTCTCCGGCAACTGAGTTAGGAACAACGCCTGTATCTTTGTAGTGACTGGGTGTGTTGTTACACCATCCAAAGTGTAATTAATAACTTCACTATGCTCAAAGGGATATTCAGTGTCTGCTTATTTTTATATTTACCCATCTACCAATAGGTGCCCTTCTTCACGAGGCATTGGAAAACCTCCCTGGTCTTTGTGGTTGAATCTGTGTTTGAAATTCACTGCTTGACTGAGGGAACTTACAATTATCTGTATGTATGGGTTACAGAGATAAGGTAGGCTTTCAAAAATCATGTTAAACACTATTCTTGCACCTTTTTTTTTTACTCCTGAGCTTATTCCGGCTTGCCATAACAAAGGGGTTGAATACTTATTGGCTCAAGACAGTTAAGTTTTTAATTTATCTGTAAAAATGTTGAAAAACATGATTCCACTTTGACATTGTGTGTGTGTGGGCCAGTGACAAAAACCTCAATGTAATCCATTTTAAATTCAGGCTGTAACGCAACAGGGGTGTGAATACTTTCTGTAGGCACTATATACATGGTGTCATTTCATGGTGTCTGAGGTCTACATACCCAACAGCACTTTCTACTACACCCGTTCTGTAGGCCTATAAATTACATATTGACTTATAGAGAAAAAACTATGCCAATGCCAGTCTACTCACTAGAGTCCCTAGAATACGAAACAGACGAGTTTGGACAAAAGGCTAGGTCATGTTGCTATCTTAAATTTAAAAAAAATGTTTTAACATTTGAACAGTTAGACACAGCAGCACCATAGACAGGCTGACAACATTATACTATAAAATGGTAGCTGTCCAAATATGTGTCCCAAAAGCATATAAATGTGATTTAATCTTTTAGTCCACACTGGTCTAGTAAGATCTTGGATAAAAAGCTAAGAAGTGAGGGGAATTGGGGTTTGGAATGTTCATTATGAGGGTCTGGTGTGATGTGCTTTTGTGTTCTTGACCCAAATACCAATATCAACAGGTGAATAACATGAGATGCAAAGACTCAATGGAAATCTGGTTTGTCATTAGATGAAGTGCTAAGAGACCGGCATACCTGTTCTAGGCATTTGTCTAGATTAGAGGGCTGCTGGCCTTTCACTCTGCCCATTACATTGGCCCCAATGCCTTACACTGTAAACAACATGCATATTAGACTATAGAGAGAACTTTACCTGTCTCGAATAAACTGGGGTGGAACACAGTCAGCACCTTTTTGTCTAAAAGTGTATTATCTAGAACCGGAAAGGGTTCTTCGGCTGTCCCCATGAGAACCCTTTGAAGAACCCTCTTTAGTTCAATATAGAGCCCTTTCCATAGTGGGTTCTACATGGAACCCAAAATATATACATTTTTTAGGGTGTAGATCGCCTTTAATATTGCAGATAGATTGTGGATTTCATCAATGTAATTGTCTGCATCATTTCCAATCCCCCCAAATATAAACTCAGCAAAAAACAAACGTCCCTTTTTCAGAACCCTGTCTTTCAAAGATAATTCGTAAAAATCCAAATAACTTCACAGATCTTCATTGTAAAGGGTATAAACACTGTTTCTCATGCTTGTTCAATGAACCATAAACAATTAATGAACATGCACCTGTGGAACGGTCGTTAAGACACTAACAGCTTACAGACGGTAGGCAATTAAGGTAACAGTTATGAAAACTTAGGACACGAAAGAGGCCTTTCTACTGACTCTGAAAAACACAAAAATAAATATGCCCAGGGTCCCTGCTCATCTGAGTGAACGTGCCTTAGGCATGCTGTAAGGATGCATGAGGACTGCAGATGTGGCCAGGGCAATAAATTGCAATGTCCGTACTGTGAGACGCCTAAGATAGCGCTACAGGGAGACAGGACAGACAGCTGATCGTCCTCGCAGTGGCAGACCATGTGTAACAACGCCTGCACAGGATCGGTACATCCGAACATCACACCTGCGGGACAGGTACCGGATGGCAACAACAACTGCCCGAGTTACACCAGGAACGCACAATTCCTCCATCAGTGCTCAGACTGTCTGCAATAGGCTAAGAGAGGCTGGACTGAGGGCTTGTTGCAATGCAGCTCCTCACCAGACATCACTGGCAACAATGTCGCCTATTGGCACAAACCCACCATCACTGGACCAGACAGGTCTGGCAAAAAGTGCTCTTTACTGACGAGTCGCGGTTTTGTCTCACCAGGGGTGATGGTCGGATTCGCGGTTCACGTCGAAGGAATGAGCGTTACACCGAGGCCTGTACATTGGAGCGGGATCGATTTGGAGGTGGAGGGTCGGTCATGGTCTGGGGCGGTGTGTCACAGCATCATCGGACTGAGCTTGTTGTCATTGCAGGCAATCTCAACGCTGTGCGTTACAGGGAAGACATCCTCCTTCCTCATGTGATACCCTTCCTGCAGGCTCAACCTGACGTGACCCTCCAGCATGACAATGCCACCAGCCATACTGCTCATTCTGTGCGTGATTTACTGCAAGACAGGAATGTCAGTGTTCTGCCATGGCCAGCGAACAGAGCCCGGGTCTTAATCCCATTGAGCACGTCTGGGACCTGTTGGATCGGAGGGTGAGGGCTAGGGCCATTCCCCCCCAGAAATGTCCGGGAACTTGCATGTGCCTTGGTGGAAGAGTGGGGTAACATCTCACAGCAAGAACTGGCAAATCTGGTGCAGTCCACGAGGAGGAGATGCACTGCAGTACTTAATGCAGCTGGTGGCCACACAAGATACTGACTTACTTTTGATTTTGACCCCCCCTTTGTTCAGGGACACATTATTCCATTTCTGTTAGTCACATGTCTGTGGAACTTGTTCTGTTTATGTCTCAGTTGTTGAATCTTATGTTCATACAAATATTTACACATGTTAAGTTTGCTGAAAGTAAACGCAGTTGACAGTGAGAAGACTTTCTTTTTTTTCTGAGTTGCTATATTTTGTAAATATACAGTACCATTCAAAAGTGTGGACACCTATTCATTCCAGGGTTTTTCTTTATCTTTACTATGTTCTATATTGTAGAATAATAGTGAAGACATCAACACTGTGGAATAACACATGGAATCATGTAGTAACCAAAAGTGTTAAACAAATGTAAATATATTCTATATTTGAGATTATTCAAAGTAGCCACTCTTTGTCTTGATGACAGCTTTGCACACCCTTGGGATTCTCTCAACCAGCTTCATGAGGTAGTCATCTGAAATGCATTTCAATTAACAGGTGTGCTTATCCAAAATGGCGTAGCAGTCAGACGTCTTTGTCCTTCGTCTTGTCGTGTCCCATGTATATATCTTTTTCTTCGCATATCTTTTTAATATTTTTTTCTAAACCTAAACTTCAGACTATTCTCCTGCAACCCGCCTCACCCAATGTGGTGTGGATCTGCTTTTTCTAAAGTATTTTTATTTACCTTGAATCTGGAATCCCCCAACAGAAGATAGCCAGCTAACCACTGCTAGCGGTCATCAGCTAACCTTTAGCTCGGAAAGCTCTCGCCAGCTTGTACAACGCGACTCAAACCAGAGCATACCGGACCTACTTTCTCTCCATATCCCCGGAATCCTACCGCAAGCTCTGGACATTTTCACCTGGATCATCGCAGCTAGCTAGCTGCTATCCGAGTGACTACCCCGGCTAACATCGGTCCCGAAGCAAGCACCAATTAGCCTGGAGCTAGCCCATACTAGGTCCTTTCTCCCGGCTACCTAAAGAGGCCCATCAGCCACTCCTGGGCTACAATACCCGGACCCCTTCTACTGCTGGTACGGGGCACGAAACCCCGCCGATCCTTCACGACTGGACTACGGCGTAATCTGCTCAAGGGTGTACTCAACTGGCCTCTACATCGCAACGTCCCCTGAATGCCCATCTGCTAGCCGTGGCCCGCTAGCTGTCTAGAGCATGTTGGACTGTTAGCTGTATAGATCCATCGGTCAATTTCTTGGGCCTCTAGTCCAATTGGCAAAATAGGTATTGGACCCCTCTGCTATTCGGAACCCTACTAATCCATCACGACTGGTCTATCAACATCACTGCACATGGAGGCTAAAACAGACTTTCCTTCGTCGAGACGTCCCTCTAAGGCCCTTCTGCTAGCTTGCTAGCCCCGGCCTGCTAGCTGTCTGAATCACCGTGTCTCCAGCCAGGCAAACCACTCACTGGACCACTATTGATCACCCGGCTACGCATGCCTCTCCCTAATACCAATATGCCTTGTCCATTACTGTCCTGGTTAGTGATTATTGTCTTATTTCACTGTAAAGCCTCTAGCCCTGCACAATATGCCTTAACCCACCATTTAGTTCCACCTCCGACATATGCGGTGACATCACCTGGTTTAAACGTCTCTAGAGACTATATCTCTCTCATCATTACTCAATGCCTAGGTTTACCTCCAATGTACTCACATCCTACCATACCTCTGTCTGTACATTATGCCTTGAATCTATTCTATCGCGCCCAAAAACCTGCTCCTTTTACTCTCTGTTCTGAACATAATAGACGACCAGTTCTGATAGCCTTTAGCCATAGCCTTATTCTACTCCTCCTCTGTTCCTCTGGTGATGTAGTGCCTGCAGTGCCTAGCTCCACCCCTACTCCCCAGGTGCTCTCATTTGTTGACTTCTGTAACCGTAAAAGCCTTGGTTTCATGCATGTTAACATTAGAAGCCTCCTCTCTAAGTTTGTTTTATTCACTGCTTTAGCACACTCTGCTAACCCGGATGTCCTAGCTGTGTCTGAATCCTGGTTAAGGAAGACCACCAAAAACCCTGAAATTTCCATCCCTAACTATAACATTTTCTGACAAGATAGAACTGCCAAAGGGGGTGGGGTTGCAATCTACTGCAAAGATAGACAGAACTCTGTAGGCTAACTATCCAGGTCTGTACCCAAACAATTTCAGCTTCTACTTTTAAAAATCCGCCTTTCCAGAAACAAATCTCTCACTGTTGCCGCTTGCTATAGACCACCCTCTGCCCCAGCTGTGCCCTGGACACCATATGTGAATTGATTGCCCGACCATCTATCTTCTGAGCTCGTGCTGCTAGGTGACCTAAATTGTGACATGCTTAACACCCCGGCCATCCTACAATCTAAGCTTGATGCCCTCAATCTCACACAAATTATCAATGAACCCACCAGGTACAACCCCAAATCCGTAAACACGGGCACTCCCATAGATATCATCCTGACCAACCTGTCCCCCAAATACACCTCTGCTGTTTTCAACCAAGATCTCAGCGATCACTGCCTCATTGCCTGCATCCGTAATGGGTCTGCGGTCAAACGACCACCCTCATCACTGTCAAACGCTCCCTAAAACACTTCAGCAAGCAGGCCTTTCTAATCGACCTGGCCCGGGTATCCTGGAAGGATATTGACCTCATCCCGTCAGTTATTCTTTAAAAGTGCCTTCCTCACCATCTTAAGTAAGCATGCCCCATTCAAAATAATTTGAACCAGGAACAGACATAGCCCTTGGTTCTCTCCAGACCTGACTGCCCTTGACCAGCACAAAAACATCCTGTGGCATTCTGCATTAGCATCGAATAGCCCCCGTGATATGCAACCTTTCAAGGAAGTTAGGAACAAATATACACAGGCAGTTCCGAAAGCTAAGGCTAGATTTTTTCAAGCAGAAATTTGCATCCTGTAGCACAAACTCAAACATTTTCTGGGACACTGTAAAGACCATGGAGAATAAGAGCACCTCCTCCCAGCTACTCACTGCACGGAGGCTAGGAAACACTGTCACCACCGATAAATCCACTATAATTGAGAATTTCAATAAGCATTTTTCTACGGCTGGCCATGCTTTCCACCTGGCTACCCCTACCCCGATCAACAGCCCTCCACCCCCCACAGCAACTCGCCCAAGCCTCCCCCATTTCTCCTTCACCCAAATCCAGATAGCTGTTCTGAAAGAGCTGCAAAATCTGGACCCCTACAAATCAGCCGGGCAAGACAATCTGGACCCTTTCTTTCTAAAATGATCTGCCGAAATTGTTGCAACCACATATTACTAGCCTGTTCAACCTCTCTTTTGTATCGTTTGAGATTCCCATAGATTGGAAAGCTGCCGCGGTCATCCCCCTCTTCAAAGGGGGAGACACTCTAGACCCAAACTGCTATAGACCTATATCTATCCTACCCTGCCTTTCTAAGGTCTTTGAAAGCCAAGTTAACAAACAGATTACCGACCATTTCAAATCCCACCGTACCTTCTCCGCTATGCAATCTGGTTTCAGAGCTGGTCATGGGTGCACCTCAGCCCTGCTCAAGGTCCTAAACGATATCATAACCACCATCGATAAGAGACATTACTGTGCAGCCGTATTCATCGACCTGGCTAAGGCTTTCGACTCTGTCAATCACCACATTCTTATTGGCAGACTCAACAGCCTTGGTTTCTCAAATGATTTCATCGCCTGGTTCACCAACTACTTCTCTGATAGAGTTCAGTGTGTCAAATCAGAGGGCCTGTTGTCCGGACCTCTGGCAGTCTCTATGGGGGTGCCACAGGGTTCAATTCTAGGGCCGACTCTCTTCTCTGTACACATCAATGATGTCACTCTTGCTGCTGGTGATTCTCTGATCCACCTCTACGCAGACGACACCATTCTGTATACTTCTGGCCCTTCTTTGGACACTGTGTTAACTAACCTCCAGACGAGCTTCAATGCCATACAACTCTCCTTCCGTGGCCTCCAACTGCTCTTAAATGCAAGTAAAACTAAATGCATCCTCTTCAACGGATCGCTGCCCGCACCCGTCCGCCCGTCCAGCATCACTACTCTGGACGCTTCTGACTTATATGTGGACAACTACAAATACCTAGTTGTCTGGCTAGACTGTAAACTCTCCTTCCAGACTCACGTTAAACATCCCCAATCCAAAATTAAATCTAGAATCGGCTTCCTATTTCGCAACAAAGCATCCTTCACTCATGCTGCCAAACATACCCTCGTAAAACTGACCATCCTACCGATCCTCGACTTCGGCGATGTCATTTATAAAATAGTCTCCAACACTCTACTCAACAAATTGGATGCAGTCTATCACAGTGCCATCCGTTTTGTCACCAAAGCCCCATATACTACCCACCACTGCGACCTGTACGCTCTCGTTGGCTGGCCCTCGCTTCATACCAGTCGCCAAACCCACTGGCTCCTGATCATCTACAAGTCTCTGCTCGGTAAAACACCACCTTATCTCAGCTCACTGGTCACCATAGCAGTACCCACCCGTAGCACGCGCTCCAGCAGGTATATCTCTCTGGTCACCCCCAAAGCCAATTCTTCCTTTGGCCGCCTCTCCTTCCAATGACTGGAACGAACTGCAAAAATCACTAAAGCTGGAGACTCCCTCACTAGCTTTAAGCACCAGCTGTCAGAGCAGCTCACAGATCACTGCACATGTACATAGCCCATCTGTAAATAGCCCATCCAACTACTTCATCCCCATGCTGTATTTGTTTATTTATCTTGCTCCTTTGCACCCCAGTATCTCTACTTGCACATTCATCTTCTGCACATTCTACCATTCCAGTGTTTAATTGCTATATTGTAATTACTTCACCAACATGGCCTATTTATTGCCTTACCTCCCTTATCCTACCTCATTTGCACATGCTGTATATAGACTTTTCTACTGTATTGTTGATTATATGTTTGTTTATTCCATGTTTAACTCTGTTGTATGTGTCGAACTGCTTTGCTTTATCTTGGCCAGGTCGCAGTTGCAAATGAGAACTTGTTCTCAATTAGCCTACCTGGTTAAATAAAGGTGAAATAAAAAGTTAATTTGTGGAATTTCTTTCCTTCTGGCAGGTTCATTAAATAGTACCCGCAAAATGCCAGTCTCAATGTCAACAGTGAAGAGGCGAATCCGGGATGCTGGCCTTCTAGGCAGAGTTGCAAAGAAAAATCAATATCTCAGACTGGCCAATAAAAAGAGAAGATTAATATGGGCAAAGAACACAGACACTGGACAGAGGAACTCTGCCTAGAAGGCCAGCATTCCTGAGTCGCCTCTTCATTGTTGAATTTGAGACTGGTGTTTTGCGGGTACTATTTTTTTGAACGGTAGAGTATACACAAACTAATCAGGGGAATGGGAGCCAGGTGTGCGTAATGAGACAAGACTGTCCGGGGTTGGTGGTAATGAATCCAGTTCAGTGATGCCTAGAAGGCCAGTGACGTAGACCTCTGGAGCTGGGGAACAAATGAGCAACAGTACCGAGGAGATCCGTGACAATATCCAGAATAATTAATAGGAATAGTGTTGGGTGTTGCGCAATAGTCTATCCTACCTAATTAACGTATGAAAACAGGAACTCATTACCTTGATGCTTTCTCTGTTAAATCTAACAACACCCTGCTGTAAATCAAGCCGACTGCAACAGATGATCAACATCAATGCGCTAGGGATATTAGATCCAACATGGATCCCATCACCACTGTCTTCACTGGCGTAAGGAATGAGACACCAAAATATTCTGGACATTCCTCGCAAACAGCTTTTTTTCAGCACTTGGTCTGTTAGCGCGTGCAATGCTACATCACAACAGCTGTTCCTCACTTGACTGTCATTCAGAAAATTCCTTCCTGGATTGGATGATGGTGTGTGAAATTATTACAGCATAATTAAGCAGTTTGACACCAACTGTGCATCCAACAAGTATTATGCATAATTATTGAAGAACCACATTAATGACAATATATCGATTTAGGTTTTAAGTAGCAAGGTAAGGTGACTCTTTCGGTTAGAAGCATTAGATTTTGCAATTGCATACTTTTGGGGGGGATTTGTGTGCCCATGAAAACTGTTTTCATAACATAAGAAGAAACTAAATGTTACGTAGTTAAACTGCATTTCTGAGATCTCTAGATCAGCTAGATCCAAGATTCTTACAGGGTTCACCTTCAATCTCTAATTTAACTGATTAATGGTTAATATGATATAATGGCAACTTATTCTACCATAAATGCAAGGACAGAATAGTCATGTTTTATGTGACACAATTTTGGACGAATCCATCAAGACACCAACCATGATAGGTTTTAAATTAACTTATGAATATAGCTATGTTCCCCCCTTATATCTTAATGTAATGTCATGAAACAAATTGGCAGATTTATTATCAATGACTTATAAACAGCTGTAACAACTTGTCCAGCGTAGGAAATCTTCACTGGTAACCTCGTTCTTAGAAAGACCGAGTTACATTGATCATTGTGTATACATTGCTTGACAGCAAAGCTATTTTAGAAGAATAAAAAAAATCTGACATTAAATATCCCTTTGAGATTGGTGAAGCTATTCATTACACTTGGATGGTGTATCAATAAACCTTTTCACTACAAAGATAGACATCCTTCCAAAATCAGATGCCAGAGAGGAAGGAAACCGCTCAGTGATTTCATCATGGAGTCAATGGGGACTTTAAAAACAATGACCTTCATAAGCATTACATACAGCGCATTCGGTAAGTATTCAGACCCATTACATTTTTCCACATTTTGTTACGTTACTAAAATGGATTAAATAAAAAAATGTCCTCTTCAATCTACACAGAATACCCCATAATGACAAAGCAAAAACAGGTTTTAAATTTGTTTGGAAAATGTATTAAAAATCTAAAACAGAAATACAAAAATATAATATTTACATAATTATTCAGACCTTTGCTATGAGACACAAAATTGAGCTCAGGTGCATCCTGTTTCCATTGATCATCCTTGAGATGTTTCTACAACTTGATTGGAGTCCACCTGTGGTAAATTTAATTGATTGGACATGATTTGGAAAGCACACGTCTGTCTATATAAGGTCCCACAGTTGACAGTGCACGTCAGAGCAAAAACCAAGCCATGAGGTCGACGGAATTGTCCGTAGAGTTCTGAGATTGGATTGTGTCGAGGCACAGATCTGGGGAAGGGTACCAAAACATTTCTACAGCATTGAAAGTCCCCAAGAACACAGTGGCCTCCATCATTCTTAAATGGAAGAAGTTTGGAACCACCAAGACTCTTCCTACAGCTGACTGCCCAGCCAAACTGAGCAATCAGGGGTAGAAGGGCCTTGGTCAGGGAGGTGACAAAGAACCCAATGCTCACTCTGAATAAGCTCTAGAGTTCCTCTGTGGAGATGGGAGAACGTTCAAGAAGGACAATAATCTCTGCAGCATTCCACCAATCAGGCCTTTATGGTAGAGTGTCCAGACGAAAGCCACTCCTCAGTAAAAGGCACATGACAAACCGCTTGGAGTTTGCCAAAAGGCACCTAAAGACTCTCAGACCATGAGAAACAAGATTCTCTGGTCTGATGAAACAAAGATTGAACTCTTTGGCCTGAATGCCGAATGCCAAGCGTCACGTCTGGAGGAAACCTGGCACCATCCCTACAGTGAAGGATGGTGGTGGCAGCATCATGCTGTGGGGATATTTTTCAGCCACAGGGACTGGGAGACTAGTCAGGATCGAGGGAAAGATGAACGGAGAAAAGTACAAAGCAGGAGTGGCTTTGGGACAAGTCTCTGAATGTCCTTGAGTGACCCAGCCAGAGCCCGGACTTGAACCCGATCTAACATCTCTGGAGAGACCTGAAAATAGCTGTGCAGCGACTCTCCACATCCAACCTGACAGAACTTAAGAGGATCTGCAGATAAGAATGGGAGAATCTCCCAAAATACAGGTGTGCCAAGCTTGTAGCATCATACCCAAGAAGACTCGAGGCTGTAATTGCTGCCAAAGGTGCTTCAACAAAGAACTGAGTTAAAGGGTCTGAATACTTTAAATGTGATATTTCAAGGGTTTTTTCTCATAAATTTGCAAACATTTCTAAACCTGTTTTTGCTTTGTGATTATTGGGTATTGTGTTTAATTGCTATATTGTAATTAATTTGCCACCATAGCCTATTTTTTGCCTTACCTCTCTTATCCTACCTCATTTGCACATGCTGTATATAGATTTTTCTACTGTATTATTGATTGTATGTTTGTTTATTCCATGTGTCGAACTGCTTTGCTTTATCTTGGCCAGGTTGCAGTTGCAAATGAGAACTTGTATTCAAGTAGCCTACCTGGTTAAATAAAAAAATATTGTGTGTAGATTGCGGGAGGAAAAACGATTTAATTCATTTTAGAATCGTATCGTAACAAAATGTGGAAAAATTCAAGGGGTCTGAATACTTTCTGAATGCAGTACAGAGATGTATTTGTAGGCCGCCTGGAACCACGATAGTCTACATCAATTTCTATTACTTTATCCCCCTGTGCAATTCTGGAATGCTAATGATACATCTTGTGTGGAGTTTTGCAGTTGTTCTCAGTTACCATCAGATGATTTACTGTATATCACAATCTATCAAGAATATTTGTTTGTGACTAACATGCATAACTTTGCCCTATTTCTGAGCAAATAAACCTGACCATCCCAGTTTGTTCCACTCGCTTCTTACATGGTTTTTGGGAAAACAAGATACAGAAGTAGGCTACAGGTTATTTCCACATTTGGTTTTATACTGATGTGTTGTTATAGATCTGTAACACGTGAATAGACATTGTGCAATTTTACTCAACTTTTACATAAAATCTAAATTAGTCAGATTATGGTAGACTCTCCAATAAGTCTATAGTTACACAACATATTTTAATAAAGGCATAATCCAACTGTAGATCTTTTTTTTAATAGAAAAATAAACAAAAAGTAAGGATGGATGTTGAATCGCTGATGCAGGCTTAACAGTGTTGCAAATTGAAATGTATCATTGCATAACATTTTCATCCGGTTTTGAGAAAGTGCATATCATCACAAACTTATGTGTCAGAGATGGGTCTCATTTTCCGAAATTGTGGGTATAAAGATGTATAATTAAAACTGACTGGATCAGCATAGATGGAAATTGAGACATTCAGCATTGGCCTGCAAAGAGAATATGGAAAATAAATCAATGATAATATAATAAAATCTTACTGTATTCAGAAAGAAGTCGACCGACCATGGAAGATTATAGACTTCATAAGGAAGTTTTCCACAAAATGTGTCCATTTTTTTTACTTTCAGATATTTTCACTGTTCTCTACAGAATTCCTAGGCCTACAAGACTATACAGTTGATATATTTTGTATCTTCGGCAGACATGATTTCTCATTATAAGATTCTGCAGCAAATTTGAACTAGCTGTGGTCTGTATCATTTGAAGTATGTCAACACTCCCAAGTTATACAGTATGGCCACAAAATAATTGAGGAAAAACGTTACTGTACTAGCCAAGCTAGTCTGGATCCGTTCGTCCCTGTAAGCATGTGTAAGTGTGCTGCTTCACCCTGACTCTCTATTGTTAAAACTCAGTAGAGGAGGCCATTGAGTGGACTTTCAGCTGTGCCCTGGTGTTGTAGCTAGCTGAGATTGAATCAGCGAGGATATGACTGTAAGCTAGCTCAGCACATGACGCCTGACTCACCGTCTGACTCACTAACTCCTGCCTTCGGCCCAGGAATTGTTGCTCTCCATCGGAAACTGACCCATTTCCCCCCCGACCACTGCTTATGGATATCCCAACTAAAAGCTCCCCCTTAAACCCCAGACAACAGGAAGCCAGTCAAGGAAGCAGAGAATGCCATGTTAGGCACGCTGGTGTGTGTCTATGTGTGTATACAACAACATTGCTTCTCCCTCTCCTTTCACTGATTTGTAAAAAGAAAAAAAAAAGAGCTCACAGCTACCGGTTCACATCAAAGTGACCGGCCCACCTGAGATCATTACACAAATGAACCTCGTTGCCTCTATGCACAGAGCATGAAGGGTTTGCTTGTGAGAGCAGATTCAAGAGGCTGAAGAACCTTGGC
Organism: Salmo trutta; assembly: GCF_901001165.1. Lineage (NCBI taxonomy): Eukaryota > Metazoa > Chordata > Actinopteri > Salmoniformes > Salmonidae > Salmo > Salmo trutta. The sequence goes on from NC_042963.1 coordinate 29,696,811, forward strand.
GTGACCCTGGACAACACCCTGTCGTTCTCCACTAACATCAAGGCGGTGACCCGATCCTGTAGGTTCATGCTCTACAACATTCGCAGAGTACGACCCCGCCTCACACAGGAAGCGGCGCAGGTCCTAGTCCAGGCACTTGTCATCTCCCGTCTGGATTACTGCAACTCGCTGTTGGCTGGGCTCCCTGCCTGTGCCATTAAACCCCTACAACTCATCCAGAACGCCGCAGCCCGTCTGGTGTTCAACCTTCCCAAGTTCTCTCACGTCACCCCGCTCCTCCGCTCTCTCCACTGGCTTCCAGTTGAAGCTCGCATCCGCTACAAGTCCATGGTGCTTGCCTACGGAGCTGTGAGGGGAACGGCACCTCCGTACCTTCAGGCTCTGATCAGGCCCTACACCCAAACAAGGGCACTGCGTTCATCCACCTCTGGCCTGCTCGCCTCCCTACCTCTGAGGAAGCACAGTTCCCGCTCAGCCCAGTCAAAACTGTTCGCTGCTCTGGCACCCCAATGGTGGAACAAGCTCCCTCACGACGCCAGGACAGCGGAGTCAATCACCACCTTCCGGAGATACCTGAAACCCCACCTCTTTAAGGAATACCTGGGATAGGATAAAGTAATCCTTCTAACCCCCCCCCAAAAGATTTAGATGCACTATTGTAAAGTGGTTGTTCCACTGGATATCATAAGGTGAATGCACCAATTTGTAAGTCGCTCTGGATAAGAGCGTCTGCTATATGACTTAAATGTAAATGTAAATGCTGAAAAGTAAACATTTTCATAGAGGGCTCAAAGGCGACTTCTGGTTATAAAGCCTAATGAGATTGTTTAGGTAATTAATCTCATGTTCAATCTCTTACCTAACTGGCAAATATAATATAATTGAGTAGAGTTGGAAATAATAGAATTGAACAAAAATTAGGGACTTTGTCAACTTGGTAAAATTCTGAGGAAGAGGACAGACTATCTGGTGGGTTTCCAAGGGACCAGCGGAGTTGGAACACCTGTGAGTGATGGGCATGTTGGGTAAGCGCCAGGGGCACACGTGGGCCATTGTGGACAGGAAGGGCTGGCTGGCAGAGAGAGGAAATGTGTATCGGTGAGCAATAACAGGAAGTACTCATTACAACACCCCCATCTCAGACAACCCACCCATAAACAGACGGTACCACAGTATTTGTCTGCTGATTTGCAGATATGACGATCCACCTTAAAAGGACACTTCAACCAAAATACAGTTGAAGTCGGATGTTTACGTACACCTTAGCCAACTACATTTAAACTCAGTTTTCACAATTCCTGACATTTTAATCCTAGTAACAATACCCTGTTTTAGGTCAGTTAGAATCACCACTTTATTTTAAGAATGTGAAATGTCAGAATAATAGTAGAGAGAATGATTTACTTCAGCTTTACTTTCTTTCATCACATTCCCAGTGGGTGAGAAGTTTACATACACTCAATTAGTATTTGGTAGCATTGTCTTTAAGTTGGGTCAAACGTTTTGGGTAGCCTTCCACAAGCTTCCCACAATAAGTTGCATGAATTTGGGCCCATTCCTCCTGACAGAGCTGGTGTAACTGAGTCAGGTTTGTAGGCCTCCTTGCTCGCACATGCTTTTTCAGTTCTGCCCATACATTTTCTATAGGATTGAGGTCAGGGCTTTGTGATGGCCACTCCAATACCTTAACTTTGTTGTCCTTAAGCCATTTTGCCACAACTTTGGAAGTATGCTTGGTGTCATTGTCCAATTGGAAGACCCATTTGCGACCAAGCCTTAACTTCCTGACTGATGTCTTGAGATGTTTCTTAAATATATCCACATAATTTTCCTCCCTCATGATTTCATCTATTTCGTGAAGTACACCAGACCCTTCTGCAGCAAAGCACCCCCACAACAAGATGCTGCCACCCCCGTGCTTCACGGTTGGGATGGTGTTCTTCGGCTTGCAAGCGTCCAAACATAACGATGATCATTATGGCCAAACAGTTCTATTTTTGTTTCATCAGACCAGAGGACATTTCTCCAAAAAGTACGATCTTTGTCCCCATGTGCAGTTTCAAACAGTCTGGCTTTTTTATGGCAGTTTTGGAGCAGTGGCTTCTTCCTTACTGAGCGGCCTTTCAGGTTATGTCAATAAAGGACTCGTTTTACTGTGGATATAGATACTTTTGTACCTGTTTCCTCCAGCATCTTCACAAGGTCCTTTGCTGTTCTGGGATTGATTTGCACTTTTCGCACCAAAGTGCGTTAATCTCTAGGAGACAGAACGCGTCTCCTTCCTGAGCGGTATGACGGCTGCGTGGTCCCATGGTGTTTATACTTGCGTACTATTGTTTGTACAGATGAGCGTGGTTCCTTCAGGCATTTGGAAATTGCTCCCAAGGATGAACCAGACTTGAGGTCTACACATTTTTTTCCTGAGGTCTTGGCTGATTTCTTTTGATTTTCCCATGATGTCAAGTAAAGAGGCACTGAGTTTGAAGGTAGGCCTTGAAATATATCCACAGGTGCACTTCCAATTGACTCAAATGATGTCAATTAGCCTATCAGAAGCTTATGAAATAATCTGTAAACAATTGTTGGAAAAATGACTTGTGTCATGCACAAAGTAGATGTTCTAATCGACTTGCCAAAACTATAGTTAAGACATTTGTGGAGTGGTTTAAAAACAAGTTTTAATGACTCCAACCTAAGTGTATGTAAACTTCCGACTTCAACTGTACATGCGAAGGATGCCTATTAGGTTCTGTAGCTGGAGAGAAAGCGGACCAAAATGTTAGTATGGTACTTTGAGTGGTTAGATTTGTTTTTTTAATTTAGCAGACAATCTTGTCAAGAACTAATTAAAGTAGATAGTGCATACATTATTGGTCTGGTCACCCATGGGAATTAAACCCACAACCCTGGCGTTGCAAGTGCCAGGCTTTACCAACTGAGCCACACCGAACAATATCACAATTTATAGACACTTTTATTACAAAACTTTTTTTTTCTCAGAGAAATTTAACTCAATGTAACGCAAGCAACACACAATCAACGAGCCACATTCAAATGTCTTCGACTCCAAAAGAAGTAGGCACTTTCAGAAGTCATTGGGTGGAGCTTCAACTTGTGCTGACCAATCACAATGTCAAATCGTGATGGGATTGGAGAGGATTAATGCCACGGTTTAATTTGATCAGGCAAACAGAGTCTTCAAACTCAGCCTGTTTGAGGAGCGCATTCTGAGCCCTGTGCAATGTCACGAGCTGAAGCCTGCTGTTTGAGATTAAAGACACTTGCTTCCCTAATATTTTTCACATAAACAGAGCTGCATAAGCCCATCATTATTTGGCACCACAATAGAGGAATCTCTTCTGCCGCAGTTGACACTGTAATATAAACCACACTAATAAATGCCCTGTGGGTTGTTTTGAACAAGTTGACGTGGCGAACGGGATCCGAAGCAATATCTTTCACGTGCTATAACTTGTCAGGATCCTATAGTTGAACTTCTCTTGAGTTCATCTGATAGTAGTGCTGAGCGATTAACCAACATTTCAGTTATTTTTCTGTTTTTAAACAATTGACTGATTTCCATTTCTTTCTTCTTTAAGTTCAATGCGCACCTTGCACAGTTTCTCTAAAGGTAAATCAGATCCAGGCTGAACTGAGCGATGTAGTAGGGAGTTGTAATTTCCAACAGGCCAATATTCTACATAGTTGTAGTGCATAAACTGTGATAATTAACTACAATGGCCATAATCCATTGCGCATCTACTTGTCTGGTTTGTTTCTTTTTTACGCCTACTGAAGAGAGAATGCACGATCATGAGAGGTATCAGGTATCTCTACCTGAAAATGCATGATCTAAGTGATTGATAGTTGGTAGTCACCAGTCATAAAAGTATGCCTTATTTACTTTGAAAACTACAAATAGTGATTTTGTCAGACAGCATAGGCAGCAGCTCTATAGAGATGAGATTACTTGGAATGTAATTTACCCAAATGAACTATTTTAATGTAATGTCAATAAATGGTTAATAAGCGATAAGCAGTTATGGGCACTCACTACCATCATGGGACTTTTGTTTTATTCTGTGTTACAGCATTCAACCCAAATAATCTAAACTGAAATGGAGAACCGTGAACATTTTTTTTAATAACGAACCAAAACTGAACAGACCTCAAAAAGCATACATTTGTGAGAACGATCTGATAGATGCATGCTTATTTGTCATGTTGAAAATGTAGTATCTAACAGGGCGATGAAAGCGATGTTTTTGTTGTTGTTGCAATTCACAAAAAAAAATGTCTAAGGATTCATTTATCTGAACTTTTTATGAAGGAGCCGTTACCCAATGTGACATTTCCTGTTTCCCAGATACTCATCCGTGATCATGTATATAAGTTATACTTTGTATATCTGTAATATGTACCTCCTGCAAAGTAAAAATGTAAGATGCACCAAATACTAAGTCTGATGCTCTGCTACACATGGATATCATTTTGGCAATGCGTTTAGTTACTTTTGTGCAGCAGACTAAGCAATTATTTAAGCAGGGGCACAACGTTCACTGGGGTTGTATTTTTGTACCCCCCAGTTTTATCATTGGAATGTGATACAAAACGAGGCAATGGTGTGCTTGCTTACCATGTGGACGCCTCCGAGTGGTCGGGTAGGCTGTTTGGAGTGTTTATCCGACTGGATAAAAATAAAATATATCCCCCCCACTTCTGATTTAAAGTGTATGTACGTTTGTGTTAAAGTGGAAGACCAATTAAAAAAAAAAAGGTTTTACCTGGGTAATGTGGATTTATCGAGACAGTGAAAATGTTAATTAAACACTGTTCTGTAAATGCATTTTATTGAAGACAAACGAGTACTTTTTCCACAACTATCAAAATAAATTTGGACTGGCACAGAATTGTTTTAACAAAAGCTTTTGCTATAGAATACAAACCACCCCTGCTTATGTGTGATGCAACACAAACACAATGTGACATTTCTCAAATCAGCTAACATTTGAAGAGACTCAAATCTTGACATTAAAAGAATTTGACAAATAAAAAGAACAGTAAACATACAGGCTTAAGTGAATTCAAATGTCAACCAAATACTTCTAATATGCACATCATTACGTTGACACAGTGGCAGAGAAGTTATTTATGCTTGGAATGGGGCTTGAATGACACATGAAGTTTGGAATCTTACAGAACAAAGTCATTTTTGAACTGACATCATCTCCAGGACGGCATTTTCTATAAAACGATTATAACTACACTGATAGCGTCAACAGATAAAAAAAAATAATAATAATATTCCCAACACATTTTCACTTCACTAAAGTTAATAAAAGGTGTTTTAAAATCACCGTCTCGGTGGAAATCCTAAACTGGACCAGACAATGAAGTGGTAGGAAGAGGTTTGGATTCTCACAATCCCTGTGGCCACAACAGTCAAATAGTCCAGCTGAGTCCAATTACCTACAAAAGAGAAAATAATCACAAAAGGTATTAAGAGTTTTTAAATGGGTTTCCTAGCCCCAGGCTGTCATTAACCTAGGGCTATGGTTCAATTGCAGCTAGCTCAGTCTGGTTTCACACCAGTTTTTCTCTGGTTTTACAGCATGCAATGTTGGGGGAAATCCTAAGTTTAGGATCAAAGAGAATATCCCATGATGAAGGTACACTATATATACAAAAGTATGTGGTTACCTCTGTAAATTACTGTATTTGGCTATTTCAGCCACAGACATTGCTGACAGGTGTATAAAATCGAGCACATAGCCATGCAATCTCCATAGACAAACATTGGTAGTAGAATGGCCATACTGAAGAGCCCAGTGACTTTCAACATGGCACCATCATAGGATGCCACCTTTCCAACAAGTCAGTTTGTCAAATTTCTGCCTTTCTAGAGCTGCCCCGGTCAACTGTAGTGCTGTTATTGTGAAGTGGAAACGTTTAGGAGCAACAGCAGCTCAGCCAAATTGTCTATCCTTGGTTGCAACACTCACTACCGAGTTCCAAACTTCCTCTGGAAGCAACGTCAGCACAAGAACTGTTTGTCTAGAGCTTCATGAAATGGGTTTCCATGGCTGATCAGCTGCACAAAAGCCTAAGATCACCATGCACAATGCCAAGCATCGGCTGGAGTGGTGTAAACCTTGCCGCCATTGGACTCTGGAACAGTGTAAATGCGTTCTCTGGTGTGATGAATCACGCTTCACCATAGGTTTGGCAGATGCCAGGAGAACGCTACCTGCCCGAATGCATAGTGTAAAGTTTGGTGGAGGAGGAATAATAGTCTGGGGTTGTTTTTCATGGTTCAGGCTAGGCCCCTTAGTTCCAGTGAAGGGAAATCTTAATTCTACAGCATACAATGACATTCTAGATGATTCTGTGCTTCCAACTTCGTGGCAACAGTTTGGGTAAGGCCCTTTCCTGTTTCAGCATGACAATGCCCCTGTGCACAAAGCGAGGTCCATACAGAAATGGTTTGTCAAGATCGGTGTGGAAGAACTTGACTGGCCTGCACAGAGCCCTGACCTCAACCCCATCGAGCACCTTTGGGATGAAAAAGAATGCTGACTGCAAGCCAGGCCTAATCGCCCAACACCAGTGCCCGACCTCACTAATACTCGTGGCAAATTCCTGCAGCAATGTTCCAACATCTAGTGGAAAGCATTCCCAGAGAGTGGAGGCCGTTATATCAACAAAGGGGGGACCTACTCCATATTAATGCCCATGATTTTGGAATGAGATGTTCGAAGAGCAGATGTCCACATACTTTTGGTCATGTAGTGTATATGAAAAAGGAATTAACTAGGATTTATACAGTTCTTTCAAAACAATAGGGAAGAGTGTTAGGTAAACTTCTTTTGTGATAATACAATTTCACCATGCAATTAGAAGTAAAATATAACACACAAAAAAAAACTAGAGTTTGGTAGTTACCTGTCCAGCCGGTTGACCACCTCTCTTACGGTGCCGATGAGGTTATCGTGCTCCTGCGGGTTACTCAGGATGATACCATGGAGCTTTTTCATGTAGGAGTCGATGGTGTCCAGGGTAGGGGTCTCCCCACTAACTGCAGGCGAGAGGGTAACTTGAGCATGGGAATGTATACAGGCCTGAGTCCTATTTAACTAGGGTACATCGTAGCAAAACATTTTGCAATGGAAAAGGAATACGAGTATTTTCTTTTTGGAAAAATTCAGGTAGTCCCTCCATGTTTGTCTGTTTGGTGCCTAATGAATATTGCCCTGTTTACAATATCAAGGTGTAGAACACATAGAACCAAGGAATGGTGGAGGGACGTTAAGGGCTCACTCAGGGTTCCAAAACGCACAAGAATAAAAACAAGGAGCTTTTACTTCTGTTTCCCTCTGAAGATTATCCATGCAAATTTCACACAGGAGGAAATGTCAAATCAGGCTCCTGGTTATAATCCCCCTAAAATATTGAATAATTTATCAACAAGGAGGACTTGCATAATCACAGAAAATTAGTTCTCAAAAGGTGACAGGAGGCAGAAGTTTTCAAACAGGGCCTCTGCGGTTTGAAGTAGCCGTTTAAGTGAGGGTTGATGGTAATGAACAAAAGATATCTGCTGTTTCCCTGAAGTGATCACATAAGACCTTGAGCTGAGGTACTGAAGCGTGTGTGATGGGGACAGTAGGGATATGTGTGTGTGTGTGTGTGTGTGGTATTGTTTTTATATAGCTGTGTTTGTGTGTGTGTGTGTCACTCACCAGGCAGGGCCACAGAGGAGAAGCTGCTGGTCAGGGCCTGGCGCAGGGTCTCCAGGTGCTGCTGGAGCAGCCCGTTGCGTCCCCTCTCCTGCCTCACGTCGCCATCCAGGCGCTCTACAGCGCCGCGCATGCTCTCCACGTGCTTCTGCAGTGCCGCGTTGCGTTCCTCATACTCCATGTTGGTCTTGCGCAGCTGACGCATCTCCGCCTCCCGTGCTGTGTGCGAAGACAGACAAATGCCTCGGTCAGGAGGAAACGGGTGTTAAGGTATGTGATGTGAGGTAGCAGGGAGGGTAAATAGTATCAATAATTCAATTGAATTCTCTGTGTTTTTAGTTGCTATTGTGTTGTTACCTAAAGAGGGGCAGCTATTTTGGAGATGAGTATGGGTGCTCTAGTCAACAACATTTTAGTATTGGAAGGAAGTTACTGGAGTAAAACAAACATTGCAAAGCAAAAATGCTGTGTACCTTTGCTGTGGTTGAGAAACTCCTCTGTGAAGATGGGAATGTCGAACACAGACCTTTCCTTGCCCTCTGTGTCCTTCTAATGGGGTGGAGAAAAAAAACGAGTGAGTGGGTGAGAGAGAGATGCTTGTAAAACTGAGTGAACACATTTGAGAGGGGGAGGAAATGGTTTGAAGCTCTGATCAACCATATACATTGCACCAACATTTGGTGGCTGCAACATAGGTTGCTCTGGATAAGAAGCCTGCTAAATAAAAAAAAAATATGTAAAAATCTAACAGTTTAAACACTGTTGCCACCAATCATTTCCCTAAACCACAATAATTTCTCATTGGACTGAACACTAGTGTCTATTGCTAGACAGGCACAGTGGGCCCTTGTAGTAAAAGTGATCTTTGCTATTGTGATGTGGACTAATGAGTGTTGGGCTGTGCTCATTCATCTTGTATGGGCAGTGGGATGGCAGCAGGTGGAGATTGGCCACTCACTGGATAGCGCATTGAAACTCTGGAAAAAGGGGATGCTTAGTTACAGCATTTTAGTCATTTAGCAGTAGATGGTCATAAACAAAGTTACACTATGGAGTTAAACATGCATTATGAGTGGAATCTTTTTAAAAGTGGGAAAAAGATGTAGTGCTAAAATAAGAGCAATAAGTATGAATTGAAAACATTGTCTTGTGTCTGTACCCTACAGTCCTGGATGTTGCTTCGCAAGCCTTTACGCCCCACCTAAAGAGTATGCTAATCTGGAAGAAATGCTGGTGTCATTTCAGAACTCCTAATTCCAGCTAAGAAGTTACCTTGGTGTTTTCCCTCCTGTGTTTGAAAAGGCCATACCCTTTAATTACAGTGCTTAACTCCATAAAAAATGAATTACACACTTACCAGAAGCCATGGGCTTGCAGCCCTACATAAATGAGTGTCAAAGCGGGTTTAATCCGGCTTTAGTGCCGCTCCAGTAAGCGCTTAATGTGAAGCGAGAGGGGGCCAGACCCTTGAGAAGTTGGGGTACTTAGGTGAGGATATTGTGCCAAGGCCCTTATAAGAATGCCCAACATACAACAAATCATTAAGTTGTTCATGTGTGATCAATTGTGACTGCAGCATTATGATTTATGCTAATGGCGCGATTACTACAAAACAGACCTTTTCAAGCTGCATTTCCATGTTAGACATTTAGCAGACAGACACCCACAACCCTGGCGTTGCAAGCTCCACGCTCTACCAACTGAGCCCCACGGGACCATTTCCATGTTAGTCATTTAGCAGACACCTACAACCCTGGTGTTGCAAGCTCCACGCTCTACCAACTGAGCCCCACGGGACCATTTCCATGTTAGTCATTTAGCAGACACCTACAACCCTGGTGTTGCAAGCTCCACGCTCTACCAACTGAGCCCCACGGGACCATTTCCATCATCATATTAACCATTCCCTGGTTTGACTAGCGCAACAACCTTGCTGTTTCCAGCCCTCGAGCCAATCGACTGGACCCATTTGGATTTTCTTCAAGACGAGCACTTTTAGCTATTTGTTTGCTTTAGCGTATAGGAGGGATTGGGTGTGGTAGGGTCAACTCACCTCGTGAAGAGATTCGTTGGCTACCTGGTGCCCGCCATCTGTGAGAAAGGAAGGAATAACATTTTTTAAAAGGGACAGGAGATGATTCATGCTTCCTCTGCGCAGCGTGCCTTCGCTACATCTTGAACTCATTGAGGATGAGTCAAAGAGATGTTTTAAAACTAGTAATGGGAGCCATCCCAAAGCACAGAATAGCTCAGCTATCAAATAAATGTATCTGATAACAAGGTTGTATTGTACACAACCTCCAGTGTTTCCAATGGGGTGCTTTTTCTCATCTGTCTTATTTGAAGGCATAACAAAAGAGCAGCTTGCCAATGTATCATATTGAACAGAAAGCACATGTATAAGGCTGAAAGGCTTGTGTGGGCTGTTGAACCAAACTATTTTCCTTCAACACAGCTGATCTGTAGGGAGAAATATGTTGTTTCAAACCCATCTGAGCCTGTGGGGGCAAACATTGTCAAGTTTCAAAGGTGCACTGGCCTTTTTTCTGATCAGTGGTTATAAAGAAAAGGAAAACTGTTTTATAATTGGGATGCAGCCCTTGAGAGGAGCGTTATAGGATCAACCGTTGCATGCCCTAATGAACATGACACAACTCTTTCGGTGGTGTTTTACCTCCCCGGTGCCTCTTGACCTTCTGTTTCTCCTGCACCTTCCGGGTGAAGTGCTTGTAGGCCTCCGTCTTCTGGTACTTCTCCAGGTCACGCATGTAGCGCTCCTTGTCCCTCTCCGCCTCGTCCAGGTAGCGCTGCACACAGAGAAGAGGGAGAGAGACAGAGGGGGAGAAACAGGATATCAATCATAGCCGCTTAAAACCTTTTTGATCGATTCAAAATTCGAATTAATATTGACAGCTGTAGCCGAATTGCTGTGCTGCTAATAAGCATATGGGGGAATGACAGAGGGTGGTAAGAGGGTGGAGCGACTTGGACCCCATAGAGTGGACACAATGAGAGGAATACCAGTTTCCTCCAGTTAAAGCGATTGACACTATCCATCAACTGTGTAACAATCGGCTTGGATCTAAAACCATTCTACATTATTAAAGTTCAAATAATACTGTGTTCATATGAGAGCAACCAAAGCAAGACAGACAAAATTATATCAAGTGAGCAATAAATATGCATATATTGTCAACAAATCAGTTTCCATCAAAATAAACAATTCACTTTCTTAGGTCCAAATCCCAAATAGAATCCCAACACAATTCTCAATGTCCAATGTCAATATGGAAGTCCAGAATCCAATCCAAAAATAGTCCCAAAGTCAATCAAAAAACAAAAATGAGCAATCCCCCTTCAAAATGCAAAAATATCGGTCACCCAAAAAATACAATCAACAGGATATACCAGACCGGATTGTTGTAGTAGAGGGAAATCTGTCCTGGTGGTGATTTCCTTACAATAGATCAATGTTCATGGCATCCGTCAAAACCAACAGAATAGGAATCCTTTGTATTTGGAGTAACGATCCACAATAATGAGCAAAAAGTATTCTCTTGAATGGTTAATTTAAGGCTGCTTAAGAAGGTCATAAAAGGATCATTTTGCTATTTGATTCAAAAATGTAAGACCCCTTGAAGTATATATACACATACACATATATATATATATATATATATATACAGTGGGGAGAACAAGTATTTGATAACCTGCAAAATCGGCAGTGTTTCCTACTTACAAAGCATGTAGAGGTCTGTCATTTTTATCGTAGGTACAATTCAACTGTGAGAGACGGAATCTAAAACAAAAATCCAGAAAATCACATTGTATGATTTTTAAGTAATTAATTTGCATTTTATTGCATGACATAAGTATTTGATACATCAGAAAAGCAGAACTTAATATTTGGTACAGAAACCTGTTTGCAATTACAGAGATCATACGTTTCCTGTAGTTCTTGACCAGGTTTGCACACACTGCAGCAGGGATTTTGGCCCACACCTCCATACAGACCTTCTCCAGATCCTTCAGGTTTCGGGGCTGTCGCTGGGCAAGACGGACTTTCAGCTCCCTCCAAAGATTTTCTATTGGGTTCAGGTCTGGAGACTGGCTAGGCCACTCCAGGACCTTGAGATGCTTCTTACGGAGCCACTCCTTAGTTGCCCTGGCTGTGTGTTTCGGGTCGTTGTCATGCTGGAAGACCCAGCCACGACCCATCTTCAATGCGCTTACTGAGGGAAGGAGGTTGTTGGCCAAGATCTCGCAATACATGGCCCCATCCATCCTCCCCTCAATACGGTGCAGTTGTCCTGTCCCCTTTGCAGAAAAGCATCCCCAAAGAATGATGTTTCCACCTCCATGCTTCACGGTTGGGATGGTGTTCTTGGGGTTGTACACATCCTTCTTCTTTCTCCAAACACGGCGAGTGGAGTTTAGACCAAAAAGCTCTATTTTTGTCTCATCAGACCACATGACCTTCTCCCATTCCTCCTCTGGATCATCCAGATGGTCATTGGCAAACTTCAGACGGGCCTGGACATGCGCTGGCTTGAGCAGGGGGACCTTGCGTGCGCTGCAGGATTTTAATCCATGACGGCATAGTGTGTTACTAATGGTTTTCTTTGAGACTGTGGTCCCACCTCTCTTCAGGTCATTGACCAGGTCCTGCCGTGTAGTTCTGGGCTGATCCCTCACCTTCCTCATGATCATTGATGCCCCACGAGGTGAGATCTTGCATGGAGCCCCAGACCGAGGGTGATTGACCGTCATCTTGAACTTCTTCCATGTTCTAATAATTGCGCCAACAGTTGTTGCCTTCTCACCAAGCTGCTTGCCTATTGTCCTGTAGCCCTCCCAGCCTTGTGCAGGTCTACAATTTTATCCCTGATGTCCTTACACAGCTCTCTGGTCTTGGCCATTGTGGAGAGGTTGGAGTCTGTTTGATTGAGTGTGTGGACAGGTGTCTTTTATACAGGTAACGAGTTCAAACAGGTGCAGTTAATACAGGTAATGAGTGGAGAACAGGAGGGCTTCAAAGAAAAACTAACAGGTCTGTGAGAGCCGGAATTCTTACTGGTTGGTAGGTGATCAAATACTTATGTCATGCAATAAAATGCAAATGAATTACTTAAAAATCATACAATGTGATTTTCTGGATTTTGGTTTTAGATTCCGTCTCTCACAGTTGAAGTGTACCTATGATAAAAATTACAGACCTCTACATGCTTTGTAAGTAGGAAAACCTGCAAAATCGGCAGTGTATCAAATACTTGTTCTCCCCACTGTATGTGTGTGTGTGTGTGTGTGTGTGTGTGTATGTGTGTGTGTATGTGTGTATGTATGTATGTATGTATGTATGTATGTATGTATGTATGTATGTATGTATGTATGTATATATAACTATTTCTATGAATATAACAAGATTCAATAACTGAGACAAACTAAAAAAAGTTCCACAGACATGTGACTAACAGAAATGGAATAATGTCTCCCTGAACAAAGGGGGGGTAAAAATCTAAAGTAACAGTCAGTATCTGGTGTGGCCACCAGCTACATTAAGTACTGAAGTGACTCTCCTCCTCATGGACTGCACCAGATTTGCCAGTTCTTGCTGTGAGATGTTACCCCACTCTTCCACCTTGGCACATGCAAGTTCCCGGACATTTCTGGGGGGGAATGGCCCTAGCCCTCACCCTCCGATCCAACAGGTCCCAGACGTACTCATTGGATTGAGATCCGGGCTCTTCGCTGGCCATGGCAGAACACTGACATTCTTGTCTTGCAGGAAATCACGCACAGAACGAGCAGTATGGCTGGTGGCATTGTCATGCTGGAGGGTGAGCCTGCAGGATGAGCCTGCAGGAAGGGTACCACATGAGGGAGGAGGAGGTCTTCCCTGTAACGCACAGCGTTGAGATTACCTGCAATGACAACAAGCTCAGTCCGATGATGCTGTGACACACCGCCCCAGACCATGACGGACCCTCCACCTCCAAATCGATCCCGCTCCAGAGTACAGGCCTCGATGTAACGCTCATTCCTTAGACGATAAACGCGAATCCCACCATCACCCCTGGTGAGACAAAACCGCGACTCGTCAGTAAAGAGCACTTTTTGCCAGTCCTGTCTTGTCCAGCGACAGTGGGTTTGTGCCCATAGGCGAAGTTGTTGCCGGTGATGTCTAGTGAGGACCTGCCTTACATTAGGCCTACAAGCCCTCAGTCCAGCCTCTCTCAGCCTATTGCGGACAGTCTGAGCACTGATGGAGGGATTGTGCATTCCTGGTGTAACTCGGGCAGTTGTTGTTGCCATCCTGTACCTGTCCCACAGGTGTGATGTTCGGATGTACCGATCCTGTGCAGGTGTTGTTACACGTGGTCTACCACTGCGAGGACGATCAGCTGTCCATCCTGTCTCCCTGTAGCGCTGTCTTAGGCGTCTCAGTACGGACATTGCAATTTATTGCCCTGGCCACGTCTGCAGTCCTCATGCCTCCTTGCAGCATGCCTAACCAGACCGGACACATCGCGTGCGTCGCTTAATAAATGTTGAAATCCATGTCATTTAATTATCGCACCAACACTGCTCGCCCGCACCAACGAGCGTCTGCAATGCCAAGGGCTCCTTTCTATTTCTGACGCAGATTGCGGTGCAAGTCCTGCCTCTCCCATCTCCTCATTGGTTTATAGAAGCAGGTACCCACGTACCATCTCCTCATTGGTTATACCCACGTGGGTGATTGAAAGACGAACTGTTTTGCTGGTCGGTGTAGTAACACTATGAAAGCGTAGATGCCAATCACCATATAAGTTCAAAGATGAAAAAGCCTGGAAGGAGGAGAGATGACTAGAACCGATTCGGTTGGCTGTTTTGTGTGTGGATTAATTGTCGGAGTAGAGGACCTAATGCATTTCGGGTAAAATAACAACTCAATGTTTATATACCAGGACAAATTAGCCAGCAACAGCAAGCTAGCTAAATAGGACAAATTAGCTAGCAAGTGCAAGCAAACTAGCAAAATTGCCAAACATGTTTAATGCTTTTCGACCTGTCCCCAAATTAATGTCATTGGTTCAGAGTTTGCTTTGATATTTTAACCTGCGTGTCGTGATCGCGTTTGGTGTAGGGGGACAAAATAAATGTATGCACGATAACGCACGATGGCGTTCGCCCGCAGACGGTTTGGGTTCCGTGTAAGGCACGTTCACGCAGATGAGCAGGGACCCAGGGCATCTTTCTTTTGGTGTTTTTCAGAGTCAGTAGAAAGGCCTCTTTAGTGTCCTAAGTTTTCATAACTGTGACCTTAATTGCCTACCGTCTGTAAGCTGTTAGTGTCTTAATGACCACTTCACGGTGCATGTTCATTAATTGTTTATGGTTCATTGAGCAAGCATGGAAAACGGTGTTTAAACCCTTTACAATAAAGATCTGTGAAGTTATTTCGATTTTACGAATTATCTTTGAAAGACAGGGTCCTTAAAAAGGGACGATTCTTTTTTTGCCGAGTTTATATAATAAATAATTTGATAAATGTGTATTTGGCCTTACTACTATTAGCCCATACAAACTCATTGAATAACAGATTGACTACAAGGAACAACAGATAGTTTCACACCCCCCCCCCAAATGTATATATTTTTTTTTATACATGTATTTAACCCCTTATTTTTGGAACTAAACAGTCTCCATATATACTTCCATTCATTGTTTTGGTACCGGGAGACTTTCAGATGAGTCTTGGGAGGCCTGTGGGGGTCCTAGAGAAAAACAACATTTAAGTGTTTGAGTCTCACCTTTCCACAGATGGGTCATATTGTAGCCCAAACCGTTTGGACACTACTGACGATTTTGTGAGAACCACGATTTTCTAGATGTCTCATGGTCTGACAAACACTGCTCTAGCTCAGTCACCTTGTGCGACATAGGCGGATGCGGTGGATTGAGACGCATCCAGTGCAAAAAACTGAAACAGTATCTCTAACTTAAACCGACAGATTTTAATTGGGATTTTTTTATTATGCTAATTAGCTTTCAGTGGGGGCACGGACATAGACCTTAAGGGGTTAACCCTTTCAGGCCAGTGTAGCTGCATGGCTAACCTGCTTGTCTTCCGGCGGCAGTTTGCTCCACTCATTGCCCAGCATCCTGGTGATCTCTGGGAAGGGCACGTCAGGCCGCTCAGCCCTCAGCTGCTCACGCCGGTCGTTCATGAAGCGCACATAGCCCGTCAGCGGTGCCTTGGGGGCGTTGCTGTCCTTCACTGGCTTCTTCCTCTTACGGCCCTTGGTCCAGCTGCTGCGCCTGGGCTTCTGCAGCGACGCGGAGGGAAGGGTGGGGAGATGTGGCAAAACAAACACAGCTAAAGTTAGCACTTATCATAAATGGTGCTCTGGAATCCAAAACGTATATCCTCTGTTGAAACAGTTTGGATTCCAGGCAAGCTAACTCTAGGCAAGGGGTGGTGGCTTTTGTTCCAGCCCTTATCTAACACGCCATTGAACGTTTTACAGTCCAGGCTTTTAATCTGGGTCCGGGAAACCAGCCCTGAGTGTGTAATGGTTATTTAAATGACATGATCTCACCTCCTCTTCATTTCTCTGGCTGCTGTTGTCTGTGTTACCAGGTGAGCCTGTCTGCTCTTCCATCGCCTCAGCCTCCAGGAAAGGAGCCTACAGTGGAAACAAACAACATTAGTTCCTATTGTGCATACAGCACCTTAACAGTCTAAACATTTCTGCAGACTGCTACAAAAAAAGTATAATCTTGCAAACTTTCCTGTAATTCAAATATCCTATCAATGGCTCGCAAAACTACCTTCAAAAAGTGAGCAGAAGCGCAAATGAGAGCCACGAGCAGAGCCACCGCTTGCGCTTGCTCTGTGGCGCACATCAGTTATTTCAGGTGGTGTCAGCATAATTGAATTTTCATGCATTGGAGTAGAATGTCCTTTTAAAAAAAGACAGAATTGACAAAGTCATTGTAAAAAAAATAATATATATATATATATATATATATATATATATACAAAAATAACACTACTGTTGCAATTGCTACTGAAGACAATCCTAGGAGAAAACACAGGAACTCCTGACAGATCAAGAAAGAAAACTCTACCCAGAGGAAAGTGGAATGAAGCATTAGTGCCCTCTACTGCAGGGGAAATCACAGTACACACATACAGGTAACTGCCAAAATAAAGGAAAAACTTAAGTAAATGAGGGATACAAAGTATATTGAAAGCAGGTGCCTAAACACAGGTGAGGTTTCTGAGTTAATTAAGCACCATGCTTAGGGTCATTTATAAAAATGCCCAGTTACTCGTTATTTCAGCTACAGTGGCTAGAAGAGATCACTGTAATTGTTTCCATTAACTTGTCCAGTCATTTTGTGTCGACATTTAGAAAGTTTGCATAGAAAATAGATGCAGCAATTGCCTGCAAGGGTGCGTTTCGATTTAACTATCGTGTCAATATAAACAGCTGGACGTAATGACGCCAGACTTTAAAAAAAAGTTCTCTCACAAACTTAGTGTCGAATAAAATTGAAGTAGTTGAAGTGTTTCAATTACCCAATTAGGCAAATTGTCCATGAATACATTGGTGACAGCCTGTGTGCCCTCATGTCTCAGGTAGCCAGCGAAAGCCAGCATGGATAGAATGCAATAATTGACTAATATCTGCCCTATTCTAATAATTATCACGTTCCAATGTGTCGCCACGGTCTGTGCCTTTGTGAAACTTACACTCCTGTAGATCTAAAATAATTGTGGTGAAACTTGTCAGCCAGCCAGAAAAGCAAAGTGAAGCAATTCAGGCATTCTTGAAAGTCAGGACAATCCTTGTCCTGCAAAGAAAATGTTTATAGTTTAAAAAATTGATTTTGCCCCGCGTACCTTGAAATTATTCAGCAATCGTAATTTATTCAAAAAAGTTTCCATCATAATTTGTCACATTTAAGGAAGTTTGACAAAAGAAAAATCCACCCGCCAAACAGATGAAAACATATCCCATATGTGCCGTTTCCATTACACATCGCAATGAAAGAGGGGTCTCAAAGGAGCATGGGGGTTTAAAAGGTGTGTGTGCGTGTCTCAGTCACCAGATCTCAACCCAATTGAACACATGGGAAATTCTGGAACGGTGCCTGTGACAGCGATTTCCACCACCATCAACAAAACACCAAATTATGGAATTTCTCATGGAAGAATGGTGTCGCATCCCGCCAATAGAGTTCCAGACACTTGTAGAATCTATGCCGAGGCATATTGAAGCTGTTCTAGCAGCTCGTGGCGGCCCAAAGCCCTATTTAAAAAATATATATAACCTTTATTTAACCAGGCAAGTCAGTTAAGAACAAATTCTTATTTACAATGACGGCCTACCCCGGCCAAACGCGGACGACGCTGGGCCAATAATTTATTTTGGCTCAGGCTGTAGCCTATAAGACGAAACAGGCAAATAGGCCTAACATGTTGGTCCTTAGTGTGCAGTGCACACCGTGACTAACAGGAAGTTACTGAAACTGGAAATAGAGGTGACGATTCCTTCCTTTGCTCTTTGACAGTGAAGCACTGACATTGAGACCCAGTTGAGTCAGTGTCAACGTTTGCTGTCTGGATGCTGGACGCAGTGATGTCATGCCCTTATCGTTTAACACTTGACTCTCACTCCAATCGTTTGGACTGTTCTACAAAAAGAAATGAGCGTATTAGATAACTCAAAGGAGAAAACCACTTCGGCCTAGACCATTATCAACGCAAATTGGGATAAAAGTAGGAATGTAACGATTCACCAATTCGCATCGGTTCCCAATTCAAATGTTTAAGATGTGACTGCATCGGTCCGTGGTCTCCAAACCGATCCAAATGTAGCATGCGTCGGTCAGAAAATCGATTCAAGCAATACGAATCGCCAATTCAAAATGTTATTTTTGCTCATATTACTTTATTTCTAACTTCCAGATATACCTAATATTTTGTGACAACTGATGCGTCCTCTCCTTCAGTGCCGAACTAAGCATGTAACTGTGTTGACAGTCATTGATCTACAAGTCATTTTGCATTCTGAACAGCCCCAGGCAATATCAGTAGCCTAGTCAAACTTCACACTGTGCCCAGCTTCGCACGCTGACCAAAACAAGGGACACAGTCTGTTTCTGATCTTGCACATCTGTGTGGCACCTTCAGCAGTCAAATGCTAAAATGTCATGAGTGATATTAGGCTTTCTTAGTTGAGTGACAACCTATGTAATTTGCTAGGTTATTTTTATCTATGCGCTGTTGAAAACGTTTAACCGGAATAAAAGTAAGCTATCGGAGACAACTCATCTGGCTATAGCCTTCCTGGTGAACGGGGCTTACAATGTATTTTATATTGTTCAGGTTTGGCATCCGCTATAGTTTTGCTTTAACAATCAGTATACACAGTGTACAAAACATTAGGCACACCTGCTCTTTCCATGACATGGACTGACCAGGTGAAAGCCATGATCCCTTATTGATGTCACCTGTTAAAAACACTTACATCAGTGTAGATACTGGGGAGGAGACAGGTTAAAGAGATTTGAATGGGCTAGACAAAAGATTTAAGTGCCTTTGAACAGGGCGCACCGGTTTGAGTGTGTCAAGAACTGCAACGCTGCTGGGTTTTTCACACTCAACAGTTTCCTGTGTGTGTCAAGAATGGTCCACCACCAAAAAGGACAGCAAGCCAACTTGACACATTCGGGTGAAGCATTGGAGTCAACATGGGCCAGCATCCCTGTGGAACGAATGACACCTTGTAGAGTCCCTGCCCTGACAAATTGAGGCTGTTCTGAGCGCAAAGGGGTGCAACTAAATATTAGGATGGTGTTCCTAATGTTTTGTACACTCAGTGTATATGGTCATTTTTTAAATATACAGGGTAAAGTTGATCATTTCAGAACGAGGAATCACTTACGAGGCGCACTGCATGGCCAAAGCGGGAGCAGAAAAGAAGCTCACTTCCAACCATTCGATTTTGAGGTGGGGGTGAAATCTGAAGTTGTGCTATATATATATTCATTGGCTATATCATAGCTAATTTGTAAACAATAGATACATTACTAGCTCATACACTTAAATCTGCAAAAATGACAAGTTACTGGCTGTGTCCGAATACCCATACTAGTGTCCAACATACTTAAAACCTCTACGGGATCGGTGTCCCTATACCGGGGCGGTTGTTGCTAACGTGCGCAAATGTGACTAGAATGATGTAAGTAACAGCCAACTTCCAGGACATAGACATGTCTTATATGTGCAGAAAGCTTACATTCTTGTTAAATCTAACTGCACAGTAACAGTGAAAAAATACCATACTATTGTTTTAGGAGTGCACAACAACAAAAAACTTTTATCACGGCAA
Source organism: Salmo trutta (assembly GCF_901001165.1). Lineage (NCBI taxonomy): Eukaryota > Metazoa > Chordata > Actinopteri > Salmoniformes > Salmonidae > Salmo > Salmo trutta. The sequence goes on from NC_042963.1 coordinate 29,716,933, forward strand.
ATTGTTTGATATATTCACCTCTGAAGGTAAATAATTCAGTAATCTTGCTCTGATTTGTCATCCTGGGGGTCCCAGAGATAAAATGTAGCAGTTTTGTTTGATAAAATCAATTTTTATATTCAAATGTAGGAGCTGGGTTCTACAGTTTGAACCCCTGCTGTTTCTGGGCGGAAATTGAAATAGAAAAAAAAAGGGTTCGATCCTTAAGATTAAACTGCATACTATTTAGCCCATACTGTTTCGTAAAATGTATACAGTATGCCACGGCCGCAACTCAGTACCGGCTGAGTAGGTGGGGCGGGGCCGAGTGTGTGAATTTTTCCAAATTCAATAGACATCCATCGCATTAACCAGCATGATAGCTGATTTCTAATTTGATTGCAATATGCCGAAATCATTCCACCATTTCCTGGTTGCTAGAATTGGAATGGTTTGCCTAATTTCCGTTAGTGACAAAACAAACAATGCATAGTGCATCCTGGAGAATCAATCTAAACCGCTGTAAAATATATCTTCAATAACCAAAAAGATTGTATTTTCAGCTGTTTAACTTTTTAGTGACAGGGGACAGTATTCGGAAATTCAGATGAATGACGTGCCCAAATTAAACTGCCTGCTACTCGGGCCCAGAAGGCAGGATATGCATATTATTAGTAGATTTGGATAGAAAACACTCTGAAGTTTGAATGATGTCTGTGAGTATAACAGAACTCATATGGCAGGCAAAAACCTGAGAAAAATCCAACCAGGAAGTGTGGAAATCGGAGGTTTGTAGTTTTTCAAGTGATTCCCTATTCAGTATACAGTGTCTGTGGCGTCATTTTGCACTTCCTAAGGCTTCCACTAGATGTCAACAGTCTTTAGAACGTTGTTCCATGCTTCTACTGTGAATGGGGAGAGAATAAGAGGTCCTGGAGTCAGATGACTGAGAAAATGACATGAGCTCAGTGGCGCACACTCCCGTGAGAGTTAGCTGTGTTCCTTTTCTTTTTTGAAGACAAAGGAATCGTCCGGTTGGAATATTATGCAAGATTTATGATAAAAACATCCTAAAGATTGATTCTATACATCGTTTGACATGTTTCTACGAACTGTAATATAACTTTGACTTTTCGTCTGAACTTAGCTGTGCGAGTACAGTGCATTTGGAGTACTCCACCGAACGCGCAAACAAAAAGGAGGTATTTGGACATATATATGGCCTTTATCGAAACAAATGAACATTTATTGGGGAACTGGGATTCCTGGGAGTGCATTCCGATGAAGATCAAAGGTAAGTGAATATTTATAAATGTTATTTCTGAGGTTTGTTGACTCCACAAAATGGCGGGTTTGGTTTCGTCTCTGAGCGCTGTACTCAGATTATTGCAAATCTGACACAGCGGTTGCATTATGGAGAAGTGTATCTATAATTCTTTGAATAACAGTTTAATATTTTATCAATGTTTATGATGAGTATTTCTGTAAATTGATGTGGTCATTCACCGGAAGTTTTGGGAGGCAAAACATTTCTTTACATTACACGCCAATGTAAAAAAATTGGGTTTTTGGATATAAATATGAACTTTATCGAGCAAAACATACATGTATTGTGTAACATGAAGTCCTATGGTGCCATCTGATGAAGATCATCAAAGGTTAGTGATTAATTTTAGCTGTATTTCTGGTTTTTGTGACGCCCCTCCTTGCTTGGAAAATGGCTGTGTGGTTTTTCTTGTCTCGGCACTGTCCTAACATAATCTAATGTTATGCTTTCGCCGTAAAGCCTTTTTAAAATCGGACAATGTGGTTGGATTAACGAGAAGTGTATCTTTAAAATGGGATATAATAGTTGTCCCACATGTCACAGAGAGGTTAATAAACCTGGTGCACAAAACCGTAAGTAAAAGATGCTAAAAAATAACTCAAGTACGGAATGCAGCTTCACTATTAGACACTATTTTAATCCAGGGCCTGAAAAGAAATTGCAACAATATGCCTCTCTCTCTCATTGGTACAACCCTCCTCTATTCTGAACATTAAAACAAAATGGGAAGATCTTAACTATGAATTCTTCAATGAGGAATGGAAGCAAGTAGTGTTGAGTGTTCATACATCGTCTATTTGTGCTAGACATGCACTTGTTCAGTTCAAGCTGCTACACCGAATCTATTGGACTAAGTCCAGGCTAAGTAAAATGTATCCAAACCTAGACCCTCTATGTGACCGATGTAGAGGCTTCTGTAGATCTTACTCATATCAGACTGCTCAGGGCCCAAAAAGGTGACACTAGGGGGAAATGCATGTTAACTAATTAAACAACAAAGAATATGATCTACATGATCAGTCTCTGTGTGTAAAATAAAGTGGTTCATGTGAACCTAACTCACAGCTAAAACATGTAAAGAAAGCAATCCAATGTTATTTGTTGCCTAGACTTTACTGCAAATGACACTCAAGTCTTGAAAAAAAAACAATACACTAATATTGAGGTTAGCCATGACAGCCTTTATAATAGAAGGCTTGTGACCACACATATCTAAATATTGCACTTGGGGGGGAAAAAAACATCTTAAAGTAGAAATAGAATGAAACAAACTGGCATTCTATTTTTGCTCTATTATAGTGGCCAGCATAGACATTAAGTTCCCGATGGCTACATGTGCAAAAATAACGTTCACCGAGTAAAAAAAAGAAAGTATCATCCCCCCTCACACACACACACACACGTGTTACTGTCAAGTTCAACACAACAAAAACAATATATTTGGGCTACACTGCACATTATTACATTGTACACTTTCTGCCTGTGAGAAAGTGTGTGGTGTTCCTTTCACCTCTATAGCGAGGCCCAGCTCCAGCTACACTTGATCCCTGAATCCACTTGTTAACAAGCAATGCCTCATTTTCACCTAATTCTGAAAATTAATCACATACTGTAGAGGGAAAACATTATTTAACAGATAGTGGTTAGTTCGTTAGCTAGTTACAATTTCACATATTGCTAGGGTCCAGTAAGCAATTAACGCGTTATAACTTGAGGAACGTCAAGGAGTCGTATACCAGTTAATACTATAGCGAATTGGTAAGGTTATTAACGTTAGCTCATCTGATGTAACGTTAACTAGCTAACGTCAGCTGTCTGACTTTATTAGCAAGCTAATTTTCACGCCATAAACTCAATTATTTGATCAGATAAGTTGGCTAATGTTCCTCAACATTTCTCTAGCTAGCTAAAGGAGAATTCGATCCAGCTAGCAAGATACTTAACAATGCTAATACTTGTTCCACCACACCGTCTCCCTCACCTCAAACTTTCCAAATGCCCGTTGTTTTTCGGTTACAGCACAATGAAGTAGGCTTCATCACCTTCTCACCCCGTGTCCGTGGTCAGGCTTCTCGCCTAACGTTATCGTTCAGGGGACGCGCTGCTGTAACTGGCAAGCTGCCTTTCCAGAGCTCTAGCTGATGCTGTAACTAGTAAATTGGATCTCTTCTCTCTTCAGTCGGGTGCTGCGCTGCATTCTGTTGTTATGTGATCGATTGGCTGAGCATTGGATAGTATTGCTCCAAACGCGCATCACTCGTTCGCTTACAGCCAGTAGTGATCCTCCACCCCCCCCCCCCCAAAAAAGTTCTCATCGGATCTACACGAATCACTATTTTGGATTTAAAACGGCGAATTTCGCCGAAAGGTGACTAGTTTGCATCCCTGTCATATGTTTTGCTGCCAAGATCGTTATGTTTTGACGTCTGTCATTTTTGGAGTCAATGTAGAATTGTGCCCTCTGGTTGCCCTTTTTGGTCTACCACCTACTGACTTAATGGTGTCAAGACAAGTTTAGGATGCACTTGCTTTCTCTACTATCCTCGCCAAGAGATGTATAGTTCTTGAGTGGTAAAACGTCCACCCTCCATTGCACTGTCGATGACTGCACAATTTGATTCACTTTATTAAAACTAGAAAAAAAATAGGTTGTACTTTAAAAAGGATGTATTTCATTCCACCTGGGGAACCTTTATAGACCTACAAGGGCCTGACCCTCCATTTGACTTGTAAATTGTCTGGCTTACTGATGCTGTTCTTTATTTTTAAATATTTGATATGCATCCATTGTGTGTGGATGGCTTGATCCTGCTAATAAAAATCTGTTACCATACCTGTCTGTATACCTCTGAGTTGTGCTTCCAGGTCTTGGTGCCCTCGGCACCCATCAATCCTTTCATTGGGGTTGGGTGGGGGCCGGGGGAGAGAGAATGTGCACCCCTTTGGGTTCCCAGGGCCAGAGTTTTAAAGCATTTCCCTCCAACAATGTAAAAATGTGCTTGTCCTTGAATGTACACTGAAAAAATATATAAAACGCAATGTGTAAAGGGTTGGGCCCATGTTTCATGAGCTGAAATAAAAGATCACAGAAATTGTACTTAAGCACAAAAAGCTTATTTCTCTCAAATTTTGAGCACAAATGTTTGTATCCCTGTTAGTGAGCATTTCCCCTTTGCCAAGATTATCCATCCACCTGTATGTGTGGCATATCAAGAAGCTGATTAAGCAGAATGATCATTACACAGGTGCACCTTGTGCTTGGGACAATAAAAAGCCACTCAAATGTGCAGTTTTGTCACACAACACAATGCCACAGATGTCTCAAGTTGAGGGAGCGTGCAATTGGCATGCTGACTGCAGGAATGTCCACCTGAGTTGTTGCCAGAGAATTGAATGTTAATTTCTCTACCATAAGCCACCTCCCAACTTTGTTTTAGAGAATTTGCCAGTACGTCCAACCGACCTCACAACGGTAAACCACGTGTATGGCATCATGTGCGTGAGCGGTTTGCTGATGTCAATGGCAGGCTACGGCCACAATTGCATTTTATCGATGGCAACTTGAATGCACAATTCATCTGCTGCAATCACTTAATGTTTCAGCATGATAAGACACAGCCCCATGTGGCAAGAATCTGTACACAATACCTGGAAGCTGAAAATGTCCCAGTCCTTCCATGGCCTGCATAGTCACCAGACGTCACCCATTGAGCATGTTTGGGATCGACGTGTATGACAGCGTGTTCCAGTTCACGCCAATATCCAGCAACTTCGCACAACAACTGAAGCGGAGTGGGACAACATTCCACAGGTCACAATCAACAGCCTGATCAACTCTATGCGAAGGAGATGTGTTGCGCTGCATGAGGCAAATGGTGGTGACACAGATACTGACTGGTTTTCTGATCAACTCCCCTACCTTTTTTTTCAAGGATGCATATCTGTATTCCCAGTCATGTGAAATCCATAGATTAGGGCCTAATGAATTTATTTCAATTGACTGATTTCCTTATAAGAACTGTAACTCAATCTTTGAAATTGATGCATGTTGCGTTTATATTTTTGTTCAGTATATATTTTGGAATGGTGGATGTTGATTTCGGGAGGCTACCTTCACGGAAAATGGAACAAACAACTTTTTCTCTTAGTTAACTTCAACGAATTACGACCCGCCATAGGATTTCAACAGTGACAACAGTTGGCTGCTATTTACACTGCATTCAGAAAGTATTCCTACTCCTACATTTTGTTGTTACAGCCTGAATTCAAAATGGATTAAATATGTTTTTTCCTCACCCGTCTACACACAATACCCCATGATGACAAAGTGAAAACATGTCTAGATTTTTTTGTGCAAATTGAAAATTAAATACAGAAAATCTAATTTACATAATTATTCACACCCCTGAGTCAATACTTTGTAGAAGCACCTTTGGCAGCGATTACAGCTGTGAGTCTTTCTGGGTGAGTCTGAGACCTTTCCACACCTGGATTGTGCAACATTTGCAAATTATATTTTTCAGAATTCTTCAAGCTCGGTCAAACTTGGTTGTTGATCATTGTTAGACAACCATTTTCAGGTCTTGCTATAGATTTAAGACGATTTGTTAAGTCAAAACTGTAACTCGGACACTCAGGAACATTCACTGACTTCTTGGTAAGCAACTCCAGTGTATATTTGGCCTTGCGTTCTAGGTTATTGTCCTGCTGAAAGGTGAATTAATCTCCCAGTGTCTGGTGGAAAGCAGACTGGTTTTCCTTTCGGATTTTGCCTGTGCTTAGCTCCATTCCATATATTTTTTTATCCTGAAAAATGCCCCAGTCCTTAATGATTACAAGCATACCCATAACATGATGCGGCCGCCACTATGCTTCAACATATGGAGAGTGGTAGTCAATAATGTGTTGGATTGGATTTTCCCCAAATATAACACATTATTCAAGACAAGAAATGTATTGCTTTGCCACATTTTTTGCAGTATTACTTTCGTGCCTTGTTGCAAACAGGAAGCATGTTTTGGAATAGTTTTATTCTTTACAGGCTTCCTTTTCACTCTGTCAATTAGGTTAGTGTTGTGGAGTAACTACAATGTTGTTGATCCATCCTCAGTTTTCTTCTATCACAGCCATTAAACTCTAACTGTTTGAAAGTCACTATTGGGCTCATGGTGAAATCCTTGAGCGGTTTCATTCCTCTCGGTCAACTGAGTTAGGAAGGATGCCTGTAGCTTTGTAGTGACTGGGTGTATTGATACACCATCCAAAGTGTAATTAATAACTTCACCATGCTCAACAGGATATTCAATGTCTGCTTATATTTCTTTTTTTACCCATCTACCGATAGGTGTCCTTCTTTGCGAGGCATTGGAAAACCTCCCTCGTCTTTGTGGTTGAAATTCACTGCTCGACTGAGGGACCTCACAGAATTTGTGTGGGGTACAGAGAGGAGTTAAGCTCAGGAGTCAAAATTTGCTTATTTAGGCTTGCCATAACAAAGGGGTTGAATACTTATGGACTCAAGACATTTCAGCATTTCATTTTATATTAATTTGTAAAAATGTCAAAAAAAAACTATTCCACGTTTAAAAAAAAAATTACATTCTGGCTGTAACAACATGTGGAAAATGTCAAGGGGTGTGAATACTTTCTGAAGCCACTGTATGTGATAGTTTGACTTTCAAATCCGTGTATTGGTTTGTGGCCAGCAACCTTTATAGAGAAACCGCCCCAAATGATCCCTTCCATTTGAGAAAGAAAATTATTGCTGCGTTCTAAGTCCTGCGACCCTCAGCGCTAACGACAAAATCAACAGTACAAAACCAAATATATTGATCTGTTTTAAAAGGGATATTTATGCTTTTAGCATTTTAGACATAATTTTCCACTTACTGTTAGTATTAAAGCATCCTACAGACAGTTGAGATTTCTTTGGCTGGCTTAGTTGCTTGCATGAGCCATATAGTGGTAGTACCCAGACTCACCCAAAAACATGCTTCAAAACATCTCCACATAAAATTCTTTTGTCATTTATGTTTTTTGGGGGGGGGGCTGTCAAAAAATGCGATTGTTTTTTTCTGCAAACATTCGCAATTATGATTTTGAAGAAAATGGACTAGCTACTTCAGCAACAACTCTGACACTCCAGAGTAGGTGTCATCTCTTGCTTGTCAACAGAGCGCGTGGCTATACATACGGAAATATGAATAAGGCAAACTAGCAGCATTTCACTAGCTATAATAGGGATAAGGATACGGATAGCCTAGATCTCAAAGAAGGTACATAGGTAGATGGATTGCTAAAGTAGTAGTGTATAACATGTTTACATGTTCATTTACTTATTCAAAAGTGTATTTTTCTATTAGTTGTATGTATGCGTGTTTACTTTTATTACCTTCATTACAAATTGATTGTCAACAACACATACTTGCAGTGTTGTCTTTATCTGGGAACATGTTTGTGTGTCATAAAAACAAGCTTTATTTGGAAACATGTTGAAGATCAAGTAACTGTTCACATACTCATAGGCAGTTATACACCTTATATTTACATGGTTATAGCCATAGATGTGTAATAAAACTTGGTATCATTACGTGTTCAGTCTTTATACATTCTTGAGAATCAAGTGGTTCAGAGAACCAGATGTGTGTCCTCAGACTGCTTAAATCCAACGTATACTCTTGAAGGTGAAGGATTCTTTCTACAGATTGCCTCAGCAACGCAGGACAGCTTTACTCGTCCGTTACCTTTTCCAAGCTTCTCCCTTGAGTGCCCATTCCATCACAATATTGACTATGGAATGGGAAAAGATCAATATGGGATCATTATAGGACACATAATATATTGAAATGTATATCTATACTGTACATTATTGATAACTTAAATTTAAAATGTTAACTTACTATATAGACAGCTGCCTTTTTGGTCCTGCTGGATGTGGTCCCTTTTTCCCCAGTTGATCTTAGGGACATGGAAAAACCTTTCAATTACTCCTGGGTTGATACGGGCTGGGAAATCTGCATGATCTGTCACAGACTTGTGCTGTTCCCGACACCATAAGTGTCTTTGGCAGAAAAATGTAGTTCTTCAAGTGTTGGCTTTATCAAGTCCCATCGGAACTGCACAGACACCCAATTTTGATCGGCATTACCTTGCATTTTTCACATTTACAGTTCACTGTGACTCTCTTTCTGGGTGCTGTTGCTGGTCTGCCGGATCACCTGTTGCCATTTCCCCCAGTGTTGTCTTGGCTTCTATCTGTCAATGCTCTTCATCAGCATATTCTGGCTCATATAAATGATGGTTCTGCAAAGTATGCATCCTCTTCAGGCTCGCAGCTGTCTGACTTAGACATGTTTTGATTTAATCATTTTGGGTGGTGTAGCGCTTGAAAGCCGTCTGCCCTGCGCCAACCTCAAAACCAGGCCAGTGGAATTTGGAGGTGTGGCCAAGCGAGACTAGCAGTGCGCGGATGTAGTAGTGGCGTAGAAATGAGTTGTAAGACAAGGGCAAAACAGGGAGTAAAAAGTCGGGAGTTATACACATTTATGCTCGTAATAGTGGAAACAGTTAAGTATTTTGATATTGACGTGTGTGTATAGGCCACAAAGACATGAGATGGCTGTAGAGTTTCTTGTGGGACGTTTTGAAGCACATTTTTTTGGGTGAGTCTGGCCATTACCACCATATGGCTCATGCAAGCAACTAAGCCAGCCAAAGAAATCTCAGGAATGGAAGTCTGACCAAATCAACTGTCTGGATGCTGCTTCAACACTGAAAGTAAGTGGAAAATTAGGTCTAAAATGCAAAAAAAACAAAATATCCCTTTAAGCAATTGATCTTGTCATCATGTTGACTATAAACTTGTTTACTAAGATCACCAATCTGAGGTAAAAAGGATGTGTAATTCCTCCCAATTTGATGTGTTCAAGCGTCAGCTTGTGTTATAGTAACATACCGTCCACATCATGGTAAGTAGACTAATATACATTGCCATATATTCATTTAGGATGACAGTAAATGAAGCAAAACCACAGATATTTTAAATAATCACATTTTCTCACTAGTTGAACCATTTAGAGATTTAAAAAAATGCTCCTGCAGGGGGGGGCCTGCGGGGGCACACCACGTCTATTTCTATGGGCACAAGCACTGTTTATGACACAGATCGTTTACACCTCTTGTTGGAGAGAATTTTGCAGGTTTAAAGCTTATTTCCTGCAATTCTACACATTTTCCCATGGGGTGCAACATTGCTTACCATTTTAAAGCAAATTTTCTTTCAATTCTATACATTTTGCAATGTCTAATGTGCATTCATGTGACATTTGAGTGACAAAATGTACAATAATATCTATTAGCTAAAAAAACGAAATGTATCTTATTTTTGTAGCTGACATGGGCTAGTTGATCTGGACATCTCTGACAAGTTATAAAGTATGCAATGACTAACATTCACTACCCAATTTCGAAATTGCACCTAGTGCATTTTACAACTACAAGTTTCAAGAGTAAGTTTAAAGCAGGACTGAGTTTCTTGGAAGAAAAAAATATATATACTTGTTTTGGTGTAACCACTGGTCTAGACTAGAGCGTCCATGGGGTCTGAGCAGCAGGCTGAACGTTTGAGGTCCCTAGTGATGGTCTGACTAGACAATTTGTTTAATAGCTTGCCAAGCACTAGCTAGCTGACTAGTCTCTGGTCTGCAAGGCAGGTAGCTAGGTAACTATACTTGACTAGTTATACATCTTTATCTTATCTGACTTAGCACAACTGAAGTTCCTTCTGGGAAGATATAACGTTAACGTTACATGTCCTAATTCAATTTTAACGTTAGCTAGCATGCATCTTAGCTAGCTCGCTACTTAGCTGGTTAAAAGGGTTTTGGTTAATCCGACAATAGTGAAGCAGGTCTGTGTTTTTCACTTTATTTAATAATTTGTTCACAATAGAGTACACTAACCTGTAACTTGTTCTTTTTGGTTAAAAATCCAGAAATTAGCTGGCGATGGGGCTCTCAGAATCAAAACAATGCAGAAGTCCTCCCTGGAAGTGGAACAACGTCACTACCGGAAACCGATTCACTAAATTCATCCGAGTGTCGCTTGCATTGTGGTCAATGCAATCAGGGATACTTGGGACGTCCCTAACCCATTGAAATAGACATTTCAAAAGGTTAGGGTTATGTAAGGTTTCTGGTCATGGTTAAGGTTAGGATAAGGGTAGTGGTTAAGGTTTAGGGCACATGTGTCAAATTCATTCCACGAAGGCGAGTGTCTGAGGGTTTTCACTCTTCCATTGTACTTTATTGATTAATCATGGTAACTAATTAGTAAGGAACTCCCCTCACCTGGGTGTCTAGGGCTTAATTGAAAGGAAAAAACAAAAACAAGCAAACACTATGCCTCTCCATGGAATGAGTTTGACGCCCCTGGTTTAGGGTAGGATCCCTTGCATTATGGTGACATTCATTTAATGCAGGGTATTTTAGAATATTGTTAACCTTAATGCTGTGCATCAGTGACTTATGTATGTGGTTGTATGTGCCTTCAAAGATTGTATTCAGAGAGGAATTTCTTAAAACGCGAACTACATTTTAACACAGAATGTTTCTGAATGCTTATTTGGACCGAATTTACACCTAATCACAAAAGTGTTTAATCAAATACAATGTGTAAAATCAATAAGGGATGGCAGTCCATTGACTCCAGAATAATATTAGCCAAAGCGCGTTGACTTTTTGGTTGATTCAAGAAGTGCTACTTCTTATCATAGTTATTTTTTGCATGATAAGTGGGGTTGGGATGGCCTCTTGTGGCTATACTATGAAACTGCAACTATGAATAAAAAAACAATTATTATGACTTCTTTGGTTAGAAAGGGAAAGGGGCATGCCTAGTCTGTTGTACAACTGAATACATTCAACTGAAATGTGTCTTCCACATTTAACCCAACCCCTCTGAATCAGAGCGGTGCGGGTATACTGTAGGTTCTAAGTTTATTATTGATCGAAATGTAAACATTTGTATATAGAAAATGCTCTTGATAAACCAGAATATTCAGAAAGTTTAAAGGCATGTATTTGAATAAACTCAAAAAAAAGAAACGTCCCTTTTTCAGGACCCTGTCTTTCAAAGATAATTCGTAAAAATCCAAAGAACTTCACAGATCTTTATTGTAAAGGGTTTAAACACTGTTTCTCATGCTTGTTCAATGAACCATAAACAATTAATGAACATGCACCTGTCCGTATTGTGAGACGCCTAAGACAGCGCTACAGGGAGACAGGACAGACAGCTGATCGTCCTCGCAGTGGCAGACCACGCGTAACAACACCTGCACAGGATCGGTACATCCGAACATCACATCAGCGGGACTGCTACAGGATGGCAACAACAACTGCCCGAGCTACACCAGGAACGCACAATCCCTCCATCAGAGCTCCGCAATAGGCTGAGAGAGGCTGGACTGAGGGCTTGTAGGCCTGTTGTCAGGCAGGTCCTCACCAGACATCATGGCAACAACGTTGCCTATGGGCACAAACCCACCGTCGCTGGACAAGACAGGACTGGCTTTTGGTTTTGTCTCACCAGGGGTGATGGTCGGATTCACGTTTATCGTTGAAGAAAAGAGCTTTACACCGAGGCCTGTACTCTTGAGCGGGATCAATTTGGAGGTGGAGGGTCTGTCATGGTCTGGGGCGGTGTGTCACAGCATATCGGACTGAGCTTGTTGTCATTGCAGGTAATCTCAATGCTGCGCGTTACAGGGAAGACATCTTTCTCCCTCATGTGGTACCCTTCCTGCAGGCTCATCCTGACATGACCATCCAGCATGACAATGCCACCAGCCATACTGCTCATTCTGTGCATGATTTCCTGCAAGACAGGAATGTCAGTGTTCTGCCATGGCCAGCGAAGAGCCCGGATCTCATTCCCATTGAGCACATCTGGGACCTGTTGGATCAGAGGGTGAGGGCTAGGGCCATTCCCCCCAGAAATGTCCGGGAACTTGCATGTGCCTTGGTGGAAGAGTGGGGTAACATCTCACAGCAAGAACTGGCAAATCTGGTGCAGTCCATGAGGAGGAGATGCACTGCAGTACTTAATGCAGCTGGTGGCCACCCAGATACTGACTGTTACTTTTGATTTTGACCCCCACAATATTCAATTTATGTTAGTCACATGTCTGTGGAACTTGTTCAGTTTGTCTCAGTTGTTGAATCTAATGTTCAAACAAATATTTACACATGTTAAGTTTGCTGAAAATAAACGCAGTTGACAGTGAAAGGACGTTTCTTTTTTCACTGAGTTTGTGGGTACAGTGACGAATAGTGTAGATGTGGCACACTTGAATTCACCTTGAGAAGCATTATATCATGCTCAGCTCTCAAGTCACTTTGGCTATTTGGCCATTATCAAATTGGGTGTCTATCATACCAAGCAATATTTTCTCTGCATATTGCTGTACTTTCTCGTGGACTGAAGTCATGGGTATATCAAGTTTCAAGTTTATTAGTTGTATGAATAAATAAAGTAGACGAGCTCAGGGTGAGGCTCTCCTTCCAGAGACATCCTTCCAGAGACATTAGAGACTGTAACATACTCTATTTCACAGAATCATAGCCCTCTCCGGATATACTGTTGCCATCCATGCAGCTAGCTGGATTCTCAGTACATCGCGCAGACAGGAATAAAGAACTCTTCGTGAATAAGAAAGGCGGAGGTGTATGTTTCATGATTAACTACTCATGGTGTGATTGTGATAACGCACAGGAACTCAAGTCCTTTCATTCACCCGACCTAGAACACCTCACAGTAAAATGCAGACCATATTACCTCCCAAGAGAACTCTATTCAGTTATAGTCACAGCCGTGTATATTCCCCCTCAAGCCGATACCACGATGGCCCTCAAGGAACTACACTGGACTTTGTGCAAACTGGAAACAACATATCCATTTATTGTAGCTGGGGACTTTAACAAAGCAAATTTGAGGAAAACGCTACCGAAAGTTCTATCACTACATTACTTGTAGTACTAGCACTTCAGAAACTCTCGACCATTGTTGCTCTCCCTTCCGGGATGGCTACAAGGTCCTCCCTCGCCCTCCTTTCGGCAAATCAGATCATGACTCCATTCTGTCCCCCTCTTCCTTTTGGCAGAAACTCAAAAAGGAAGTACCCATGCTAAGGTCTATTCAATGCTAGTTTGACCAATAGGAATCCATTCTTCAAGATTGTTTTGATCACGCGGACTGGGACATTTTCCGGGTTGCCTCTGAGAATAACATTGATGTGTACACTGACACGGTGACTGAGTTCATCAGCAAGTGTATAGGGGATGTTGTTCCCACTGTGACTATATACTTTTTGGGGGGTTTAAATGTAACCTTTATTTAACTAGGCAGTTAAGAACAAATTCTTATTTACAATGACGGCCTACCCCAGACGATGCTGGGCCAATTGTGCTCTGCCCTATGGGACTCCCAATCACGGCTGGTTGTAATACAGCCTGGATTTGAACCAGGGTGTCTGTAGTGATGGCTCTATCATTGAGATGAAGTGCCCGAGACCGCTGCGCCACTCGGGATCCCTAAAACCTAACCAAACCAAAAAACGTGGATAGATGGCAGCATTCGGGCAAAACTGAAAGTGCAAACCATCACATTTAACCATGGCAAGGTGACTGGGAATATGTACAAACAGTGCAGTTATGCCCTGGACAAGAGGAATACCTATGTAAGAAAGCTGTTAATTGACTACAGCTTAGCCTTCAACACCATAGTACCCTCCAAAATCATCATTAAGCTCGGGGCCCTGGGTTTGAACCCCGCCCTGTGCAACTGGGTCTTGGACTTCCTGACGGGCCGCCCCCAGGTGGTGAAAGTAGGAAACTGTGCTCAATACAGGGCTCAGCCCCCTCCTGTACTCCCTGTTCACCTTCACCTATGACTGCGTGGCCACGCACTCCTCCAACGCAATCATCGAGTTTGCAGACGACACAACAGTAGTAGGCCTGATTACCAAGAATGACGAGACAGCCTACAGGGAGGAGGTGAGGGCCCTGGCGGAGTGGTGCCAGGAAAATAACCTCTCCCTCAACGTCAACAAAATGAAGGAGCTGATCGTGGACATCAGGAGACAGGACGCCCCCATCTACATCGACGGGACCACAGTGTAGATGGTGAAAAGCTTCAAGTTCCTCAGTGGACACATCACTGACAATCTGAAATGGTCTACCCACACAGACAGGGTGGTGAAGAAGGCACAACAGCGCCTCTTCAACCTTAGGAGGCTAAAGAAATTTGGCTTGGATCCTCAAAGACATAAACCACAATAGCCACGGCTTGTTCATCCCGCTATCATCCAGAAGGCGAGGTCAGTACAGGTGCATCAAAGCTGGGACCGAGAGACTGAAAAACAGCTTCTATCTGAAGGCCATCACCGCCTGGTATGGCAACTACTCGGCCTCCGACTGCAAGGCACTACAGAAGGTAGTGTGTATGGTCCAGTACATCTCTGGGGCCAAGCTTCCTGTCATCCAGGACTTACATACCAGGTGGTATCAGAGGAAGGCCCTAAAAATTGCCAAAGACTCCAGCCACCCTAGCTCTAGACTGTTCTCTCTGCTACCGCACGGCAAGCAGTACCAGAGCTCCAAAAGGCTTCTAACAGTTTCTACCCCTAAGCCATAAGACCCCTGAACAGCTTAACAAATGCCATTGACTATTTGCTGCTACGCTGTTTATCTATTACCTCGACTACCCTATTTCCCCACACATTGACTCTGTACCAGTACCCCCTGTATATAGCCTCGTTACGGTTATTTATGACTTGTTGCAGGAAAATAGGTGTATGTCGCAGGTCACGACTTCACAGGAGTCAGTTTTTTTAAATAATAAAACTAAGGCACACCTGTTAACGTCTCTGGGACATGTGGGACGCTATTCAACAGCCAGTGAAATAGCAGGACGGCAAATTCAAAACAACAAAAATCTCAATTCAAATTTCTCAAACATACAACTATTACATCCCATTTTAAAGATACACTTCTCGTTAATCCAACCACATTGTCCGATTTCAAAAAGGCTTTACGGCGAAAGCATAACATTAGATTATGCTAGGACAGCGCCTAAACAAGAAAAAACAGCCATTTTCCAAGCAAGGAGAGGCGTCACAAAAAACAGAAATACAGCTCAAATTAAATCACTAACCTTTGATGATCTTCATCAGATGACACTCCCAGGACTCAATGTTACACAATACATGTATGTTTTGTTCGATAAAGTACATATTTAATTCCAAAAACTACATTTTACATTGGCGCGTGATGTTCAGAAAATGTATTGCCTCCAAAACTCTCGGTGAATGAGCACAACAATTTACAAAAATACTCATCATACACGTTGGTAAAATTTACAACAGTTATTGAAAGAATTATAGATACTGTTACGTGTGACACATTTTTCTTGCTCCCCATTTTCCCATGTTAGTGTGTTTGTGTCCTAGGCATTACAGGTGTACTGAGTTGCGGCTGACGATGGTGGGCGTGGCTTCGGTCCGGAGTCCTGGCAGCTGTAGCTGATTGACGAGAGGATATCTGTTTGCCGTGTGAGAGGAGAGAGAGATGGACCCTTGTTTTGTTTGACTAATTGAGGATTTGATGATTTGTTATTTTAATTTATCTTTGTTTGTGTTTCAGCCTGTCCTCTTGAGGTACTCCACCCTACCTAGGTCCTGGAGAAGGGAAAAGGTAGATCTGCCCATGGGTGTACATTCCCACATAGATAACCCATTGTTTTATACACTAGGTTAGCCAGGCGGGTGTCACCCTTGTATTTTCTTGGAACCAGGTAGGACAGTGGGTTAGTGTTTAGAGTGTGTTAGGAAGGATTAGGTGTGTAGAAGATGAGGGACCTTTTGTTTATTTTCATTAATTGGACCCCGATCCCAAACATTCCCTTCTCTTACCTTCCCTGGTTGTTTTTTCTTGTTATCTTACTGATTCTTTATGGGTGTTTTTATATTGTTTGCTTAATTACTTTACTAAATATCCCTGAGGGCTAACCTTGAGTTCTAGTTGTGGTCTGGTTATTTCCGTTCATTACACCCCACATTTCTTACCCATCCATCTGGTTTACCGTGTGTGCGTAAGCACAGGCATTTACGTCTCCTCCTCAGACGAGCTACACCCGAGGGGAGAATGTAAGATACACTTCTCCTTAATGCAACCGCTGTGTCAGATTTCAAAATAGCTTCACGGCGAAAGCACATTGTTCAATATTCTGAGTACAGAGCTCAGCCATCAAAGCAAGCTATACAGTTACCCGCCAAGTTCTGGAGTCAACAATACTCAGAAATAGTATTATAAATCTTCACTTACCTTTGCTGATCATCGTCGGAATGCACTCCCAGGACTCCCACTTCCACAAGAAATGTTCGATAAACTCCATATTTATGTCCAAATACCTCCGGTTTGTTCGTGTGTTCAGATCACTATTCCAAAGGCATAATGCGCGAGCACAGTAAACAACTCATTGGTCCCAGGCTTGAGACAGCTCTTATTCTCTCCCCAGTAACAGTAGAAGCATGAAACAAGGTTCTAAAGTCTGTTGACATCTAGTGGAAGCCTTAGGAAGTGCAAAATGACCCCACAGACACTGTGATTTGGATAGGGAATCACTTGAAAAACTACAACCACTTCCTGGTTGGATTTTTTTCTCAGGTTTTTGCCTGCCATGAGTTCTGTTATACTCACAGACATCATTCAAACAGTTTTAGAAACTTCAGTGTTTTCTATCCAAATCTACTAATAATATGTATATCCTACCTTCTGTGCCCGAGTAGCAGGCAGTTTAATTTGGGCACGTTATTAATCTGAATTTCCAAATACTGCCCCCTGTCATCAAGAAGTTAATTGAACTGCATTCCAGGTGACTACTTCATGACGCCGGTTGAGAGAATGGCAAGATTGTGCAACACTCAAGGCAAATGGTGGCTACTTTGAAGAATCTCAAATATGAAGACTTGGTTACTTCATGATTCCATGTGTTATTATTTCATAGTTTTGATGTCTTGTCAAAATAAAGAAAAACCCTTGAGTAGGTGACCAAACTTTTGACCGGTACTGTATGCACATAATGAGTTTCAGTCACTGTACTAGTCTATAGGAGCTGGTGCACATAGCGACAATAAACCCACAATAAGACTATAGTGAAATTTGCTACCGCTTCACCTACAGTAATTGCTTTCCTACTGCATTATGTTAGCAGAACCAATGCGGAAGTGTAATAATGGAGCTGTGAGTCAGGAAGCAGGTGCAGGTGAAATATTTAATAAAACCAGGAACGAGACAATTCCATGTGGCTACACGCCGGTACACAAGAGTAATGTCATATGCGGGAGTGGAGGAGCAGGAGAAGATATGACAGTAATACGCCCCCCCCGACACGCGGCTCCAGACGCAGAATGATGCCGACCAGAGGGGCGACCCCGAGGACGAGTAGTGGTTCGGTCTGGTGATGTGATCTTCCAGGTTGGTCGAGAAGATCAGGATGTATACCATCTCCATCACCTGACGTCCGAGCAGGTCCCTGAACAACTTGTTGATGAATGCCTGGAACACTGACGGAGCATTAGCTAAGTCAAAGGGCATACCCATGTACTCGGAGTGGCCAGACATTGAGCTGAAAGCACGTTTGGTGAAAAACCGGGCCCCGCAGAGCTGCTCGATAGCAACAGAAGAGGGTATCGATACTTCATGATGTCATTGAGTCCTTGGTAATCGATACGCAGGTGTAATCCTCCCTCCTTCATGGCCACAAAGAAGAAAACAGCCGACGCAGGAGATGTGGATGAAACCCTATTGGAGTGCCTCTTAAGTGTAATCCTCCATGGCCTGGGTCTCAGCCACAGACAGAGGGTAGATACGTCTGCGCAGAGGTGTAGCACCGAAAAACAGGTCGATGGCACAGTCCCAGGGGCATTGAGGAGGGAGACAGGTGGCGTGGGTCTTTGAGAATACCTCCCACAGGTCCTGGTATACCTCCGAGATGTTGGGCTGAAGGGCAACCACAGGACTCAACCGACGTGGAACCACAGGGGACAGGGAAGCAGGTCATCCGGCATTCAGGTAACCGGTCTGATAATCATCCTCGACCATGAGATGGTAGGGTCATGGCGTTGGAGCCAAGGGAGGCAGAGGATGATCTGGTGCACTGGTGATGAAGGGGGATTTTCTCCTGGTGATTGGGCTCCACGGTGAGGGTGAGTGGTTGAGTCATGTTTCCAGATCCTAATGGCCAATAGTCAAGACCTCGGACTGGAAAAGGGGAGAGCGGGTTGATGGTAATGTTGAGGGAGGAGGCAAGGGTCTGATCAATAAAGTTCCCCACAGCGCCGGAATCCACTAAAGCTGTAGACATAGTACATGAGGGACAGTCAGCCAGAGTGATGGACACCAAAAAGAGTCTAGCAGGAAGAGCTGAATCTGGAATACTCACTCCTGGTCCAGGGGATGGAACATCACGTGACCGTCTCTCTGCTCTAGTGGATCCCGGATTCTGAAATACTGGACACCACTGTAGCTGGTTCCCTAATTGCCCACAGTACAGACATTGCCCCAGCTGAATCCATCTGCGTCGTTCTACTTCGGAAAAGCGTGTGACCCTTACCTCCATGGGTTCAGGCTTTGATCCCGAGTGCTTGCTGAAGGAGGGAGAGAAGCAATGAGAATGCCTATGCTCCCTGAGAAGGTTATCCAGACGGACGGCCATCACAATGAGTGCGTCCAGGGTGAGGTTGTCGTCCCGACAGGCCAGTTCCATCTGGACCTCCTCGCGCAGACCTCTTCTAAATAGCGTGTGAAGCGCCGGTTCATTACATCCACTGGAAGCTGCTACTGTCCGGAAGCTGAGCGCATACTCAGCAGCCGTCTGATTCCCCTGCTGTAGCTGAAGCAGACGCTCACCTCCCTCTCTGCCCTCTGTGGGATGATCGAAAAAGCATTTAGATAGAGCCATGAACCCCTCATAAGAATCTAGCTCCTCCTCTCTCCCAGACAGCCATAGACCATTCCAATGCCCGCCCGGTCAGCAGCAAAATAACCGTGGCAACTTTAGGCCTCAGTGGCGGGGGCTCCCAACTGGTGTGAAATATAGATGAAGCACTGAAGGAGGAAGCCACGGCATTTGGATGGTGTACCGTCATATTTCTCCGGGAGAGAAAGATTGGCATCGCTAACCTGAGCGGGTTGCTGAATGGGCCATTGCGTTGGCTCGCTGGGTAGACTGGTTCTAGATTATCCTCCCCTGATGGGCTGCAACATTTCTCTGGGTGTTCGAGATGCTGCAGACTGCGGAGAACCTCTTCCATGGCTATCCCCAGTTGAGCCAGCTGGACATGGTGTTGACGTAGAAGGTACCCTTGTCCCCTCCGAACCTGCTTACCCTGTCCCAACCCCTCTCGCTCCAGCTTCAGCCTCCGCACCTGGTTTCCTGCAACCCGCCCAAGCTTCCCCTGGCCTGCACTCTATCTTCCCCCCGTGTTTCAATAAATACCTTGGTTACTTCATCCCAGTCTCCTCATCTGAGTCTGCTCTTGGATTCCCCTGTTACACTCCTCGTAACAAGTACCCGCAAAACACCAGTCTCAACATCAACAGTGAAGAGGGACTCCGGGATACTGGCCTTCTAGGCAGAGTTGCAAAGAAAAAGCCATATCTCAGACTGGCCAATAAAAATAAAAGATTAAGATGGGCAAAAGAACAGACACTGGACAGAGGAACTCTGACTAGAAGGCCAGCCTCTGTACTGTTGGCGTTGAGACTGGTGTCACACAGGACACCAGATAAAACAGGAGAATTACACCAGATAGGACAGACTGACCCTTGCCCCCAACACAGAGACTTTTACAGCATAGATACTGGAGGCTGAGACAGAGGGGGGTCGGGGTATACTGTGGCCCTGTCTGACCATACCCCCGGAAAGGGCCAACCAGGGAGGATATAACCCCACCGGCAGCCCCCACACCATCAGAGGGATCTCAACAGACCACCAACTTACTATCCTTGCAAGGAGGAGTATAGCCCACGAAGATCTCCTCCAATGTACAAGCCCAAGGGTGCGGAAAACCAGACAGAAGACCCACTCAAATCGAAAAAAGCATCGTACGACGTGAGGCACCCCTCCTAGGGATGGCATGGGAGAGCACTAGCAAGCCAGTGACTCAGCCACAGTCATAGGGTCAGAGGCAGAGAATTCCAGTGGAGAGAGGGGAGTCAGCCAGGCAGAGACAGCAAGGGTGGTTCGCCACTCCAGTGCTTTGCCATTCATCTTCGCACCCGTGGGTGAGACTACACTTAATCATAGGACCTATTGAAGAGCTGAGTCTTCAGTAAAGACTTAAAGGTTGAGACCAAGTCTCGGTCTCACATGGATTGGCAGACCATTCCGTAAAATGTTTATAGAGAAAGCCCTGCCTCCAGCACTTTGCTTAGAAATTCAAGGAACAATGAGGAGGCCTGCATCTTGTGACCATAGCGTATGTGTAGGTATGTACAGCAGGACCAAATCGGAGAGATAGGTCGGAGCAAGTCAATGTAATGCTTTGTATGTTAGAAGTCAACTTGAAATCAGCCCATAGCCTTATCAGGAAGCCAGAGACTAATACTGGAGTAATATAATCCAATTTGTTGGTTCTAGTCAAGATTATAGCAGTGATATTTTATTTAGTTCTTTATCCAGGTAGCCTGAGGGTAGAGCATTGCAGTAGTCTAATTTTGAAGTGACAAAAGCATGGATGAGCTTTTCTGCATAATTTGTTGACAAAAAGTTTGTTGCAATGTTGCTAAGATGGAAAAAAGCTGCCTTTGAAATATTTGTATATGTTTGTCAAAAGAGATATCAGGGTCCCGAGTAACGCCAAGGTTCTTCAGTTTTATTTGCGATGACTGTACAACCATTGAGATAAATGTCAGATCAAACAGCAGATCTCATTGTTTATTGGTACCTAGAACTAGCATCTCTGTTTTGCCCAAGTTTAAAAGTAAAAACAATTGCCGCCATCCACTTTCTTATATCTGAAATGCATGCTTCCAGGGCAGACAATTTTGGGGCTTCACCATGTTTCATCTAAATGTACAGCTAGCTGTGTGTTGTCTGCTAAACAGTGAGAGTTGACATTGTGTTTCCTTGAGGAACACCAACATTGACCATTGATTTTTCAGAGGACAAACCATCCACAGAGAAGAACTGATATCTTTCCGACAGATTAGATCTAAACCAGGCAAGAACTTGTCCATGTGTACTACAATTAGAGTTTCCAATCGCTCTAAAAGAATGTAGTGATCGATTGTGTCAAAAGCAGCACTGTCTAGGAACACAAGGACATGGTCTGATTCCATTAAAAGGTAATTTACCACCTTCACAAGTGCAGTCTCAGTACTATTATGGGGTCTAAAACCAGACTGGAGCATTTCATATACATTATTTGTGAGTTGCTGAGCAACATCTTTTTCCAAAAAAATTGAGAGCAGTGGGAGATTTGATATAGGCTAATAGTCTTAGTGAGTTTGGCACACATCGGTAGGATAGGGAGCCATATATTATGTAGGGGGGACAATCGCAGGAAGTAGCTCTTTCAGTAGTTGGAATAGGTTCCAGTAGGCAGCTAGAAGGTTTGGAGGAAATTACTATATTTGTGAATGTTTTGAGAGGTACAGAATTAAAACATTTGAGTCTCCATTGATCTGAGGCGCTGGCAATTCTGTGCAGACTCAGGACAACTGAGTTTTGGAGAAATACGCATTTTGAAAGAGGAGTCCGTATATTACTTTCTAATGATCATGATTTTTTTTCTAAAAAAATTCAAGAATTCATTACTGCTGAAGTGAAGGTCATCCTCACTTGGGGAATGCATCTTTTAAGTTAGATTTGCGACAGTATCAAAAATACATTTTGGACTGTTTTTATTCTCCTCAATCAGGTTGGAAAAGTAGGCTTATCGAGCAGCAGTGAGGGTTTTTTGATATCGCATGGTACTGTCTGTCCAAGCAAGTCAGAAGACTTCCAATTTGGTGGAGCGCCATTTCCGTGCCAATTTTCGAGAAGCTTGCTTCAGGGCTTGGCTATTTTCTGTACACCAGGGAGCTAGTGTCACACCCTGATCTGTTTCACCTGTCCTTGTTATTGTCTCCACCCCCTCCAGGTGTTGCTTATTTTTCCCAGTGTATTTATCCCTGTGTTTCCTGTCTCTCTGTGCCAGTTCGTCTTGTCTGTTTCAAGTCAACCAGCATGTTTTTCCCCATGCTCCTGCTTTTGATATTCCTCCCAGTTTTGACCCTTGCCTGTTTTCTGGACTCTGTACCCGCCTGCCTGACCAGTCTGCCTGCCCTGACCTTGAGCCTGCCTGCCACTCTGTACCTCCTGGACTCTGATCTGGTTTTGACATTTTGCGTGTCCATGACCATTCTCTTGCCTTTGGAACTAATAAATATCAAACACTCAAACCATCTGCCTACCGTGTCTGCATCTGGGTCTGGCCCTGAGCCCTTATAGCTAGTTTCTTGTGACTAATGTTTTTTTGTTTTTAGCAGTGCGACTGCATCTAGGGTATTACGCAAGTTTAAGTTTGAATCCTCGGTTAGGTGGTTAACTGATTTTGTACTCCGGAGTCCTTGGGTAGGTGGAGGGAGTCTGGAAGGACATCTAGGTATCTTTGGGTTGTCTGAGATTTCATAGTGCGGCTTTTGATAATCCTTGATTTGGGTCTGAACAAATGATTTGTTGCGATTGCAAACGTAATAAGATAGTGGTCCAATAGTCCAGGAATATGAGGAAAAATATTTAGATCCACAATATCTATTCCATGTGACAAAACTAGATGCAGGGTATGATTGTGGCCAGCGTAGATTGAGAGACATGTTGGTCAAAAATGTGAATATTATCTGCCATGACTACAAGGTCCGATAGGAATTTAGGGAACTCAGAGAGGATATCTGTATACGCCCCAGGAGACCTGTAAACAGTAGCTATAAAAAGTTATACTGAATAGATTTCATGACCAGAAGCTCAAAGATGAAAATGCACAAATGTTTTTTCATAATATGAAATTTGCCGTCCATAAATGTTAGCTACACCTCCGTTTTTGTGGGATGCGTGGGAGATATGGTCACTAGTGTAACGAGGAGGAGAGGCCTCATTTAATGCAGTAAATTCATCAGGCTTGAGCCATGTTTCAGTCAGGCCAATATTTATGATCAGTGTTTAGTTCATTGACTATGACTGCCTTAGAAGTGAGGGATCTAACATTAAGTAGTCTTATTTTGAGATGTGAGGTATAATAACAATCTCTTTCAATAAGGACAGGAATGGAGGAGGTCTTTATTCCAGTGAGATTGCTAAAGCAAACACGGACACCAATCTAGATCGAGGCACATATGCGGTCTCAACGGGGAAATTGAGCTGACTACACTGACTGTGCTAGGGGCAGACTCCACTAAGTTGGCAAGCTGACTAACAGGGTGCAGAGCAACCAGCAGGCTATCTCATTGTGGAGCTCGAGGAGTTTAGGGCCCTGTCTATGTTGATAGATAAGATGAGAGCACCCCTCCAGCTAGGATGGAGCCCGTTTTGTGGGTGAGTCCCAGAAAGAGGGCCAATTATCTACAAATTCTATCTTTTGGGAGGGGTAGAAAACAGTTTTCAACCAGTGATTGAGTTGTGCGAGTCTGCTGTAGAGCTCATTGCTCCCCCTAACCGGTGACGGGGCCAGAGACAATTACTCGATGCCAACACATCTTTCTAAATTACTCTGACTGTTTCATCCTAATATCGTTGGTGCCGATGTGGATAACAATACCCTATACCATCTACCCTTGACAGTTTAGCCTCAGGCAGAACAATCTTCAGATTAGCCTTTATGTTGGTAGCCCTGCCCCCTGGTATACAATGTATAACCACTGGATGATCCTTTTTAATTCTAATATTACGGGTATTGGAGTCGCCAATGACTAGGGTTTTTAATTTGTCAGAGCTACTGGTGGGAGCTTTCAGCGGCTCAGACCCCGTAATGGGTGGAGGAGAGACCTGGGAAGGCTCGGGCTCTGATCCCGACGCATTGCTTAGTAGTGAAAACCGGTTTAAAGTTTCTATTGGCTGAATGAGCAACAAGGTTAAGCATGTAGACAACATTTCTTTCCAGAAGTCGTGACAAAATTGTCCGGCTATGGCAACTGTGCAGAGGGATTAACACTACTACCTGTATTTACTGGTGGCACTTAAATTGCCCTTGCCTAATGATTGCGTCTGAAGACGGGCTTGCAACTCGGCTATCCTCACCATAAGGCGATAGTTCTGTATATTATGAGTACTGCAACTACAAGGAGAAGGCATCATGTTACTTAGCTTTTTCTGCCACAGGAGGTCCTGCAGATCCATGTTCAGACAAAACATCTGGGGTGAAAAAGTTGTAGTAGATTGAGGACAAAACGAAGAAGTTGGTAAACTTGTTAAATACTTGTTATTAAAACTGCAATATGTAACTTTTTGGACGACCTAACCAAATTCACATAGAAGTATGCTTCCCATTATTAAGTTTTATTTTGCGTCTTTTACTTTCAGTTTTGAAACACCAGCTTCAAACAGCTGAAAATACAATATTTTTGGATATGGAAAAGAGAGTGGTTTAGTTGATACAATGATTCTTTAGAGAACGTCTACTTGCTTTGTCACAAACAAAAACAAGGCAAACTATTTGAATTTTAGCAACTAGGAAATGTCAGAGTGATTTCTACATATTGCACCTTTAAGTATCAGACCAGTGGGCAGGAAACCAAAATATTATAATTTCACTGCGAAACCCACGACTGGTGTGCGTGACCAAGGGCTCTTTTTACAAATGTAAATGCCTGGAGTTTGCTAAATAGAATTGCCTCTTGTATTGTAACCGGTTCTTTGGTAAGATGACATGAAAGTAGTGCTCTTTGACCATGCCAACCAGTGGTGGGTTTGGTGTTGAAATGAGAATGCATAAGCAGAAAATAACCTGAAAATAAATATGTTGGTGGATCTTTGATGTTGTGGCTATTCTGATTCCACTAGTCCTGGGGGCCCTTGTTAAAACCTCTCAGATGTAATGGAAAAATGTAGATTTCTGCCTAAATAGACATTGTAATGACATTCAACCCTATGTTTCAACAGGAATATAGCGAACAGAATTTGAAATACAGAGTTGAATTTAGCAACAAACTCAGATACAGCCAATGCCAGCACCAAGAGGGCAGATGACAAATAGCGAAGTTACTTATTTGTCATATCAGGCATCTAACTAGCTAACTAACTTTAGTTTATCTACCGAAACCCATATTGTGTATTGCTGGCTAACATACTACTGTGTTACAGTTGGGGGAAATCAAACTGTTATTTTTCTGTTTTGGTAACTTAGCTAGTAGCTTAGCTATGACTAAAAAGAAAGAGGTTTACAATCAGAGATCTAGCTACTATATTTTGATTGTAAAACGTTTTCTCTTTTTAGTCATAGATATGGCTACTAAACAGCAAGCTACTAACGTTCCAACCAGCCACCTAAAGCTAGGTTTACCAGCAAATGATAGCATAGGACTGGAGTTGGCTAGATAGCCTGGCGCCTGCTAGCTTGCTATGCACCAAGTGTTACGTTTTGTAACTTGTTAGCAAACATGTAACATCAACCACTGTTAGCAATTTAACATAATTGACAAGGGTTGACATTTTGGTTATGATTGTGACAGTGGATGCATTTCAATCTCACAAAATTAGAGGTATGACACAAGATAAAGTTAGGATCCCAAACAGATGTAAATAAAAATTATTGGCTAGATGGCTATGTTTACTAACAGTGAGGAGCAACCATAATAAAACCATTTACTGTTGTAAATCTCTGAAACTGATGATTTGGTTTTATTAGAAAAATGTTTGCCTAAGCATGCCTGATAGACATGGCTGTAGCTGGGTACTGTCTTCCTACCTCGGTAAATTTGTACTGCCTGGCCACTGTAGAACTGTGTTCTAAATGGAACCTCTGTGCCTGTACACATGTATGCATGTTAAACTAGCCTACCCTAATGTTGTTATGCTGGCACAGATCCATTGAATTTCAAACTGTACAATTGTATTTATTTTATTTATTTCACCTTTATTTAACCAGGTAGGCAAGTTGAGAACAAGTTCTCATTTACAATTGCGACCTGGCCAAGATAAAGCAAGCAGTTTGACACATACAACAACACAGAGTTACACATGGAGTAAAACAAACATACAATCAATAATATAGTAGAAAAATAAGTCTATATACAAAGTGAGCAAATGAGGTGAGATAAGGGAGGCAAAGGCAAAAAAGGCCATGGTGGTGAAGTAAATACAATATAGCAAGTAAAACACTGGAATGGCAGATTTGCAGTGGAAGAAAGTGCAAAGTAGAAATAATGGGGTGCAAAGGAGCAAAATAAATAAATACAGTAGGGGAAAGGTAGTTGTTTGGGCTAAATTATAGATGGGCTATGTACAGGTGCAGTAATCTGTGAGCTGCTCTGACAGCTGGTGCTTAAAGCTAGTGAGGGAGATAAGTGTTTCCAGTTTTAGAGATTTTTGTAGTTCGTTCCAGTCATTGGCAGCAGAGAACTGGAAGGAGAGGCGGCCGAAGGAGGAATTGGCTTTGGGGGTGACCAGAGAGATATACCTGCTGGAGCGCGTGCTACAGGTGAGTATAATTGATAGAGTATAATTGATTGTATTTTTTGTCTTACAGACAATAGTGTGTCGTGTGGTGCCTAGGCTTCTTCCTGGAGTGGATTCTAGATGGAGAGAAACATAATTCCTTTGCCTGCGTGTGTCATTGGAGGGTGGGTATAATTTGTTGTATGGCGGCAGAATAAGATACCGGGTAGGGAGTGGGCAAGTTTTTCACTCACCACGTTTATTCCGAAAAATGTCTGTCTTCACTCTGGTAGCCTATGGACAACCATTAAGAATGAGCTACGTGGTGAGTTGATGCCTATTCAGCAGCCAGTTAGCTAGGTGAATTGATCATGCTACTTTGTATGCGTTGTTTGTTGGCATCCTTGTAATTGACAAAGATTTTGGAACAGATTTCTGCCGAAACATTGCACAAATATACCCACCTGTCATTGGAGCAGAACTGTGTTCCGTGAACTGTATCCCTCTAGATGGATTTGACATTATGCTGGATTTCAAGCAGTAGATGACTCGAGGAGCTGAATAGCAGTTTTTGGTATTTGGTATTTTTTTAAATTTTATTAGGATCCTCATTAGCTGTTGCAAAAGCAGCAGCAACTCTTCCTGGGGTCCACAAAAAACATGAAACATAATACAGAACATCAATAGACAAGAACAGCTCAAGAACAGCTCAGCTCAACTACATCATTTTTTTTAGAGGCACACGTAGCCTACATATCAATGCATACACAAAAACTGTCTAGGTCAAATAGGGGAGATGCGTTGTGCCGCGAGGTGTTGCTGTTTTATGAAACCAGGTTTGCTGTTAATTTGAGCAATATGAGTTTGATCATGACAACACCCCTCCCATCATTTGTTGATCAACAGATGTCGACGCTTTACACCACAGAAGCACTCACACACAACACAGCAGCTGTTGATCAGTCACACAGCTGTACAAGTATTCCCTGAACTGTACTACACTGATCATACTGTATTTTCTTACTGGATGTCTTTGTGAATGACAATTTCATCATGACCACCTCTCCCATCATCTTCTGATCACCACTTCTCTGCACTTTACTACACATCAGACACACTGAACTGTACTACGCTGATCATACTGTATGTTACTTTTAACATATACATTCTTGTTGAATACCCAGTTCTCTTTTTGAGTTAGCATTTGTGTACATGTCCCTTGACAAATAAACATTCTTTGATTATATCTAAATGTCTGACATCTGTTTGATGCTACAGAGCCCTGTAGAGCTTATATAAAATATATTCTGTGAATCCATAACGGCAGACACATTTAGAAGATTGATAGAAAATATCCATATTTATTTTATTGTAGTTCTACCCCACAAGCCTGCGCTAGGCAAAATTAATTTGCTTTTTTTGCTTTTTTTCCCAAAATCCCAGGAACCAATACAATACTTTCAGCTGTAGGTTGCATACTTCTACTTCTGCCTGGTTCAGCTTAGTTATCTTATTCCTGTTCTCTACTAGAGCTATGCCAAACTAGGCAGAACTAGAAGTATGCAATTTACAGAATGAAGGAGAAAATATCATGTAGGATTCTGGTACTGGAGTGGTTCCATCCCGTAGTAGGGGACTGGCATTAGATGATTAGTTCTGTGAATCAGACAGTGACTAGACCTTTTTGTACAAAAATCAAATCAACATTTTTAAATGCAAAGAAATGGCATTATTTACATTCAGTACAGTATCAGTTACAGTGTCACTGCCAGAGAGGGCATTCGGGCAATTCTCTCAAGTTTTGAAAGGGTAATGGAGTGACATCAAACTAAGGTGTGCCTGTCCGTTTGACTGTGTGATTAGGCTTTAGACATGCTAGCTTAGTGTGTTTTGATGTGGTAGAGCAGTCACACCAATTAAAACAGTTGCAGGCAAGAGGAGTGAAAAGGCTGTATTGTAACTGCTGAATGTCAGTGTGGAAGGCAGTGATAGCTTATGTCACTGGAAATGTACTTGCTGGGCTGGGAAAGATGACTCTTTGTGCTTGCATTGAATGTCCTGTCTGCAGTCTACGGCCAGCTGGATAAGACTGCCAGAAGTGGTGAGTACAGGGTTAGTAGACCTTAACCACCAACTGTTTAGACATACTGCAGAAGATTTGCTAGTACTGCACGTCTCCTGGAAAGACATGGTTGTGGTGTGAACAATACATTTCTTTTACTCAGTGAAGGGATGTAGGGCAACACCCCTTTGTTGGTAAAGGTGTCAACAGGATGGGTCCTAAGTGATTAGAGACAGGCTAGTGTACTGTTTAGAGACAATGATGCCTCCTTAATGCCTGTGGAACCAAAATGCATCCACTTTGGGTATTTTTCAGCAGGGCACAGTGGAAGGACTCCAGGTAACCTGAGTTTTCCAAAGAGAAAAAGGTAGACTAAAACAGGGTAGACTAAATAAAATTATTACATGGTCTGGAACGTACTCAGTCTGGTCCTCAGGCTACCTCTAACCACCTACGAACCATAACACAAACCCATATAAACACTAGCCAAATTCATGTTTATGCCAGCCATGCTTACTGTAAATTAAGCTAGCTTGGACATCAATCAATCAATCAAATGTTTTTATTAACTTGTTATGGATAGGGGGCAATATTTTCACGTCCGGATAAAAAACGTACCCGATTTAATCTGATTATTACTCCTGCCCAGAAACTAGAATATGCATATAATTATTAGCTTTGGATAGAAAACACTCCAAAGTTTCTAAAACTGTTTGAATGGTGTCTGTGAGTATAACAGAACTCATTTGGCAGGCCAAAACCTGAGAAGATTCCAAACAGGAAGCGCCCTCTCTGACCATTTCTTGGCCTTCTTGATCATCTCTATCCAAAACAGGGGATCTCTGCTGTAACGTGACATTTTCTAACGCTCCCATAGGCTCTCAGAAGGCGCCAGAAGGCGCCAGAACCACACGGGAATGTGTATGCTAATTTTCTTCTTTATTAACCTCTCTGGGCTAGGTGGGACGCTTGCTACTCAACAGCCAATGTAATCCCATGGCGCAATATTCAAATACCTTAGAAATGCTGTTACTTCAATTTTTCAAACATATGACTATTTTACACCATTTTAAAGACAAGACTCTCGTTAATCTAACCACACTGTCCGATTTCAAAAAGGCTTTACAACGAAAGCAAAACATTAGATTATGTCAGCAGAGTACCCAGTCGCGTTTCGTGACAAAGAAAATCAAAATATTCCATTACCGTACTTCGAAGCATGTCAAACGCTGTTTAAAATACATTTTTGTGCTATTTTTCTCGTAAAAAAGCGATAATATTCCGACCGGGAGTCGTTGTTTTCGTTCAAAGAGAGAGAAAGCAAATATGGTGTCGGCTCGTGCACGCGCCTCCAGTCTCATTGTCCTCAGATCGACCACTTACATAATGCACTAATGTTTTTCAGCCAGGGCCTGCAAAGCCACCATTCATCGTTCTGGCGCCTTCTGAGAGCGTTAGAAGGGTGTTTAGGGTGTTTTCTATCCAAATCAAACAATTATATGCATACTCTAGTTACTGGGCAGGATTAGTAACCAGATTCAATCGGGTACGTTTTTTATCCGGCCGTGCAAATACTGCCCCCTTTCCCCAACAGGTTAAATAAATGAACACTGAACAAAAAGAATGACGAAAACAGTCCTGTCAGGCACACAGCTAAACAAGAAACATACGGAACAACTACCCACAAAAACCCATGAAAAAACACCCCTACTAAATACAACCTTCAATTAGAGGCAACGAAAAACAGCTGCCTCCAATTGAAGGTCAAACTAATAAACTAAGCATAGAAATAGAAAAACTAGACACAGACATAGAAATATACTAACATAGAACATTGCCCAACAAACCCCGAAACACATTAAAGAAACACCCCCTGCCACGTCCTGACCAAACTACAATAACAAATAACCCCTTTACTGGTCAGGACGTGACATCTACAATGTAGAAAATAGTAAAAATAAAGAAAAACCTTTGAATGAGTAGGTGTTCTAAAACCTTTGACTGGTAGTGTATGTACGTTTATATTTGTATTTTTTTTTGGAGTGCGTATCTGTCAGTATAAAGGAGGAAATGCTGCTTAGTTGTTGAGCAAAATCAAATCTGTAATGTATTCTGATGAGACAACTGCAGGTCTTGACAGGTGGTCTTGCGGTCAGCAACCATCTTCTGGTAGACAGATCAGGAGAAGCTGCTCAAAGTGTTTTTGTCCTTGTTGGCGTCCTGGTAATACTATTGCATTATCCTCTACGTAGTTTTTGATGAAATTCACCACTCGCTGCAAGTCCTCATGCTTCAGGTGTAACCCGTGCTTGCTTGGGCCAGCTCTCTTTTTGATGGGAAGCTTTAGACCAGGGGTCACCAACCTTTTTGAAACTGAGAGCTACTTCATGGGTACTGAGTCATACGAAGGGCTACCAGTTTGATACGCTCTTCTGAAATAACAAATTTGCTCAGTTTGCCTTTAGTTATACGTTATTAATAATGATTAATGATACTCATCTATGTGAAGACACTGATCACGTTAATAATTTCTCACAATAATTATCAACAATGACAATAAGGTGGGAAACAGATATCAATATTCAGCACTTTAATCTCAGTAATTGTTACATTTTCGGATGATCTTACATCACTACATTTCATAGGAAAAATG
Source organism: Salmo trutta (assembly GCF_901001165.1). Classification (NCBI taxonomy): domain Eukaryota; kingdom Metazoa; phylum Chordata; class Actinopteri; order Salmoniformes; family Salmonidae; genus Salmo; species Salmo trutta. The sequence goes on from NC_042963.1 coordinate 29,748,643, forward strand.
TCCCATTTTCACTAGCCACTGACAAACCCTTTTAACAAATCATGAACTATGTTGCACTGTTTGAAAAAGTTATCAATTATGTAATGTTAGAAAAATCAACTTATTTTTAAATAAATCTTGTCACATTTTGAACTAATGACCAAATCTGCTGCATTTTTTAACACACTTTTAAATTGAACACAATTCTTCAATATTTTAATTCAACTTCGCCATGGCACTGCCATGTTGCCACTGACAACATCTGGTATCTGTTTCTTTGTTAGTGGGAAGACTGGCATTGCATGCTGTTCACCGGTGTATTGTAATCTGGTGTGTATCTTGACACTGAAATTGTGAGTGAGTCTTTCAGATGTGCATCAGTGAGGAGTGTTCTGTGTTTGTTCTTGATGAAGTTCATGTCAGAAAACGCTGATTCACAGAGATAGGTTGAACCAAACAGGCTAGCAACCTTCATAGCTGCTGTGCATACTCCACTGTACTTCTCTGTGTCAACAAGGCACCAAAAGTTTGGTGCAGCCTGGTAGGCTTTGAGGTGGAGGTCATTTTGCAATGTTATGATTTCAATCTCCACCTGTCCAGCATCCAAGTTGAACGTTGCACTTAGTTGCTCAGCAAATAATGTTGTGTCCACATTCATGAAAGGATTGGAAATGAACGACACACATGGCTCAAGCTGATGAAGGTCACAAAACCTATTCTCAAACTCTTGCCCAAGTCTGTTTATGACTTCACAGTACTTTTCTGCAACTTTGTCAAATGTCTCAGATGCAGAAGCATTGTCTTTCAGCACCGACTGCACAGAGGGAAAGTACAGCACCTTTTTTTCTGTAAATCCACAGAGAAAATGTTCATCTTGGCTTTAAATGCATTTAAAGCACTTATCAGATCAACAACAGTCTTACCTTTGCCTTGCAGGTTGCAGTTCAAGTCGTTTAGTTTCCCAGTAAAGTCTGTCAAAAATGCAAGGTCAAGTGTCCACTCTGTGTCCTCTAGCAGTGAGACGTCTTCGCCTTTGGACTGCTTGAACTCTTTGATTTCACCCAAAAGTGACAAAAAACGAAGTAAAACTCGTCCTCTGCTGAGCAATCGGATTTCTGTGTGTAGCAGCAGGTCACCATATTCAGCTGACATCTCCTCCAATAGCACCTTGAAAATCCTGTGCTGGTTTGCTTTGGAGCGGATGTTGTTTATGATTTTACAATGGGAGTCATCACGTGCTCAAAGCCGATCACTTTTGCACATAACGCCTGCTGGTGAATGATGCAGTGGTAATGCAGAATTTTGGGAAGTCTGGGTCACTTTTACAGTGAGCGATGAAACCTGTATGTCGGCCGATCATAGCAGGAGCCCCGTCTGTAGTCACCGCTACCAGCTTTTCAATGGTACCTTTTTCTGCACGAAAAACTCCTTCACCGTGTCATAAATGTCAACTCCCCTCGTAGTTGTCTTTAAGGGCAGTAGTGCCAGGAGTTCTTCTCTTGTGGAGAAATCTTCAAACACCATCCGGATAAAAACTAACAGCTGCGCTATACTGCTGCTGTCCACGGACTCGTCACACTAGATGCTAAACCAGCTGCACTTCGCCAGAAACTGCATTCAGCTACCATCTTCGCTGCGCCCGCTAGCTTACTCTCCACGAGCACTGTTTTTTTTCCGAGCGCACAATACTGACCTTTTGTAATGGCTGTCGGGAGAGAGAGTAGACCAAGGCGCAGCGGAGTTAGTGTTCATCATGATTTTAATTTAATAAAGAACACTACACAAAACAAAACAAGAAAACTGACAGCCAAACAGTCCTGTCAGGTGCAAAACACTTAACAGAAACAATTATCCACAAAACCCAAAGGAAAAACATGCTCCTTATGTGTGCCTCCCAATCAGCAACAACGAACTTCAGCTGTGCCTGATTGGGAGCCACACACGGCCCAAAACAAAGAAATACAAAATCATAGAAAAAGGAACATAGAACGCCCACCCAATGTAACACCCTGACCTAACCAAAATAAAGAACAAAAACCCCTCTCTATTGCCAGGGCGTTACAGTACCCCCCCCCCCCAAGGTGCGAACTCCGACCGCAAAACCTGACTCTGAAGGGGAGGGTCCGGGTGGGCCTTCTTACGGCGGTGGCTCAGGTGCGGGACGTGGCCTCTGCTCCACCCTCGGCGTCGCCCTCTTAGGTGGCGCACCTGGCTGCGCCGAAGGTCTGGTGGGCGACCCTGACTGCGTCCGGCTGGCGGGCGCTGATGGCTGCGCCCGGCTGGTGGGCGTCCCTGGCTGCGCCCAGCTGGCGGGCGTCCCTAGCGGCTCTGGCGGCACTGACCCAGGATTCACCAGGCTGAGGAGACATGTAAGAGACCTGGCCCTAGGCGCAGGCACAGGACTCACCGGGCTGGCTGGCGGCTCTGGACAGGCGGGCGGCTCTGGCGGCTCCGGAAGAGGCGGGCGGCTCTGGCGGCTCCGGACAGGCGGGCGGCTCTGACGGTTCCTGACTGGCGGGCGGCTCTGGCGGCTCCGGACTGGCGGGCGGCTCTGGCGGCTCCGGACTGGCGGGCGGCTCTGGCGGCTCCGGACTGGCGGGCGGCTCTGGCGGCTCCGGACTGGCGGGCGGCTCTGGCGGCTCCGGACTGGCGGGCGGCTCTGGCGGCTCCGGACTGGCGGGCGGCTCTGGCGGCTCCGGACTGGCGGGCGGCTCTGGCGGCTCCGGACTGGCGGGCGGCTCTGGCGGCTCCGGACTGGCGGGCAGCTCTGGTGGCTCTGGACTGGCGAGACCCACTGGAGGCCTAGTCCAAGGAGGCGGCACAGGAGAGACCAGGATGGGGAGACCCACTGGAGGCCTGGTCCGTGGAGCAGGCACAGGACTGACCAGGATGGAGAGACCCACTTGAGGCCTGGTCCGTGGAAGCAACACAGGAGAGACCAGGATGGGGAGACCCACTGGAGGCCTGGTCCGTGGAGGAGGCACAGGCTTAACCAGGATGGGGAGACCCACTGGAGGCCTGGTCCGAGGAGGAGGCACAGGATAAACCGGGCTGTGGGGGAGCACTAGAGTTCTGGTACGGACGCTCTTTACCCACACTCCAGGCTGAATGCCCACTTTGGCCCGGCACGGGCAGGGAGCAGGCATTGGGCGTACTGGACCCTCCCAGCGCCCTGGAGACACAGTGCGCAGAGCCGGTGCAGGATGCCCTGGCCCGAAAAGGCGCACTGGAGACCAGACGTGCTGAGCTGCACAACCTGTCCTGGCTCGATGCCTGCCCTCGCATGGCACTTGCGGGGGGCTGGTATGTAGCGCACCGGGCTTTGAACGCGCACTGGGGACACCGTGCGCTCCACAGCATAACACGGTGTCTTACCAGTACCACGCTGCTTCCGGTAAGCACGGGGAGTTGGCTCATGTCTACCGCCTGACTCCGCCAATCTCCCCGTGTGCCTCCCCAAAAAATGTTTTGGGGCTGCCTCTCGTGTCTGCTGCACTCCCTTTCCTCATACCAGCGCCTCTCAGCTCTCGCCACCTCAAGCTCCTACTGCGGGCGGCGATAATCCCCAGCTTGAGCCCATGGTCCTTTACCGTCCAGGATTTCCTCCCAAGTCCACGATTCCAGATAGCTCCTCTCCTGGTTCTTCTCCTTGCGCTGCTCCTTCCTCCGCTGCTTGGTCTTGTTTTGGTGGGTAATTCTGTAACGGCTGTCGGGAGAGAGAGTAGACCAAGGCGCAGCGGAGTTAGTGTTCATCATGATTTTAATTTAATAAAGAACACTACACAAAACAAAACGAGAAAACTGACAGCCAAACAGTCCTGTCAGGTGCAAAACACTTAACAGAAACAATTACCCACAAAACCCAAAGGAAAAACATGCTCCTTATGTGTGACTCCCAATCAGCAACAACGAACTTCAGCTGTGCCTGATTGAGAGCCACACACGGCCCAAAACAAAGAAATACAAAAACATAGAAAAAGGAACATAGAACGCCCACCCAATGTAACACTCTGGCCTAACCAAAATAAAGAACAAAAAGCCCTCTCTATGGCCAGGGCGTTACACCTTTGAACTAGAGTAGGTCAGAGTTCACCTAAACTTATCTAAACTCATGTATAATGAAAATATTTTTAAGATATTGTCATTTTTAAATATATATAAATGCAAGTGTGATTAAAAAGAACAGCAACAGAATACAATTAAATTTCAGACGCAGCGCACTAGTGAGTTGTGCTATTTTTAGACCAGGCCTGCGGGCGACTCATGTGGTCCCTGGGGGAGACCTGGTGCCCGCGGGCACCGTGTTGGTGACCCCTGCATTAGACCATTCTCCTTGAATGACTGGTGGAGGAGAGTCAGGGGTGCTCTACTGATGCTGAAAGACAAATTCCAGATGCAAATATTTTAGCATTATTATACAATATATGTCCGTAATCACGGTCAGACCTACCTGGCTAACTAACAGTAAGCTTTAAGTTGGGGTATTTTGTTTAAACATGTAGGTAGTTAGCTAGCTAAACAATGAACCACGTTCCCAATCCATTGTGATAGCTAGCTCAAGTTAACCAAATAGGTTCAATGTTAGCTCGTTAGCTAGCTAACATTAGGCTATAACGAGCAATGCGAAATGGCATTCTGAGAAAACATCACTAACGTAACACACAATGCACACACGTAATGTTAGCTAGCAAGCCAGCCATCTAACGTCAGCTAACGTTAGCTAGCTAACAGCAAGCTTTAACTTGGGGTCTTTTGTTTAGACATGTAACATTAGCTAGCTAGTTAAACAATGAACCATAATCTCAATCCATAGACTACTAGCAATACAAACCGATTGTCATTGCTGGCTAAAGTTAAGAAAATAGGTTAAATGTTAGCTAGTTAGCTAACTAACATTAGGCTATATCTAGCAATGCGAAATGGCATTCTGAGATAACAATCACTACACACAGTTCATACATGTAATGTTAGCTAGCAAGCCAGCCATCTAACGTAAGCTAGCTAGCTAACAGCAAGCTTTAACTTGCAATGAAAACACATTTCTGACAAAATTAGAAACGTATAATACCTGAAAATGTAGCTAGACTCTTACCCGCATAACGGTGACTAACCCCATTCCGTACAAATTTGTGCAACCGCGGCATTCAATCGAGGCTGCAGTGAAAACGAATGGGACTGTAGCGACTCTGTTGGCATCGAAATTCGGGGCGTGAGCTATGTTTCTATTCAAGTGTTGATTGACATCGTACTGGCCCAATAGTATTCGCGAAAAGTTGAAAAAATGGACTCTTCTGACGCTGTACGTTAAATTGTGACGTGACACAACATAAAGTATGGTTCGCATTATGCAACTCATTCTGTGTCATACAGCCTCTTTCCACCAGGTATAGCGCTTCTCTCACAGATTAAAAACAAGAAAGGGACAGGCTAAGGGGTAAGGGAGATACCTAGTTAATTGTACAACTGAATGCATTCACTTTTTGCGTCATCACTGCAAGCCATCATGACTCTCAAAAACCGCGACAGCCGCTGTTTACTTCTGAAGATAACTTTAGCGCCGCCCTAAAAAACAGATTCAAATTGGACACAAACCGTCAAATAGGTATGTAATGACACATTATATAAACTCTTTATAGTGTTTTGTTTACATTTTAGAGGTGATAAGTTGGACAGATCGAGTGAAAAAAGTAGTTTCCCCACACAACATATCTCCCCCTTTCACTATCACGCAGTAGGTTTCGCTCCCCCCCCCCGCCATTTTTAAAAAGAACCGACAGAGGTCATTGCCTTCTTCAATCATGCAAAGACGGGCAGCATGAAGGCCTCGTCATTGATTTTGCTGGAAATGGAAGAAATTTTGCTTTACGATGGTATTCATATTACAGTTGACCTGAAAGTATTACATTTTTTGGGAGCCAAAATAAGTTAAATTGTACGGAGCAGCGCGATGTTCAAAAGTGCATTAGTTACCGTTACATGGATGAAAGCTTCACGGCAGACTGCAACCCCATTCATTAAATGAGACATTAAATAAGATATCCTGTGTCGTTTTCCTTTTGTTTGCACAGCTTGCTTGGCCCGTTGTGTCAAGTCACTCTGGTTCACACTGACCTTGTGTGTGCAATGCCATAAGAATCATCAGATGTTTCTCCCTCTCTGTCACCGATGCCATGGTTGCCCTTAGTTTGAAGATGTAATCCGGAGACAGGTGTTTTATACAACAGCCTTCTGTGTTCTCTTTCGACTCTCTATGCATTTGCAATCAAACGCCAGAATTCTATTCATCTCCTTATCATACTGTTTCTACCAGACATTCCACTGATTTCAAAACTCTGTCAACTTCTTCTGTAACAATAACACTGTTGATCGCTGTTTCTTCCCCATCACTGTCATCAGAAGACTCTACAATATCTTCTTCAATGAAAATGTGTTTACCTAAATCAGGGATTTCCTCATCGTCTGATTCATTTTCAGAGTCAGAGAGAGTCAGCATGGCACGATTGTCCTCCAGAAAGTAGTCCATCACAACTTTTTCCACTGACATTGGTCGATAGCGCCTGATAAATTCAGGGCAGCAATGTTATTGAGAGCAGTAGCAACATATTTGCAGTTCTCCATGGCTAACGTTATATCTTTCGAAAAAACTGCAGTAGAAAGAATTTTATACGCATAACGAGCACTTCATTTTATAGACACAAGATGCTACAACGCAGACCAATCTGAAACTCATCTCTCGCCATGTCCAGCCCACTCATTATCTCAGCCAGTCATGGCTAGCGGGAAGGTTTCTGGCTTTTTCTTTGGCTAAACCTTGTCTCATACTTGCTGGCCAACAGATTTTCTTGTAGAGTTTTGATTCAATAGAGATTTCAGTATATTTATCTAAAACCTTCAAAACTATTAAATAACACATATGGAATCATGTAGTAACCAAAAAGTGTAAAACAAATCAAAATATATTTTATATTTGAGATTCTTCAAATAGCCACCCTTTGCCTTGATGACAGCGTTGCACACTTTTGGCATTCTCTCAACCAGCTTCACCTGGAATGCTTTTCCAACAGTCTTGAAGGAGTTCTCACATATGCTGAACACTTCTTGGCTTTTTTTCCTTCCCTCTGCAGTCCAACTCATCCAAAACCATCTCAATTGGGTTGAGATTGGGTGATTGTGGAGGTGAGGTCATCTGATGTAGCACTCCATCACTCTTTTTTGGTTACTACATGATTCCATGTGAGTTATTTCATAGTTTTGATGCCTTCACTATTATTCTACAATGTAAAAAATAGTAAAAATAAAGAAAAACACTTGAATAAGTAGGTGTTGTAAGGCTTTTGACCAGTATTGTATATATACAGTTGAAGTCGGATGTTTACATACACGTAGGTTGGAGTCATTAAAACTCGTTTTTCAACCACTCCAGAAATTTCTTGTTAACAAACTATAGTTTTGGCAAGTCGGTTAGGACATCTACTTTGTGCATGACGCAAGTTATTTTTCCAACAATTGTTTACAGACAGATTATTTAACTTATAATTCACTGTATCACAATTCCAGTGGGTCAGAAGTTTACATACACTAATTTGGCTGTGCCTTTAAACAGCTTGGACAATTCCAGAAAATTATGTCAAGGCTTTAGAAGCTTCTGTTAGGCTAATTGACATCATTTGAGTCAATTGGAGGTGTACCTATGGATGTATTTCAAGGCCTAACTTTAAACTCAGTGCCTCTTTGCTTGACATCATGGGAAAATCAAAAGAAATCAGCCAAGACCTCAGGAAAATAATTGTAGACCTCCACAAGTCTGGTTCATCCTTGGGAGCAATTTCCAAATGCCTGAAGGTACCATGGTCATCTGTACAAACAATAGCACGCAAGTATAAACACCATGGGGCCACGCAGTCGTCATACCGCTCAGGAAGGAGACGCGTTCTGTCTCCCAGAGATGAACGTACTTTGGTGCGAAAAGTGCAAATCAATCCCAGCACAACAGCAAAGGACCTTGTGAAGATGCTGGAGGAAACGGGTACAAAAGCATCTATGTCCACAGTAAAATGAGTCCTATATCGACATAACCCGAAAGGCCGCTCAGCAAGGAAGAAGCCACTGCTCCAAAACCGCCATTAAAAAGCCAGACTACGGTTTGCAACTGCACATGGGGACAAAGATCGTACTTTTTGGAGAAATGTCCTCTGGTCTGATGAAACAAAAACAGAACTGTTTGGCCATAATGACCATCAATATGTTTGGAGGAAAAAGGGGGATGTTTGCAAGCCGAAGAACACCCTCCCAACAGTGAAGCACGGGGGTGGCAGCATCATGTTGTGGGGGTGCTTTGCTGCAGGAGGGACTGGTGCACTTCACAAAAAAGATGACAGGAAAATTATGTGGACATATTCAACCAACATCTCAAGACATCAGTCAGGAAGTTATTAAAGCTTGGTCACAAATGGGTCTTCCAAATGGACAATGACCCCAAGCGTACTTCCAAAGTTGTGGCAAAATGGCTTAAGGACAACAAAGTCAAGGTATTGGAGTGACCATCACAAAGCCCTGACCTAAATAGCATAGAACATTTGTGGACAGAACTGAAAATGTGTGTGCGAGCAAGGAGGCCTACAAACCTGACTCAGTTACATCAGCTCTGTCAGGAGGAATGGGCCAAAATTCACCCAACTTATTGTGGGAAGCTTGTGGAAGGATACCCGAAACATTTGACCCAAGTTAAACATTTTAAAGGCAATGCTACCAAATACTAATTGAGTGTATGTAAACTTCTGACCCACTGGGAATGTGATGAAAGAAAGAAATGTCTGAAATAAATCATTCTCTCTACTATTATTCTGACATTTCACATTTTTTAAATAAAGTGGTGATTCTAATTGACAGGGAATTTTTACTAGGATTAAATGTCAGGAATTGTGAAAAATTGAGTTTAAATGTATTTGGTTAAGGTGTACTTAAACTTCCGACTTCAACTGTATATAGATGAAGCATGGATTCTAGATTATTCCATGCCTCTGGTGCACAAGAGGAGTAGGCAGTCTTGTCTAATACTGTGACTGTCCTGGGGACTTTAAGTAGGAACCACCTAGCGGAACGGGTATGGTAACTGCTGGTGGTGAAAGGAGACCAGACTACAGAGGTAAAGAGAGAGTTTACCCAAAAAGGCATATAAAGTGAGGTCCAACCTACCATTTGGTACAAGGTGCAATGGTGGATAATATATTCTTATATACTGTACAATGAGAAATTCAACCTCAAAATACAGGTCTTCTCCCATTTTTTTGAACCATTGCCCCCACCGACAAGGTGTACATTTGTGGCCAAACGTTTTGAGAAGGACACAAATATTAATTTTCCCAAAGTTTGCTGCTTCAGTGTATTTAGATATTTTTGTCAGATGTTACTATGGAATACTGAAGTATAATTACAAGCATTTCATAAGTGTCAAAGGCTTTTATTGACAATTACATAAAGTTGATGCAAAGAGTCAATATTTGCAGTGTTGACCCTTCTTTTTCAAGACCTCTGCAATCCGCCCTGGCATGCTGTCAATTAACTTCTGGGCCACATCCTGACTGATACAAGTGCGTTTTACCAGCTGCTCCAGGAACACCCTCCTCTTGTTCCTCTTATCAGGCATCCATGTAGGGTTGATCTTGTTCCATATCACGAAGGTATTGTATGAGGACACATCAATGATTTTATGGAAGATGACCAGGGGCCAGCGGGCAGTCATCCTCCTGCAGTTGTATGTTCCAATCACGTTGTCCAGGTTGTCCACGCATCCTTTGTTCTAGTTGTAGTCCAAGATGATGGCTGGCTTCCTGTCCTCACGATCACTGATCTCAGGCGTTTTGTGTAGTGTGCTCAGGAGGACCACATTCTTGTTCCTCTTTGGGAGGTAAGAAACTAGAGTGGTGGTGGGGATGAAGGCAAACTTTGATGAGAAGGCCTCTCTCCCCCTTGTTGGGAGGAGTGCAGGGGGAGCTCAGGCTTTTTGCTTTTTTTATCTGTGCCAACCATGGTGTTCTTCCTCTTCAGGAGCTGCTGGCTGAGTTCATAAGAAGTGAAGAAATTGTCACATGTGACATTGTGCCCACTCAGCCCATCTGTCACATCAAGCACAACCTGCATCCCCTGGTTCTTCTCTGGGCCTCCACTGGTTGGCTTCCCTGTGTAGACTTGCATAGCGTAGCTGGATTGTGCATCACAGGCCACCCATATCTTGATGCCATACTTTGCTGGCTTGTTGGGCATATGCTGCCGGAAAGGACAGCGACCTTTTGACAAAAGAGATTACTATCAGTAATTAGTATCAGTGTCACAGAAAACAATCACATAAATCAATATTAAAAATGAACAGTGAAAATCACTTACATTACAGATATAAAAATAAAAATGTATCTCTGAATGGAACCAGTTGCTCATCCACTGTTACTTCAGGCCCAGGGTTGTAGAGGTATGGCAGATGCTCCACCCACTTCTCCCAGACATCTCTTGTCTCTCACACGTCTTGCAGGTCTTGACTGACGGTTATTAAATCATAGCATTCTTGAGAAAGTGTGAAAGACTTTCAGTGGCATCATGGCACGGAAAATCGCCCTTCCACTCTCTGCATCCCAGAGACTACGTGTAGCCTCACCTCGGGACCTATACACACACTCTAAGATTAGCAGCCCTATGTAGGCACGTAGGTCAATCTCATCCATCATTTTCCAGTTGTCTCCATATTTACGGAAACCCTCAAAATTTGTCATCACCAGGATGATTTTTTCGATGGCTGGTGTGATAAATATGTAGAATGCTGAGGCGATGTCCTAGGCATGGGCAACTGCATGTGTTGTGGGTCCTGGGGTCATCCTTATGACATTTTGTGCTGCCATCCTGCCCTGGTTGTCATATGGTGACAAGGACAATGTTATTTTGCTCTCAAAAAATGTCTCTCTTTCAGCTTGGGGGATTTCTTCATTCTCTGAAGATGATGCATCCTGCTCTGGGTTGTATTCTTCCCCATCATCTTCTTCAGATACCTCCTCTTCTAAATGATTGTTCTCTTTTTCCTCCTGGACTTCTGAAAAAATCTGATCTACGACCTGTTGGGCACTGAAACGTGCACTCATGGCTTCAGCAAAGAGAGAACTGGGGGGACTGTCATCTGCAGCACCTTTATAGCCTCTGACTGCATTCCCCATGAGTAAACAATGCTTTCAAGAAATGTTTATTTTGTCTGAAATTTTGTTTATTTTGTCTGTGAACATGAGTCATGTGTGGGCTCATGGAGGGGAGATGCTGCACATGCACAAGAAAATTTTAGTTTTGTCTGAGTTCAATTAGTAGCACACATAATCTCAATTTCTCATTGTGTGTGTGTGTGTGTGTGTGTGTGTGTGTGTGTATCTAAAGCTGCCTGATAAAGCTAGCCAGTTTACAGTAAAGCTAGGCCCCTTCTAGGAGCGGCTCCAGCCGCGGAGCCAAGGCGACCACCACGTAGTTGGTTGAAGTCCCGAACACGTCCCGGATCCAGGATGTCCCGGGCAGGCACGCCCGCTCCTCTGGGCCGTAGCCCTCCCAGTCCACTAGGTACTCCAGTCTGCCTCGGAACCGACGAGCCTCCAACAGATGCCGGACAGTCAAGACCGGGTGACCATCAACAAGTTGAGGGGGCGGAGGGGCATGTGTGGGGGGAGAGAAGGGACTGGGAGACATGGAGGATGGACATACCCTCATAGACCTGGGAAGCTGGAGACAATAGGTGACCGGGTTGATGCAACTCAGGATTTTGAATGGTCCTATGTAGCGTGGAGTGAGATTCCGCGAGTCCAACTTTAAGGGAAGAACCCGAACTGACACTCGAACGGCGACAGTCCAGTGGATGAGTTCTGCTGTGTGTGGTAAGCATACTCTGCCCAGACAAGGAACTTGTTCCAGTTGCTGGCCTGGGTGAAGATGAAACAGCAGAGGAACTCCAAATCCTGGTTTGCTCACTCCGTTTGCATATTCTAGTTTCTGGGCAGTAGTAATAACCAGATTAAATCGGGTACGTTTTTTATCCGGCCGTGCAAATACTGCCCCCTACCCTAGAGAGGTTAAAACCTCTTACATCTAGATGTTCCGCTAGCGGAACACCTGCTCCAATATCCAATGATGGGCGTGGCGCGAAATACAAATTCCTCTAAAATCCGAAAACTTCAATTTTTCAAACATATGACTATTTTACAGCATTTTAAAGACAAGACTCTCGTTAATCTAACCACACTGTCCGATTTCAAAAAGGCTTTACAGCGAAAGCAAAACATTAGATTATGTCAGCAGAGTACCCAGCCAGAAATAATCAGACACCCATTATTCAAGCTAGCATATAATGTCACAAAAACCCAGAAGACAGCTTAATGCAGCACTAACCTTTGATGATCTTCATCAGATGACAACCCTAGGACATTATGTTATACAATACATGCATGTTTTGTTCAATCAAGTTCATATTTATATCAAAAACCAGCTTTTTACATTAGCATGTGACGTTCAGAACTAGCATACCCCCCGCAAACTTCCGGCGAATTTACTAACAATTTACTAAATTACTCACGATAAACGTTCACAAAAAACCTAACAATTATTTTAAGAATTATAGATACAGAACTCCTCTATGCACTCGATATGTCCGATTTTAAAATAGCTTTTCGGTGAAAGCACATTTTACAATATTCTCAGTAGATAGCCCGGCATCACAGGGCTAGCTATTTAGACACCCACCAAGTTTAGCACTCACCAAAATCAGGTTTACTATTAGAAAAGTTTGATTACCTTTGATGTTCTTCATCAGAATGCACTCCCAGGACTTCTACTTCAATAACAAATGTAGGTTTGGTCCAAAATAATCCATAGTTATGTTCCATCAGCGACGTTTTGTTCGTGCGTTCTAGACACTATCCGAATGGTAAATAAGGGTCGCGTGCGTGGCGCATTTCGTGACAAAAGATTTCTAAATATTTCATTACCGTACTTCGAAGCATGTCAACCGCTGTTTAAAGTCAATTTTTATGCCATTTTTCTCGTAAAAAAGCGATAATATTCCGACCGGGAATCTGCAATTAGGTAAACAGCCGAAAGAAAATAAATCACGGGGTCGACACGAGGAAACGAGCGTGAAGCCCTTTGTCCTCTGATAGACCACTTAGCAAAAGTGCTCGTGTGTTTCAGCCAGGGCTTTGAATTACGTCATTCAGCTTTTTCCCGGGCTCTGAGGGCCCATGGAAGCCGTAGGAAGTGTCACGTAACAGCAGAGATCCTTTGTAATGGATACAGAGAATCAAGAAGGGAAAGAAATGTTCAGACAGGGTACTTCCTGAACAGAATCTTCTCATGTTTTGGCCTGCCAAATGAGTTCTGTTATACTCACAGACACCATTCAAACAGTTTTAGAAACTTTTGAGTGTTTTCTATCCAAAGCTAATAATTATATGCATATTCTAGTTTCTGGGCAGGAGTAATAATCAGATTAAATCGGGTACGTTTTTTATCCAGACGTGAAAATACTGCCCCCTATCCATAACAGGTTAAAGAACAGAGCCCACCTAGCCTGGCGAGCGTTCAACCTCTTGGCTTCTTGAATAGAGACCAAGTTTTTATGGTCCGTCCAGATCATGAAAGGATGAGGTGCCCCCTCCATCCAGTGTCTCCACCCCTCAAGGGCCCACTTAACTGCCAAAAGCTCCCGGTTGCCTGCATCGTAGTTGCTTTCTGCTGGCGAGAACCGCTTGGAGAGAAAGGCACATGGGTGCAGTTTCTTGTCCCCCTCGTTCCGCTGTGAAAGGACCGCCCCTGCTCCGGTGGCCATGGTGTTCACCTCTACCACGAAGGGACGGGTAGGATCAGGATGGACAAGGATGGTCCGGAGGTGAAATGTCCCTTGAGCTCCCTGAATGCCTTGTCAGCCTCAGGGGCCCATCCAAAACGGTTCTGGGATTTGCGCAGACCTCCATCCTTCTTTCCAACGAAGAAGCCTGCACCAGCTGTGGATGTAGAGGAGCGAATGAAACCTGCCTCCAGTGACTCGCCTCTTACCGAAGGCCTTCTGGAGGTCGAAGTCCTCAGGAGGGAGAGCGGAAAAGTCTTGGTCTTCAATGGATGCATGGGAACATGGCGAGGCTCTTGGTGGGGGGTCTTAGGCAGTTATTCTGGCAGTTCTTACCCCAGTTTAGTAGGTGTCCCATGTACAAGTAGAATAGTCGGTTATGTAGCACTAGCCAGGGCTACCCTAGGATAAGGGGGTTCTCGGAGAAATTATCAAAAGAAAACTAAGAGTCTCTGAGTGGTTCACCCCAACCTGTCGTAGAATGGGCTTGGTCTGATATTCCACCTGGCCGGAGCCGATGGGGCGTCCATCGAGGGCTTGAATCTGTAGAGGGATGGGACATTTCACACAGGGGATTTGTAATTCTCTGGCAAAGTCTTGGTAAATAAAATTATCCGCGGCCCCGGAGTCCATGAAGGCTTGAATGTGGTGATGACTGTTGTCACGATTAAACATTGCGGGTAGTGAAAGACGGTGACTGGGTAGCTGGGAGGTAACTACACAGCTCGTCAGGGTGTCCCCTTGTCCTGGTGAGCCCTGAAGTTTCCCAGTCAGCTCTGGGCATGTAGCACGGAGATGGCCGAGAACTCCGCAGCAGAGGCAGCAGCCGTTGCGCATGCACCTGTCACGCACCTGTGGGCTCAGACGTGTGCGTCCCAGCTGCCAGGCTCCTCAATGCTATGTTCAGGAGGCTTGGGGTGCTCAGGAAACTGGGATACTGGGGTGGTGTCAAAAAGGCCCTGTCTCCTGCGTTTCTGATCCTGATTGCCAGCGTTATCAGGGACTCAAGGTCCTCTCCCAGTTCATGAGTGGCCAGTTCATCCTTGATGGAGTTGATGGAAAGTGATTACCAGTGCCTCAGTATTCCACTCACTCTCGGCGGTGAGAGTGCCGAACTCAATAGCGAAGTCAGCCACTGGTCTAGCCCCTTTGCAGAGGTTGAACAGTCGGCTTGTCGCTTCTCGTCCGCCGACTGGGTGGTTGAAGACTCATCGCAGCTCGGCAGTGAAGGCTAATATGGAGCTGCAGGATGGTGACTGCTGTTCCCACTCCACCGTTGCCCACACCAGGGCCTTGCCCGAGAGTAGAGATATGACGTAGGCGCTTATGGCCCAATCGGTGTGGAACAAGGTGGACTGTAGCGCAAACACCAGAGAGCACTGAGTGATGAACCCCTTGCATCCTCCCGGGAGGCCATCATACTGCTCGGGGGCTAGGATCTTGGGTTCCTGGTGCAGGTTCCCAGGAGGAAATACGGCAACGCCTGTAGCACTGGGCGATGAGACTCCTGGGTTAAGGTTGGGCCGTGGTTGGATGGAATCGGTAAGTGCCTGGAGGGTCTCTGATATTTGGAAGAGTTGTTCTTGCTTGCGCCCCAGCAGTGCTCCTTGTCGGGTTATTGCATTCTGGATCTGGGTGATCTCAGCTGGGCCCATGTTGACATAGAAGCTTGCTGTGACATTGTGTGGTTGGATCCAGGTGCAGAGAAGAGACCAGACGAGGAATCAGTGGTTAAGGATAAACATAATATGTTACTGAGAAACGAGAGCCACAGGATCACAGTACTGTTGAAAAACAACAACACTAAGTCTCAAACTCACTCAGGAAACGAACGCACACGGTAAACAATTCAAGCTTCTGCAAAGGACAACAGAAACACACCTCTTTTAACTTCTTTGGGAAAGGGAGCAGTATTTTCACGGCCGGATAAAAAACATCCCCGATTTAATCTGGTTACTACTCCTGCCCAGAAACTAGAATATGCATATAATTAGTAGATTTGGATAGAAAACACTAAAGTTTCTAAAACTGTTTGAATGGTGTCTGTGAGTATAACAGAACTCATATGGCAGGCCAAAACCTTAGAAGATTCCATGCAGGAAGTGCCCTGTCTGACAATTTGTTGTCCTTCTGTTGTATCTCTATCGACATTACAGCATTTGTGCTATAACGTGACACTTTCTAAGGCTTCCATTGGCTCTCTAAAGCTGCCAGAAAGTAGAATGGGATGTCTGCTGTCTCTGGGCAAAGTATAGGAGCAGAATTTGTAAGTGGTCAGCCTGGGGACAGTGAGACTGGAGATGCGCGTTCACGAACCTTCTCCATTTTTTTCTTTCAGTCTTTGAATGAATACAACGTTGCCCGGTTGGAATATTATCGCTATTTTCCGAGAAAAATAGCATAAACATTGATTTTAAACAGCGTTTGACATGCTTCTAAGTACGGTAATGGAATATTTTGAAATTTTTTGTCACGAAATGCGCTCGCGCGTTACCCTTCGGATAGTGACCTGAACGCACAAACAAAACGGAGGTATTTGGATATAACTATGGATTATTTGGAACCAAAACAACATTTGTTGTTGAAGTAGAAGTCCTGGGAGTGCATTCTGACGAAGAAGAGCAAAGTTAATCCAATTTTTCTAATAGTAATTCTGAGTTTAGGTGACCCCGAAGTTGGAGGATGTCAAAATAGCTAGCCGTGATGGCCAAGCTATGTACTCAGAATATTGCAAAATGCGCTTTCTCCGAAAAGCTATTTTAAAATCGGACATAGCGATTGCATAAAGGAGTTCTGTATCTATAATTCTTAAAATAATTGTTATGTATTTTGTCAACGTTTATCATGAGTAATTTAGTAAATTCACCGGAAGTTTTGGGTGGGAATGCTAGTTCTGAACATCACATGCTAATGTAAAAAGCTGGTTTTTGATATAAATATGAACTTGATTGAACAAAACATGCATGTATTGTATAACATAATGTCATAGGAGTGTCATCTGATGAAGATCATCAAAGGTTAGTGCTGCATTTAGCTGTGGTTTGGGTTTATGTGACATATATGCTTGCTTGGAAAATGGCTGTGTGATTATTTGTGGCTATGTACTCTCCTAACATAATCTAATGTTTTGCTTTTGCTGTAAAGCCTTTTGGAAATCGGACAATGTGGTTTGATTCAGGAGAAGTGTATCTATAAAATGGTGTAAAATAGTCCTATGTTTGAGAACTTTGAATTATGACATTTTATGGTTTTAAATTTGGCGCTCTGATTTTTCACTTGCTGTTGAATAGTGTGGGACGATTTCGTCCCACCTCCCTTAGAGAGGTTAACAGGAAAATCATAGTGAGTAAATAGGACACACCTGAGTGTCGTTAATGTCTCTAGGTCAGTCTTTGCCGTCCTCTGGTGACAGGTGGAACCATGACAGAGACTGTGTGAATCAGGCCTTCATAGTTTAATTGTTGCAAAGAAACCACGACTAAAGGACACCAATAAGAAGAAGAGACTTGCTTGGGCCAAGAAACATGAGCAATGGACATTAGACTGGTGGAAATCTGTCCATTGGTCTGATGAGTCCAAATTTGATATATTTGGTTTCAACCGCTGTGTCTTTGTGAGACACAGAGTAGGTGAACGGATGATCTCCACATGTGTGCATCCCACCGTGAAGCATGGTGGAGGAGGTGTGATGGTGCTTTGCTGGTGACACTGTCTGTGATTTATTTAGAATTCAAGGCACACTTAACAAGCACGCATTCTGCAGCGATACGCCATCCCATCTGGTTTGCGCTTAGTGGGACTATCATTTGTTTTTCAACAGTACATTGACCCAAAATACACCTCCAGGCTGTATAATGGCTATTTGACCAAGAAGGAGAGTGATGGAGTGCTGCATAAGATGACCTGGCCTCAACAATCAAACCGACCTCAACCCAATTAGAGATGGTTTGGGATGAGTTGGACCGCAGAGTGAAGGAAAAGCTGTCAACAAGTGCTCAGCATCTGTGGGAACTCCTTCAAGCTGGTTGGAAAAGCATTCCAGGTGAACCTGGTTGAGAGAATGCCAAGAGTGTGCAAAGCTGTCATCAAGGCAAAGGGTGGCTACTTTGAAGAATCTAAAATCTAAAATATATTTTGATTTGTTTAACACCTTTTTGGTTACTACATGATTCCAAATGTGTTATTTCATAGTTTTGATGTCTTCACTATTATTTTACAATATAGAAAATAGTAAAAATAAAGAAAAACTATTGAATGAGTAGGTGTGTCCAAACTTTTGACTGGTACTGTATATAATGCATTACTTGCGGTGTGAGTGTTGTTTTTATTATTACTTCCGAATCGGTACTGTGTTTGGCCTAAAATATAATGATTGTTCTTTCCTAAATGATACACTAAGCACCTGTGTCTTGCCTTGGAATATGTCAAGGTAATCAAACACATAGTTTTAGCTCAAGTTCAAGGGCACTCTTCCATCCCCCTACCTTTGCACTCGGTCAGGGTACACACACTCACACATTTTTCTCAGTGGAGGTCGGGGGGATCTCTTCAAAGCTATGGGTTTTGATAGTCTCATAGAGAGGGGAAGAGAAAATGAGAGAGAAAGGGAGAGGGAGAGAGAGGGAGTGAAGAGAGAGACAGAATGGTATGTCCCCTTAGAGCCCCTTAATCCCTCTAGCCCAGCAGACAGGCGAGACCTGAGTACCACCCCTGCTGTAGGGCCTGTGTGTGCGTGTGTGTGTAAAGAAGAGAAAAATGCTGCCAAGTTGAAGGGAAATACAACTTCATACTCATAATCTCCAGCACCACCACAGCATCAACATACAGTGCATTTGGAAAGTATTCAGCCTCCTTCCCGTTTTCCACATTTTGTTACGTTACAGCCTTGTTCTAAAATAGATTACATTATTTTCCCCTCTCATCAATCAGCACATAATACCCCATAATGACAAAGAGAAAAGAGGTTTTCAGAACTTTTTGCAACAATATATAGTATATAAAAAAAAACAGATACCTTATAACAAAAGTATTCCGACCCTTTGCTATGAGACTCGAAATTGAGCTCAGGTGCATCCTGTTTCCATTGATTATCCTTGAGACGTTTTTGCAATGTTGATTGGAGTCCACCTGTGGTAAATTCAATTGATTGGACATGTTTTGGAAAAGCACACACCTTTCTATATAAGGTCTTACAGTTGACAGTGCATGTCAAAGCAAAAACCATGCCATGAGGTCGAAGGAATTGTCCGTAGAGCTCCGAGACAGGATTGTGTCGAGGCACAGATCTGGGGAAGGGTACCAAAAAATGTCTGCAGCATTGAAGGTTCCCAAGAACACAGTGGCCTCCACAATTCTTAAATGGAAGAAGTTAGGAACCACCAAGACTCTTCCTAGAGCTGGCCACCCAGCCAAAACGGAGCAATCAGGGAAGAAGGGCCTTGGTCAAGGAGGTGATCAAGAACCCGATGTTCACTCTGACAGAGCTCCAGAGTTCCTCTGTGGAGATGGGAGAACCTTCCAGAAGGACAACCATCTCTGCAGCACTCCACCAATCAGGCCTTTATGCTAGAGTGGCCAGACGGAAGCCACTCCTCAGTAAAAGGCACATGACAGCCCGCTTGGAGTTTGCCAAAAGGCACCTAAAGGACTCTCAGTTCATGCTCTGATGAAACCAAGATTGAACTCTGAATGCAAAGCATCACATCTGGAGGAAACCTGGCACCATCCCTATGTATGGTTGTGGCAGCATCATGCTGTGGGGATGTTTTTCAGCGGCAAGTACTGGGAGACTAGTCAGGATCGAGGGGAAGATGAACGGAGCAAAGTACAGAGAGATCCTTGATGAAAATCTGCTCCAGAGCGCTCTGGATCTCAGACTGGGGCAACGGTTCATCTTCCAACATGACAACAACCCTAATCACACAGCCAAGACATCTCTGGAAAGACCTGAAAATAGCTGTGCAGCGACGCTCCCCATCCAACCTGACAGAGCTTGAGAGGGTCTGCAAAGAAGAATGGGAGAAACTCCCCAAATACAGGTGTGCCAAGCTTGTAGAGTCATTTCCAAGAAGACTCAAGGCTGTAATTGCTGTCAAAAGTGCTTCAACAAAGTACTGAGTAAAGGGTCTGAATACATATGTAAATGTGATCATTTAAATACATTTGCAAACATTTCTAAAAACCTGTGTTTGCTTTGTTTATTATGGGGTATTGTGTGTAGTTTGATGAGTGGAAAAAAACGATTTAATCCATTTTTAGAACAAGACTAACGTAAACAATTAAGGAAAAAGTCAAGGGGTCTGAACTTTCTGAATGCACTGCATGTGAAAATTATTTATATGTTTTGTAGTCAAAAAGATAGAGGAAGGTAAGTGTTTCCAATGACATCATCAACCAATTAGTAGGAAATGCCTATTCATAGTTGGTTAAAATCACATGATGCACACAAATGATGTCATTGGAAAAACGTGTCTTCCTCCATCTTTTTTTCCACAAAACATAGAAATGTGCAATTTTCACGTACACAATATACGAAAGTATGTGGACACCCCTTCAAATTAGTGGATTCGGCCATTTCAGCCACATTGGTTGCTGACAAGTGTATAAAATTGAGCACACAGCCATGCAATCTCCATAGACAGATACTGGCCTTAATGAGGAGCTCAATAACTTTCAACATCATAGGATGATGCATTTTTTTAGGTCTTTCTGTGTGCTGCCTGGTAAAGAGCATTCCACATCCAACTTCTCTGGCCTGGTTTTCTGTCTGCACAGAAATGTGCATTTCTGTAATTTTTCAATCTCTCCCTCTCACCCTGTCTCTCTCTTATTTCCCCATCTCTCCCACTTCTGAGTTATTTCTCTTTCTCTCCTCTTTCCTCTCTTTTCCTATTTTATCTCTTTTTCTCCTCCTTTCATCCAGTTTAACTCAACTGACACTCCAAAAACCGCCTTGATTCTTCCTCCTCCCCAGTCTCCCCCTCTATCTCCCACCACCATGTTTTGCTACACAGAAAACATAATATAAAACACTGAAGACGTGAGCTCTGTTTCTCTTGCAGGTAGATACTCTTATTCACAAATCATCTGTTTAAGAAGAGAGAGTCAACTGATGAATAGATGTAAATAGCTTTCGTAATTTTGCAACGGTAAGCACACATGCATACACACACACACAAACCCACCCATACCGCCCAGTCACATGCAACAGCCAAGAATCCTCCTGCTGAGGGACTAAGGTAAGTCTTCTGAGTAACCACGGCAACCCTGATCACCAACAAAATGCCGGGTGTCTGAGTTCCATGCTACAGGCCCAGCGGGGTTTCCCGCCACTCGATGAAGGGGTTCTCATGCTGTCTCATACCCCTATAAACCTCCCCATCCCTCCCCATCCCTCCCCAGCTCAGGGATTAGATACAGAACAGGGTACAATACTCCACCTCATTTTCAAACCAATCTGGGCAGATAAACATGCAGATGGAGAAATGGCTGGACTTAGAGACCAAACCGCGTAATCTGAAGTCTAAACATACCAACATGGTTTATGTGGGGAGAAAGCATAGTCGGATAGAAGATTGTGTTTTCACAAGATAAGACATGAACTTTAACCTGAATCTGAACTTGAGCTTGAAATTATACCCTTTGGCCAGTACTCCTGAGTTCTAATACACAGACTAAATGCAGTTTTATTAACCGGTTATTGACTAGTTATTATGCAATAATAACAGAGACCGCTTCGGAGGTGGAGTAGCCTAGTGAGGAAACAGTCACCTAGTTTCCCTCCTGCCTGTATAGAGACTATATTGACTGTATAATGACTTCACCAGGGGAGGGCGTGGTCAGGCTGGCATTCACCGGAGTTGTGTCCCAAATGTCCCTATTTAGTGCACTACTTTGGACCAGTACCCAAACACACCAAAATAGTCGTGAAGAGGGCCCAACAAAGCCTATTCCCCCTCAGGAGACTGAAAAGATTTGGCATGGGTCCTCAGATCCTCCCTGATTATAGCCTCATTACTGTTATTTTACTGCTGCTCTTTAACTATTTGTTATTTTTATTTATTACTTATCTATTTTTTACTTAACACTTATTTTCTTAAAACTGCATTGTTGGTTAAGGGCTTGTATGTAAGCATTTCACTGTGAGGTCTACACCTGTTGTATTCTACGCATATGACAAATACAATTTGATTTGGGACGCAGTAAATTCATCCTCGTCTTCTCCTCCCTGGTGCTGGTCTGGTGAAGCAGGGCTGTGTTTTTTCCCAAGTCTCCTGCACTGCGGTCTGTCCGTCCGACCCAGGGCTTTTTGGCCGGGATCCACATGGTACAAAAGGGCCATGGCATTCCTGATGTCTGCGGCTAATCTGTGGTGTCAGCTCGTATTAACACCGCATTGACAAATCTGAGGGCACACGGGGCAGTGGAATTTTAAAACACCACTGGCAGAATTCCTCCAGAGCACGGAGGGAGGAGGGCAGGTCACGGGCCAGGGAAGGGAAGGGAGAGAGGCTGGTGGTCAGCTAAATTTGAGTCCCGGGCGGCGGCAGGCCGGGTCTACTGCAACAGACAGGAGGCGGGGCAAAGGTGAGGAGAGAGGGAGGAGGTGCGTGGTGGTGCTAGGCGAGGTGAGGAAAGGATAGGTGATGGAGAGGGGGGGTGAGGTGGGAGGGAGGGATGGAACCCACATCAGAGATGTTGGTATTCTTCCTTGTCTCGTCTCACTGGCATGAGACTAAGACTAAATTAGCGTTTTGGTTTTGGTTTGTTTCCTTCAGTTGATCACCTGGATTCCACTTCCCAAACCTTTTCTGCATGCTACCAAAAAACGACCTCTGTCCCAGTCACAAGTTATACATCCTGATTAATTTACCTGCTAGTTCCTGTTAGGATCCTGTAATCCTGCTAGTTCTCTCCTTCTTCTCTCCATGTTTTCACATGGCAGGTACTGTGACAGACAGAGTGAGTGACTCATTCTCAGGGTGGTGTCAGCAATTTTACTGCCATGTGACAAGGACATGCGGTTTAAGGGAAAAGGGAAAGGGAAAAGGGGATACCTAGTCAGTTGTACAACGGAATGCCTTCAACTGTTTACAGCCTCAGCAAGTGCTCCCGTCCATCTGTGCACCTGTGACAACGTGTGGGCTCTGGTCAAAAGTAGTGCACTATATAGGGCAGGGGTTCTCAAAGTGTGGTCCACTCTATACTATTTATATACTGTAATATATGCACTACATGACCAAAAGTATGTGGACACCTGCTCGTCAAACATATCATTCCAAAATCATGGGCATTAATATGGAGTTGGTCCCCCCTTTGCTGCTATAACAGCCTCCGCTTTCGGGGAAGGCTTTCCGCTAGATGTTGGAACATTGCTACTGCAACTTGCTTCCATTCAGTCGCAAGAGCTTTAGTGAGTTCGGGCACTAAAATATATCTATGATATACAGTGCATTCAGAAAGTTCAGACTCCTTGACCTTTTCCACATTTTGTTACGTTACAGCCTTGTTCTAAAATGTATTAAATTGGTTTCTCCCTCATCAATCTACAAAGAAGACCCCACAATGACAAAGCAAAAACAGGTTTTTAGAAATGTTTGCTAATTTATAAGAAATTGAAAACTGAAATATCACATTTATATACGTTTTCATACCCTTTACTCAGTACTTTGTTGCAGCACCTTTGGCAGCAATTACAACCTTGAGTCTTCTTGGGTGTGACGCTAGAAGCTTGGCAGACCTTTAAATGAGGAGTTTCTCCCATTCTTCTCTGCAGATCCTCTCAAGATCTGTCAGGTTGGATGGGGAGAGTTGCTGCACAGCTATTTTCAGGTCTCTCCAGAGATGTCCGATTGGGTTCAAGTTCAGGCTCTGGCTGGGCCACTCAAGGACATTCAGAGACTTGTCCCGAAGCCACTCCTGCGTTGTCTTGGTTGTGTGCTCAGGGTCGTTGTCCAGTCTGAGGTCCTGAGCGCTCTGGAGCAGGTTTTCATCAAGGATCTCTCTGTATTTTCTCTCTGTTCCGTTCATCTTTCCCTCAACCCTGACTAGTCTCGCAGTCCTTGCCGCTGAAAAACATCCCCACAGCATGATGCTGCCACCACCATGCTTCACCGTAGGGATGGTGCCATGTATCTTCCAGACGTGACGCTTGGCATTCAGGCCAAAGAGTTCAATCTTGGTTTCATCAGACCTCAGAATCTTGATTCTCATGGTCTAAGGTGCTTTTTGGCAAACTCCAAGCAGGCTGTCATGTGTCTTTCACTGCGGAGTGGCTTCCGTCTGGCCACTCTACCATAAAGGCCTGATTGGTGGAGTGCTGCAGAGATGGTTATCCTTTTGGAAGGTTCTCCCATCTTCACAGAGGAACTCTGGAGCTCTGTCAGAGTGACCATTGGGTTCTTGGTCATATCCCTGACCAAGGCCCTTCTCTCCCGATTGTCCAATTTGGCCGGGCTGTCAAGGTTGTGGGTAACTGGTGAAAGGAGTAAGGCGCAGGAGAGCTGAGATGCGTGGATAAAAGTGATTTAATACAAGATAACACTAGTATAAACACAATACTACGGTGCGGGAAAAATACCGGTACCACGAAATAAACGGCCGTAATAACAAAACCCGGTAACAAAATACCAGCCGTCAGTAACAGCCTGAACAATAGAACAAACACGCACACAAACATGGGGGAAACCAGAGGGTTAAATAATGAACATGTAATGGGGGAATTGAAACCAGTTGTGTAGAAAACAAAGACAAAACAAATGGAAAATGAAAAGTGGATCGGCGATGGCTAGAAGGCCGGTGACGTCGACCGCTGAGCGCCGTTTGAACAAGGAGAGGGACCGACTCCGGCGGAAGTCATGACAGTACCCGCCCCTTGACGTGCAGCTCCAGCAGTGCGCCGACACCGGCATCGGGGACAACCCGGAGGGAAAGGCACAGGGCGATCCGGATGGAGACGATGGAATTCCCGCAGCATCGAAGGGTCCAATACGTCCTCCACCGGCACCCAGCATCTCTCCTCTGGACCGTACCCCTCCCACTCCACGAGGTACTGAATGCCCCTCGCCCGACGCCTCGAGTCCAGTATGGATCGGACTGCATATGCTGGGGCCCCCTCGATGTCTAGAGGGGGCGGATGAACCTCCCGCACCTCACACTCCTGGAGTGGACCAGCCACCACCGGCCTGAGGAGAGACACATGGAAAGAGGGGTTAACCAGTTATGACTAGGGGGCAGTATTTTCACGGCCGGATAAAAAACGTACCCGAATTAATCTGATTATTACTCCTGCCCAGAAACTAGAATATGCATAGAATTATTAGCTTTGGATAGAAAACACTCCAAAGTTTCTAAAACTGTTTGAATGGTGTCTGTGAGTATAACATAACTCATTTGGCAGGCCAAAACCTGAGAAGATTCCAAACAGGAAGTACCCTGTCTGACCATTTCTTGGCCTTCTTGATTATCTCTATCCAATACAGGGGATCTCTGCTGTTACATGACACTTCCTACGGCTCCCATGGGCTCTCAGAAGGCGGCAAAAAGCTGAATCGTGGCTTTGCAGGCCCTGGCTGAAAAACATTAGCGCGTTTGGATAGTGGCCGGTCAGAGTACTATGAGACTGAGGCTCGTGCACGAGTCGACTCCATGTTTACTTTCTCTTTCTCTTTAATCAAACTTTTCTAATAGTAAATCGGAGTTTGGTGAGGGTCAAACTTGGTGGGTGTCAAAATAGCTAGCCGTGATGGCTGGGCTATCTACTCAGAATATTGCAAAATGTGCTTTCACCGAAAAGCTATTTTAAAATCGGACATAGCGAGTGCATAAAGGAGTTCTGTATCTATAATTCTTAAAATAATTGTTATGTTTTTTGTGAACGTTTATCGTGAGTCATTTAGTAAATTCACCGGAAGTGTTCGGTGGGAATGCTAGTCACATGCTAGTCACATGCTAATGTAAAAAGCTGTTTTTTGATATAAATATGAACTTGATTGAACAAAACATGCATGTATTGTGTAACATAATGTCCTAGGATTGTCATCTGATGAAGATCATCAAAGGTTAGTGCTGCATTTAGCTGTGGTTTGGGTTTATGTGACATTATATGCTAGCTTGAAAAATGGGTGTCTGATTATTTCTGGCTGGGTACTCTGCTGACATAATCTAATGTTTTGCTTTCGTTGTAAAGCCTTTTTGAAATCGGACAGTGTGGTTAGATTAACGAGAGTCTTGTCTTTACAATGGTGTAAAATAGTCATATGTTTGAGAAATTGAAGTAATAGCATTTCTAAGGTATTTGAATATCGCGCCACGGGATTCCACTGGCTGTTGAGTAGGTGGGACGCCCATTGAGGTTAATAAGTACTGAAAACTGAGGAAATATGTCCAAACACAACAAGGCGAAACAATAACCCCGAAGTCCAAAATACATGTACCACAGAACATACAAAGTGACAACACGTAACAAGCCCGCACACAGAACAGGTGGAGAGGCGGGCTTAAATAATAAAACTAATTACTAATGGAAAACAGGTGTAACTCATAAAGACATAACTAACAGAAAAACGAAAAAGGGATCGATGGCAGCTAGTAGGCCGGTGACGACGACCGCGGCGCCACCCAAACAGGGAGAAGATCCGCCCTCGGCAGTAGTCGTGACACCTAGCTGAGACGTTATTGTGTAACGATGTGCGCTGAGAGTCGGGAAGCAAGTTCAGGGAGTGAGTGTTTTAATAAATAAACGCAACACGAACAACGCACAGACTTAACACTGGAACAGAAACAACAACGCCTGGGGAAGGAACCAAAGGGAGTGAAATATATAGGGAAGGTAATCAGGGAAGTGATGGAGTCCAGGTGAGTCTGATGATGCGCAGGTGCGCATAACGATGGTGACAGGTGTGCGCAATAACGAGAAATCTAACTAAGTGATTGGATTAGTTTAGAAAAAAATATATAAAAAAATATACCTGCATAAAATATGATAATGGTTGGTGTGGTTTTGATGGGACTGTTTTACTATCCAAAGTGCAAAACAATAACTTACAGATTGGATTAGTTTAGATAATAGATATATAAAAAACTATTCTAAACATCAACCTGCAACAAAGCATTCTGGGAAGAATGACAATGAGGTCCCTCCCCATGTCTTTTTCACTCTAAGAAGGTGAAAACTCACTTGAGTACCAACACTACACAGTGTTGATTCCACTGTGATTCAAATAACAGTTCATTTATTCTCAGCATGTAGTGTCAATTTCAATGTTAACCCCACTCGAATCCACTCTCAGATATAAATCACAACACTTTTTACCTTAACATCGAGATTTTAACACTTGCAAATTTGCTGTGCAGGCAGAGTTGTTGGGCCAGTCAGGCAGACAGTCAGACACGTAGGCATACAGTCAGTCAGACAGGCGGACTGGCAGGCAGGCAGAGTTGTGGGGCCAGTCAGCTCATTCAGCATGATATACTGTAAGTAATCTGCTGTAGCCGGGCTACAGGTGCTGTAGTATAAAGAAGCCTGAACAGACAAACTGAGGGAACATGTTCTAGAGGAGGTCAAAGGTCTGGAGTGGAGCTGAACTCTCTGGTGTTCTCTGTTGTTTTCGCACGTTCATATTTCCAGACACTATTTGTTAAGAGCCAGGATGCTAAGAACGTCTGTTAGAATCAAATCAAATCAAATGTATTTATATAGCCCTTCTTACATCGGCTGATATCTCAAAGTGCTGTACAGAAGCCCAGCCTAAAACCCCAAACAGCAAGCAATGCAGGTGTAGAAGCACGGTGGCTAGGAAAAACTCCCTAGAAAGGCCAAAACCTAGGAAGAAACCTAGAGAGGAACCAGGCTATGACGGGTGGCCAGTCCTCTTCTGGCTGTGCCGCGTGGAGATTATAACAGCACGTGGCCGAGATGTTCAAATGTTCATAAATGACCAGCATGGTCAAATAATAATAATCATAGTAGTTGTCGAGGGTGCAACAAGTCAGTAACACAAGAGTAAGTGTCAGTTGGCTTTTTCATAGCCGATCTTTGAGAGTATCTCTACCGCTCCTGCTGTCTCTAGAGAGTTGAAAACAGCAGGTCTGGGACAGGTAGCACGTCCGGTGAACAGGTCAGGGTTCCAGCAGGTCTGGGACAGCAGGTCTGGGACAGGTAGCACGTCCGGTGAACAGGTCAGGGTTCCATAGCCGCAGGCAGAACAGTTGGAACTGGAGCAGCAGCACGGCCAGGTGAACTGGGGACAACAAGGAGTCATCAAGCCAGGTAGTCCTGAATCATGGTCTTAGGGCTTAGGTCCTCCGAGAGAGAGAAAGAAAGAAAGAAAGAAAGAGAGAAAGAGAGAATTAGAGAGAGCATATTTAAATTCACATAGGACACCGGAAAAGACAAGAGAAATACTCCAGATGTGACAGACTGACCCTAGCCCCCTGACACATAAACTACTGCAGCATAAATACTGGAGGCTGAGACAGGAGGGGTCAGGAGACACTGTGGCCCCATCCGATGAAACCCCCAGACAGGGCCAAACAGGTAGGATATAACCCCACCCACTTTGCCAAAGCACAGCCCCCACACCACTGGAGGGATACAGAACACAAAGTGCTGTGTAACTTATACAAAATAAGACACCATTTCTGATTGAATCGAAAGCAAAAATAAACATCTTTAATAATAATTTTGACCAGATTTATTTTCCCTTGTGTATCAACAAGGGCATGTTTTGGGGTCATTATTACAAATCGGAATTGTGTGTATTGAGAGAGAGAGAGAGAGAGAGAGAGAGAGAGAGAGAGAGAGGCCTCCTGTCTTCCTCCATCTGTTTCCAGAAGGGCTGGCTGTCTGCCCATACAGTATCTCAGGGAAGTCGCATCTTAGCGTTCCTCCTCTATCCTAACCCTGTTCCCTACGTCTCTTCCCCCTCCTCCCCCCTGCGTGAGGCCCCAAAGAGTGAAGACCACATTTGAATATGCAGCGCTGCTCCTTTAAGAGGATGAAAGGATGAGAGAGAGAGAGAGACTCATTCCCTGCTGTTAATATTATGGTTTACTCATTGCACCTCTTCCAGAGAAAAGGATGTTGGTTGTTGGTAGGAGAGGAGAAGCTCAGCCTTTCTGATTCATTATAACCCATTAAACATGTCTGACATGTTAAACAGGTCTGCATGTGCAGGCTGCTCTGCGCTATTGTCCTACTGATGCTGGGGGGAGGGCTCTCATTGGGGTGTCAAACACTTCCTGGTGGCCAATGAGAGCCCTCCCCCAGCATCAGTAGGACAATGGAGCAGAGCAGGCTGCACATGCAAACCTGGTCAACATGTCAGACATGTTTTATGCGTTATAGTGAATCAGAGACTAGATGTATTGAAAAGACTGCTGTAGGGAGGGATGGAGTGTGTGGGTATGTGTGCTTACGTGTGCGCGTATGCATGGGGGTGTGTAGGAGTGCATACATGTTGGTATAGTATGCCTAGGCCTACGGATGTAAGTATGTGTGCGAGCACAATATGTAAGTGTAGGTGAGTTTGCATGTGTTTATCCATGTGCCTGAGAGCTTGTGGAGGACCTGGGTTTATGTAATTCCAATAGAGATAACATACACGTAGGCACGTTCAAAAGTTTGGGGTCACTTAGAAATGTCCTTGTTTTTGATAGAAAAGCACATTTTTCTGTCCATTAAAATAAGATCAAATTGATCAGAAATACAGTGTAGACATTGTTAAAACCTCTCTTGGGTAGGGGGCAGTATTTCGACGTTTGGATGACAAACGTGCCCAAAGTAAACTGCCTGTTACTCAGGCCCAGAAGCTAGGATATGCATATTGGTAGTATTGCATAGAAAACACTCTGAAGTTTCTAAAACCGTTAAAATAATGTCTGTGAGTATAACAGAACTGATATGGCAGGCAAAACCCCGAGGAAAATCCATCCAGGAAGTGGGATTTTTTTGATGTGGGTTGTTTTCCATTGAATGCCTATTGACTATGTTATGGGTTAGGGCCCACATTGCAGTTCCTATGGCTTCCACTAGATGTCAACAGTCTTTAGACATGCTTTCAGGCTTGTATTTTTGAAAAACTACGAGTAAAAATACCTTTTGGTCAGTGGACAGGGGAAGTATGCAGAGCTGGATTGGGCGCGTGACCGTGACTGCGCCGTTCGTTGTTTTTCTTTTCTATTGAAAAGCCGCTGTGTCAGATTTCAAAAAGGCTTTATGGCGAAAGAAAACCATGTGATTATCTGAGGACAGCGCCCCATCATACAAATGCATGACAAACATATTTTAAGCAGGGAGGTGCGACACGACAGTCAGAAATAACGATACAATTCATGCCTTACCTTTGAAGATCTTCTTCTGTTGGCACTCCAAAATGTCCCAAAAACATCACAAATGGTCATTTTCTTCGATAAATTCCTTCTTTATATTTCCAAAATGTCAATTTATTTGACGCGTTTGATTCAGAAATACACTGGTTCCAACTCGTCCAACATGACTACAAATTATCTAATAAGTTACCTGTAAACTTGGTCCAAACATTTCAAACAACTTTCCTAATCCAACCTTAGGTATCCTAAAACGTAAATAATCAATAAAATTTAACACGGAATATACTGTGTTCAATAGCGGATAAAATGTACTTGGAGCGAGCTCCAGGTCGAGCGCAACAAACAATACAGTCCACTTGGCTTGACACTCACACTGAACAGCCATACTTCTTCATTTCTCAAAATAAAAACATCAACCAATTTCTAAAGACTATTGGCATCTAGTGGAAGCCATAGGAACTAGAACCAGGTGACTCATAAATCTAGTTTCCCATAGAAAATGAATTGAAAACACAGAGACCTCAAAAAAACTATTCCGGGATAGTTTGTCCTCGGGGTTTCGCCTGCCAAATAAGTTCTGTTATACTCACAGACATTATTTTAACCTCTCTAGGGTAGGTGGGACAAAAACGTCCCGCACTATTCAACAGCCAGTGACACATCAGAGCGCCAAATTTAAAACCACAAAATGTCATAATTCAGTTCTCAAACATAGGACTATTTTACACCATTTGAAAGATAAGACTCTCGTTAATCTAACCACATTGTCCGATTTCAAAAAGGCTTTACAGCCAAAGCAAAACATTAGATTATGTCAGGAGAGTACCCTGCCAGAAATAACCACACAGCCATTTTTCAAGCAAGCATATATGTCACAAAAACCAAAAACACAGCTAAATGCAGCACTAACCTTTGATGATCGTCATCAGATGACACTCCTAGGACATTATGTTATACAATACATGCATGTTTTGTTCAATCAAGTTCATATTTATATAAAAAAACAGCTTTTTACATTAGCATGTGATGTTCAGAACTAGCAACTAGCATACACACCGCAAACTTCCGGTGAATTGACTTAATTACTCACGATTAACGTTCACAAAATACATAACAATTATTTTAAGAATTATAGATACAGAACTCCTTTATGCAATCGCAGTGTCAGATTTTAAAATAGCTTTTCGGTGAAAGCACATGTTGCAATATTCTGAGTAGATATCCCGGCCATCACGGCTAGCTAATTTGACACCCACCAAGTTTGGCCCTCACCAAACTCAGATTTACTATAAGAAAAATTGTATTACCATTGCTGTTCTTCATCAGAAGGCTCTCCCAGGACTTCTACTTCAACAACAAATGTTGTTTTGGTTCGAAATAATCCATAGTTATATTGAAATAGCTCTGTGTTGGTCGTGTGTTCAGGTCAGTATCCGAAGTGTGACGCGCGAGCGCATTTTGTGACATAAAATTTCAAAATATTCCATTACCGTACTTCGAAGCATGTCAAACGCTGTTTAAAATCAATTTTTATGCGATTTTTCTCGTAAAATAGCGATAATATTCCAACCGGGTGATGTTGTATTCATTCAAAGACTGAAAGAAAAAAATGGAGAATTCACATGAACGCGCATCTCCAGTGTCACTGTCCCCAGGCAGGCCAGTAACAAACTCGGCTGCTGTTCTTTGCCCAGAGACTGCAGACATCTCATTACACTTTCTGGCACCTTCTGAGAGCCAATGGAAGCCTTAGAAAATGTCATGTTACAGCACAGATGCTGTATTTTCGATAGAGAGGCTCCAGAAGGACAATAAATTGTCAGACAGGGTACTTCCTGTATGGAATCTTCTCAGGTTTTGGCCTGCCTTATGAGTTCTGTTATACTCACAGACACCATTCAAACAGTTTTAGAAACTTTAGAGTGTTTTCTATCCAAATCTACTAATTATATGCATATTCTGGGCAGGAGTAGTAACCAGATTAAATCGGGTA
Organism: Salmo trutta; assembly: GCF_901001165.1. Taxonomy (NCBI): domain Eukaryota; kingdom Metazoa; phylum Chordata; class Actinopteri; order Salmoniformes; family Salmonidae; genus Salmo; species Salmo trutta. The sequence goes on from NC_042963.1 coordinate 29,780,805, forward strand.
CATTTTTTATCCGCCGTGCAAATAGTGCCCCCTAGCCCCAACAGGTTAATAATTTTAGAAACTTTAGAGTGTTTTCTATCCAAATCTGAGTAACCAACAGTTTACTTGGGCACGCTTTTCATCCGGACGTGAAAATAGTGCCCCCTAGCCCGAAGAGGTTTCTAGGGTATGTGGGACGGTAGCGTCCCACCTCACCAACAGCCAGTGAAATAGCCAAATTCAAAACATCAAAAATCTCATAATTCAAATTCCTCACACATACAAGTATTATACACCATTTTAAAGATAATCTTCTCGTTAATCCAACCACACTGTCCGATTTCAAAAAGGCTTTATGGCGAAGCATAGCATTAGATTATGTTAGGACAGCACCTAGACAAGAAAAACCACACAGCCATTTTCCAAGCAAGGAGGGGCGTCACAAAAAAAGAAATACAGCTAAATTAATCACTAACCTTTGATGATCTTCATCAGATGGCACTCATAGGACTTCATATTACACAATACATGTATGATTTGCTAGATAAAGTTCAGATTTAAATCCAAAAACCCCATTTTACATTGGTGTGTAATATTCAGAAATTTTTTGCCTCCAAAACTCCCGGTGAATGAGCACATCGATTTAAAGAAATACTCATCATAAACTTTGATAAAATATACAACTGTTATGCACAGAATTATAAATAAACTTCTCCTTAATGCAACCGCTGTGTCAGATTTCAAAAAAGCTTTACGGCGAAAGCAAACTTTGCAATAATCTGAGTACAGCGCTCAGACATCAAAACAGATACCCGCCATTTTGGAGTCAACAGAAGTCACAAATAACATTATAAATATTCACTTACCTTTGATGATCTTCATCGGAATGCACTTGCAGGAATCTCAGTTCCACAATAAATGTTTGTTTTGTTCGATAAAGTTAATCTTTATGTCCAAATACCTCCATTTTGTTTGCGCGTTCAGTTGAGTAATCCAAATCCACTGTGATCGCGCAGTGAGTTCAGACGAAAAGTCAAAAAAGTTATATTACAGTTCGTAGAAACATGTCAAATGATGTATAGAATCTAGTGGAAGCCTTAGGAAGTGCAAAATGACCCCACAGACAATGTATATTGGATAGGGAATCACTTGAAAAACTACAAACCTCAGATTTCCACACTTCCTGGTTGGATTTTTTCTCAGGTCTTTGCCTGCCATATGAGTTCTGTTATACTCACAGACATCATTCAAACAGTGTTAGATACTTCAGATTTTTTCCTATCCAAATGTACTAATTATATGCATATCCTACCTTCTGGGCCTGAGTAGCAGGCAGTTTACTATGGGCACACTTTTCATCCGGACGTCAAAATACTGCCCCCTACCCAAGAGAGGTGTTAAGACATGAAGGCCAGTCAATCCGGAACATTTGAAGAACTTTGAACATTTCTTCAAATGCAGTCGCAAAATCCACAAAGCGCTATGATGAAACTGGATCTCATGAGGATCGCCACAGGAAAGAAAGACCCAGAGTTACCTCTGCTGCAGAGGATAAGTTCATTGGAGTTACCAGCCTCAGAAATTGCAGCCCAAATAAATGCTTCACAGAGTTCAAGTAACAGACACATCTCAAAATAAACTTTTCAGCGCAGACTGTGTGAATCAGGCCTTTACTATTAAAGGACACCAATAATAAGAAGAGACTTGCTTGGACCAAGAAATACGAGCAATGGACATTAGACCGTTGGAAAGTTAAAATGTGAGATTTTTGGTTCCAACCGTCTTGTCTTTGTGAGACGCAGAGTCGGTGAACGGATGATCTCCATATGTGTAGTTCCCACTGTGAAGCATGGAGGAGGTGTGATGGTGTGGGGGTGCTTTGCTGGTGACAATGTCAGTGATTTATATAGATTTATAAGGCACATTTAAGTGCTCAGTATATGTGAGAACTCCTTCAAGACTGTTGGAAAAGCATTCCAGGTGAAGCTGTTTGAGAGAATGCCAAGAATGTGCAAAGCTGTCATCAAGGCAAAGGGTGGCTACTATGAAGAATCTAAAATATATTTTGATTTGTTTAACACTTTTTTTGGTTACTAGATGATTCCATATGTGTTATAGTTTTGATGTCTTCACTATTATTCTACTATGTATAAAATAGTAAAAATAAAGAAAAACCTTTGAATGAGTCGGTGTGTCCAACATTTTGACTGGTAATGTACTTCCATACATTTTTTCAACTGGTACAGGGAGACTCTGATCTGGCAGACTCTGATCTGGCAGACTCAGTATATAAGGAGCTATAAATCCGACAATATCTCAACCCTAGTCTTTGTGCGGATTCGCGGTGGGTAATTATGCACTGAAACACACTGGCATGGAGAAAAAAAAACAGCATGCTGGCGGATTCCCCCAAAGCCACGGATTTGCCCTCGAGTCAACTGCTCAGTCCATGGACACCACACAAAAACAACAAAATAACCATGCCCAACGTATTCCAAAGTGAAACACGTCACTAAGCCTAACAGGGGAAAAGACAGGCTATAGCTCCGGGTAGCAAATGGCACTACCCTACCCAAATCTCCAACTGAGGTACACAGCAGATTGTACTCACCTCCTCAGACCGATGTCCCAACAGTGAGTAGAGCAAGAGTTTCCAGCCTGGGCAGGGGCCTGGAAATTATCCAATGTTACTCTCTCCAACGCAGCACACAACCAACTATCCACCGCAGTCGCAAGTCTACCAAAAAAAAAACCCAAAAAACAAAGCCAACTAACACTGGGCCTACCAAACAGCCAACTCAAAAAAGCTGTCACAAAAGGTTACTAGATGATAACCTACAGAGTTGTAGGTGACGTCATCAAACGTCACCTGTGGTGGATGAATCAGAATTAGTTGGGTAACATAGATGATTAAGATGTTTTATTAGTATAATATGCTTATGTGAGATACTTGTCATTAGAAAGTGTCCTTTGGACTCTGGTATGTTTCAGTTGCACATTTCCCTTAGCTGGGGCTCAGACACTTGCGGCCCAGAGAGGGGAGAGGTCAGACTTGTCTTTTATATGTGAATGTGTCTTTACCTAATCTTAAACCATGTGAAGGGATGGCGTGATTAATGGGGAACCAATGACTTGTCTCCACAATGTCTGTGAGCAAGTCACTCCCTCCTTTTCTTTATTGTGGGGAGGTTTATGGTAGTGTCTGGGAAATTGTATGTCCTCTCTTAGATCTCGCACTTATCCTGTGATAGTATATGGCCTAGAGTCTCACTCCCCCCAGTGAGCCTGTCCAGGAGTGGGGTCAAGGGGGGGTTTGCTTGAGATGGGAGTATCTAGATTTGACAATTGATATATGCCATTGGATGAAATTGTGTTTTTGTTCTATGAAGTACCAGGGACGAGATTAGAACCTCGTCATTAGGGATCAAACTGAACGATAATTTATAGCGAATGATATCTAGCTGTAGATACTCCTCTCTAAAGTAAACAGTCTTTCTTTGTGAACCATTCCTAACTATCTGTGGTTTGTCATGTCAAAAGGGGGTGGATCTTGCTATAAAGATCTCAGTAGCCATTGTGTAATCACCTTACTCAAGAGAGTGCATTATTGAAGGTCAAGTGCTTTTGAAAAAGTATCTTAATTATTAAAGATGTAGTTAACTCGGACTGGTGTATTTGTAACTCTCCTCATTTGGTAATGCAGAAATTAGCCACCACACACCTGACAACCAAAAACACATACTTCGGCCCTGTACCGAACACTTATAAGACAATAGTGAAAACTAACCAAAGCACATCCCAAATAGCATTAACACATCATAATAATATATGGCAAAATGTCTATGAACCAACATTATCATCCCAGATGAGCCCCCACACAATAAATCCCATCTCTCAAACTCAGTTTTTCACAATTCCTGACATTTAATCCTAGTTAAAAGTCTTAGGTCAGTTAGGATCACCACTTTATTTTAAAAATGTGAAATGTCAGAATAATAGTAGAGAGAATGATTTATTTCTGCTTTTATTTCATTCATCACATTCCCAGTGGGTCAGATTTGTATATACACTGAATTAGAATTTGGAAGCATTGCCTTTAAATTGTTTAACTTGGGTCAAACATTTCAGGTAGCCTTCCACAAGCTTCCCACAATGATCTGGGTGAATTTTGACCCATTCCACCTGACAGAGCTGGTTTAACTGAGTTAGGTTTGTAGGTCTCCTTGCTCGCACACGCTTTTCCATTTCTGGCCACAAATTTTCTAAAGATTGAGGTCAGGGCTTTGTGATGGCCACTCCAATACCTTGACTTTGTTGACCTTAAGCCATTTTCCACTATTTTGGAAGTATGCTTGGGGTCATTGTTCATTTGGAAGACCCATTTGTGACCAAGCTTTAACTTCCTGACTGATGTCTTGAGATGTTGCTTCAATATATCCACATAATTGTCCATCCTCATGATGCCATCTATTTTGTGAAGCGCACCAGTCCCTCCTGCAGCAAACCACTCCCACAACATGATGCTGCCAGCCCCGTGCTTCACTGTTGGGATGGTGTTCTTCAGCTTGCAAGCTTCCCCCTTTTCCCTCCAAACATAACGATGGTCATTATGGCCAAACAGTTCTATTTTTGTTTCATCAGACCATAGGACATTTCTCCAAAACGTACGATCTTTGTCCCCATGTGCAGTTGCAAACTGTATTCTGTTTTTTTATGGAGGTTTTAGAGCAGTGGCTTCTTCCTTGCTGAGCGGCCTTTCAGGTTATGTCGATATAGGATTCGTTTTACTGTGGATATAGATACTTTTGTACCTGTTTCCTCCAGCATCTTCACAAGGTCCTTTGCTGTTGCTCTGGGATTGATTTGCACTTTTTTCACCAAAGTACGTTCATCTCTAGGAGACAGAACGCGTCTCCATCCTGAGCGGTATGACGGCTGCGTGGTCCCATGGGGTTTATACTTGCGTACTATTGTTTGTTCAGATGAAAGTGGTACCTTCAGGCATTTGGAAATTGCTCCCAAGGATGAACCAGACTTGTGGAGGTCTGCAAATGTTTTTCTGAGGTCTTGGCTGATTTCTTTGGATTTTCCCATGATGTCAAGCAAAGAGACACTGGGTTTGAAGGTAGGCCTTGAAATACATCCACAGGTACACCTCCAATTGACTGAAATTAGAAGCTTCTAAAGCCATGACATCATTTTCTGGATTTGTCCATGCTGTTTAAAGGCACAGTCAACTTAGTGTATGTCAACTTCTGACCCACTGGAATTGTTATACAGTGAATTATAAGTGAAATAATCTGTCTGTAAACAATTGTTGGAGAAATTACTTGTGTCATGCACAAAGTAGATTAACCGACTTGCCAAAACTATAGTTTGTTAACACAAAATTTGTGGAGTGGTTGAAAAACGAGTTTTAATGACTCCAACCTAAGTGTATGTAAACTTCCGACTTCAACTGTAGGTATTCCACACATCTTTGAGACAGACGTCTTGCCAATTAGCAAACAATGTCTAAACTGCATCTTCCCAATGCGTCACGTATACATACTGTACGTTGGGCAAAGGTATCTGTGCTGTCTGGGTTTGTTGCCTCTTTCTATTTTTTTTGTCACACACAAACACATGTACATATGCTTGTGCAAACACACATACAGCGCATTCGTAAAATATACAGACCCCTTCACTTTTTACATGTTTTGTTACATTACAGCTTTATTCTAAAATGATTTAAATAAAAAAGAATCCACATCAATCTACACACAATACCCCATAATGACAAAGTGAAAACAGTTTTTAGAAATGTTATCAAATGCCTTAAATGCATTTAGAACCTCCGCTATGAGACTCGAAATTGAGCTCAGGTGCATGCTGTTTCCATTGATCATCCTTGAGATGTTTCTACAACTTTATTGGAGTCCACCTGTGGTAAATTCAATTGATTGATCCGGAAAGGTAGACACCTGTCTATATAAGGTCCTTCAGTTGACAGTGCATGTCAGAGCAAAAACCAAGCCATGAGGTCGAAGGAATTGTCTGTAGAGCTCCGAGACAGGATTGTGTCGCGACACAGATCTGGGGAAGGGTACCAACCAAAAAATCTGCAGAATTGAAGGTCCCCAAGGACACATTGGCGTCCATCATTCTTAAATGGAATACTTTGGAACCACCAACACTCTTCCTAAAGCTTGCCGCCCAGCCAAACTGAGAAATCGGGGGAGAAGGGCTTTGTTTAGGGAGGTGACCAAGAACCCAATGGTCACTCTGACAGAGCTCCAGAGTTCCTCTGTAGAGATGGGAGAACCTTGCAGAAGGACAACCCTCTCTGCAGCACTCCACCAATCAGGCCTTTAAGGTAGAGTGTCCTGACGGAAGCCACTCCTCAGTAAATGGCACAAGACAACATTCTCTTGTCTGATGAAACCATGATTGAACTCTTTGGCCTGAATGCCAAGTGTCACATCTGGAGGAAACCAGGCATCACTCGTCACCTGGCCATCATTACTTTGATGCATGGTGTGGCAGCATCATGCTGTCAGGATGTTTTTCAGTGGCAGGGACTGAGAGACTAGTCCGGATAGAGGGAAAGATGAACAGCATAAAGTAAAGAGAGATCCTTGATGAAAACCTGCTCCAGAGTGCTCAGGACCTCAGACTGGGGTGAATGTTCACCTTCCAACAGGACAACGACCTTAAGCAAACAGCCAAGACAATGCAGGAGTGGCTTCGAGACAAGTCTCTGAATGTCCTTGAGTGGCCCATCCAGATCTCTGGAGAGACCTGAAAATAGCTATGCAGCGACGCTCCCCATCGAACCTGACAGAGCTTGAGAGGATCTGCAGAGAAGAATGGGAGAAACTCCCCAAATACAGGTGTGCCAAGCTTCTAGCCTCATACCCAATAAGACTCAAGGCTGTAATCGCTGCCAAAGGTACTTCTACAAAGTACTGGGTAAAGAGTCTGTATACTTATGTAAATGTAATATTTCTGTAATTTTTGTATTTATTTTTTGCAAACATTTTGTAAAAACAGCTTTTGTTTTGTCACTGTAGGTTATTGTGCGTAGATTGATGAGGAAAAAAACATTTAAAAATAAGGCTGTAACATAACAAAATGTAGAAAAAGTCAAGGGGTCGGAATATTTCCCAAATGCACTGTACACACACACATTTCCTCACAATGTCATATGTTGTTCTCAAGGCATAAAATGCTGAATTGTATTAGAAATATCATTAGATCAAGGAAAGGCTTGGCTATTTCTCCGACTCTGTAGGCAATATTGTATCTTTTCTTGTGACAAAAGGAATAAGATACTAGCTAAAATTGTTACAACAGACCTGATACTATGTGGAAACCAACCCCGCAAGTGGACAGAGTGTGTTTGATGGCTTATAACCCCATGTTGGAATAAGCTATGAGGTTAAAAAGGTATCTTTTTCAATACAAGCCTTTGGTCTTTCTGTTAATGTTGAAAATAGTATTGTAAAATAAACTGGTGCCGAGAAATACACACAAGATTAAAAAGTCTCCCCTACTTAATTGTCACATTTTGAATCTGATCCAAAATGAAAATGCATGTATTATTAATGTGATTCATTGAAATGTGACACAATATCATTTTTGTATTGTTTTATTTTAAACATGCAATAAATACTTAAAAAATAAAACTTTTACTTTTGCCTTAGATTTAGAGTAAAAAGGCCAACTCAACAACTGGACGCTATAGATAGTTGTAACGTCTGCTCTGAACTCACACCCTCAAACAGGTAGATCCCTTGAACGCAGCTCACTTTCCAGCTCACACTCTCAAACACCTAGATCCCCTGAACGCAGCTCACTTTCAGCCCACTGTCCAGCTCACACTCTCAAACACCTAGATCCCCTGAACGCAGCTCACTCTCCAGATCCCAATCACCTGAATTCTAATCACCTGTTCACACACCTGTATGTTATTATCACACTCTGAGGTATTGTTTGTTTTGTGACACATGTCTTTCAGAGCGCTGGGTTGCCTGTGATTTACTCCTCCCTTGTATGATAGTTTTTGCCTGCCTCAGTAACGATGCCTATTCCCTGCCTATACTTTAGCCTATTGGATTTCCTGTTATCTACCTATTGCCTGATCTCCCGGACTACGTTACTAGCCTTCTCCCTGCCTGTAAGGTTGCCCTTTTGGACCCCCTGTGTATGACCTTCTGCCTGCCCCTGGACCCAGCTACCTGCCTCCTCCTGTGGTCCTTTGCAAAAAACACCTGCTGCGCCCTGCGCTTGAAACCTGCTCTCTGTCTCCCCTCGTGTTCACTACATTAGTCTAGCAGTATGGGAGACTATAGGGTTCGAAGCTCTGATGACAAGGGTTTGATAGCATTAATCAAATCAAATTTTATTTGTCACATGCGCCGAATAGAACAGGTGGAGACCCTACAGTGAAATGCTTACTTACAAGCCCTTAACCAACAATGTAGTTTTAAGAAAAATAAGTGTTAAGTAAACAATTTAAATAACAAATAATTAAAGAGCAGCAGTAAAATGACAGTAGCGAGGCTATATACAGGGGGTACATTTACATTTACATTTACGTCATTTAGCAGATGCTCTTATCCAGAGCGACTTACAAATTGGACCGGTACAGAGTCAATGTGCGGGGGCACAGTTTAGTTGAGGTAATTGAGGTAATATGTACATGTACAGTGGTTCTTCCTTTAAAAGTTGCCACGCACTGCAGCACAGCTTGCGGCCTGCCGCAGATTTCTATGGTACGTTATTCAAGTGTCAGCCATTGTTGCCATTAATGCAAGTTAGTGCTAGTTTGACCACCAGAGGGCATCTTTGAGAAGAATTTGACTGTTTTTAATATTGGCTGTACTAGAGAATTTAAAAACTTTTTTTGTAAGAACATAGTATATGGGATTGAAATTTTGCTTAATTTGATTAATATAATGGTGTTTCTTTTCCAAGAAAAATGAAAAATTATACTCACAGACACGCCTGATTCAGTAACACTACACAAGGAATAGATGGAGGCAGATGTTATAGGAAGAGCCATGGATGTATAGCTGAGGGAAAGGTGGGAAGTATCTGGGCAACTACAGTACTTTTTATTTAGCGAGAAGAAAATAGAAGCATAAAAAAGAGAGAAAAGGTTTTGTTAAGATGGGGGGGAAGCGGTGACTGGCTTTCAAAAGTTGGCACTGTGCAACGTGACCGGTCGGGAGTAGGCTACTAAGTGACTTTGAGTCACCCAAACGGAGATTCAGTGAAAATAAAAATCTCATTGATTTATGAAGACCAGTCCCCATGCTTGTCTCAGAGCAGTGCGAAACGGTGCTGAAATAGTTGACCACATGCGGGTAGGCTATTGCTTCAAATCCTATTATAACAATTGGATGACTTTCGGTGTTCCAGTAAGCAACAATGTGTTGCCTTCTTTAGCCTACTTTATTCTGAAAAGAACTCCAGCACAGAGAAGAGAAAGGAGCCTTAAATAATTAAACAATAAAGCGATTGAACCGCCACGTATGCTGACTCTCCGCCAATGTCGCCTGACTCTTGGTCAATGACGAGTGACTATCCGGCAATACCGCCTGGCTCTGGACCAATGCATCAGCTGTTGCCTGTATCTCTGCCCTCAGATAATGTTTCTCTTTCTGCTGGTCTGCCTTCAATGACTCGATCTCGGTCTTCAAAGTTTGAATCTGATCCATGTGCACCCTCATCAAATGAGCAGAATGGTACCGCCCTGAGCCCCCATCAATTACAGTGGCCTATGATAGAAACGGTACATTGATTAATGAGTTAGCAACACATTATGTCCGTGCAAAGATGTTTCTCGCAGTGTTACGTGGCTACGCGTTAGCGCAGACACCATGGCCGCCTTGGTGATCATTGCGTCTTGAGCATCAAACACCCAAGAGGTGCCGTGAATTGCCCCAGATTTTGCCATGCTGTCGGCATGCTAGTTGCCAAGTTTGTCACGACCAGGTGATTTGTATGATCTGTATGTCGTGTTTGGTTAGGAGGTCATTGCAAGCTAGAATGAGCTCTTTGTTTTTCACTTCTTTGCCACTTGAAGTAGTCATGTGCTTTTGTTTCCAAAATGGCAAGTGGCATAAGAAGCTGAGTCTGACGTAGTTTGAGTCGGTGCAGATCGCCAGTTCTGACATGTGTTTCAACGCTGTTTCTAGTGTGATAAGGCTGATCTTGTTGCCTAGGTGAAATTGAAGCAGTTTGCACGGAATGCTGTTGTGCCATATCAATCCCACACCAGCTTGCAAGTGGTCTAGATTATGGTAAGAACAGCCATCCACAAATTCCATCGGCATGCCAAGACACACATTCTCTTCGAAGAAGTGATGGTTCGAAGGCAAAGGCGGAGCTACATCACTCGGGGGTGGTGCAAAGTTGGTTTCATCATCACCAAAGCTTTGACACACCTCCAAAGCCCCGCCCTATGCTTTTGCGTAGTTGACTACTACATCATGGCTCTGCAGCGTCATAACCCAAGCACCTATTCTGCTATTGTGTATAGCACCCTCACGGATTCGTTGGCTTTTCAGAAAAGTCGCCAGCTGGTGACATGTTTCTATGATCACTTTTTGTCCACTGACATAACTGGTGAAGTGTTTGACCACCCAGACTGTCGATAGCAGCGCTTTTTCGCAGTTTGAGTCCTTGTGCTCAGGAGGGTTGAGTGTTTTGCTCCCGTAAGCAACCATACGTTTGTCTTGGTCATATTTTTGGTACAATCCCGCACTAAGGCAGTGCTCTGAGAAACCGAGTTCCAAAAATAACGTCTTGTCTTTGTTGGGGTATACCAGGCAGGGTGCCTCGCAAAGCAGGTTTTCAAGGAAATCACAGCTTCGTCGTGAGTGCCATACCAAACAAACGGGGCCTTTCTGAAGAAGACTGGTCAAAGGCTTTGACAAGTCATGTCACGTCCTGACCAGTAAAAGGGGTTCTTTGTTATTGTAGTTTGGTCAGGGCGTGGCAGGGGGTGTTTGTTTAGTGTGTTTCGGGGTTTTTGGTTTATATTCTATGTTGTCTATTTCTATGGGTTTTTTCAAGTTTTTCTATGTCTATGTTAGTTTTGTCAATGACCTCCAATCAGAGGCAGCTTTTTGTTGTTATCTCTGATTGGAGGCCATATTTAGTTGTGTGTGTTTTCACTTGTGTTTGTGGGTGGTTGTTTCCTGTTTAGTCTGAGCACCTTATGGGTCTGTTTTTGTCGTTTGTTTTGTGTAAGTGTTTTTTTCCCTTCTAATAAAAAGAAGATGATCAACATACCAGCTGCATTTTGGTCTACCTACAACGACGCATGTTACAAGTGATTGTAGTTTTCGATGAATTGACGCGAGTAATTACATACTCCCAAGAAACTAGCACCTCATGAAGGTTTGTAGGGGGTTTGATGTTGCGGACTGCTTGGATTCTGTTAGACTATGGCAGGATGACCTCAGCACTCACCAGAAGCCCAACATAGTTTACCTTGGTCCTGCACCATTGTCCTTTCATGATGGCCAACTTAGCCCCTGCCACCCAGAGTTGAGTAAGAATGTGGTCCATCTCGTTGAGATGATGTGACCAAGTCTCACTTCTCATGAGAATGTCGTCCATGTAGATTATCATCCCCTGGAGGCTGCGTCTGGCATTGCCTTGTGTAGGAAGATGTTGAACTCTGAAGGGGAGTTCGCATATCCAAATGGGCAACGATTGAACGTGAAGAGTTTGTTAGAGAAAGCGAAAGTCAACTTGTGTTGATCACGAGGGTTGACTGTCATGGTCCAGAAACCATTCGCCACGTCGACAGTGGAGAAGTACCTGGAGTTTGCCACCATTGGCAACTCTTGGACGAGCTGCGTCATTGGCCAACGAGACAACAGAACCAGCTTGATGAGTTGTCTATAGTCAATGGTAACGCCATTTACCCGTTGGTTTAAAAAAAAGCCAAACGGAAATGCTATACGTACTGCTACATTCCGTGATTATCGGTTTAGCTAACAGGCAGTCGATAATCTCTTGTACCGCTGCGTACGCTGCGAGTGGAATTTTGTACTATCCTACAAACGTTGCTACTCCGGGAGGCGTAGGAATACGCACCACATGAATACCCGTAACACCGCAATCCAGCGAGTCTGTTGACCAAATCTCACTGTATTTGTTAAACATTTCCCTCAACTGATGTTGTTCAGTGTCAATGGCAAGTGTGTCAGTATGTATAAACTGAAGGTAGAAGCCTAAGTGTTATTGTTTATTAGTTTACTCCAATTGGGGGAGGGGGGGAGGGTTTGCGGGGAATAATAAAGGTATATTCTAAAAAAGTGTGCATATGTATGTATTTATATGTGTATGTTTATGTACATGTATACATATTTACACACACACTACCGTACAAATCATTGGGGTCACTTAGAAATGTCCTTCTTTTTGAAAGAAAAGCAACTATTTTTGTCTATGAAAATGATATCAAATTGATCAGAAATACAGTGTAAACATTGTTAACCTGTTTAGGATAGAGGGCAGTATTTTCACGGCCGGATAAAAAAACGTACCCGATTTAATCTGATTATTACTCCTGCCCAGAAACTAGAATATGCATATAAAGAAAACACCCTAAAGTTTCTAAAACTCTTTGAATTGTGTCTGTGAGTATAACAGAACTCATATGGCAGGCTAAAACCTGAGAAGATTCCATACAGGAAGTGCCCTCTCTGACCATTTCTTGGCCTTCTATAGCCTCTTTATGTAAACAGAGGATCTCTGCTGTAGCGTGACATTTTCTAAGGATCCCATAGGCTCTCAGAAGGCGCCAGAACGGGGAATGATGACTCTGCAGTCCCTGGGCGGAAAACAGTAGGGGATTTGGATAGTGGTCGATCTGAGAACAATGACACGGGTGAGCGCGTGCACGTGAAGACACCATTTTCTTCTTTCAGTCTTTGAACGAAAACAACGTCGCCCGGTCGGAATATTATCACTATTTTACGAGAAAAATTGCATAAAAATTTATTTTAAACAGCGTTTGACATGCTTCGAAGTACGTTAATGGAATATTTTGAAATTTATTGTCACGATACGCCCCGGTGCGTCACCCTTCGGATAGTGTCTTGAACGCACGAACAAAACGCCGCTATTTGGATATAACTATGGATTATTTGGAACCAAACCAATATTTGTTATTGAAGTAGAAGTCCTGGGAGTGCATTCTGACGAAGAACAGCAAAGGTAATCCAATTTTTCTTATAGTAATTCGGAGTTTGGTGAGTACCAAACTTGGTGGGTGTCAAAATAGCTAGCCTGTGATGGCCGGGCTATCTACTCACAATATTGCAAAATGTGCTTTCACCGAAAAGCTATTTTAAAATCGGACACCGCGATTGCATAAAGGAGTTCTGTATCTATAATTCTTAACCTCTCTGGGCCAGCTTGCGTCCCACCTACTCAACAGCCAGTGTAATCCCGTGGCGTTATATTCAAATACCTTAGAAATGCTATTACTTCAATTTCTCAATTGACATAATCTAATGTTTTGCTTTCGTTGTAAAGCCTTTTTGAAATCGGACAGTGTGGTTAGATAAAGGAGAGTCTTATCTTTCAAATGGTGTAAAATAGTCATATGTTTGAGAAATTGAAGTAATAGCATTTCTAAGGTATTTGAATATCGCACCACGGGATTCCACTGGCTGTTGACTAGGGAGAGGTTAAAGAACCATTAAAACCTGCCTTCTTTAGACCATTTGATTATTTGGAGCATCAGCATTTGTGGGTTCGATAACAGGCTCAAAATGGCCAGAAACAAAGCACTTTCTTCTGAAACTCATCTATCTATTCCTGTTCTGAGAAATGAAAGCTATTCCATATGAGAAATTGCCAAGAAACTGAAGATCTGTCACAACACTGTATACTACTCCCTTCACAGTACAGCACAAACTGGCTCTAACCAGAATAGAAAGAGAAGTGGGAGGACTCTGTGCACAACTGAGCAAGAGGACAAGTACATTAGAGTGTTTTGTTTGAGAAACAGATGCCTCACAAGTCCTCAACTGGCAGCTTCATTAAATAGTACCCGCAAAACACCAGTCTCAACGTCAACAGTGAAGAGTCGACTCCGGGATGATGGTCTTCTAGGCAGAGTGTACAGTGAGGGAAAAAAGTATTTGATCCCCTGCTGATTTTGTACGTTTGCCCACTGACAAAGAAATGATCAGTCTATAAATAAAAACCTGGTGGCCATCTACAAGAAACGTCTGACCTCTGTGATTGCCAACAAGGGTTTTGCCACCAAGTACTAAGTCATGTTTTGCAGAGGGGTCAAATACTTATTTCCCTCATTGAAATGCAAATATTAAAGCTTATCCACCCCCTAAAAAAAGGGGGGTCAGTCTCTGGCTGTAGTACCTGCGCATGGAAACCAGGATATGGTTCGGCAACATCGTTCAGGTCCCTATCAGGTTGTGACGACAAGTCAATGGTGGGGGAATTATCGGCTGTTACCTCACATGCAGGAGGAGATGTGGTATCGTCTTCTGTGACGATGGAGTATATCAACAGCTCGTTGTCAGAATCGACATCTAGCCTGAACGTCGATGTGTCGTCAAGTGGCAATATGGGCCAGTAAAAAGCGTTCCTCCCTTGCCACATAGGTCTAGGTGTAAGGGGTGAATAACTGGTGGCAGGGAAGTCAGACGCAGGAGAGCAAAACTAGGTAATAGCCAGAGCAGTTTAATACCAAAACCAACGGCATCAAGAAAATAACAACTTGGGTACAAAACCCGACGCGCACCAGTCAACATGTGCACCAGCGCTTACAAACAAACAATACCACACAAAGACATGGCAGGAACAGAGGGTTAAATACACAACACGTAATGAGGGAATGAAAACCAGGTGTGTGGGAAAACAAGACAAAACAAATGGAAAATGAAAAAATGGATCGGCGATGGCTAGAAGACCGGTGACGTCAACCGCCGAACACCGCCCGATCAAGGAGAGGAACCGACTTCGGCAGAAGTCCTGACAGTACCCCCCCCCGACGCGCGGTTCCAGCAGCGCTCTGACACTGCCCTTGGGGACAACCCGGAGGGCGAGGAGCAGGGCGATCCGGACGGAGACGCAGGAACTCCCGCAGCATTGAAGGGTCCAACACATCCTCCACCGGAACCCAGCATCTCTCCTCCGGACCATACCCCTCCCAGTCCATGAGGTACTGAAGGCCCCTCGCCCGACGCCTCGAATCCAGTGTGGAACGAACGGAGTATGCTGGGGGGGTGGAGGAACCTCCCGCACCTCAAATTCCTGGAGCGGGCCAGCCACCACCGGCTTGAGGAGAGACACATGGAACGAGGGGTTAATACGGTAATCGGGGGGGAAGCTGTAACCTGTAACTCACCTCGTTCAGTCTCCTCAGGACTTTAAATGGCCCCACAAACCGCGGACCCAGCTTCCGGCAGGGTAGGCGGAGGGGCAGGTTTCGGGTTGAGAGCAAACACTGGGGCCTCACTGCGGTGATGGTCTGCACCCATGCGTCCCATGTTTCCTCCGCGCGCCGGAACCAGTCGTCTACCGCAGGAGCCTCGGTCTGACTCTGATGCCAAGGAGCCAGAACCGGCTGATACCCCAGTAGGCACAGGAAGGGGGAGAGGTTAGTGGAGGAGTGGTGGAGCGAGTTCTGGGCCATCTCTGCCCAGGGCACGAACGCTCTGCCCCGGCCGGTCCTGTCAATAACACCTCAGAAACCTACCCACACCCTGGTTTACTCTCTCCACCGGCCCATTACTCTCGGGGTGAAAACCTGAGGTAAGGCTGATCGAGACTCCCAGACGTTCCATGAAAGCCCTCCAGACCCTCGAAGTGAACTGGGGACCCCGATCAGACACTATGTCCTCAGGCACCCCGTAGTGCCGGAAGACGTGTGTAAACAAGGCCTCCACAGTTTGTAGGGCCGTAGGGAGACCGGGCAGCGGGATGAGATGGCAGGACTTAGAGAAACGATCCACAACAACCAGGATCGTGGTGTTTCCCTGTGATGGAGGGAGATCGGTCAGGAAATCGATCGACACGTGTGACCATGGCCACTGTGGAATGGGTAAGGGGTGTAAGCTTACCTCTGGGCAGGTGCCTAGGAGCCTTAAACTGGAGGGGAGTGGGCTTTGCACGTAACGCCTGCTCAATGTCTGCGTCCAGCTCCCACACTACCGGCGCCACCAGGCAGGAGGCCGGGAGTATAGGGGTGGGATCCATGGGCCGCTCCTCTGTGTCATACAGCCGGGACAGTGCGTCTGCATTCATGTTCTGGGAACCTGGTCTGTAAGAAAGGGTTAAAACAAAACGGGTGAAAAACATGGCCCACCTTGCCTGGCGAGGGTTCAGTCTCCTCGCCACCCGGATGTACTCCAGATTGCGGTGGTCAGTCCAGATGAGAAAAGGGTGTTTAGCTCCCTCAAGCCAATGTCTCCACGCCTTCAACGCCTTGACGACAGCCAACAGCTCCCGGTCCCCCACGTCATTGTTTCACTCCGCCGGCCTGAGCTTCCTCGAGAAGAAGGCACAGGGGTGGAGCTTCGGTGGCGTACCCGAGCGCTGAGAGAGCACGGCTCCTATCCCAGCCTCGGACGCGTCCACCTACGCTATGAACGCCAAAGAGGGATCGGATGGGCCAGCACGGGGGCCGAGATAAACAGAGCCCTCAGGTGACCCAAGGCCCTGTCCGCCTCAGCCAACCACTGCAAACGTACCGGTCCCCCCTTCAGCAGTGAGGTAATGGGAGCCGCAACCTGACCAAAACCCCGGATAAACCTAATTGGCAAACCCTAGAAACCACTGCACCTCCTTTGCCGTGGTGGGAGTCGGCCAATTACGCACGGCTAAGATGCGGTCACTCTCCATCTCCACCCCTGAGGTGGAAATGCGGTACCCTAGGAAGGAGACGGACTGTTGGAAGAACAGACATTTCTCAGCCTTGGTGTACAGGTCATGCTCCAACAGTCGACCAAGCACCTTGCGCACCAGGGATACATGCTCGGCGCGTGTAGAGGAGTATATCAGAATGTCATCAATATACACCACTAGTCCCTGCCCGTGCAGGTCCGTGAAAATCTTGTCTACAAAGGCTTGGAAGACTGATGGAGCATTCATCAACCCGTACGGCATGACGAGGTACTCATAATGCCCTGAGGTCGTACTGAACGCTGTCTTCTACTCGTCTCCCTCCCGGATACGCACCAGGTTGTAAGCACTCCTGAGATCAAGTTTGGTGAAGAAGCGCGCCCCGTGCATTGACTCAATCGCCGTGGTGATAAGAGGTAGTGGGTAACTGTACCTCACAGTTATCTGATTAAGGCCTTGATAGTAAATACACGGGCGCAGACCTCCCTCCTTCTTCACAAAAAATAAACTTGAGGAGGCGGGGGAAGTGGAGGACCGAATGTACCCCTGACGCAGGGATTCGGAGACATGTTTCCATAGCCACCATCTCCGCCTGTGACAGAGGATACACGTGTCTCCTGCAGCGTCTACCAGGACATTTATCGCATAATCCCCCCGTTGATGGGGTGGTAATTGAGTTGCCTTCTTTTTGGAGAAGGCGAGAGCCAAATTGGCATATTCGGGGGGAATGCGCACGGTGGAGACCTGGTCTGGACTTTCCATCGTAGTAGCACCTACGGAAACCCCTAAACACCTCCCTGAGCACTCTCGCGACCACCCCGTGAGAGCCCTCCATTGCCATGAAACAGTGGGGTCATGACAAGCTAACCAGGATAGGCCTAGCACCATGGGAAAGGCAGGAGAGTCAATAAGGAAGAGACTGATTCTCTCCTTGTGACCCTCCTGCGTAACCATGTCTAGTGGAGCGGTGGCCTCCCTAATCAGCCCTGACCCTAATGGTTGACTATCTAGGGCGTGCACAGGGAAGGGCATATCCACAGGAACCAGGGGAATTCCTAAACTATGGGGAAAAGAACGGTCAATAAAATTCACAGCTGCGCCTGAATCTACAAGCGCCTTATGCTGGGCATGCAGAGAAAACTTAGGAAATTTGATAAACACATACATGTGAGCAACAGGGGGCTTTGGGCGAGCCTGGTGCCGACTCACCTGGGGTGACACGATAGTGCCCTGCCTGCTGCCTCGACTCCCTGAGGAACCCCCCAGCACCGACCAGCAGTGTGCCCTCTGCGGCCACAGATGGTGCAGGGAATGGCCCCTCCTCCGGTCACCCTAAGTGCAGCACCTCCCAGCTCCATGGGTGTCGGAGCGGAGGTGCTGGGGATGGAACTGACAGGCCCCGATCCAGACGTCCGCGGGAAGTCAGCAGGTTGTCCAGCCGGATGGACATGTCCACCAGCTGGTCCAACGTGATGGTGGTGTCTCGGCAGGCCAATTCCCGACGGACGTCCTCGCGCAGACTGCACCGGTAGTGATCGATCAGGGCCCTGTTGTTCCATCCCACGCTGGCGGCCAGGGTCCGGAAGTCCAATGCAAAATCCTGCGTGCTCCTGCGTCATTCACCTGAACCCTGCCTCAGATGGAACAGTCGTTCGGGTGAACTCTGCGTAATGGTCCAGGTGAACGACCAACGCCGTATGGAGTGAAGGAGACGCGGCGTTGGCCCACTCCAGGGCTTTGCCTGAGAGGCAGGAGACGAGGGTGGACATGGTCTCACGTCCCGAAGGAGCCGGGTGGACGGTCGCCAGGTAGAGCTCCAGCTGTAGTAGGAATCCCTGTTATCTGGCAGCCGTCCCATCATACTCCCTCAGGAGCGCGAGCCGAATCCCGCTGGCACTGGATGAAGGACAGGTGGACAGTGGGGTCGACAGTAGTGAGGCTGGTGGAGGCGCTGGAAATCCTCTTCCTCTCTCCCAACGATCCATCGTCTGCAGCACGCGATCCGTGGCGGTGCCCAAACGTTGCAACATGCTCGCGTGCTGCTGGACGCGCTCTTCTACCGCCACAGGGAAGGCGTCTGCTCCTGCTGACTCCATTCGTTTAGGTGAGTGATTCTGTAATCGGCCTGTGTGTAGCTGGTGTGGAGGAGTCAGGTGCAGGACAGCAGAAATGAGTAAGGAACGTAATTTACTCAAGGAATCAATAAATACAATACAATAAACTAGCACACAATAACGGACCGTATACAATCAGAAACTTTCTGTCCAAAAATGATGCAAAAAAATTAATCCATGCTTTTGTCACTTCTAGGTTAGACTACTGCAATGCTCTACTTTCCCGGCTACCCGGATAAAGCACTAAATAAACTTCAGTTAGTGCTAAATACGGCTGCTAGAATCTTGACTAGAACCAAATAATTTGACCATATTACTCCAGTGCTAGCCTCTCTACACTGGCTTCCTGTTAATGCAAGGGCTGATTTCAAGGTTTTACTGCTAACCTACAAAGCATTACATGGGCTTGCTCCTACCTATCTTTCCGATTTGGTCCTGCTGTACATACCTACACGTACGCTACGGTCACAAGACGCAGGCCTCCTTACTGTCCCTAGAATTTCTAAGCAAACAGCTGGAGGCAGGGCTTTCTCCTATAGAGCTACATTTTTATGGAATGGTCTGCCTACCCATGTGAGAGACGCAGACTCAGTCTCAACCTTTAAGTCTTTATTGAAGACTCATCTCTTCAGTAGGTCCTATCATTGAGTGTAGTCTGGCCCAGGAGTGTGAAGGTGAACGGAAAGGCACTGGAGCAACGAACCGCCCTTGCTGTCTCTGCCTGGCCGGTTCCCCTCTCTCCACTGGGCTTCTCTGCCTCAAACCCTGTTACAGGGGCTGAGTCACTGGCTTACTGGTGCTCTTCCATGCCGTCCCTGGGAGGGGTGAGTCACCTGAGTGGGTTGAGTCATTGACGTGATCTTCCTGTCTGGGTTGGCGCCCCCCCTTGGGTTGTGCCGTGGCGGAGATCTTTGTGGGCTATACTCGGCCTTGTCTCTGGATGGTAAGTTGGTGGTTGAAGTTATCCCTCCAGTGGTGTGGTGGCTGTGATTTGGCAAAGTGGGTGGGGTTATATCCTGCCTGTTTGGCCCTGTCCGGGGGTATCATCGGATGGGGCCACAGTGTCTCGCGACCACTAGGGCTAGGGCCAGTCTGTTATATCTGGAGTATTTCCCCTGTCTTATCCAGTGTCCTGTGTGAATTTAAGCATGCTCTCTCTAACTTCCTTTCTTTCTCTCTTTCTTTCTCTCTCTCTCTCTCTCGGAGGACCTGAGCCCTAGGACCATGCCTCAGGACTATCTGGCCTGATGACTCCTTGCTGTCCCCAGTCCACCTGGCTGTGCTACTGCTCCAGTTTCAACTGTTCTGCCTGTTCACCGGACGTGCTACCTGTCCCAGATCTGCTGTTTTCAACTCTCTAGAGACATCAGGAGCTGTAGAGATACTCTGAATGATTGGCTATGAAAAGCCAACTGACATTTACTCCTGAGGTGCTGACCTGTTGCACCCTTGACATCCACTGTGATTATTGTTATTTGACCCTGCTGGTCACCTATGAACATTTGAACATCTTGGCCATGTTCTGTTATAATCTCCACGCGGCACAGCCAGAAGAGGACTGGCCACCCCTCATAGCCTGGTTCCTCTCTAGGTTTCTTCCTAGGTTCTGGCCTTTCTAGGGAGTTTTTCCTAGCCACCGTGCTTCTACACCTGCATTGCTTGCTGTTTGGGGTTTTAGGCTGGGTTTCTGTACAGCACTTTGAGATATCAGCTAATGTAAGAAGACAGAATTATTTTTTACGTAAATTGTTATGGCTGTTTTGTTTTAAAAACCCAATAACGTTGTGGGTCCATCAGACCCGCGAACATTGGGCGAATAACAAAAACATGAACACCACACAAGGCTTAAGCTGTAGTATCAATCCACCAAAAGAGGCTGGTGGGAAAGCTATAGAAGGACGGGCTCATAGTCCCTGACCTCACGTCCACCTCATCATCTCATCACCGCACACCAGATCATATAACCACGTCATATAGCCTCTGTAGGTTTCAAAAGACAAGAGGTCTTAGTGACGTGGTTATATGATCTGGTGTGCGGTGATGAGATGATGAGGTGGACGTGAGGTCAGGGACTATAGGAGGGGTGAGGGTGAGAACAATGTGTGGGTGAATTATACAGTGACACTTGAGAAAGGTATGATGTTAAGGTATTGTTTGTGTGTGTTGAGAGATATCCAATACACAGTACATTCACAGTTCTCATTCCTACATTTTTCTCAAAGTTTTTTTTAACTGGGCAAATTGATAGATAGCAGTTTCTGTTTTTTTCTTTGTGGATTACAATATTTTCAGATACCATATCACATGCACACACTCATACACCCACTCGTACACCCACACACACACTCACTCGTACACACACACTCACTCGTACACACACTCACTCGTACACACACACACACACACACACACACACACACACACACACACACACAAAGACCAAGTCTTGTGTTTCAGCCAACACAGAACCCAACCATCTTTGATTTCAGTCTTCCCTTCCATCTCTTGAACCTTCCATCCTGTCCTGTTTTTTGGGGGGGATAATAAGCTTAAATCTTATAAGCGGTCAAAGCTGTCCCTCTACCAACCTCTAATCCGCCCTTTGATGCTACATGAGGCTGTGAAAGGGAAATCATTGAGAGGTCCCCTGGACGTCTTATGGCTGTGTGTGTGTGTGTGTGTGTGTGTGTGTGTGTGTACCAAGGCAGTAGTCATCAGGGAGTTGGGAGGGAGAGTCAGGAGAGGGAAGGGAAGCCAGCAACAATGGAAAGAGTTTCAGAGCCTTCCTGCTTTAAAACCATTCACAAGAGCCTGTCTGTCCATTATGCATACACACACACACACACACACACACACACACACACACACACACACACACACACACACACACACACACACACACACACACACACACACACACACACACACACACACACACACACACACACACACACAGACACAGACACACAGACACACAGACACACACACACACACACCAACCAGCTCTCACAGTTTCAAAGGTTAAGTTTAGGCATTCATTCCGAATGGTTGATGTAAGGGTTGTATCGTGCCTAGCACTGGGATTGAACACACAACCCTCGGAGCCAGAGCTCTCGGCTTACGACCATTCGCCTTCCCCGTGAGTAAAGCCCTAGCAAACCCCAAGCCTACTTGATATTAGGCTTGCCCCTAGTGGACGGTTTTAAAGCCATCCCCCGACATCCTGCTTACCTGGACGGACTTCAAATTTTGCAGTGGATATTGAGCAACCTGGCTGCGTGCACACACACACACCCAAACACCAGGCAAAGAAGAGTGATAGATAAGAAGATACAATCAATAGTGTTTGGCTTGAGAGCAGCTCTGTCTCAATGGATACACACACACACACACACACACACACACACACACACACACACACACACACACACACACACACACACACACACACACACACACAGACACACACACACAGTAACAATGGGCTCAGCAACAGCTGCAGCGAGGTGCTCCATGCAGTCAAGAGATGGGCGTCAGCATCATTGGATCTCTCATATGTAGCAGAAGAAACTACTCCTATCCCATCTGCTCTCTGAACTCTCACCATTTTCATATGAAATTGTATGCTATTCCCTATGTACAGTGGCTTGCAAAAGTATTCACCTCCCTTCACATTCTTCCTATTTTGTTGCCTTACAACTTCAATTAAAATAGATTTTTGGAGGGGTTGTATCATTTGATTTACACAACATGCCTACAACTTTGAAGATGAAAAATTGTTTTATCATGAAACAAACAACAAATAAGACAAAAAACAGAAAACTTGAGTGTGCATAACTATTCACCCCCCAAAGCCAATAATTTGTAGAGCCACCTTTTGCAGCAGTTACAGCTGCAAGTCTCTTGGGGCATGTCTCTATAAGTTTGGTACATCTAGCCATTGTGATTTTTGCCCATTCTTCAAGGCAAAACTGCTCCAGCTCCTTCATGTTGGATGGGTTCCGCTGGTGTACAGCAATCTTTAAGTCATACCACAGATTCTCAATTGGATTGAGGTCTGGGCTTTCACTAGGCCTTAACCTCTCTGGGCTAGGTGGGACGTTTGCCCTAGTCAACAGCCAGTGGAATCCCGTGGCGCGAAATACAAATACCTCAAAAATGCTATAACTTCAATTTCTCAAAACATATGACTATTTTACACCATTTTAAAGACAAGACTCTCGTTAATCTAACCACACTGTCCGATTTCAAAAAGGCTTTACAACGAAAGCAAAACATTAGATTATGTCAGCAGAGTACCCAGCCAGAAATAATCAGACACCCATTTTCCAAGCTAGCATATAATGTCACAAAAACCAAAACCACAGCTAAATGCAGCACTAACCTTTGATGATCTTCATCAGATGACACTCCTAGGACATTATGTTATCTTGTTATGGATAGGGGGCAGTATTTTCACGGCCGGATAAAAAACGTAACCGATTTAATCTGGTTATTTCTCCTGCCCAGAAACTAGAATATGCATATAATTAGTAGCTTTGGATAGAAAACACTCCAACGTTTCTAAAACTGTTTGAATGGTGTCTGTGAGTATAACAGAACTCAAATGGCAGGCCAAAACCTGAGAAGATTCTGTACAGGAAGTACCCTGTCTGACCATTTCTTGGCCTTCTTTGTCATCTCTATCCAAAACAAAGGATCTCTGCTGTAATGTGACATTTTCTAAGGCTCCCATAGGCTCTCAGAAGGCGCCAGACCGTTGAATGATGACTTTGCAGTTACTGGCTGAAAAACAGTAGCGCATTTGGTAAGTGGTTGATCTGAGAACAATGAGAGGGGCGCGCGCGTGCACGTTTTGTTCAATCAAGTTCATATTTATATCAAAAACCAGCTTTTTACATTAGCATGTGACGTTCAGAACTAGCATTCCCACCGAACACTTCCGGTGAATTTACTAAATTACTCACAAAAAACATAACAATTATTTTAAGAATTATAGATACAGAACTCCTTTATGCAATCGCGGTGTCCGATTTTAAAATAGCTTTTCGGTGAAAGCACATTTTGCAATATTCTGAGTAGATAGCCCGGCCATCACAGGCTAGCTATTTTGACACCCACCAAGTTTGGTACTCACCAAACTCAGATTTACTATAAGAAGAATTGGATTACCTTTGCTGTTTTTCGTCAGAATGCACTCCCAGGACTTCTACTTCAACAACAAATGTTGGTTTGGTTCCAAAAAATCCATAGTTATATCCAAATAGTGGCATTTTGTTCGTGCGTTCAAGACACTATCTGAAGGGTGACGCGCCGGCGCATATCGTGACAAAAAATTTCAAAATATTCCATTACCGTACTTCGAAGCATATCAAACGCTTTTTAAAATCAATTTTTATGCGATTTTTCTCGTAAAATAGCGATAATATTCTGACCGGGAGTCGTTGTTTTCGTTCAAAGACTGAAAAAGTAAAATGGACTCTTCACGTGCACGCGCTCCCCCGTCTCATTGTTCTCAGATCGACCACTTACGAAATGCGCTACTGTTTTTCAGCCAGTAACTGTAGAGTCATCATTCAACGTTCTGGCGCCTTCTGAGAGCCTATGGGAGCCTTAGAAAATGTCACGTTACAGCAGAGATCCTCTGTTTTGGATAGAGATGACAAAGAAGGCCAAGAAATGGTCAGAGAGGGCGCTTCCTGTTTGGAATCTTCTCAGGTTTTGGCCTGCCATATGAGTTCTGTTATACTCACAGACACCATTCAAACAGTTTTAGAAACTTTAGGGTATTTTCTATCCAAATCAAACAATTATATGCATATTCTAGTTACTGGGCAGGACTAGTAACCAGATTAAATCGGTTACGTTTTTTATCCGGCCCTGCAAATACTGCCCCCTATCCCCAACAGGTTAAACTATTTGAGTGTTGCTTTAGCAGTATGCTTGGGGTCATTGTCTTGCTGGAACGTGAACCTCCGTCCCAGTCTCAAATCTCTGGAAGACTGAAACAGGTTTCCCTCAATAATTTCCCTGTATTTAGTGCCATCCATCATTCCTTCAATTCTGACCTGTTTCCCAGGGCTTGACGATGAAAAACATCCCCACACCATGCTTCACTGTGGGGATGGTGTTCTCGGGGTGATGTGAGGTGTTGGGTTTGCGCCACACATAGCGTTTTCCTTGATGGCCAAAAAGCTGCATTACATTTTTGTCTCATCTGACCAGAGTACCTTCTTTCATATGTCTGGGGAGTCTCCCACATGACTTTTGTCAAACACCAAACGTGTTTGCTTATTTTTTTCTTTAAACAATGGATTTTTTTGGGCCACTCTTCTGTAAAGCCCAGTTCTGTGCAGTGTACAGCTTAGTGGTCCTATGGACAGATACTCCAATCTCTGCCGTGGAGCTTTGCAGCTCCTTCAGGGTTATCTTCGGTCTCTTTGTTGCCTCTCTGATTAATGACCTCCTTGCCTGGTCCATGAGTTTTGGTGGGCGGGCCTCTCTTGGCAGGTTTGTTGGGGTGCCATATTCTTTCCATTTTTTAATAATGGATTTAATGGTGCTCCGTGGGATGTTTCTGATATTTTTTTTATAACCCAACCCTGATCTGTACTTCTCTACAACTTTGTCCCTGACCTGTTTGGAGAGCTCCTTGGTCTTCATGGTGTCGCTTGCTTGGTGGTGCCCCTTGCTTAGTGGTGTTGCAGACTCTGGGGCCTTTCAGAATAGGTGTATATATACTGAGATCATGTGACAGATCATGTGACACTTAGCTTGCACACAGGTGGACTTTATTTAACTAATTATGTGACTTTGAAGGTAATTGGTTGCACCAGATCTTATTTATGGTATTCATAGCAAAGGGGGTGAATACATTTACATTTTTACATTTACTTCATTTAGCAGACGCTCTTATCCAGAGCGACTTACAAATTGGTGCATTCACCTTATGATATCCAGTGGAACAACCACTTTACAATAGTACATCTATATCTTTTATTTTTTTTGGGGGGGGGGTTAGAAGGATTACTTTATCCTATCCCAGGTATTCCTTAAAGAGGTGGGGTTTCAGGTGTACATATGCACACACCACTTTTTTGTTTTTTAATTTCACTTCACCAATTTGGACTATTTTTTATGTCCATCACATGAAATGCAAATAAGAATCCATTTCAATTACAGGTTGTAAATGCAACAAAGTAGGAAAAACGCCAAGGGGATGAATACTTTTGCAAGGCACTGTAGTGCTCTACTTTTGACCAGCCCTGGTCGAAAGTAGTGCACTACATAGAGAACAGGTTTTCAAATCAAATTGTATTGGTCACATACACGTTATTGCGAGTGAAGCGAAATGCTTGTGCTTCTAGTTCCGCCTGTGCAGCAATATCTAACAAGTAATATCTAACAATTCCACAGCAAATACCTAATACTCACAAAAGTAAGGATTGGAATAAGAATATATAAGTGTAAATATATGGATGAGCAATGTCAGAGCAGCATAGGCTAAGATGCAATAGAGAGCATAGAATACAGTATATATGTAACAGTATAGCTTCTGTCCCTCTCCTCGCCCCTACCTGGGCTCAAACCAGGGACCCTCTGCACAGATCGACAACAGCCACCCTCGAAGCATCGTTACCCATCGCTCAACAAAAGCCACGGCCCTTGCGGAGCAATTGGAACAACTACTTCAAGGTCTCAGAGCGAGTGACGTCACTGATTGAAACGCTATTAGCACGCACCACTAGTAGTAACATAATAACATGCAAGATATGTAAACGTTATTGAAGTGGCATTATTAAAGTGACTAGTGTTTCATGTATTAACGTGGCCAGTGATTACAAGTCTGTATGTAGGCAGCAGCCTCACTGTGCTAGTGATGGCTGTTTAACAGTCTGATGGCCTTGAGATAGAATCTTTTTTTCAGTCTCTCGGTCCCAGCTTTGATGCACGGTCACCATCTCTCACAAAGGGATCATTGACTTGCCAGCTCTCTGATATTACATCAGCCACTTCTGTTTATCCGGACCTACCTTCCTCTCTAAAACCACCTCGTCTTGATGCACCTCAATTATTATTTGACACAACTATTCATATATGAACCTACTGAAATGATCTGGATCCAGCTCATAGAAAAGGCCAGTGTGTGATGAGAATAAACACTGTATAAACACTGATCCTGGATAATAATAATAATTGAGGTGCATCAAGACCAGGTGGTTTTAGAGAGGAAGGTAGGTCCGGATAAACACAAGTGGCTGATGTAATATCAGAGAGCTGGCAAGTCAATGATCCCTTTGTGAGCACTGCCTGGTTGGTGTAAGGGATGTTTGGATAAAGAACATTAGATGGGATCCTAAGAAATTCTTATTTTAAGAACTTGTACTTTTCCAAGGCGGTTCTACCAATTTGTTCCTGCTCTTCCAATCTGAATCTTATTTGTGTGGCAAATGGAGGACACGTGAGAAAAGAGGGAAGAACAGTAGAACAGTATTAGACAAAAAAATAAGAATCGCAAATAGACAAAAAAGGCAGTGAGAGCAGAATGAGATTGAGGGAGTAAGAGAGAGTCATTGGGACTGGCTGGCTGTGAGAGTGGGAAAAGGGGGAGAAAAAGAGAGAGTTTATCCTCAAATTCCACCATCATTTGGTTGCTTGAGAAAAAGGGGCTCCTGTCTGGTTTCCATAGCAATGTGAAGGCTATTATCCTACCTTGCCATTCATTATGAAAGGACTTCAGTTGACAGTGAGAGAGAGCACGAGAGAGAGGGGTGGGGAGGATGGAGAGAGTAGGTGGCACATTCACCCTGTGCTCACAGCTGGAAAACATAGGGAAAAAGGTAGAGGGAGAGAGGGTGAACAGGATGCCTTTTGTGCTCCTTTTTCGCTTTCATGGCTCTGTTCCGCTCCACCTCCACTACATTAAAGAGCAACTGCCCCTAAGAAGCAACATTTAATTTAGAAAATGGCCGTTGTGGCATCAATATGAGTCAGAAACATGCATTCTAGTGTTAAAACTGACTGCAAAGTGTAAATAGGATAATTTGGGTCATAAAGTCAGTGTCGTCCAATACTGAGATTTGCGAGGTAATAGGAAAAAATGACATGTCAAGAATTGAAGGGTACCGTAACATTGTTCTTCGGGTTGGGTTCATTTCAATCATTACCACATGACAGCACCCAAGTAATCATCAAACCCAGATCATAATGGTCAATTTGGTTTGACATTCAATATCCTTATGGGGCTAGTTACATTTAACATTTATATTTAAGTCATTTAGCAGACGCTCTTATCCAGAGCGACTTACAAATTGGTGCATTCACCTTATGATATCCAGTGGAACAACCACTTTACAATAGTGCATCTAAATCTTTTAAGGGGGGGGGGTTAGAAGGATTACTTTATCCTATCCCAGGTATTCCTTAAAGAGGTGGGGTTTCAGGTGTCTCCGGAAGGTGGTGATTGACTCCGCTGTCCTGGCGTCGTGAGGGAGCTTGTTCCACCATTGGGGTGCCAGAGCAGCGAACAGTTTTGACTGGGCTGAGCGGGAACTGTGCTTCCTCAAAGGTAGGGAGGCGAGCAGGCCAGAGGTGGATGAACGCAGTGCCCTTCTTTGGGTGTAGGGCCTGATCAGAGCCTGAAGGTACGAAGGTGCCGTTCCCCTCACAGCTCCGTAGGCAAGCACCATGGTCTAGGAACCATCAGTTAATTTAACAATGTACATCAGTTAATTTAACAATGTACATGGGACAATATTTTAGTTCTAAATGTAAATTACTAAGAACTTCAAACCAACTCTAAATTGTATAAATTCATATACAATTATTGACAACTAAAATATATGGAACCCGAAAATATTGTTCCATTTACATTGTATAATTTATTGACAGTCCCTAACTAGCCCCAGCGATAGGCTATTCAACGTCAAATACATTTTTCTATGTGTACTGTATTGGCAGGGTGAATGTACAAACGATTGCCACGTGCCAACACACACACACAAGAGACACCCACATTAAACCACCCCCCCAAGGCAACTCTTGTTTGGCTTCAGTCATGGCCGCTGCATTTCTTAATGACCAAGTCAAAAAATGAGGCAGAATCAAGAAGTTCAGCCCCCCTTAAACCATTGACTGACCACAGCTCAGTGCCTGGGAAAGGGGCCCTCTCTCTGACTGACTAAAGGCAAGGTCCTATCGTCTTAACCTAGTCCCAGATCTGTTTGTGCTGTCTTGCTAAATCGTTTGGTCATTGTCATAAGTTTAGTGCAGGAATGACCATAGGACTTGGCAAGACAGCACAAACAGATCAGGAACCAGGCTAGACTTACAACTACATGTGTATTTGTCTTAGCTTATAGAAAGCTAAGACATCTGAAACGACACGAGCGTGGGTGTGACAGAGTGTTAGTAGTGTATGCGATGTGTGTGCGAGAGAGGCCGAGTAATTTTCCATGTCATCATCATCAGTAGAGTGGAGAATAGAAAGTAAATTACATGTGCTGGCAGTTGTGCTACTGCTGTGTGGTCTTGATGGGCACATAGTGACAGTGGCAATACACTCAAATTAAAGCTGACAGTCTGCACATTGTATCATTTCAAATCCAAAGTGTTGGAGTAGAGCCAAAACAACAACATTGTCACTGCCCCAATACTTTTGGAGCTCCCAAAACACAAACTGTCCAGTTGTTTAGATGATTATATAATGTTTATTATTGGGTGCAAAAAACCTCCACCTGAACATTCCCAGAACACTTGTATGTTATTTAAAAGTTCCTAACATATTTCTTTAGTTTGTGGTAACATTGTGGGGACATTACAAGAAAAAGGTTCCCACAACACAAAGTCTGTCCAGTTGTGATGACATTCTTACTCTTCTTAGAATCTTATTCCAATGTTCCCAGAATGATAAAACTAAGTTTTGAACAGTCCATGGAAGTTTCATTCATGTGTTTACAGGAAGTTAGTTGTACAACAATCCACGTAAAAACACATTACATTTTCTTTTATCACGTTCCAATTTATTAGACATTTATTGTACAAACTTATTTTGTACAAACTTATTTTGATGATAGTCTCAAGTGGGGATAGAACCTAGGAGATTTGGAGTGTTATCCCTGGAATGAATTCACTGTGCAACTGGGATGAAACTAACACAAATATAAAACTATTTACACATTTACTATGATCTACAGATTGTGGTCTGTGTCTTTACAAAAGAGAGGATAACAAAATCTAGAAAAATAAGTATCCTCTGTTATTTCTTACACTACCAATCCTTTATATACTGTGAAGTTGGGATGCTTTGACTTTAAAATTCCCTACAAACTTCATTTCAGAAATCATTCTAAATTATTGCCTGCCAGATTGCAGTGAGGTGTACCGTAAAAACTTCCTTTTGAAAGTATTCAGACCCCTTCACTTTTTCCACATTTTGTTAGTTGCAGCCTTAATAAAACATTTATAAAAAAAATTCTCAACAATCTACACACACTACCCCATAATAACAAAGCAAAAACTTTTTTTTATACATTTTTGCTCATTTATATAAAAGAAAATGGAAGTATTATATTTACGTAAGTATTCAGACCCTTTACTCAGTACTTTGTTGAAGTAACTTTGGCAGTGATTACAGCCTCGAGTCATCTTGGGTATGACACTACAAGCTTGGCACACCTTTATTTGGGGAGTTTCTTCCATTATTTTCTGCAGATACTCTCAAGCTCTCTTAGGTTGAATGGGAGCATTGCTGCACAGCTATTTTCAGGTCTCTCCAAAGATATTCGATCGGGTTCAAGTCCGGGCTCTGGCTGGGCCACTCAAGGGCGTTCAGAGACTTGCCTCGAAGCCACTTCTGCGTTGTCTTGGCTGTTTGCTTAGGGTCGTTGTCCTGTTCGAAGGTGAACCTTTGCCCCAGTCTGAGGTCCTGAGCACTCTGGAGCAGGTTTTCATCAAGGATGTCGCTGTACTTTGCTCCGTTTCTCTTTGCCTCAATCCTGACTAGTCTTCCAGTCCCTGCTGCTGAAAAACATCTCCACAGCATGATGCTGCCACCACCATGCCTCACAGTAGGGATGGTGCCAGGTTTCCTCCAGACATGACGCTTGGCATTCAGGTCAAAGAGTTCAATCTTGGTTTCATCAAACCAGAGAATCTTGTTTCTCATGGTCTGAGAGTCTTTAGGTGCTTTTGGCAAACTCCAAGCGGTTTGTCATGTGCCTTTTACTGAGGAGTGGCTTCATTTGGCCACTCTACCATAAAGGCCTAATTGGTGATGTGCTGCAGAGATGTTTGGGCTTCTGGAAGGTGCTCCCATTTCCACAGAAAAACTCTAGAGTTCTGTCAGAGTGACCATTGGGTTCTTGATCACCTCCCTGACCAAGGCCCTTCTTCCCTGATTGCTCAGTTTGGTCGGGTAGCCAGCTCTAGGAAGAGTCTTGGTAGTTCTAAACTTCTTCCATTTAAGAATGATGAAGGCCACTGTGTTCTTGGGGACCTTCAATGCCACAGAAATGTTTTGGTACCCTTCCTCAGATCTGTGCCTTGACACAATCTGGTCTCGGAGATCTACTGATAATTCCTTCGACCTCATGGCTTGGTTTTTGCTCTGACGTGCACTGTCAATGGTGGAACCTTATATAGGCAGGCGTGTGACTTTCCAAATCGTGTCCAATCATTTGAATTTGTCACAGGTGGACTCCAATCAAGTTGTAGAAACATCTCAAGGATAATCAATGGAAACAGGATGCACCTGAGCTCCATTCCGAGTCTCATAGTAAAGGGTCTGAATACTTATGTAAATAAGGTATTTCTGTTTTTAATAAATTTGCCAACATCTAAAAACCTGTTTTCGCTACGTCATTATTGGGTATTGTGTGTAGATTGATGAGGAAATTGTTTAATTTAATCCATTTTAGAAAAAGGCTGTAATGTAACAACATGTGGAAAAAGTCAAGGGGTCTGAATACTTTCTGAAGGCACTGTAGATGTTAAAGCTATAGTTTTGATCATAATTTAAAAGGAAACTCCGACACTTTTCAACTTCATATTCATTATCTCCAGCACCAGAACAGTTTTTACATTAGGCATTTTTATGTTTTGTAGAAAAAAAATATAAAATGAAAAGTTATACCTGATGACATCAGCAAAAGGTAAAACATTTTAAAACAGTGATTTTTTTTCATGGTGACATGGGGAGTAAGAAAATACTCTTCTTCTGGCTAGAAACTCATTGTAGGTTTTGAAAATCACAGTTTTTCTTACGTTAGATTCTACCTTATAAAGTGTCAAAGGGTAGTATTTTTTTAGGATCTTATCTTTTGAACCACAGATCATAGAAAACGCGCCATTTTCACATTCCCTATATATACACAAAAGTATGTGAACACCCCTTCAAATCAGTGGATTCTGCTATTTCAGCCCAGTTTATCAAACAGGGAATATTCCCAGAACAATAGCTAACATTCCCATTAAGTTCTATTTAAGGTTTGCGCTACCATTAAAATGATAACATAACACAAAAATTATAAGAATGTTTTTGATCACCAAATACTTTTTTGGTAAGATAAAACTGTCATAACGTTGCCCTTTCCCCCTTTTTTTTCCACTGTACAGAATGGACTCTTGGAAAGCACTTTGTTAACATAGAGAAAGTATGGTATTATCAACAGGTTGGGGAATGGAACAATATTTCCCTTTCTCAACCAGTTGAAAGTGTCCGTTGGTACTTAAAGAATATGATGTCAGATCAGTTGTTGTCTGGAACATTATATCTGATGACAGGACGACATAAATTGTATCTTGGAAAGTCTACACATTCTAGTTATCAGATTCACAAGGAATTGTTGTGCAATTTAAATGTTTAAAAATGTAACTATTTGTGAAAAGATGAAATGTAATTTTAGCTTCTAAATGAGAGAATTGTTTTCATAAGTAAACTATGCTCACTCAGTGGCCACACCCAGATGAACAGACATCGGTTGAGGACTATAAACACACCCTTCTCTCCCCCTTGTACAAAAGCCTGATGATGTAAGTCAACCTCAGTTCCATTCGACGTGAGGACTGGTGTCCGTAAGTTTAAAAGGGCTAATTTCAACTACAACCTAACGGAATTTACATGAGACCAGATAACGTGGAAGTGACGATCGCCACGGTAGAATGGTGAATTTCAACTACACCAGCCAGAATACAGCGCGAGCTGATTATGGCAACTTGGTATGAACTTTGAACTATTACTTCCCGCTCTTTCATTCAAACCCAACCCCCTTCCTTTGTGTAACCAGCCGTCATATCCACTAGGGACTTTTCATGACATGATTAGTAATCAATGTATGATCTATCCTGTGTATATATATGTAATTCTGTGTAATTATTTAGGCATTTAGTAAATAAATAATTAAGCCAATTTGTGTATTGCTGATTCAAGTTGTTAGCCAGGGTTCGTGCAGATAACCAAGTACTTTATGACAATCAGAATGAGACTGAATAAGGTGCCGATTAATAATTGACTGCTATTGATATTGAAGATCTTCAGATCTTTAACCTGATATGGATTGGGGGCAGTATTTTCATGGCTGGACGAAAAACTGTACCCGATTTAAACTGGTTACTACTCTTGCCAGAAATGAGAATTTGCATATTATTAGTATATTTGGATAGAAAACACTCTGAAGTTTCTAAAACTGTTTGACTGGTGTCTGTGAGTATAACAGAACTCATATGGCAGGCAAAAACCTGAGAAAAAGTCAACCAGGAAGTGGAGGATCTGAGAATTGCAGTTCTTCTTTCTTGTCCCTTTCAAAACTACAGTATCTGTGCTGTTACGTTGCACTTTCTAAGGCTTCCATTGGCTGTCTAAAGCCTTCAGAAAGTGGTTTGAGCCTTCTCCTGTCACTGGGCAGAGTATAGGAGCTCAGTTACTGAGTGGTCTGCCTGGCAACAAAGGGATTGGATATGCGCGGTCCCACGAGAACACTGTATTTTATTTTTCTCCTTGAATGAATACGCTATTGTCCGGTTGGAATATTATCGCAATTTTACGTTAAAAATACCATAAAAATTTATTTTAAACAGCGTTTGACATGCTTCTAAGTACGGTAATGGAACATTTTGACTTTTGTGTCTCGAATTGCACTCGCACGTTACCCTTTGGATAGTGACCTGAACGCACGAAAAAAACTGAGGTATTTGGACATAACTATGGATTATTTCGAACAAAAACAACATTTCTTGTGGAAGTAGCAGTCCTGGGAGTGCATTCTGATGAAGATCAGCAAAGGTAAGAGCATATTTCTAAAACTAATTCTGAGATTAGGTTGCCCCGAACTTGGTGGGTGTCTGAATAGCTCGCCGTGATGGCGAGCCATGTTCTCAGAATATTGAAAAATGTGCTTTCTCCGTTAAGCTATTTTAAAATCTGACACAGCGGTTGCATAAAGGACGTCTGTATCTATAATTCTTAAAATAATTGTTATGTATTTTGTAAACGTTTATGATGAGTATTTTTGTAAATTCACCGGAAGTTTTTGGTGGGAATACATTTTCTGAACATCACGCGCCAATGTAAAATGCTGTTTTTGGATATAAATATGAACTTGATTGAACAAAACATGTATTATGTAACATAATGTCCTAGGAGTGTCATCTGATGAAGATCATCAAAGGTTAGTGCTTCATTTAGCTGTGTTTTGGGTTTTTGTGACATATATGCTTGCTTGGAAAATGGCTGTGTGGTTATTTGGGTCTATGTACTCTCCTAACATAATCAAATGTTTTGCTTTCACTGTAAAGCCTTTTTGAAATCGGACAATGTGGTTGGATTAAGATGAAGTGTATCTTTAAAATGGTGTAAAATAGTCGTATGTTTGAGAAATTGAAATTATTGGATTTTTGAGTTTTTTTGTATTCCGCGCCACACTGTTCCATTGGATGTTGGCTAGGCGTTCCGCTAGCGGTCTGTCCTCAATTAAGAGAGAGATTCGGGAGATAACCGCTCTATATAAATTAATGCTTCTGTGGTGCCTCAGGTTATGAATGGTTTAATTGTTGCATGGTTTAACCTCTATGGGCTCTACTCAACAGCCAGTGTAATCCCGTGGCGCGATATTCAAATACCTTAGAAATCCTATTGCTTCAATTTCTCAAACATATGACTATTTTACACCATTTTAAAGACAAGACTCTCATTAATCTAACCACAATGTTATTTCAAAAAGGCTTTACAACAAAAGCAAAACGTTAGATTATGTCAGCAGAGTACCCAGCCAGAAATAATCAGACACCCATTTTTCAAGCTAGCATATAATGTCACATAAACCCAAACCACAGCTAAATGCAGCACTAACCTTTGATGATCTTCATCAGATGACAATCCTAGGACATTATGTTATACAATACATGCATGTTTTGTTCAATCAAGTTCATATTTATATCAAAAACCAGCTTTTTACATTAGCAAGTGACTAGCATGTGACTAGCATTCCCACCGAACACTTCCGGTGAATTTACTAAATTACTCACGATAAACGTTCACAAAAAACATAACAATTATTTTAAGAATTATAGATACAGAACTCCTTTATGCACTCGCTATGTCCGATTTTAAAATAGTTTTTCGGTGAAAGCACATTTTGCAATATTCTGAGTAGATAGCCCAGCCATCACGGCTAGCTAATTTGACACCCACCAAGTGTGGTACTCACCAAACTCAGATTTACTATTAGAAAAGTTTGATTATCTTTGCTGTCTTCGTCAGAATGTACTCCCAGGACTTCTACTTCAATAACAAATGTTGGTTTGTTTCAAAATAATCCATAGTTATATCCAAATAGCGGCGTTTTGTTCGTGCGTTCAAGACACTATCCGATGGGTAAAGAAGGGTGACACACTTCGTGAAAAAAAAAATCTAAATATTCCATTACCGTACTTCGAAGCATGTCAACCGCTGTTTAAAATCAATTTTTATGCTATTTTTCTCGTAAAAAAAGCGATAATATTCCAACCGGGAGTGGTTGTTTTCGTTCAAAGAGAGAGAAAGTAAACATGGTGTCGGTTCGGGCACGCGCCTCCAGTCTCATTGTTCTCAGATCGACCACTTACAAAATGCGCTAATGTTTTTCAGCCAGGGCCTGCAAAGCCACCATTCAGCTTTCTGGCGCCTTCTGAGAGCCTATGGGAGCGTTAGAAAATGTCACGTCATGCCAGAGATCCCCTGTTTTGGTTAGAGATGATCAAGAAGGCCATGAAATGGTCAGAGAGAGCGCTTCCTGTTTGGAATCTTCTCAGGTTTTGGCCTGCCAAATGAGTTCTGTTATACTCATAGACACCATTCAAACAGTTTTAGAAACTTTAGGGTGTTTTCTATCCAAATCAAACAATTATATGCATATTATAGTTACTGGGCAGGAGTAGTAACCAGATTAAATCGGGTACGTTTTTTATCCGGCCGTGCAAATACTGCCCCCTAGCCCCAACAGGTTAATTCAATCACGTAATAAAAAAAATGTTCGGTAATCGATTTGATAAAATAGCATGTCATATAATTTAATCATAGTCAGAGACACAACACTAGTAAGAACAGGCCTTGCCCAAACGTTCTCTACCTGGCACTTTTTCTGGCTTGCGCCCACATTGACCTCATTGTTGTTTTCCCTATATTTATTTTTATTTTACCTTTATTTAACTAGGCAAGTCAGTTGAAGAACAAATTCTTATTTTCAATGACGGCCTAGGAACAGTGGGTTAACTGCCTTGTTCAGGGGAAAAACAACAGATTTTTACCTTGTCAGCTTGGGGATTCGATTTTGCAACCTTTCGGTTACTAGTCCAACACTCTAACCACTAGGCTACCTGACATTACATCACCAAATGGACATGGCCGTTTGTCAGAAACGGAACAGACTTCAAAGACGAAACTCGGTGAGCACAGGGGTGGCCAAATGTACTTTTCACGCAGAAACAAGATGGCATCAAGGTCACAATGCTCTTTGAGTTAACCTGTCTGGGATAGGGGGCAGTATTTTCACGGCCGGAAAAAACCTGTCTGCGAACCCCACCCTAGTCAACAGCCATTGGAATCGCGTCGCGCGAAATACAAATACCTCATAAATGCTATAACTTCAATTTCTCAAACATATGACTATTTTACACCATTTTATAGATACACCTCTCCTGAATCGAACCTCGTTGTCCGATTTCAAAAAGGCTTTACAGCAAAAGCAAAAATGTAGATTATGTTAGGAGAGTACCCTGCCAAAAATAATCACAATGCCATTTTCAAAGCAACTAGCATGCATCACAAATACCCAAAATACAGCTAAATGCAGCATTAACCTTTGACAATCTTCATCAGATGACACTTCTAGGACAGTATGTTACACAATACATGCATTTTTTGTTTGATAACGTTCATATTTATATATAAAAACAGCATTTTACATCGGTGCGTGACGTTCAGAAAATATTTTCGCTCAAATGCTTCCGGTGAATCAGCGCTACAATTTACAAAATTACTATTCGAAAACATTGTTAAAATGTAATATTGTCATTCAAAGAATTATAGATTAACATCTCGTGAATGCAACCGCATTGCCAGATTTAAAAATAACTTTACTGGGAAATCACACTTTGCAATAAACGAGGTGCTATCCTCAGAAAAATAGGCTAGGCGATACAGGTTAGCGCCATCTTGGAACCATCTAAAATCAAATATACTATTGTAAATATTCCCTTACCTTTGATTATCTTCACCAGAAGGCACTTCCAGGTATCCCAGGTCCACAACAAATGTAGTTTTGTTCGAAAAAGTTAATTATTTATGTCCCAATAGCTCCTTCTTGTTAGCGCGTTCCGAAGGCTACTCATAATGTACGAGGTGTGCGGGACTTGTCATCACGAATGTGCAAAAAATATATATTTACGTTCGTTCAAACATGTCAAACGTTGTATAACATAAATCTTTAGGGCCTTTTTCAATCAGAGCTTCAATAATATTCAAGGCGGACGATTGCATTGTCTTACTAAACATTTCGGAACGAGAGGGTACCCACGGGCGCCCGCGTCATACTACTCTTGCCCAGAAACGACAATATGCATATTATTAGTAGATTTGGATAGAAAACACTCTAAAGTTTCTAAAACTGTTTGAATGGTGTCTGTGAATATAACAGAACTCATATGGCAGGCAAAAACCTGAGAAGATTCCAAGCAGGAAGTGGCCTTTCTGCGAATTTGTAGTCCTTCTGTTGCTGGTCTATCAAAACTACACTATCTGAGCTGTTACGTGACACTTTCTAAGGCTTTCATTGGCTCTCTAAAGCCTTCAGAAACCGGATTGAGGCATCTCCTGTCTCTGGGCAGATAACAGCAGCACAGTTTGTCAGTGGACTGCCTGGTGACAGAGAGATTGGAGATGCGCGTTCACGAGACCTCGCCATTTTTTCTCTTCCTTTTTGAATGAATACAGCATTGTCCGGTTGTAATATTATTGCTATTTTACGAGAAAAATAGCATAAAAATAGATTTTAAACAGCGTTTGACATGCTTCTAAGTACGGTAATGGAACATTTTGATTTTTTTTTGTCTGGAAATGCGCTTGCGCGTTACCTTTTGGATAGTGACCTGAAAGCACGAACAAAACGGGGATATTTGGACATAACTATGGATTATTTGGAACAAAAACAACATTTCTTGTGGAAGTAGCAGTCCTGGGAGTGCATTCTGATGAAGAACAGCAAAGGTAAAACAATTTTTCTAATAGTAATTCTGAGTTTAGTGAGCCCCGAAGTTGGCGGGGCTCACTACATAGCTCAGCCTGTGATGGCTGAGCTATGTACTCAGAATATTGTAAAATGTGCTTTCGCCAAAAGCTATTTTAAAATCTGACATAGCGATTGCATAAAGGAGTTCTGTATCTATAATTCTTAAGATAATTGTTATGTGTTTTGTCAATGTTTATGATGAGTAATTTAGT
This sequence comes from Salmo trutta, assembly GCF_901001165.1. NCBI lineage: Eukaryota > Metazoa > Chordata > Actinopteri > Salmoniformes > Salmonidae > Salmo > Salmo trutta. The sequence goes on from NC_042963.1 coordinate 29,819,751, forward strand.
AAATTCACCGGAAGTTTTGTGGGAATGCTAGTTCTGAACATCACATGCTAATGTAAAAAGCATTTTTTTTATTTAATTTACCTAAATAAGAGACTTGTGATGACAACTATATACACATATAATTGTCAAATTACGAGCCTAGTTGGTTTAGCCACAGAAAAAGACAGGAACCCGCTAGCCATGATTGGCTGAGATAATGGCTGGGCTGAACATGCCGAGAGATGAGTTCGGATTGGTCTGCCATGTAGCACGTTTCAGTCTATAATATGAGCTGGTCAGTATGTAATCCTTTCTAATGCTGCTTTTTTGAAAGATATCATGTAGTAGAACTGCAAAAGTGTTGCTCTCCACTTTCAAGAGGACAGAGTTCTGAAATCAGTGGAATGCCAGATGGAAGCAGAGAATGATAGCTAAGGGCGTTTGATTGCAAATATGCAGATGGAGTCAAAAAGAGAACACACAGAGGCTGTTGTATAAAACACCTGTCTCCGGATTACATCTTAAAACTAAGGCAACCATGGCATCAGTGACAGAGAGGGAGAAGCGTCCATCCATGTATGCGGGTATTATAGTCTAGCTAGCTACATTTTCAGATATAACTCATTCTAAATTTTGTCAGAAAGTCATTAAAGCGTACTGTTAGCTAGCTAACGTTAGCCGGCTGGCTCGCTAGCTAACATTACGTGTATGATTTGTGTAGTAATATTATTCGTATCTCAAAAAAAGTAATCAAAATCAAACTTTATTTGTCACGTGCCGATTTTTCGTATTTTTCACCTTACTGTGAAATGCTTACTTACAAGCCCTTAACAAACACTGTAGTTCAGAAAATATTTACCAAATAAAACTAAAGTAAAAAATATAAAAAAGTATCAAAATAAAATAACAATAATGAGGCTATATATAGGGGGTAATGGTACCGAGTCAATGTGCGGGGGTACAGGTTAGTCGAGGTCATTTGTACATGTACATGTAGGGTGAAGTGACTATGCATGGATAAAAAAACAGTGAGAAGCTGCAGTGTTAAAAACAAATGGAGGGGCGGGGGGAGGGGGTCAATGTAAATATTGCGGTGGCCATTTGATTAATTGTTCAGCAGTCTCACGGCTTGGGGGTAGAAGCTGTTAAGGAGCCTTTTGATCCTAGACTTGGCGCTCCGGCAACGCTTGCTGTGCGGTAGCTTAGAAAACAGTCTATGACTTGGTGACTGGAGTCTCTCACAATTTTTGGGACTTTCCTCTGACACCGCCTATTATATAGATCTTGGATGGCAGGAAGCTTGGCCCCAGTGATGCACTGGGCCGTACACACTATTCTCTGTAGCGCTTTATGGTCAGATGCCGAGCAGTTGCAATACCAGGCGGTGATGCAACCGGTCAGGATACTCTTGATGGTGCAGCTGTAAAATCTTTTGCCGATCTGGGGACCCATGCCAAATATTTTCAGTCTCCTGGGGGGAAAAGGTGTTGCTGTGCCCTCTTCATGACTGTCTTGGTGTGTTTGGACCATGATCGTTTGTGGACACCAAGGAACTTGAAACTCTCGACCCGCTCCACTACAGCCCCGTCGATGAGAATGGGGGCTTGTTCGGCCTGCCTTTTCCTGTAGTCCACAATCAGCTCCTTTGTCTCGCTCACATTGAGGAAAATGTTGTTTTCCTGCACCATACTGCTAGGTCTCTGACCTCCTCCCGATGGGCTGTCTCATTGTTGTCTGTAATCAGGCCTACCACTGTTGTGTCGTCAGCAAACGTAATGACGGTGTTGGGAGTCGTGTTTGGCCACGCAGTCATGGGTGAACAGGGAGTGCAGGAGGGGACTAAAAGTACATACCCCTGAGGGGCCCTAGTGTTGAGGATCAGCATGGCAGACGTGTTGTTGCCTACCCGTACCACCTGGGGGCGGCCCGTCAGGAAGTCCAGGATCCAGTTGCAGAGAGAGGTGTTTAGTTCCAGGGTCCTTAGCTTAGTGATGAGCTTTGTGGGCACTATGGTGTTGAACGCTGAGCTGTAGTCAATGAACAGCATTTTCACATAGGTGTTCCATTTGTCGAGGTGGGAAAGGGCAGTGTGGAGTGCGACTGAGATTGCGTCATCTGTGGATCTTTAGGGCGGTATGCGAATTGGAGTGGGTCCAGGGTATCCGGGAAGATGCTGTTGATGTGAGTCATGACCAGCCTTTCAATGCACTTCATGGCTACCGACGTGAGTGCTATGGGGCGGAAATCATTTAGGCAGGTTACCTTCACTTTCTTGGGCACAGGGACTATGGTGGTCAGCTTGAAAATGTCAGTGAAGACACTTGCCAGTTGGTGCATGCATGCTTTGAGTACACGTCCTGGTAATCTGTTTGGCCTCGCGGCTTTGTGAATGTTAACCTGTTATGGCTAGGGGGCAGTATTTTCACGGCCGGATAAAAAACGTACCCGATTTAATCTGATTATTACTCCTGCCCAGAAACTATAATATGCATATAATTATTGGCTTTGGATAGAAAACACCCTAAAGTTTCTAAAACTGTTTGAATGGTGTCTGTGAGTATAACAGAACTAATATGGCAGGCAAAAACCTGAGAAGATTCCAAACAGGAAGTACCCTCTCTGACCATTCCTTGAGCTTCTTGGCTCTGTTTAAAGAAAATTTAGGATCTTTGCTGTAACGTGACACTTCCTACGGCTCCCATAGGCTCTCAGAACCCAGGAAAAAGCTGAATGATGTAATTCCAGCCGCTGGCTGAAAAACTTTAGCGCGTTTGGATGGTGGTCGATCAGAGGGACATCAGACTGAGGGTCGTGCACGAGGGATCCCATGCTTTTACTTTCTCTCTCTTTGAACGTAAACACGCTTTCCCGGTCAGAATATTATCGCTTTTTTACGAGAAAAATGGCATCAAAATTGATTTTAAACAGCGGTTGACATGCTTCGAAGTACGGTAATGGAATATTTAGAATTTTTTTGTCAAGAAACGCGTTGGGCGCGTAACCCTTATTTACCCTTTCGGATAGTGTCTTGAACGCACGAACAAAACGCCGCTGTTTGGATATAACTATGGATTATTTGGGACCAAACCAACATTTGTTATTGAAGTAGAAGTCCTGGGAGTGCATTCTGACGAAGAACAGCAAAGCTAATAACATTTTTCTTATAGTAAATCTGACTTTGGTGAGTGCTAAACTTGGTGGGTGTCTAAATAGCTAGCCGTGATGGCTGGGCTATCTACTGAGAATATTGCAAAATGTGCTTTCACCGAAAAGCTATTTTAAAATCTGACACTGCGAGTGCATAAAGGAGTTCTGTATTTATAATTCTTAAAATAATTGTTATGTTTTTTGTGAACATTTATCGTGAGTAATTTAGTAAATTCACCGGAGGTTTGCGGGGGGTATGCTAGTTCTGAACGTCACATGCTAATGTAAAAAGCTGTTTTTTGATATAAATATGAACTTGATTGAACAAAACATGCATGTATTGTATAACATAATGTCCTAGGGGTGTCATCTGATGAAGATCATCAAAGGTTAGTGCTGCATTTAGCTGTGGTTTGGATTTATGTGACATTATATGCTAGCTTGAAAAATGGGTGTCTGATTATTTCTGGCTGGGTACTCTGCTGACATAATCTAATGTTTTGCTTTCGTTGTAAAGCCTTTTTGAAATCGGACAGTGTGGTTAGATAAAGGAGAGTCTTGTCTTTAAAATGGTGTAAAATAGTCATATGTTTGAAAAATTGAAGTTTTTGTATTTTTGAGGAATTTGTAATTCACGCCACGCCCATCATTGGCTATTGGAGCAGGTGTTCCGCTAGCGGAACGTCTAGATGTAAGAGTTAACCTGTTTAAAGGTCTTGCTCACATCGGCCACTGAGAGCGTTATCACATAGTCATCCAGGACAGCTGGTCCTCTCATGTATGCTTCAGTGTTGCTTGCCTCGAAGCGAACATAAAAGGCATTTAGCTCGTCTGGTAGGCTCGCGTCACTGGGCAGCTCGCATCTGGGTTTCCCTTTGTATTCCGTAATAGTTTTTAAGCCCTGCCACATCTGACGAGCATCAGAGCCGGTGTAGTAGTCTTAGTCCTGTGTTGATGCTTTGCTTGTTTGATGGTTCGTCTGAGGGCATAGCGGAATTTCTTATAAGAGTCCGGCAGCTCTAGCCTTTAGATCGATGCGGACGTTGCCTGTAATCCATGGCTTCTGGTTGGGATATGTATGTACGGTCACATTGGGGATGACGTCCTCGATGCACTTATTGATGAAGCCGATGACTTGAGGTGGTATACTCCTCAATGCTATTACATGAATCCCGGAACATATTCCAGTCTGTGCTAGCAAAACAGTCCTGTAGTGTAGCATCCGCGTCATCTGACCATCTCCGTATTGAGCGAGTCACTGGTACATCCTGCTTTAGTTTCCGCTTGTAAGCAGGAATCAGGAGGATAGAATTATGCTCAGATTTGCGAAATTGAGGGCGGGGGAGAGCTTTGTATGCATCTTTGTGTGTGGAGTAAAGGTGTTCTAGAGTTTTTTTCCCTCTGGTTGCACTTGTGACATGCTGGTAGAAATTTGCTAAAACTGATTTAAGTTTGCCTGCATTAAAAGTCCCCAGCCACTAGTATTGTCACTTCTGGATGAGCATTTTCTTGTTTGTTTATGGCTTTGTAGAGTTAGTTGAGTGCGGTCTTAGTGCCAGCATTGGTCTGTCGAGTTAAATAGACGGCTACAAATAATATAGATGAGAACTCTCTTGGTAGATAGTGTGGTCTACAGCTTATCATAAGGTACTGGCGAGCAATACCTTGAGACTTCCTTAATATTAGACATTGCACACCAGTTGTTATTGACAAATAGACACACACCCCCACCCCTCGTCTTACCAGACTTCTCTGTTCTGCCGGTGCATGGAAAATCCCTCCTGCTCTATATTATCCATGTCGTCGTTCAGCCACGACTCAGTGAAACATAAGATATTACAGTTTTTAATATTCCGTTGGTAGGATAATCTTGATAGTTGGTCATCGATTTTATTTTCCAAAGATTACACGTTGGCCAATAGAACGGATTGCAGTGGGAGTTTACTCACTCGCCTTTTTCTCCGTCTTTTCTTCACGCAAATGACGGGATTTGAGCCTGTTCCCGGGAAAGTAGTATATCCTCCTCGTTGGACTCGTTAAAACTTCTTCAGGAATGGTGTGTCCCCTGCGGGACGGTTGAGCTAACATAGGCTAACGCGATTAGCATGAAGTTGTAAGTAACAAGAACATTACCCATATACATATCTGATATTGGCAGAAAGCTTAAACAGCGTTTGACATGCTTCGAAGTACGGTAATGGAATATTTTGAATTTTTTTGTCACAAAACGCACCGGGCGCGTCACCCTTCTTTACCCTTCAGATAGTGTCTTGAACGCACAAACAAAACACCGCTATTTGGATATAACTATTTGGAACCAAACCAACATTTGTTATTGAAGTAGAAGTCCTGGGAGTGCATTCTGACGAAGAACAGCAAAGGTAATCCAATTTTTGTTATAGTAAATCTGAGTTTGGTGAGTACCACACTTGGTGGGTGTCAAAATAGCTAGCCGTGATGGCCGGGCTATCTACTCAGAATATTGCAAAATGTGCTTTCACCGAAAAGCTATTTTAAAATCGGACATAGCGATTGCATAAAGGAGTTCTGTATCTATAATTCTTAAAATAATTGTTATGTTTTTTGTGTACGTTTATCGTGAGTAATTTAGTAAATTCACCGGAAGTGTTCGGTGGGAATGCTAGTCACATGCTAGTCACATGCTAATGTAAAAATCTGGTTTTTGATATAAATATGAACTTGATTGAACAAAACATGCATGTATTGTATAACATTATGTCCTAGGATTGTCATCTGATGAAGATCATCAAAGGTTAGTGCTGCATTTAGCTGTGGTTTGGGTTTTTGTGACATTATATGCTAGCTTGAAAAATGGGTGTCTGATTATTTCTGGCTGGGTACTCTGCTGACATAATCTAATGTTTTGCTTTCGCTGTAAAGCCTTTTTGAAATCGGACAGTGTGGTTAGATAAAGGAGAGTCTTGTCTTTAAAATGGTGTAAAATAGTCATATGTTTGAGAAATTGAAGTAATAGCATTTCTAAGGTATTTGACTATCGCGCCACGGGATTCCACTGGCTGTTGAGTATAGAGGTTAAGATCCCCATTAAGTTCTAGTTAGGGTTTTATCTAACATTAGGCAAGAACTAGCAATGCAAATGACTCTGAGAAACAAAAAACGGCACAGAAGAGGATGGCTGACGTTTTTCATGTGCAATTTTGTTAGTTTCTTTGCGTTGTTTGTAACTTATTTTTTGACATATTTTGTACATAATGTTGCCTCTACCGTCTCGTGACCGAAAATAACTTCTGGACATCAGAACAGCGATTGCTCACCTCGAACTGGAAGAAGCTTTTTCCTGTAAGATCACCCTCTTTATTTAAATTTTCACCTTAAAAGGACCTGAAGCAAGGATATGCATTCTATTGGTACCATTTGAAAGGAAACACTTTGAAGTTCGTGGAAATGTGAAAGGAATGTAGGAGAATATTACACATTAGATCTGGTAAAAGATAATACAAAGGAAAAAAGTAATCTTTATGTATTTTTTTGTACTATCATTGTCACGTCCTGACCATAGAAAGCTTTCATTTTCTATGGTTGAGTAGGTCAGGGCTTGACAGGGGGTTTTGTCTAGTTTATTTATGTCTATGTTGGTTCTAGTTTCTTTTTTCTATGTTGGGGGTTTTGTCTAGTTTTTGTATTTCTATGTGGGGTTCTAGTTTCTGTATTTCTATGTTGTTGTTTGATCTCCAATTAGAGGCAGCTGGTCATCGTTGTCTCTAATTTTGGATCATATTTAAGTTGTTGTTTTTCCCACTAGGTTTTGTGGGAGATTATTTTGAGTTAGTGTATGTTGCTCCTCTTCGTCACAGTTTGTTGTTTTGTTTATTTGTATGTCTTGCATAGTTTCACAGTTATAATAAAATGTGGAACGATACACACGCTGCGCCTTCGTCCCATTCTTCAGACAGCCGTGACAATAATTTTGAAATGCAAGAGAAAGGCCAAAATGTATTATTCCAGCCCAGGTGCAATTTAGATGTTGGCCACTAGATGGCAGCAGTGTATGTGCAAAGTTTTGGACTGATCCAATGGACCACTGCATTTCTGTTCAAAATGTTGTATTAAGACTGCCCAAATGTGCCTAATTTGTTTATTAATAACTTTTCATGTTCAAACTGTGCACTCTCCTCAAACAATAGCATGGTATTATTTCACTGTAATAGCTACTGTAAATTGGACAGTGCAGTTAGATTAACAAGAATTTAATGTTCTGGGAATGTTCCCGGTTTGCTGGGTTAGGGCCTATAATGTGGTTTGTGCAGGATGAAAAATGGTACATTCAGATGCTATCAGAAACTTGAACATTTGTAAAAAGAATGGTAACAAACATTCACTGTTGCACCTCTGTAATTAGACTGCAATTACCACCAATTACACGTTGTTAGTACAGTGTAACTATGAATTATTACAATTAGTTGCAATACTTGTAACAGTGTAATTACACTGTAATAAGTACTCCTTCAAAATAAATGATGCCACATTCTCTTTATTTTGATTGTTACAATGATAATAGGTCATTCTACTATCCAGAAGTTTAAACAATTTATATATTTAATTTGCCCTCAGTGTAACTAACATTTTACGTCATAATGCTGATATAATCATATAGAGTAATTTAGGGTGTGTTAGAAAGTGCATTACAATTTGTAACGAGGAGGAATAATGGCATGGTGCTCGTACACACTGGTTGATTGGTAGTGCTGGCTGCTATGGATGGGATGGCATTTTAAAACGTGCCAAATGTGACTCACCACGTGAATTCGGTCTTATGTAGCAAAGTGTGAAATTGTGCTTTTTACATTGGATAAAAGTAGAGACTCAGAGCTATAAAATTGTATATCATACCCTGCATTTGAGGAACAATGGGAAAGTAATTCTGCTTTGAAAGTTGATCAACTTGTAAACTCACTTTTGAGAAAATCCTCTTTGAATGTTTTGGTTCCTAGTGAAGAGCTCCTCTTTGTCTACACCCATTCCGCATCGTTTACACCCTCTTAAGCTTTAGTCCCACATATTTCGTTTCGCTCTCGGAGCGCACACTTGACGCTCTGGCCGATGATGTAGAGACTGTCGTAGAGAGGGGACCAAAGCGCAGCGTGTTGATTAATCATGATGAATATTTATTAAACCCAGAACACTAAAGACAAAATAACAAGAGACAGCCAACAGTTATGTCAGGTAACAGATAACTTAACAGAAAATAACTTCCCACAAACACAGGTGGAAAAAAACCCTACTTAAGTATGATCTCCAATTAGAGACAACGAGAACCAACTTTCTCTAATTGGAGATCATCCCAAAAAACAACAACATAGAAATAGAAAACATAGAAAAACACAAAAACACCCCCTGTCACGCCCTGACCTACTCTACCATAGAAAATAACATCTTACTATGGTCAGGACATGACAGTACCCCCCCCCCCGAAAGGTGCAGACTCCGAATGCTCCTAAAAAAACAAAAACAAAAAAGGGAGGGTAGGGTGGGTAACTCCCGTTTATGGCGGCTCTAATGCAGTCCACATAACCTTATCCTCCAGCAGAGGAGGCGGCTCCGGTTTGGGGAGTAACCCCCGCTCCACCCGCTGATCCCTCTGCTTTAGTACCATCGGACCGTGGATCGGCGAAGGAACCGGACTGTAGATCATCGCTGGAGGTTCCAGGCCACCGCTGGAGGTTCTGGGCTGGGGAGCGTCGCTGGAGACTCCGGGCTGGGAAGCGTCGCTGGAGGCTCCGGACTGGGGAGCATCGCTGGAGGCTCCGGACTGGGGAGCGTCACTGGAGGCTCCGGACTGGGGAGCGTCGCAGTAGGTTCCGGACTGGGGACTGTCGCTGTAGGCTCCGTGCCATGGATCATCACTAAAGGTTCAGCGCCATGGATCATCACTGGAGGCTTTGTGCCATGGATCATCACTGGAGGCTCCGGGCCATGGATTATCACTGGAGGCTTCGTGCCATGGATCATCTCTACAGGTTCTGGGCCATGGATCATCCCTACAGGCTTCTTGCCATGGATTATCCCTACAGGCTCCGTGCCAAGGATTATCCCTGGAGCCTTCGTGCCATGGATCAACCTTACAGGCTCCGGGCCATGGATCATCTCTACAGGCTTCGGACCATGGATCATCTCTACAGGCTTCGGACCATGGATCATCTCTACAGGCTTCGGACCATAGAACATCACTGGAGGCTTCTTTCGTGGAGCTGGAACAGGTCTCACCGGACTGGGGGGACGCACTGGAGACCGGGTGCGCAGAGCTGGCACAGGGTATACTGGGCCGTGGAGGAACACTGGAGGGAGAGTGCGAGGAGCAGGCACAGGACGTACTAGGCTGTGGAGGCGTACTGGATGGAGAGTGCGAGGAACAGGCACATGCTCACCACGATAAGCACAGGGAGTTGGCTCAGGTCTCACCCCTGACTCCGCCAATCTACCCGTGTGCCCCCCCCAAACATTTTTTTTGGGGGGGCTGCCTCTCGTGCTTCCCCGGCAGGCTTCTATATCTGTCCAATACTTGCCCCCAAGTCCAGTCTATCCTCTCTCGCCACTCCTACAGAGACCAGGTATCCATCTCCTCCCGGGCACGCTGCTTGATCCAGTTGTGGTGGGTAGTTCTGTAACGACTGTCGTAGAGAGGGGACCAAAGCGCAGCGTGTTGATTCATCGTGATGAATATTTATTAAACTCAGAACACTAAAGACAAAATAACAGAGACAGCCAACAGTTCTGTCAGAAAACTAAACAGAAAGTAACTACCCACAAACACAGGTGGAAAAAAAACCCTACTTAAGTATGCTCTCCAATTAGAGACAACGAGGACCAGCTGCCTCTAATTGGAGATCATCCCAAAAAACAACAACATAGAAATATAAAACTAGAACTAAACATAGAAATAGAAACATGGAAAAACACAAAAACACCCCCTGTCACGCCCTGACCTACTCTACCATAGAAAATATCATCTTACTATGGTCAGGACGTGACAGATGATTTGTTTACCTCGAGATAACATGAAAATAGATTTTTCTGTGGCTTAACCAACAAGGCTCATAATTTAACAATTTGATTCGTATTTACAGATGGCATACAAGTTTGTTTTTAAGGCACATGAAAGTTCACATGTTCGAGAAGGCATTTCGGCCAAAAAAAGCATTTTGCTAAAAAAAATGTTTTACTTTCAAACGGCTCTCCTGTGAAGTCGTGACTTGCGACATACACCTAGTTTCCTGAATCGGGTCACAAATACACTACATTACCAAAAGTATGTGGACACCTGCTTGTCGAACATCTTATTCCAAAATCATGGGCATTAATACAGAGTTGGTCCCACCTTTGCTGCTACATTGAGAGACTTGTCCCGAAGCCACTCCGGCGTTGTCTTGGCTGTGTGCTTAGGGTCGTTGTCCTGTTGGAAGGTGAACCTTCGCCCCAGTCTGAGGTCCTGAGTGCTCTGGAACAGGTTTTCATCAATGATCTCTCCGTACTTTGCTCTGTTTATCTTTCCCTCGATCCTGACGAGTCTCCCAGTCTCTGCCGCGGAAAAACATCCCCACAGCATGATGCTGCCACCACCATGCTTCACTGTAGAGATGGTGCCAGGTTTCCTCCAGACGTGACGCTTGGCATTTAAGCCAAAGAGTTCAATCTTGGTTTCTTCGGACCAGAGAATCTTGTTTCTCATAGATTGAGAGGATTTAGGTGCTCCAAGCAGGCTGTCATGTGCCTTTTACTGAGGAGTGGTTTCCAGCTGGTCCCTCTACCATAAAGGCCTAATTGGTGGAGTGCTGCAGAGATGGTTGTCCTTCTAGAAGGTTCTCCCATCACCACAGAGGAACTCAGGAGCTCGGGTCTCATAGCAAAGGGTCTGAATACTTGTATTTATTTGTATTTATTTAATCCATTTTAGAATAAGGCTGTAACGTATCAGAATGTGGAAAAAGTAAATGGGTATGAATACTTTCCGAAGTCACTGTATTTACTCAAGTGTTTCCTTTATTTTGCCGGTTACCTGTACATTCATGTATGCCTTCACGCAGGTGTATAAGCACATACAGAGTCCATTTTCAAACACATATGCATACACTATAAACACCCTCTCTCTCACTTACACACACACCTCTGTAATAGCAATTCGGCATCATGCTATACCACAGATCACCACAACACGCTAAAGTAATCAGTCACTACTGTAACCAGGGGGATTGTTCAAGAAATTGGGGATGACGGATAGGTGTAAGTCCATGATTCTAGATCAGAAGGTTGTATGCTCGATCCCAGTGGTGCACCAGTTTTACATTTTTTTTACCCAAACCATAACCATTCATAATGAGTGCCTAAACGTAACTCTTTAACTTCAAAATTTGACATTCAGAGAAATTGAATGATACATAGCAGCAGCTTCGAAATGTGATGTTTGGAGAAATTTAACATTACAGAGCAGCAGGAGCAACCCAGGGTGTCGAAAACACTTTGAAAATGTATGTTTGGAGAAACGTGGATAAAAAAAGAGCTTGTTGACTGTACCACTGCACAACACATATGAGCACACACGCACACACACACGCACACGCACACGCACACACACACACACACACACACACACACACACACACACACACACACACACACACACACACACACACACACACACACACACACACACACACACACCTCTTTACCAAGTAACCCAATAGGTAGTAGTAGTTGTAGTACATTTACATGTAGGCCGTAGTACATAACAGCTAAAAGCTGAATAATGTACACAGTATATACAAGGAAACTAAAAAATGGGAGCTGAAGCGGTTTGTCTTGGTAGCATCAAAAAGTGGCTTGAGCGGTGGTGTAACAGTATCCTTTAAAATAATCCTGAGAAACGCACAACCCCCTGGAACACAAAGAGCTACATTTTCGGCTGTCGAATGCAAATTAGTTTGCAATTTCTTCATGTAAAAACTGGTGCACTGGCATTTTCCAGCCCTAACACCAGGATCGGCAATGTACCTGTCTAACATCAGCTCGCCTGCGCTGAGGTGGGTGAGCTGCCAATATTTAGTGTCGTTAAAAACAATCGCAAAACTGACAATTTCATGCATCTCTAATGGGAAATTTTAAGACCCACAAAAAACAGGTCGCTGTTGATAATGGCATGGATTATGAGAGTGGAGGCGTAGCCTATCCAGCCATGATGCACAGCGCCCATTGAAGAGTACTGTGCCTTTATTGGTTTCCCCCATTTTGTTTCATTTGATTAAAAACCAAGCCTAGCCAACTCTTCTCTTAGTCAAGGCTGGTTTAGCAGAATTGCATAGGTGCGTCTTTTTTTATCCTGGCCATTAGCCAAGTAGCCTCGTTGTTGATGTTTAACCTGTTGGATTTACCCTAGGATAGGGGGCGCCACAGTGCATTTTGGAAAAAAATTGTTCCCATTTTCAACGGCCTACTAATCAAAGTCAGAAGCTAAGACATGCATATACTTATTTTATATGGATAGAAAACACCCTAAATTTTCTAAAACTGTTTGAATGGTGTCTGTGAGTATAACAGAACTCGTATGGCAGTCAAAACCCCGAGACCGATTGAACCAGGAAGTGGAAATCTGAATTGTGGACTCGACTTCACAGCCTTACCTATAAATCACAACGTAAAAAAATGAAAATTGAGCACTTTCCAGTGCTTCCACTAGATGTCCCCAGTCTTTACAAAGTGTTTTGAGGGTTCTACGGTAGAAACTCAGTGAAAGAGACGATGTGGCAATTGGTCAGAGTAGTAGGGCCATGAGCATTGTGACGTCGGCGGCCGTGTCTGCCCCCACCTTTGGAAGCCTTTTGAAACACAATGACATCGTCCCACTCGAATCTGATTGGCTCTCTTGTTGAAACAGGCCCTGACGATTACTTGATACAACGTTTGACATGTTTGAACGACCCTAACTTACCGTAAACAGTCATTTTGCGTTAGACAGGTGCCGCGCACGGAACAACATTTGATTACAGCCTTAGGACGCGCTAACGACAGGAAGCTAATGGAACATAAAGCATGTACTTTTTCGACCGAAAATACATTTGTCATGGACCTGGGACATCGGGAAGTGTTTTCTGATGAAGACAACTAAAGGTGAGGGATTATTGGCGATATTATACAATATCAGATGTTACTTGCTCAAATGTTCAAAGATGGCGCCGAGCTAGGTTTTCGAGCTCAATTTCTGGGTATCGCATCCCATTTGATCTCAAAGTGTGATTACCCTGTAAAGTTAATTTAAAATCTGTTTTGACAGGTGTTTTCAAGAGATATTCATCTATAAATCTTAGATTGACAATATATATTAAAAAAATCGTTTTCGAATAGTAATTTATAAAATTGTAGCACTGTTTCCCGGGACGCATTATATGGGAAAATAGTTAGTCAACCTCAGGTGCCGATGTAAAATGCTGTTTTTATATAGAAATATGACCTTTATTGAACAAAAGATTGCATGCTGTGTGTAACATGATGTCCTAGGTGTGTCATCTGATGAAGTTTGTAAAAGGTTAGTGCTGCATTTAGCTGTTTTTTGGTTATATGTGATGGGTGTGCTTGCTCGGAAAATTCATATGATGCGACTTTTACAATGTACTCCTCTAACATAATCTAATATTGTGCTTTTCCTGTAAAACCTTTTTGAAATCGGACAACGAGGGTCGATTCAAGAGAGGTGTATCTATAAAACGATATGAGACAGCCCTATATTTGAAAAAAAAAAATATTGAATTTCGTTATGCTAATGTCGCTAGGAGTTTTCGCTGGAAAATGATCCCGCTAACGGGATGGTAGGCTGAAGAAGTTTTAAAAAAACTGGATGCTTGTTTTCTGTTTCATATCAAGTCCACCATAGACCACCCTTACTAGGCCTTGAGTACTAAGGCTGGTTCAACAGCATTGTGTCTTTTTGATCCTGGCCTTGCAAAGTAGCCTATCCATAAAAGCTGTTTGAATGGTATATTTGCCTTGAATTGAAAATACACTGCACCTCCTAAAACATACACACATATGTTAACCTGCATACTTCATTTCGCTTGTTCAAGTATCCATCTCCATAGAGCTCCTCTCATCCAGTTACCAAATACACACTCCTCCACACTTATTCAGCCCTATAATGCAGTAGTAACGGTAGGCCTAGGCTACATTTTTCTTATTGAGAATGTGCCTAACCCACACAATACAATTTACAGAGCCTAGTATTTTTTATTTTAGGAGAACTCTAGGCTAGGCTAAGCTTGTTGATGCTAATTACAATGATGTTGACTGCCAACACATAGGCTATTGAGCAAACACTGGATGTACTCGTTACTGTAGCCTATGCTATTTAGTAAACTGTAGTATCAATCCACAATGGACCGGGACAAGAATATTCGGGCACCCAGCCAAATTAGAGTTGAGGACAACGCACCCGCGCGCACACACACACACACACACACACACACACACACACACACACACACACACACACACACACACACACACACACACACACACACACAGACGAGTGAGCTTGAGCTCCGAGGTGGGTTGGCAAAGGTTTCCATGAGGTCAAACACAGATGTACCGAGCAGTCAGGACCACGCTCTCACCAGTACTTTGTGCTGCTCTCAAAACTGAGGCCACAAGCCCATAGTATTGATCAATTAATGAGGGGGATGAGCAAAAGAGCAAGGGAAATAGGGAGGATAGCTAGGACGAGTGGATGAGTGGACATGTGGCCATCGATGCGCTGTGGTGGGGTCTCTTCCCTGTTTTTTTGTAGAAAATGTGTTAGCATGTCACCATGTCTGTCACCCCACCCATAGCACATCCTTGTTCTCCTGCTCCCTCCATCCCTATTTTCCTATTTCCGTCTATCCCTCCATCCCAGTCAGTCACATGTCCTTCAGGCCTACATTCCACTGTGCTACAGTAGGCTACTACCGCCGCTCTGTGCCTCCTCCTCCCCATGTCTCTACTCACTCTGTCTCTTCTACACACTGAAAATTACCTCAATATAAACTAAGCATCTAACAATTCCCACGCTTATGTAACAATTCCCTCATTCTATGCCTCTCCTTTTATTTTTCAGTCAAATGAGGCGAGCATTTCTTCCCCTCCTGTCTCACATGAGATTTTTTTCCTTCTCTTTCTGTTGCCAGCACAGCGTTTATTCTCCGCCGACACCCAAAAAACTCATTTATTTATGAAATGCATTTTCTGGAGATGTGTGAGCACCCCTCGCAGCTCCCGAGAACCCAACCCGTGCACATCACAGGAAAAAGTCACAAGTTAGGGTCTCAGGGATTGAGAGAGGTACAGTTTTCGGTATGATTTGTCAATCCTAAGTGAGACAGAGAGAGAGAGAGAGAGAGAGAGAGAGAGAGAGAGAGAGAGAGAGAGAGAAAGAGAGAGAGAGAGATAGGACATCAGCACACTGCTTTAGCTGAAACACACAGACAATGGCAGCTATTGCTCTGTCCCCGCAGCTTTGTGCTACAGTGTCAGTGCTGTGGCATAGGCCTATAACAAGTGCAACCTCCGGTTAGGGCACACACACACACACGGCCCCATTCCCCCATACGTCCATCACACATTACAATACATACGTCCATCACACATTACAATATATACTTTGTTGGTTACTACATGATTCCATATGTGTTATTTCATAGTTTTGATGTATTCACTATTATTCTGCAATGTATCCATCTCCATCTCCAAAGAGCTCCTCTCATCCAGTTACCAAATACACACTCCTCCACACTTATTCAGCCCTATAATGCAGTAGCAACGGTAGGCCTAGGCTACACACACATGCACAAAACACCACAACACACACATGTAGCACATACAAATATACACACATCTGCAAATGGAGGCATTATAAGAGAACAGGCACACACACACACTGACCACACACACAAGAACAAACAAGATCAAGCGCACACAGTCACACAACTGCCGTCACCAGACGCATGCCCATGCACACACCAAGACACACACAGAGACACAATCAGGTTCCGCTCCAGCCTATGACAGCCATACTATTAGAATCCCAATCTCTGATCACCATCACAGCGATTGGCGATGATGGAAACCTCTAAAAATAAAAATAAATACAACAATGCCACACACAGCACACATGCGAATACGTGAGCGCATGCACACACACGCACACACACACACACCGGGCTTGGCAATATATCGTTTATACAATATACTGGGGTGTTTCGAAATACTGATGGTATAAAAATAATAAAAAATGTACATATACACACACATATATACAGTACCAGTCAAAATCTTGGACACACCAACTCATTCAAGGGATTTTCTTTATTTTTACTATGTCAACATTGCAGAATAATAGTGAATTCATCAAACCATGAAATAACACATATTGAATCATGTAGTAACCAACAAAGTTGAAAAACAAATTATCCCACTAAGCGCAAACAATATGGGATGGTGTATCACTGCAGAGTGCTGTGGAAGCCATGATGGTAAAGTGTACCTTGAATTCTAAATAAATCACAGACAGTGTCACCAGCAAAGCACCATCACACCTTCTCCTCCATGCTTCACGGTGGGACCAGAACTATTGCCAGATAATTGAATATTCATTTCTCTACCATAAGCCGCCTCCAATGTTGTCTTAGAGAATTTGGCAGTACGTGAAATTGGCCTCACAACTGCAGACCACATGTAACCATGTCAGCCCACATCCGGCTTCTTCACCTGCGGGATCATCTGAGACCAACCAACTGGACAGCTGATGAAACTGAGTAGTATTGCTTTCTGGAATATATCCCTTTTGTGGGGAAAAACTCATTCTGATTGGCTGGGCCTGGCTCCCAAGTGGATGGGCCTATGCCCTCCTAAGCCCACCCATGGCTGCACCCCTGCCCAGTCTTGTGAAATCCATAGATTAGGGCCTTTATTTCTATTGACTGATTTCCTTAAATTAACTGTAACTCAGTAAAATATTTACAATTGTTGCATTTATATTTTTGTTCAGAGTATATATTTTATATATTTTAGGGTTGGGGGCACCCCCGCCTAGTGGGGGCTGTGGGGGTGTGTGCTACGCCACTGCTTTTAACTATAAGTTAAGTATAACTATAATAAATGTAAGATGTGTCAAATAAATTAAATCCAGCTTAGGGCTCCAGCTATGCATTTGGTTTGCTTACTTGCTAGCTAAGTGGCTGGACATCAAGATCAAGCTTCTTGATTACAGCAGAGACATTCAATCCCCTTCTGGACTAAGATCCCTGTTGCCTAAATTGTTTTGTGCGTCATAAATAAATATATTGATTTAAATAGCGCCCTTGTGTGCATATTCGTTAATACTGTATACCCCGGTATGTTACAGAAACGTTATGAAAATCTGGATACCGCCCAACCCTAACATGCACACACACACACACACACACACACACACACAATGGCAGCCAGAGCAGAAATGCTGCGGCAGAAAGCCAGCGCCATCACACCTAAAATGGATCACCCGGATCCAGCGGCCACGAAAATCCATCTATATCAGTTCTCAGACACATAGACAGGCAGCACATTACGTTATACAATGCTTATGGTAGACCTAGTACGGTACAGGCAGCATCTCAGATCAGGGCAGTCAGAAAGAGGAGGAGGGCGTTGGGAGAGAAGAAGAGAGGAAGCAATAAAGAAGGAACTCAAACTCACCCTTCTGGTCATGGTCGCTGAGGCTGCCACAGTCTGCTTTGAGTCAGAGAAAGAGAAAGTGAGAGCGAGCGAGAGACAGAGACTGGGGTAAAGGGAAGAGAAAGAGAGAGAGACAGAAAGGGTGAATGAGAGGAAGTGACAGAGTCAGAAAGTGACAATGAAAATGTGAAATAAAAAAGAGGGATCATTCTAAAAAAAGCTTCTATAAAGGAGAAATGAGAAGCAAAAAGGAGGCAGATGCAGGCGTAGAAAGAAAGGAACAAGCATTGAGTAAAAATCGATCAATCAGTGCTGACGGTCAAGAAAGATAGATGAGCAAAAATGAAAGAGAGAACGAAAGAGACAGGGCCGTGATGCCAGCATACCAGACATCTGCCAGAAAAAGGTGCACAAAAACTCAGACATTTACATACTAAATAAATACTCTCTCCCCCTCTCCCATGTGTCCTAATCTTGCCCAGAGAGAAAACAAGCAGAAGTCTGTGTGTCATCTGACGCAAGCGACAGACAGACAGACAGACGGTAAAGGTCAATGAAAATAAACAGAGACAGAATGGAATAATAAGAAAGAATGTGTCAACCAACACCTGTTACTGTAGACTCTCTACCCACGAGCCTCTCCTCAGCTAGCTTGCTCTGCTCCTCTGGGACACATTATTAACCCATCTTCTCTCACTCTGTTTTTATCTCTCTCCCCCACTTCTTGTCTCCTTTTCTCTGTCGATCCTTTTCTTTCTCTTTTTCTCTTTCGGTCACCCTCTGTCTCTGTATGGCAGTCTGCTGAGTCTACAGAGTGAGAAACTGAAGACTCTGTGTTCTGCCTTCCTCCCTGTCTGCCTGCCTTCCCTGTCTGACTGTATGCCCTCCCTGCCCCACTCCTTCCTGTTAGAGACAGTATTCGACAGCAGCAGCAGAGGACTGGACAGAGAAATACATATTATCCATTAATTTCCTCCCACAGCTGAAATCAGTTAGACCCAGAGGCCCGCTACCCAGAGAGGGAAGGAGAGATACACAGACAGGGAGAGAGAGAGAGGGAAGGAGAGAGTACGGGAGAGGGGGAAAGGAAGAGGATGAGAGAATGACAACCGTTTCTCGCCTTAGTGTCTTCTTTTCATGCTTCTTTTCTGTCCAAATAAAATAATCGGAATCCGTTTCTGGTCAGCAAGTTCAGCATTCTCTCCTCTCCCATTCCCTTTTAGCGCTGTTCCTGTCTCTTTCCCCCTCTCTTTGCAACTGGGTATTAGAGCGTGTGTTTCACGAAGCGAGGGAGGGAACAAGAGAGAGGGAGAGAGGGAGCAGGAGTGAGAGGGAACATTGAATGAGTTCATGCAGACTCAAAAGCGCAAGAGACAGAGAGATAAAGGGGAAAAATAAACTATTTTATGTGATGTGCATGTCTAAATACCTTATCAATATGAGCTCAGACCGGACAAATTATAAATTAAAACAGGAAATGAAAAGAGAGGAAAAGAGAAAGATGGCAGGAAAGAGAGCAAAGCAGCGACAGGGGACTGCTGACAAACGACATGCAGAGGGCACAAATCAACGACAGCAGAATCAATGTTCTCTCTCGAACTAAGCCGAAAGGTTTATCAATATAGTATCCGTAAGAAGATAATGGAAACAGTAATAACTCTATTGATAGTATTTTTTGCTCACCACATCATATTCACTTTATCACAGTCTCTTGCAGATACCTATATGATTCATTGGGTAGAGCCTATTATCGAGGCACAAGGCGAGACCCAGATGCAGACACAGGAGGCAGATGGTTGGAGTCTTACAATGTTTAATAATCCAAAGGGGTAGGCAAGAGAATGGTCGTGGACAGGCAAAAGGCCAAAACCAGATCAGAGTTCAGGAGGTACAGAGTGGTCAATAGGCAGGCAGGCGGGTACAGAAACAGGCAAGGGTCAAAACCGGGAGGACTAGAAAAAGGAGAATAGCAAAAAGGCGTACAGGAAAAACACGCTGGTTGACTTGACTAAACATACAAGACAAACTGTCACAGAGAGACAGGAAACACAGGGATAAATACACTGGGGAAAATCAGCGACACCTGGAGGAGGGGGTGGAGAGAATCACAGGACACCTATAGCTGTGTCCACCCTTCCTTTGAGATAACCATTCCTATGTGTTTCCATACTAAGCCAATCAGTCTATTCCTATGTGTTTCCATACTAAGCCAATCAGTCCATTCTTATGTGTTTCCATACTAAGTCAATCAGTCTATTCCTGTGTGTTTCCATACTAAGCCAATCCTTTACTGGGTTACAAACAGACATCACATGCTCTATGTGGCCATCATCACATCACATGCAGCTGAAGCATTAAACAGTTGGTCTGGTGCTCAAAACATCTTTGTATTGCAGTGAGAGAAAAGCCCTGTCCTTTTCCTAATGCCCCACCACCCCTTATCACTATTGCCTTGGGCCACTCTATCAGCCTGCTTCTGTCCACACACATGCACTCACACATGCACACACACACAAACACACACACACACACACAGATAACATGACACGCTCCGTGCCATGGCAGGCACAACAAATTTACAGACATTTACCGACGTCAAAAAAGGGTGAGTGAGAGAGTGACAGAGAGACAAATAGTGGGTGTGAGAGAGAGAGAGAGACAAATATTGTGTGTGTGGGAGAGAGAGAGAGAATGAGAGAGGAGACAGAGAGACAAATAGTGTGTGTGAGAGAGAGAGAGAATGAGAGAGGAGACAGAGAGAGAGAATGAGAGAGGAGACAGAGAGACAAATAGTGTGTGTGAGAGAGAGAGGAGACAGAGAGAGAGAGAGAGAGAGAATGAGAGAGGAGACACAGAGAGAGAGAGAGAGAGAGAGAGAGAGAGAGAGAGAGAGAGAGAGAGAGTGAAAGAGAATGAGAGAGTAGACACAGAGAGAGAGAGAGAGAGAGAGAGAGAGAGAGAGAGAGAGAGAGAGAGAGAGAGAGAGTGAAAGAGAATGAGAGAGTAGACAGAGAGAGAAAGTGAGCTCATGGGCTCTTCTGCAAAATAGGATAGAATTAGTTGAAGAAATGTAGATAAACCTGCAGGATACGAACCTCAACATTAAAATCTTCAATCCAAATCCAAATTCCAAACCTTGATTTTGGACAAAATTCCCTGAATGGACTACCAAGGACTATCAAGAAAAAAACTTCTAACAAAAAGAAGAAACACAGTGGAACCTGCAGAAGAAACACAGCGGAACCTGCAGAAGAAACACAGCGGAACCTGCAGAAGAAACACAGCGGAACCTGCAGAAGAAACACAGCGGAACCTGCAGAAGAAACACAGCGGAACCTGCAGAAGAAACACAGCGGAACCTGCAGAAGAAACACAGCGGAACCTGCAGAAGAAACACAGCGGAACCTGCAGAAGAAACACAGCGGAACCTGCAGAAGAAACACAGCGGAACCTGCAGAAGAAACACAGCGGAACCTGCAGAAGAAACACAGCGGAACCTGCAGAAGAAACACAGCGGAACCTGCAGAAGAAACACAGCGGAACCTGCAGAAGAAACACAGCGGAACCTGGAAATACCATCCAACACAAAACTGAGTGAGTAATATTCAGTCTGAACCTACTTCTGAAACTAAAAAGTAAAAGACAATAATCTCTAGGTAATTTTGTTGTATAAACTAAGTACATAAGTATATTAAGCAACCAAGCCGCTAGGACAGAACAGACCTGGCGACACCTTCAATTAGCACTGAAGTGTGAAGTCAGATGTGTAAAAACTCTTGAGCCCAACAATGGCAGGAGAGATTCACAGCCCCCCGACCCCCCCACACCCAAATGCAGAGGCCTTCTCCAATGGCTTATCCGTGAACAGAATGGATATTACAAAAAACAATGCAAGGAATAAGTACAATTTTTTTTATCAAGGACAACCCAGAGACACTATTTGCTGACTGCTACAAAGAGATGAACGTAAGCAACTTAATTTTCCACACAGACCATCCCCTGGCACAGTGCAATATTAACCAGACCATCCCCTGGCACAGTGCAATATTAACCAGACCATCCCCTGGCACAGTGCAATATTAACACAGACCATCCCCTGGTACAGTGCTATATTAACACAGACCATCCCCTGGCACAGTGCTATATTAACCAGACCATCCCCTGGCATGGCACAGTACTATATTAACCAGACCATCCCCTGGCACAGTGCTATATTAACCAGACCATCCCCTGGCATGGCACAGTACTATATTAACCAGACCATCCCCTGGCATGACACAGTGCTATATTAACCAGACCATCCCCTGGCATGACACAGTACTATATTAACCAGACCATCCCCTGGCATGACACAGTGCTATATTAACCAGACCATCCCCTGGCATGGCACAGTGCTATATTAACCAGACCATCCCCTGGCATGACACAGTGCTATATTAACCAGACCATCCCCTGGCACAGTGCTATATTAACCAGACCATCCCCTGGCATGACACAGTGCTATATTAACCAGACCATCCCCTGGCATGGCACAGTGCTATATTAACCAGACCATCCCCTGGCACAGTGCTATATTAACCGGACCATCCCCTGGCATGACACAGTGCTATATTAACCAGACCATCCCCTGGCATGACACAGTGCTATATTAACCAGACCATCCCCTGGCATGACACAGTGCTATATTAACCAGACCATCCCCTGGCATGACACAGTGCTATATTAACCAGACCATACCCTGGCATAGCACAGTACTATAATAACACAGACCATCCCCTGGCATGGCACAGTGCTATATTAACCAGACCATCCCCTGGCACAGTGCTATATTAACCAGATCCCCTGGCATGGCACAGTGCTATATTAACACAGACCATCCCCTGGCACAGTGCTATATTAACCAGACCATCCCCTGGCATTACACAGTGCTATATTAACACAGACCATCCCCTGGCACAGTGCTATATTAACCAGACCATCCCCTGGCATGACACAGTGCTATATTAACACAGACCATCCCCTGGCATGACACAGTGCTATATTAACACAGACCATCCCCTGGCACAGTGCTATATTAACCATACCATCCCCTGGCATTACACAGTGCTATATTAACACAGACCATCCCCTGGCATGACACAGTGCTATATTAACCAGACCATCCCCTGGCATAGCACAGTGCTATATTAACACAGACCATCCCCTGGCATGGCACAGTGCTATATTAACATAGACCATCCCCTGGCATGACACAGTCCTATATTAACCAGACCATCCCCTGGCATGAAACAGTGGTATATTAACACAGACCATCCCTTGGCATGGCACAGTGCTATATTAACCAGACCATCCCCTGGCATGACACAGTGCTATATTAACCAGACCATCTCCTGGCATGGCACAGTGCTATATTAACCCATCCCCTGGCACAGTGCTATATTAACACAGACCATCCCCTGGCATGACACAGTGCTATATTAACCAGACCATCCCCTGGCATGACACAGTGCTATATTAACCAGACCATCCCCTGGCACAGTGCTATATTAACCAGACCATCCCCTGGCATGACACAGTGCTATATTAACCAGACCATACCCTGGCATAGCACAGTACTATAATAACACAGACCATCCCCTGGCATGACACAGTGCTATATTAACACAGACCATCCCCTGGCACAGTGCTATATTAACCAGACCATCCCCTGGCATTACACAGTGCTATATTAACACAGACCATCCCCTGGCATGACACAGTGCTATATTAACACAGACCATCCCCTGGCACAGTGCTATATTAACCAGACCATCCCCTGGCATTACACAGTGCTATATTAACACAGACCATCCCCTGGCATGACACAGTGCTATATTAACCAGACCATCCCCTGGCATGAAACAGTGGTATATTAACACAGACCATCCCTTGGCATGGCACAGTGCTATATTAACCAGACCATCCCCTGGCATGACACAGTGCTATATTAACCAGACCATCTCCTGGCATGGCACAGTGCTATATTAACCCAGACCATCCCCTGGCACAGTGCTATATTTACACAGACCATCCCCTGGCATGACACAGTGCTATATTAACCAGACCATCTCCTGGCATGGCACAGTGCTATATTAACCCATCCCCTGGCACAGTGCTATATTAACACAGACCATCCCCTGGCATGACACAGTGCTATATTAACCAGACCATCCCCTGGCATGACACAGTGCTATATTAACCAGACCATCCCCTGGCACAGTGCTATATTAACCAGACCATCCCCTGGCATGACACAGTGCTATATTAACCAGACCATACCCTGGCATAGCACAGTACTATAATAACACAGACCATCCCCTGGCATGACACAGTGCTATATTAACACAGACCATCCCCTGGCACAGTGCTATATTAACCAGACCATCCCCTGGCATTACACAGTGCTATATTAACACAGACCATCCCCTGGCATGACACAGTGCTATATTAACACAGACCATCCCCTGGCACAGTGCTATATTAACCAGACCATCCCCTGGCATTACACAGTGCTATATTAACACAGACCATCCCCTGGCATGACACAGTGCTATATTAACCAGACCATCCCCTGGCATGAAACAGTGGTATATTAACACAGACCATCCCTTGGCATGGCACAGTGCTATATTAACCAGACCATCCCCTGGCATGACACAGTGCTATATTAACCAGACCATCTCCTGGCATGGCACAGTGCTATATTAACCCAGACCATCCCCTGGCACAGTGCTATATTAACACAGACCATCCCCTGGCATGACACAGTGCTATATTAACCAGACCATCCCTTGGCACAGTGCTATATTAACCAGACCATCCCCTGGCACAGTGCAATATTAACACAGACCATCCCCTGGCACAGTGCTATATTAACACAGACCATCCCCTGGCACAGTGCTATATTAACCAGACCATCCCCTGGCATGGCACAGTACTATATTAACCAGACCATCCCCTGGCATGACACAGTGCTATATTAACCAGACCATCCCCTGGCATGACACAGTGCTATATTAACCAGACCATCCCCTGGCATGACACAGTACTATATTAACCAGACCATCCCCTGGCATAGCACAGTACCATAATAACACAGACCATCCCCTGGCACAGTGCTATATTAACCAGACCATCCCCTGGCACAGTGCTATATTAACCAGACCATCCCCTGGCATGACACAGTGCTATATTAACCAGACCATCCCCTGGCACAGTGCTATATTAACCGGACCATCCCCTGGCATGACACAGTGCTATATTAACCAGACCATTCCCTGGCATGACACAGTGCTATATTAACCAGACCATCCCCCAACAAGACCTGGAGGGCAGAAGGTGGAGATGGACGGCTGTCTGAGAGAGTGGGCTGCTTTACGGACTGAGGTGAGAAAACTTAAAGAGGCACATATGGCACTGAAGGACGAGGTCAGAAAGCTGAGGTGTGACAGAGAGCAGGACACTCCCCCAGAGAAGCCAGCAGAACAGCCCACCTCAGACCCAGACCCAGACCTCAACCTCAACACCACAATGGGACAGACAACACAGGACCCTTCAACCCAATAGACCCCATCCTCTCCTAACAACCCCCCTGATAGCCCATACACTAGGCATTCCCTGGAGCTGTTGTCAGAGGACAGACTACGGTGCCCCAGCCACATCATAATTCATACAGGCACAAATGACCTGAGGGCCCAGCAGGAAACGGTGGCAACAGCACTCAAGGGAGTGATTGAAAAAGCTTCTTCCACTTTCCCCAACACACAAGTGGTTATCTCCACCCTGCTACCAACAAAATACTTTCACCCTGCCACCATATAGTGGATAAATACAAGCAGGTAGCCTATTGGTTAGAGAGTTGGGCCAGTAACCAAAAGGTTGCTAGATTGAATCCCCGAGCTGACAAGGTAGAAATCTGTCATTCTGCCCCTGAACAAGGCAGTTAACCCACTGTTCCTAGGCCGTCGTTGTAAATAAGAATTTGTTCTTAACTGACTTGCCTAGTTAAATAAAGGTTAAATAATATATATATATTTTTTTGTGAGACTGTGCCTCAAAACCTAATGTCTACCTGTCCCACCACTCCACCCTGGATATGAACAGCCTTTACAACCAGGTCCACCTCTAATTGGCAGCAATCCCTACTTTTGCCAGGACCCTGAAGGATGTCACCCTCAACCGTAGTCCCAGCACCTCACACAGGAGCAACAGAGCAATGAACACCCCGCCCAGACCAACGAGACACCCTCCCAGACCTGTAAGATCCCCTCTTGAAAGACCTGCACAGAGAGAACCCACGCCAAGAGGACCTACACCCAGACCACAGCATCACTAGGCACATCCCATCCAGTTAAGACCACCCTAAGCAAACCCTGGCCACACCATATATAGGCCCCACATATCAGACCTATGCCCCTTCTGCCCACCCCATGCCCCCCGCCCCAGTGGCAAGGACCTCCACATGACAGCAGGACATATGCCCAGGCTGTGAGACAAAACAACAGGCCCAACCCCCACTATTACACCCACCCACGCACCATCCTGCGACCTAAGAGGTATGTATCAGATGCTCAACATGCTCTGCTAACACCTACTGTGATGGTCCGGGCATAAACCACACGAAAACAACAGTAGACACTATGGAACACAAAGATTTTTACTATCTCATCCTGGACTATACAAGGTCTGAGGTCATCTGCCTTTGGCCTAAAGAACAAGAACCCAGACTTCATCAAAGAAATTGGAAATACTGACATTGTCATCCTACAAAAAACATGGTAGAAAGGAGACGGACCCACTGGTTGCCCTCTAGGTTACAGATAGCTGGTAGTCCCATCCACCAAACTACCAGGTGTGAAACAGGGAAGATACTCAGGGGATATCCTAATTTGGTATAGAACAGACCTAACCCACTCTTTTAAATTAGTCAAAACAGGAACATTTTACACCTGGCTAGAAATTAATCAGGAAATGATCTCAACAAAGAAAAATGGCCTTGTGTGCTACCTATACCCCCCCAATAGAATCCCCATACTTTAACGATGACAGCTTCTCCATTCTAGGAGGGGGAGATCAACAATTTCCAGGCTCAGGGACATGTACTAGTCTGTGGCAACCTAAATGCCAGAACTGGACAAGAACCCAACAACGGGGAGACAACACTTACCTGGAGGTGACAACAATCCCTCCCCCATATTCCCCCTAGAAACAACTACGACAACATAACCAAAAAAACGGGTCACAACTCCTGCAGCTCTCTCGGATGTCGGTTATGTACATAGTCAGTGGTAGGCTTTGAGGGGACTCCTATGGTAGGTACACATATAGCTCATCTCTCGGCAGTAGTACTGTAGACTACTTTATCACTGACCTCAACCCAGAGTCTCTCAGAGCTTTCATAGTCAGTCCTCTGACACCCCTATCAGATCACAGCAAAATCACACTTTACTTGAACAGAGCTTTGCTCAATCATGAGGCATCAAAGCCAAAGGTACTAAATAATATTAAGAAATGCTATAGATGGAAGGAAAATAGTGTAGAAATCTACCAAATAACAATTAGGCAACAACAAATTCAATCCCTTCTAAACAATTTCCTGGAAAAAAGGTTTCACTGTAATAGTGAAGGTGTAAACTTGGCAGTAGAAAACCTAAACACTATATTTGACCTCTCAGCTTCCCTATCAAATCAACAACAATGACAAATGGTTTGATGAAGAATGCAAAAACCTAAGAATGAAATTGAGAAACCTATCGAACCAAAAAAATAGAGACCCAGAAAACCTGAGCCTACACATTCACTATGGTGAATCACTGAAACAATACAGAAATACACTACGGAAAAAGAAGGAACAGCACATCAGAAATCAGCTCAATGTAAGTGAAAAGTCCATAGAATCTAACCACTTCTGGGAAAATTGGAAAACACTAAATAAACAACAACACGAAGAGTTATCTATCCAAAACGGAGATGTATGGATAAACCACTTCTCCAATCTTTTTGGGTCTATAACAAAGCACAAAAAGCAAAAACATATACATGATCAATTACAAATCTTAGAATCAACTATTAAAGACTACCAGAACCCACTGGATTCTCCAATTACATTGAATGAACTACAGGACAAAATACAAACCCTCCAACCCAAAAAGGCCTGTGGGTTTGATGGTATCCTCAATGATATTATAAAATATACAGACAACAAATTCCAATTGGCTATACTTTAACATCAACCTCAGCTCTGGCATGTTCCCCAATATTTGGAACCAAGGACTGATCATCCCAATCCACAAAAGTGGGGACAAATTTGACCCCAATAATTACTGGGGGATATGCGTCAACAGCAACCTGGGAAAATCCTCTGCATTATCATTAACAGCAGACTCGTACATTTCCTCAGCAAAAACAACGTACTGAGCAAATGTCAAATTGGCTTTTTACCAAATTACAGTATGACAGACCACGTATTCACCCTGCACACCCTAACTGACAAACAAACAAAACAAAAACAAAGGCAAAGTCTTCTCATGCTTCGTTGATTTCAAAAAACCTTTCGACTCAATTTGGCATGAGGGTCAGCTATACAAATTGATGGAAAGTGGTTTTGGGGGAAAAACATATGACATTATAAAATCCATATACCCAAACAACAAGTATGCGGTTAAAATGGGCATAAAACACACCTTTATTTTCTACAGGGCCGAAGGGTGAGACAGGGATGCAGCTTAAGCCCACCCTCTTCAACATATATATCAACAAATTGGAGAGGGCACTAGAACACTCTGCTAGAAAATGAAGTCAAATGTCTACTGTTTGCTGATGATCTGGTGCTTTTGTCCTCAACCAAGGAGGGCCTACAGCAGTACCTAGATATTCTGCACAGATTCTATTAGACCTGGGCCCTGACAGTAAATATCAGTAAGACAAAAATAATGGTGTTCCAAAAAAGGTCCAGTTGCCAGGACCATGAATACAAATTCTATCTAGACACTGTTGCCCTAGAGCACACAAAAAACTATACATAACTCGGCCTAAACATCAGCGCTACAGGTAACTTCCACAAAGCAAGGCAAGAAGGGCTTTCTATGCCATCAAAAGGAACATTCAATTTGACATACCAATTAGGTTCTGGCTAAAAATACTTGAATCAGTTATATAACCAATTGCCCTTTATGGTTGTGAGGTTTGGGGTCCGCTCACCAACCAAGAATTCACAAAATGGGACAAAAAACAAATTGAGACTGCATGCAGAATTCTGCAGAAATATCCTCTGTGTACAACGTAAAACACCAAATAATGCATGCAGAGCAGAGTTAGGCCGATACCCGCTAATGATCAAAATCCAGAAAAGAGTCGTTAAATTACAACCACCTAAAAGGAAGCGATTCCCAAACCTTCCATAACAAAGCCATCACCTACAGAGAAATGAACCTATATTTATGTTTATTTATTTTCCCTTTTAGACTTTAACTATTTGTACATCATTACAACACTGTATATAGACATACTATGACATTTTAAATGTCTTTATTTTGGAACTTTTGTGAGTGTAATGTTTACTGTTAATTTTCTATTGCTTATTTCAATTTTGTTTATTACCTATGTCACTTGCTTTGACAATGTAGGCATAAGTTTCCCATGCCAATAAAGACCCGTAAATTGAAAATTGAAAATTTAATTGAGAGAGAGAGAGAAATGTAAAGTATAGTGAAGCCACATTAGCTCCAGAGAGAAGACAGGGTCAGATACAGGGAGCTCTACACCTCCTGCTGTAGACCCTGACACACTGCTCTGCTCTAGACTAATGATACACACCAAAAAATGCAAACACTAACAAACATGCACATGCACGCAAACACAAACACACAAAAAGATACACAGATACACGCAAACACAAACAAATAGAGACACGCACACATATATACACACGCGCAAAAAGACACACACTCACTGACAAAATCTTCTTCATATTCCCTCCAGGTTTGGAGCATCGAAGGAGGCGATTGTAAATCGTGACGGATTGAGTCAGCGGGTTTACTGTAAATTCCTACCTACCTCCGCTTCACTACACTTCACTTCACTACATCCCCCCTCCATCTTCTAAGAGCCATTAACTATTCACCTCTACCCTCCGTCTCCCCTACCCCTTACTCTCCCAACCCCCTCCCACCTTACCCGGTGGCCTTGGGACAGGGAACAGAGTCAAGATCGTCACACCAGTCCCTCCACCACAGCACACACTACTATATACCACTACCACGTCGCACCAACAGGGGGCGACTGCTGGATCACTTTGGCCTGGCTACGTACTGCCCAGAGGAATGGGAAGGAGGCAATATATCTACACTACTCTACAGACTGTGGTGGAACCTATAGACAAGACTAACCAGGCCAGTCCAGACTAATGGAGTAAGAAACAGAGTTGTAAGATTCAGTCCAATTAGTGCTTTAAATGTACAATCAAACTGTATTTATTCAAATGAGAGAGAAGTTGTACAATCATACTGTGGTGGTTGCATTTAAAACAAGGATACAAATGCTCATCTTTACTAACTGGTCTCCCTTATCTTATCAGTGCTTGATCAAGCGAAGCCCAATTGACTGGTGGCAAAAATGTATAAAATGTGCCATCGATAAGTGAAGATCAACCACTCACCTACTTAACATTGCATTCCAGTATGTGTCAGTGAACTCACGGTAATGACTTGTCTAGGAGAGTCACATTCCCACTCAGGTGATAAGAGTTATTGTTAGATAGATGACACTGAATGCATCCCAAATGCCCCCTATACCCTATGTAGTGCACTACTTTTGACCAGAGCCCGTTAAAAGTAGTGCACTACATATTTCGTATCTGGAGAGTAAACCTATAACCGTCCATAACTGGAATTCCAACACCTGTACTGTAGGCTAACTGTAACCCAAGACAGAGAGAAAACAAACACAGGCTGTCACGTTGGCATAAATTATTCAAGAGACAGGCGAAGGAATGCGTAATAGGGTTTTTTATTAAGCCCAAATTACGGCGTGCCGTGTAAAGGCACGGGGACGAAGACCAAACAACCATGTAACAAAACACAGGGTAGAAACCCAAAACAAAAGAGCGAGGAGTACCTCGAATAAATAACACAAGCGCACAATGATTAACACACGGGACGATACCCGTAATCATCTGCGCAATTCACAATGGCACGAAAGCCAAAACACACAGCACAGGTACTCACACGCACCAACAGACATTGTAACAATAATTGACAGCCCAATGGAAACAAGGGCACACTCATACAAGTACTAATCAGTGGGAACAGGTGTGCGTAATGAAAGTTCCAGAGGAATCCGTGACACAGGCCAAACTTGTTGAACCTTCCTGCATTATGTAATAAACCTTGGCTGCTTTCTGATCAACACAGCAAAGGAGAAATGGTCTTTAGAAATGATAATAGTGATCATATTCATCATAGCGATAATTTAATGTACAGTTCACGTTATTCAGTTGAGTGAGCTTGGAGGTCTGTGGTCCTCTGTGGCTCAGTTGGCAAGAATGTTATGCCAGCAATTTCTGAGTTGCAGATTCGATTCCCACTGGGACCTCATACTGTACACAAAAAATGTATGCCCTCACTATACTGTAAGTCAATTTGGATAAAAGCATCTGCTAATCATCATTTATGACATTATGCATTATGATTGTATTGTTCTCCTGTAATAAGTTGTCTGGTTGTTTAGATCCCAGCATGCAACAGAGTTTTTATCACACAGCTGTGAAGTGAGGGACCATTATGTCGAATCTGAACTTGGCACATAATTAGCTACAGATCGTTGCGTTTTTTTCCCCCTAGCTGCCTGCGGCCCAAGTGTAATCTATTCAATGGTTTTCTCACTCACTGTCTCTCTCTCTGTCTAAATGTAATGAAATATGAATTCTTAGACTGCTCTTAATGTGGATGATACAGTTGTTAATTTCCAAGCTCTATTGGGAAGAGGATCATTCTCAGTATGTGTATTTGACAGGTATCCTGTATTTGACAGGTATAAAAACAGTGAAATCCCATTAAAATATTGAGTATGATTGCGCAATAGCTCAATCAAAGTGTCGAGGAGGTTAAAATATAATTATATTGTATGTAATATTGCCTGATTGGTGGTTAGACTATTAGCTGCCCAAAAGTACATGAAATGTGCCATGCTGTTAATATAACCGTGTGTTACTGTGGGTTTTAGTGAATTTATGTAAATCACAAAGCTCAACTGCATTTCCTCCAGTGCAGCAAAAATACAAACCACACCCAGCACATACATACAAATACACATTTTGACAGCAGTTATTCCGCATTTTCCAATAGTTTCCAGCAGATAAACCATGGGGATTGGCGTTTCCTCAGGGAAAGCTAGGAGGCTGTACAGTTATCTCCTGTGATGTCACTCTGAACTATACAACCTACTACCTCAACCAGCGGGAACACTGTCTGCATAGAGGAAGATGGTGTGAAGGGGGTGAGAGTCGAGAGGTAAAGGGCTGAGGTGTACAATAAGGGTGTAGGGGGCGAGGGTCTGAGGTTGAAAGGTACAGTAGGGGGTGTACGGTTTGGGGTTACCGTTGCGGGCACTAGCTAAGTTAGGTCACATCCCAGTTAGCTCAAGTTGCAAGATTGGTTGAACAATTGCCACAATGTGTGTGCAACATGGTGCTCTAGCGTCTCCTAGCAAATGTTTTGTCAAAAAAGCATGTACCACGGTACAGGTTTAGGGGTGAGGGGTACAGAGGTGTAGGGTTACAGGAGGGAGGGCAGCAGTTGAGAACGCGGCTGGGTAGATGGTGTGAGACTGTCCTAAGCATGGGGCTCCAATGACAGTTACCCTTTAACCATTTAACCTTTATACCCTTTCACCTCAGGTACCTCTCTCCCTACTATGACCCAGCCAGGGCCAGCCATGCTTCTTCATACTATCACATAGCCATGATCGTCTATCATCCTGATACGATTGCTGTCACAAGATTCCAGCTTGGTGCTACAGCATACCTATACTGTATACTCCCAGGTGAAAGAGGGGTGCTGTGATGGCCACACAGACACATACCTATAGACACAAGCTTGTGTGGCCAGACAACACAAGTTCGGATCTACGGGTTTGTGGCGGCTGGCAAGTTCTCTTCAGGGAGTAAACGAGATGAAGAATACCCTGTCTAAACGAAGAAACATGTCAAAGACAACATTATAATTTATAATCCATTGTTGGGAGTCCTGCTGTGTCTGACATAGGTCGACAATAGGGAAATATAGAATACCAGAATGTCCCTAAAGGTCAAATGGGGCATAATATGGGAAGATGTGTTGGCTGTGTAGTTATAACAAAACATTAAGAGCACCTTCCTAATATTGAGGTGGACCCCTTTTGCTCTCAGAACAGCCTCAATTGTGGGCATGGACTCTACAAGGTGTCGAAAGCGTTCCACAGGGATGCTGTTACATGTTGACTCCAATGCCTCCCACAGTTGTGTCAAGTTGGCTGGATGTCCTTTGGGTGGTGGACCATTCTTCATACACAGGAAACTGTTGAGCGTGAAAAACTCAGCAACATTGCAGTTCTTGACACACTCAAACCGGTGTGTCTGGCACCTACTACCATACCCCGTTCAAAGGCACTTAAATAGTTTGTCTTGCCCATTCACCCTCTGAATGGCACACATAGACAATCCATGTCTCAATTATCTCAATGCTTAAAGATCCTTATTTAACGTGTCTCCTCCCCATCATTTACACTGACTGAAGTGGATTTAAAAGGTGACATCAATAAGGGATCATTGCTTTCACCTTAATTCACCTGGTCAGTCTCGTGGAAAGAGCAGTTCCTAATTTTTTGTACACTCAGTGTAGTATACAACTGTCTCCTGTATAGTTCTATAGACTGCTATCTGCTGGACAAAGTCTTCGCACACACAACACAACACGACACGGCAACTCATCACAACATAACACAACATAGCTACCTGACCTCACCGCAACAAAACCCTTCGAATTAATTGTCCCAAAAAATTAAGTAAATTAAAGCTATGAATACCTTGCTAACAAAACAGCAGTACAAATTCATTAGACATTGTTGAGGAATGTACACTCCACAGGAGGTTGGTGGCACCTTAATTGGGGAGGACGGGCTCGAGGTAATGGCTGGAACGGAATAAGTGGAATGGTATTAAATACATAAAACACACCACCTGTAAATAGCACACCCGACTACCTCATCCCCATATTATTACTTACCCTTTTGCTCTTTTGCACCCCAGAATCTCTACTTGCACATCATCATCTGCACATCTATCACTCCAGTGTTAATGCTAAATTGTAATTATTTCACCTCTAGGGCCTATTTATTGCCTACCTCCCTACTCTTCTACATTTGCACACACTGTACATAGATGTTTCTAATTTTCTTTTCTTTTGTGTTATTGACTGTACGTTTGTTTATGTGTAACTCTGTGTTGTTGTTTTTGACACACTGCTTTGCTTTATCTTGGCCAGGTCGCAGTTGTAAATGAGAACTTCTTCTCAACTGGCCTACCTGGTTAAATAAAGGTGAAATAAAAAAAATACAAAAATAAAAATGTATTTTATGCCATTCCATTGCTCCATTCCAGCCATTATTATAAGCCGTCCTCCCTTCAGCAGCCTCCCGTGGTACACTCCAAAAACAATGTTAAAATCTGATGGTCATTAATTTCTCATCTTTATTCAGCACTTTGCATGTAACAAAACAGATGTACAGTGAAGGACAATTTTAAGAACCATTCATACACAAATTGGAATTGTCCCTCAAGTCCCTTCTATCAAAATTTTGAAAAGTGCATTAAAACCTTGCAGGTTCAGACTAAAACCATTGAAATAATGGGGCCATCCTTGAGTATGTAATAAGGTATCAAATGTTTGTCTCGAAAAAATATATATTGAAGCTAAATTTCATATTCTTTATTGAATGTTTACTTCATATTTGTTCTGTATGACAATTGAAAGAGTGTCCGTCTGACATGTATTCTATACCCACTTATCACTTGATATTGGAGATCTAATGGGCGCCGAAGACGTGGATCACCATTAAGGCATCCCCCCCCACCTCTCTGATTCAGAGGGGCTGGGTTAAATGCGGAAGACACATTTCAGTTGAATGCATTCAGTTGTACAACTGACTAGGTATCCCCCTTTCCCTTTCCCTTGATGTAGTATGGCATTAGTTGTATAACCCTTTTACGACTCATGCTTTTGCCTCTCAATATCAAACTCTGAAATGGCGGAGAGAGAACAGTACATTGGTTATTACAATGCCTTATTGTATTGTTATGTTCACGTATATTCATTATTTTCAAGAGGCAGCCTATGAAAAATCGATGTATAAGTGTCCACCATGAATATCCAGAACGAACAAGAAATATTTAATTTCAGATATGTCTGTCTGTCTTCTTGATGTCTGAATTGTAATATAAAATGGACCAACACTATCTGTTACGACTTGTCACAGTGTCAGTGAGTTGACAATATAGTGCAATGCGGAATTGCAGAAAAAAACAAGTTAAAATGAATATATTGGCCATAGCTCTTATATAAAGACAACAATTAAATAACTGCTAGGAGATACAAGTGTAGAAAGGTATAATTTAACTATGAATAAGACAACAGTCAAATGTCAAATGAAAGGTCACATGAAATCGACAATCAATCAAAGTACTCAGTGAGGTCTGCAGAGCCACCTTGTCTGTCTTTAACCCCCTACAGAAACACAATATGTGATATATACCATTTAACAGACATTTTTATCCAAAGCGACTTACAGTGCATACATTTTTTTATATATAGCTGGCTCTGAGAATCGATCCCACTATATTGGCATCGCAAACGCCATGCTCTACCAACTGATGTCTTATTAAAATACAGAAATTATAGAACGCTTGACATTCAGCTCGAAAAGGTCATTCAATTGTCGTTGTGAAATGTAAATTGTGACAACAAAACCTGGCGCAGATGCATTAAATGATGCATTATGCAAATCTGCAAAGTATATGGAAAGAATAGTAAATAGAAAATAGCAAAGAAAGGTCATATTAATATAGCATTTTCAACATGTAGGATATTTTGTCTTAGAAAATACAATGTTTTGTTTATGTACATCAGTACACTATCTTTCACAACAATCGCTGTAAAATATTTTTCACAAGCTGAGCGTGAATATACATGAGGCAGAGATTTAATTTGCTTTATTTATTTTACCGTAGTTATCTGCCAGAAATACAGGAATTCACAAGTTCTGTTAACAATACATTGCTAGGTCCTGTGAAGTAATGAGAGGTACAGAATCATAGGTCAAGTTTCACACTGATTAACTTATCACAACAAACCAAGACCAAGGATAGAAAAATGGATCTGAAAATAGAGAAATACGAAAAGAGAAATGCCAACGTACCAGTGTGGTAGTAGGTAGCCGATGGTGTGGGCTGGAGCTGGCATGGTGTGGGGACCACATGGCTGGTCAGTCCTTGTCTCCTCATCTGGCATCAAAATGGAGTCAGGCTTGAGGGACAGAGTAGGCCGGTTCCTTCAGCAAAAATAAGGCAGAGACCTGGAACGACACACACATAAATCATTACAACCACATTGAACAGAACAGAGAGTCTGTCTGACCCAGATACACACACACCCAGAGAGACACACATACACAAACAAAAACACACACACACACACACAGTCACAAACACATCCCAATGCCAGTACACCCAAAAACACACACAATTGTTCTGAAACTACTAGTGAAAAAAGCCCAATAACAACAGCACTGTTTAAATAAGAGAATATTGCCAAGCCACCGGCAGAAAGCGAAGAAAAGACACTTTCTTTTCCCCTTCTTTCCCTCTCCTGTCGCCCTATCCTATCCTAATTTACAGGGGTACAAAACCCTCAAGATGGGGTTTGAAAAAAGCTACGGCGAGCTAGAGACGGCGTAAGGTTGAACGCAGACGGTGAAATGTGGTCGAGGAGGAGCTGCTGTAGCTGCTCAGGGCTGGCTCCAGAGAAAGGGGAATTTGTGACCATGCAAATTAAAGGGTGGTGTTTTTTGGGGGGGCCGCTGTGTCGTTCTGCCCAGGGATCTTGGGACACCAGCAGTGTCCTTGGCTGCGGTTCTGACTCTCCTGAGCCGTGCCAAAATGTTGGATGTTTCCCTTTGCCTTAAACTCCCCGAATCAAATCAAACAAGGGGATGATGAAAATATATTGCCTCGAACAGGCAGGGGGAAAAATGGAACCACAAACATTAAAAACAGAGCGAAAGTCAGAGAAGAAAAGAGCGGGAGAGGAGAGAGTGAGAGAGAGAGCGTGAGAGAGTGCAAGACCAAAAATAATAGAAGCTTAACAGAAGATTGAGGGGAAAAAAACGACAGAAAATTCTTAGGAAAAGTGAAGACTGAAAAAGACTGCTTTTCGCAGCAGACTTTTCTCTGCTAACATGCCTCTCATCTCTCCCCAAATGCCAGCGAGCCAGCTGCCTAGTGAGTCTCCTCTCCTCCGCCTGCTCCATAACACAGCAGACCACGCCTCAGCCCCAGCCTGTCCAATCCATGCCATGTAGTGAGAGACAGAGACAGAGAGAGAGAGGGCGAGACTTTCCAAAATGGCTGAGGGCCGGGGCCGAGCAGACACAGAGTGAGAGGCATAGCTACAGCTAGTAGAGAGGGATAGGGAGAGTAGCACTCCTCACACACCCCGTACTGCTCAAGAGATGGCTGGCCAAGAGTCTGAACCCTGCCTCACCCTGCCTCACCCCGCCTCACCCCGCTGCTGCTGCAAAAGAGCATCACTCTCTTTCTCCTTACTCTCCTCATACACCCTTTGTCCCATTCACTCATTTTCAGGCCAGAGCAATGGTGCACAGCTGTTGTCACCCCATAGGAAGAAGCTTTATTCAGCTCGGCCCGAGCCCGATATACATGGATGCTGCTAGTACTGCCAGGCTGTATGATGATGCTTGAGTCTGGCTCAATATTGTCCGTCGATCTGTCTGCCTGTCTGGCACACAGTCTGGCAGTTCCATGTAGCTACACTACTCCCGGTGCAGTGACATGGCTTTCTGACTGTCTCAATGTGTCTCTCTCTGTCTACATGTATGACCCATATATTTAACGTTTCAAAACCATGCAGGTTAGGAAAATCACAGAGAGTCTGGATCCAGAGGGAATCGTTTCAGGGTTGCACATGCAGTAAGGCAGTGCAACACCGAATTTCTTCCCCATGGTCAGGGGGACAGTATTTACCAAGCATTTTGTATAATTTCAACATTGTGTATCACTCAACATTTTGTATCGCTCTTTTGTTTTGACAGTAAATCTGTACCTACATGAAAACTGTACATTTTTCATTGTCCAAAAAGGCAGATGAGTAGGCTAGGTATTTGTTCATCCACATTCTGTACATTTTCTTTCAAATCATACAAAAAAATGTTTTCTGTGAAATTATAGATTTTTTCTGAAGCCAAAAAATACAGGAACTTGTAAATCTAATTTGACCTATGCACTAACAAGGCTTTTCAGCATAAGCAGCTTGACTACTGCTAGAGTGCTGTACCTTTGTTGATCTACTGTTCTTCAACAACAGATGTACTCACATTGGATGTGTTGGTTAGGATTCAAACCTTCTCTCAAACAGCCTAATACATACTCTTAGAGTAGGTTTACCCCATGAATGTACTTGGTAATGTAAACAGGTTTTTTCATGCAAAACATCATCCCGATCACTCATTAAAACATTATGGGGAGGTTTTCCCAGAAACACATTAACCCTAGTCCTGGACTAAAAAGCAAGATCAATGAAAAATCTCCTGCCAAAATTACAAAATACATTTGACCTAGCCTAACACATAAGCCTAATCAGACAATGTAGTTGACAGCTTTTGCTTTTTTAAAGCTATACATGGTTCATGTTCCTGTTATAAACAATAGAGTAATTTAACCTTAAATTTAGTTATCAAATCAAATTATATCAAATCCAACTTTATTTGTTACATGCACTGACCTTACCGTGAATGCTTACTTACAAGCCCTTAACAAACAATGCAGTTCAAGAAGAGTTCAGAAAATATTTACCAAATAAACTAAAGTAAAAAATAATAAAGTAACAATAAAATAACAATAACGAGGCTATATACAGGGGGTACCAGTACCGAGACAATGTGCAGGAGTACAGGTTAGTCAAGGTAATTTGTACACGTAGGTAGCAGAGAAAACTGTCTATGACTTGGGTGACTGGAGTCTCTGACGATTTTTGGGGCTTTCCTCCTGGATTGCAGGAAGCTTGGCCCCAGTGATGTACAGGCCGTATGCACTACCCTCTGTAGCGCCTTACGGTCAGATGCTGAGCAGTTGCCATACCAGGCGGTGATCCAACCGGTCAGGATGCTCTTGATGGTGCAGCTGTGAGTCTGAGTATGAAAGTCAGGAATCAGATTCTGACAGTGACAGTGAAGAGCTGCCCCCCCCAACCTTCTAGCCATTGAGAACCCTGAATCTGAGGACCCCTTGTCCACTGACAAAGTCCCAGACCCACAGTGGATGAAGTACAGGAGTTCTGAGGTAGCTGGAAGGCCACCAGCCATTTCACCCCTCCTGGCCCTGCTGTTTGCTTTGATGAGTCCCAGTCTGGAGTGCAAAGCCCCTTGCCATTTCCCTCTGAGGCAGAGTGTTTCAAGTTGCTTCTGACAGAGGAGCTGGTGGGAGACATGGTAGAGACCAATCGCTATGCCTTGGAGCTACAGGAGAAGAGAGAGTCAGGAGTGAGGGGGAAACTCGCTAAATGGGAGACAACCACAATTAGTGAAATGTATACCTTCCTGGTTACAGTCCTTCTCATGGGAATAGTGAAGAACTCCCTAAGAGAATACTGGAGCACAGATCCTATGTTTGCAACTCCCTTCTCTTTTCCCAAGACCGCTTCCTAGTTCTGGTGTGATGCCAGCATTTCCACAACAATGCTACAGCCAACCTAAATGACCCGTTGCACAAAATAAGAAATGTTCTTACCAGCCTGACATCAGCATTTGGTTGGGTCTTTGTGCCATACAATGACCTATGCATTGACGAGTCCCTGATGTTAAGGAAGGGTAGGCTGGTGTTCCATCAATATATTCCCTCCAAAAGGCACAGGTTTGGAGTCAAGTTCTTTGTCATGTGCGACGTGAAGATAGGATTTGTCCAGGACATTAGAGTTTACACAGGGTCCACCACTGACATCCAACATTATTAGGGGCTTGGGGTGTCCGGGTCCATGGTGATGACCATGCTGGCTCCTCATCTCGGCAAGGGACACACTTTGTATGTGGACAATTGGTACAGCAGTCCCACACTCTTCCAGCATCTGCTCTCCAACAGCACAGGGGCCTGTGGCACAGTCAGGTCGAACAGGAAGGCCATTTCCTGGTATTTGGATGCAAGAAGATACAGAGAGGGGAAGTGGAGTTCAAGGAGAACGGTCAACAGCTGGCAGTAAAGTGGCATGACAAATGAGACGTCCATGTCCTCTCCACTGTCCATACATCAACCATGTCGGCCACAGGGAAGGAGGACCACCTGACGGTAGAGAGAAAGATCAAACCACACTGTGTGCTTGACTATAACGTCAAAATGGGTGCAAGTGTATAAGGCGGACATGATAAACAGCTTTGTGGAATGCGTTCAGAAAACTACCAAGTGGTATAATAAGATATTTTTCCAACTGATCGACACTGCTGCCCTCAATGGCCACATAGTTCACCGCCAGCTAGCAGGAGGGAGGGGGGGGGGGTACTGTCACGTCTTCTCCCGCTCCCCCACTCTCGAGCTCTAACAAGCGGTCCTGGCAACTCATCATTACTGTGACAACCCTCCCAATCTGTCTGCCGAATTCTTTCTCTTTTTTCTCTTGTTATCCTTAATAGGATGTCGGTGGGCGGAGCCGGGATGTTCGTCAGTGAAATGGGACACACCTGGGATCGGGTGTGTACAAGGATAAATGCACCTCTTCCCATTCATTGGGGAGACTCTCTCCATGCAGACACTGATATATTTGGTTGTGGCATTTTTGTGGCTGTTTTTGGTTGTTTGCGTTGGGACCTTTCAATACCCCTCATTATCACATTTATGCACGCAACCACTCACTTACACTACTGATTACTGACTACACACACACCATTGTTAATTATTTAGTTTACTTT
The DNA here is from genome assembly GCF_901001165.1 of Salmo trutta. Classification (NCBI taxonomy): domain Eukaryota; kingdom Metazoa; phylum Chordata; class Actinopteri; order Salmoniformes; family Salmonidae; genus Salmo; species Salmo trutta. The sequence continues at coordinate 29,860,848 of NC_042963.1, forward strand.
AGTTAATAAATATATTTTGTTATTCCTTATCTCCACGTTGTCTCCCTTTTTGTTATGAACTTCGAGCCGGTTTGTGACTGTCACAACGTCCACAGAAGGTGGCGCCCCTCCCCGGTCGGGCGGTGCTCGACGGTCGTCGTTGCCGGCCTACTAGCTGCCACAGATCTATTTTTCAGTGTCTGTTAGTCATGTCTGTTTTTTGGTTGCACCTGTGTCTTGTTTGTCATTAGTGGGGGGGTATTTAGTTTGTCTGTGTTTAGTCAGGATTCGTGCGAGTTGTTCTATGTTACATGTGGTAGGGGTTGTATTGATTTAACGTAGTTGCTTTTACTACGTATTCGTTTAGGCATTAGGGTTGCCGGGCTGCGCCCCGTCTGACTTTTAGAGTGGAGCTGCCACTCGTCATTTGATTTTTGTGCACCCTGCCTTATATGTGGATTTTGCTCCTTGGCAGTATTAAATACGTTTTGCTCAAACGGAACTCAGTCTCCTGCGCCTGACTCATCCTACAGTGATTTATCTGCCCGTGACAGAATCCCGCACCAAATATATGGAGTCAGCAGGAGCCGAAGCACCTTCGATGGCGGAACAAGTCTCCCAACATGCCAGCCTCCTCCACCGGCTGGGCACGGCCATGGACCAGGTGCTGGCCCGTTTAGAGAGCTGGGAGAGAGTCGCTCCCTCACCCCCACCAGTGCCAAGTCATCACCCTGCGCCCCTACCGGCACCCACCGAACCCAGTACGAGTGGGATCCGGATCATGGCTCCCAGGGAGTTCGATGGGACGGCCGCCGGGTGCAAGGGGTTTTTGCTACAGTTGGACCTGTACCTGGCGACCGTCCGGCCCTCTCCCTCCGATGAAGAGAGGGTGAGTGTCCTCGTCTCGTGCCTCACGGGTAGAACGCCCTGGAATGGGCCAACGCCGTCTGGGAGGGCCCAGACTCGGCTAAGGACGACTACCCAGAGTTCACCCGCCACTTCCGGGCGGTATTCGATCATCCCCCGGAGGGCAAGGCGGCGGGTGAGCGATTATTTCACCTGAGGCAGGAGACGAGGAGCGCTCAGGACTTTGCACTGGAGTTCCGGACTCTAGCCGCCGGATCGGGGTGGAATGAGCGGGCCCTGATTGATCACTACAGGTGTAGTCTTCGTGAGGTTGTCCGCCGGGAGCTGGCTTGCCGGAATCACACAACTACCCTGGACCAGCTGATCGATTTATCCATCAGGCTGGACAACCTGCTGGCTGCCCGGGGACGTTCCAGTCGGGGCCTGTTTGTTCCCCTCCCAGCCCTCCTGCTCCAACGCCCATGGAGATAGGAGGGGCTGCTGCTAGGAGGACCGGAGGGGGGAGGGCCCTCTCCTGCACCCACTGTGGTCATAGAGGACACACTGCGGACCGGTGCTGGAGAGGTTCTTCCGGGAATTCAGATGGCAGGCAGAGCACCACATCGACCCCCCAGGTGAGTCAGCACCAGCCACACCCAGAGCCCCATGTCGACCACATGTACACCTCTGTGTAAGGCACCAGCCACACCCAGAGCCCCATGTCAACCACAGTGTAAGGCACTAGTCGATTCAGGCGCAGCTGGGAGTTTTATGGACCGTAGGGTCGCTGATAAGTTAGGGATTCCCCTGGTTAAACTGGACCAACCCTTCCCCGTGCATGCTCTAGATAGTCGACCACTAGGGTCTGGCCAGGTGAGGGAGGTAACAGTGCCACTGGTCATGGTGACGCGGGGGGGGGGGTCATGAGGAACGTATCAGCCTGTTCCTTATTGATTCCCCGGCGTTTCCAGTGGTACTGGGAATTCCCTGGCTAGCCACTCACAATCCGAAGATTTCGTGGAGACAGAGGGCTCTTAAGGGGTGGTCGAGGGAGTGCTCAGGCAGGTGTATAGGAGTTTTCATCGGTGCGACCACGGTGGAAAGTCCAGATCCAGTCTCCACCATGCACATTCCCTCTGAATATGCCGATTTGGATATCGCCTTCAATAAAACGAAGGCGACTCAATTACCCCCTCATCGACGAGGGGATTGTGTGATAAACCTCCGGGCTGGCGCGGCCTTTCCTAGGAGTCACGTGTATCCTCTGTCTCAGGAGGAGACAGCGGCTATGGAGACATATGTCGCTGAATCCTTGAGACAGGGATACATTCGGCCGTCTAAGTCACCCGTCTCCTCAAGCTTCTTTTTTGTGAAGAAGAAGGAGGGAGGTCTGCGCCCGTGCATTGATTATAGAGGTCTAAATTCCATCACGGTGGGTTTAAGTTACCCGCTACCTCTCATCGCTATGGCAGTGGAATCTTTTCACGGGGCGCGCTTCTTAACTTGTTATGGATAGGGGGCAGTATTTTCACGGCCGGATAAAAAACGTACCCGATTTAATCTGATTATTACTCCTGCCCAGAAACTAGAATATGCATATAATTATTAGCGTTTGGATAGAAAACACTCCAAAGTTTCTAAAACTGTTTGAATGGTGTCTGTGAGTATAACAGAACTCATTTGGCAGGCCAAAACCTGAGAAGATTCCTAACAGGAAGCGCCCTCTCTGACTATTTCTTGGCCTTCTTGATCATCTCTATCCAAAACAGGGGATCTCTGGCATAACGTGACATTTTCTAACGCTCCCATAGGCTCTCAGAAGGCGCCAGAACTTTGAATGATGACTTTGCAGGCCATGGCTGAAAAACAGTAGCGCATTTGGATAGTGGTCGATCTGAGAACAATGAGAATGGGGGCGCATGCACGAGCCGACACCATGTTTTTATTTTTTCGTCTTTGAACGAAAACAGGGTTTCCCGGTCGGAATATTATCGCTTTTTTACGAGAAAAATCGTATAAAAATTGATTTTAAACAGCGTTTGACATGCTTCGAAGTACGGTAATGGAATATTTAGAATTTTTTTGTCACGAAATGCGCCGAGCGCGTTACCCTTCGGATAGTGTCTTGAACGCACGAACAAAACGCCGCTATTTGGATATAACTATGGATTATTTTGAACCAAACCAACATTTGTTATTGAAGTAGAAGTCCTGGGAGTGCATTCTGATGAAGAACAGCAAAGGTAATCCAATTTTTCTTATAGTAAATCTGAGTTTGGTGAGTAGCAAACTTGGTGGGTGTCAAAATAGCTAGCCATGATGGCGAGCTATCTACTCAGAATATTGCAAAATGTGCTTTCACCGAAAAGCTATTTTAAAATCGGACACCGCGATTGCATAAAGGAGTTCTGTATCTATAATTGTTAAAATAATTGTTATGTTTTTTGTGAACGTTTATTGTGAGTAATTTAGTAAATTCACAGGAAGTGTTCGGTGGGAATGCTAGTTCTGAACGTCACATGCTAATGTAAAAAGCTGTTTTTTGATATAAATATGAACTTGATTGAACAAAACATGCATGTATTGTAAAACATCATGTCCTAGGAGTGTCATCTGATGAAGATCATCAAAGGTTAGTGCTGCATTTAGCTGTGGTTTTGGTTTTTTGTGACATTATATGCTATCTTGAAAAATGGGTGTCTGATTATTTCTGGCTGGGTACTCTGCTGACATAATCTAATGTTTTGCTTTCGCTGTAAAGCCTTTTTGAAATCGGACAGTGTGGTTAGATAAAGGAGAGTCTTGTCTTTAAAATGCTGTAAAATAGTCATATGTTTGAAAAATTGAAGTTTTCGGATTTTCGAGAACTTTGTATTTCGCGCCACGCCCATCATTGCATATTGGAGCAGGTGTTCCGCTAGCGAAACGTCTAGATGTAAGAGGTTAACTAAATTAGATCTCAGGAGCGCGTATAACCTGGTGCGTGTCCGAGATGGAGACGAGTGGAAAACCGCATTTAGTACCACATCTGGCCATTATGAGTACCTCGTCATGCTGTACGGGTTAAGCATATAGGAGGACCAGTTTCTTAGCCGCATGTGCGCAATTCGTTTGAAATTGTATGGAGAAAATATCCTTTCTATTTTATTCGGCGTTGTTCAATTGTATTTTTCATACTATAAAATACAAAATAATGCCACGGAATTCTAAGCAAAACTTGTCTACTAAATAATGTCACGGAATGCTAAGCAAATCTTGTCTGCTAAATGAACTAGTGTAGCCCACAGCCATATGGAATAGACATATCGGGGCCTAACATAAGGACAACTTGGAGTATGCTATTCTGTTCTTCTGAAATAGACCACATTTTCTTCATATCATGTTTCTTTAGCCCTGTCTAAAATAAATAATGGATTCATTGTGCTGGTGTAGGCTATGTTAAATTAATTTATTATAATTTTTTAAATGTAGATGTTCCAAAGGTCTGAATCAATGGCTTGTAGGCTATGCGTGGAAGCCAGGAGATGCTAAATGCGTTCATGCTAATTAACAGTAAATTACCGTGAGACTGGCAGTTTATTTGTTTGACAATCATTGGCTGACAAAATTTCATGACAGACAGACCTAGCCGATACACATTCTTTGTTTGTTGCTCAAAATACTTTATTTCTTGCATCTTCATTGTCAGTTTCCTGGCCTCTCTCCTCCTCGCCAGTGTCATGATCAAATATATGATCAAGAGCCTCACATACGTATATCGTTTTGTCCTTGTGCTGCCACAGAATGAATTGTGAGCAAGGCCTCAAAAAAGCTTTATATATCAGAGCTGCGAGAAAAGTTCTATATATTATTGAAACAATGTTGCGATTGTTTGTGAGAATGCCAACAGGTGTGGTTACCGTGGAAGAAAGATTCTATTGGGGTAAGGTTCCCGTGTGGGTTGCCATGGAAACCAAGAAGGGGAGTGAGGTGTGCGGGTGTGTGTGTGTGTGTGTGTGTCTGTGTGTGTTCAAACACACATGCATTTGGGGGTCTGGGAGAGGAAGTGTGTCCATCTGATGAATGGGCATGTGCCTGAACTCAATTTTGTACACTAATTGATGTCTCACCCATCCATTTCTAATGACCAGTCATTTTTGACCGGGAACAACACAGGTGTAGAAAAGTAAAATACATGTATTTTGTGTGTTCAGATGCCATATGTGGACAAAGTCATGGAACCTTATGACAATCAGATTAAATTAACTACATTTTCAGAGAGAAAACCGGAACACAACAGGAGTTTTAAAAAAGATGCATTTGACAGGATCACCAACACTCAGTGATATCTTTCAAAAAAAACACCTTAGAAAGGATTACCTAGACATACTGACCAGCTCAAATAGACAGAAGCCTTCTATATGGCAGACCAATCTGAACATCTCTCTCGGCATGTCCAGCCTAATCATTATCTCAGCCAATCATGGCTAGTGGGAAGGTTGCTGGCTTTTTCTGTGGCTTAACCATCTAGGCTCGTAATTGAACAATTTTATTCGTATTTACAGATGGCATACAAGTTTGTTATTAAAAGCACATTAAAATTCACACGTTCCAAAAGGCATTTCTGCCTTGATTTTTTTTTTACGTTTACGTTCAAATGGCTCTCCTATTTAGTAGAGAACCGCGACATACGCCTAGTTTCCTGAATCGAGTCACTAATGCAAACGTCTGCAAAATCGTGATTTATCCCAATGATCTGTTGACAGTGTTAACAAGTGCTATGATACCAGTTATGTTAATACATCTATCCACAAGAGATTATGCATTGTCTACACTCTTAAAAAAAAGGGTTCCAAAAGGGGTCTTCGGCTGTCCCCAAAGGAGAGCCCTTTTTGTGAGAGAGAAATTACAATGAATGAACTACAGGACAAAATACAAACCCTCCAACGCAAAACGGCCTGTGGTGTTGATGGTATCCTAAATGAAATAATAAAATATAGAGACCACAAAATCCAATTGGTTAAACTTAAACTCTTTAACATTCCTTAGCTCTGGCATCTTCCCTGGCATCTGTTAGCCAGCCTGCCAGCTTAGTGGAGTCTGCCACTAGCACAGTCAGTGTAGTCAGCTCAGCTATCCCCATTGAGACCGTGTCTGTGCCTCGACCTAGGTTGGGTAAAACTAAACATGGCGGTGTTCGCCTTAGCAATCTCACTAGAATAAAGACCTCCTCCATTCCTGCCATTATTGAAAGAGATCGTGATACCTCACATCTCAAAATAGGGCTACTTAATGTTAGATCCCTCACTTCAAAGGCAGTTATAGTCAATGAACTAATCACTGATCATAATCTTGATGTGATTAGCCTGACTGAAACATGGCTTAAGCCTGATTAATTTACTGTGTTAAATGAGGCCTCACCTTCTGGTTACACTAGTGACCATATCCCCCGTGCATCCCGCAAAGGCGGAGGTGTTGCTAACATTTACAATAGCAAATTTCAATTTACAAAACAAAAAAAAGACGTTTTCGTCTTTTGAGCTTCTAGTCATGAAATCTATGCAGCCTACTCAATCACTTTTTATAGCTACTGTTTACAGGCCTCCTGGGCCATATGCAGTGTTCCTCACCGAGTTCCCTGAATTCCTATCGGACCTTGTAGTCACAGCAGATATTCATTTTTGGTGATTTTAATATTCACATGGAAAAGTCCACAGACCCTCTCCAAAAGGCTTTCAGAGCCATCATCGACTCAGTGGGTTTTGTCCAACATGTCGCCGGACCTACTTACTGCCGCAGTCATACTCTGGACCTAATTTTGTCCCGTGGAATAAATGTTGTGGATCTTAATGTTTTTCCCCATAATCCTGGACTATCGGACCACCATTTTATTACGTTTGCAATCGCAACAAATAATCTGCTCAGACCCCAACCAAGGAGCATCAAAAGTCGTGCTATAAATTCTCAGACAACCCGAAGATTCTTTGATGCCCTTCCAGACTCCCTCTGCCTACCCAAGGACGTCAGAGGACAAAAATCAGTTAACCACCTAACTGAGAAACTCAATTTAACCTTGTGCAATACCCTAGATGCAGTTACACCCTTAAAAACATTTGTCATAAAAAACTAGCTCCCTGGTATACAGAAAATACACAAGGTCTGAAGCAAGCTTCCAGAAAATTGGAACGGAAATGGCGCCACACCAAACTGGAAGTCTTCCAACTAGCTTGGAAAGACAGTACCGTGTGTACCCAATGTGAAATGGCTAGTTAGTTAGCGGTGGTGCGCGCTAATAGCGTTTCAATCGGTGACGTCACTCGCTCTGAGACTTGAAGTAGGGTTTCCCCTTGCGTTGCAAGGGCCGCGGCTTTTGTGGCGCGATGGGTAACGATGCTTCGTGGGGTGTCAGTTGTTGATGTGTGCAAGGGTCCCTGGTTCGAGCCCGGGTTGGGGCGAAGAGAGGGACGGAACCTACACTGTTACACGTGCAGTATCGAAGAGCCCTCACTGCTGCTCGATCATCCTATTTTTCCAACTTAATTGAGGAATATAAGAACAATCCGAAATGTCTTTTTGATACTGTAGCAAAGCTAACTAAAAAGCAGCATTCCCCAAGAGAGGATGGCTTTCACTTCAGCAGTAATAAATTCATGAACTTCTTTGAGGAAAAGATCATGATCATTAGAAAGCAAATTACGGACTCCTCTTTAAATATGCGTATTGCTCCAAAGCTCCATTGTCCTGAGCCTGCACAACTCTGCCAGGACCTAGGATCAAGGGAGACACTAAAGTGTTTTAGTACCATATCTCTTGACACAATGATGAAAATAATCATGGCCTCTAAACCTTCAAGCTGCATACTGGACCCTATTCCAACTAAACTACTGAAAGAGCTGCTTCCTGTGCTTGGCCCTCCTATGTTGAACATAATAAATGGCTCTCTATCCACCGGATGTGTACCAAACTCACTAAAAGTGGCAGTAATAAAGCCTCTCTTGAAAAAGCCAAATCTTGACCCAGAAAATTAAAAAAAGTATCGGCCTATATCGAATCTCCCACTCCGCTCCAAATGTTTTGAAAAAGCTGTTGCGCAGAAACTCACTGCCTTCCTGAAGACAAGCAATGTATACGAAATGCTTCAGTCTGGATTTAGACCCCATCATAGCACTGAGACTGCACTTGTGAAGGTGGTAAATGACCTTTTAATGGCATCAGACCGAGGCTCTGCATCTGTCCTCGTGCTCCTAGATCTTAGTTCTGCTTTTGATACCATCGATCCCCACATTCTTTTGGAGAGATTGGAAACCCAAATTGGTCTACACGGACAAGTTCTGGCCTGGTTTAGATCTTATCTGTCGGAAAGATATCAGTTTGTCTCTGTGAATGGTTTGTCCTCTGACAAATCAACTGTAAATTTCGCTGTTCCTCAAGGTTCCATTTTAGGACCACTACTGTTTTCACTATATATTTTACCTCTTTGAGATGTCATTCAAAAACATTGTTATATTTCACTGCTATGCGGATGACACACATCTGTACATTTCAATGAAACATGGTGAAGCTGTAACGCCCTGGCCATAGAGAGGGGTTTTTGTTCTTTATTTTGGTTAGGCCAGGGTGTTACATTGGGTGGGCGTTCTATGTTCCTTTTTCTATGTTTTTGTATTTCTTTGTTTTGGGCCGTGTGTGTGGCTCCCAATCAGGCACAGCTGAAGCTCGTTGCTGCTGATTGGGAGTCACACATAAGGAGCATGTTTTTCCTTTGGGTTTGTGGGTAATTGTTTCTGTCAGTGTTTTGTACCAGACAGGACTGTTTGCTGTCGGTTTACTCGTTTCTTGTTTTGTATAGTGTTCATGTTGTTTATATTAAATTCTGATAATGAACACTAACTCCGCTGCACCTTGGTCCACTTCTTCAGACGACAGCCGTTACAGAATTACCCACCACCAAGGGACCAAGCAGCGGAAGAGGGAGGTCCGGTCAATGGAGGAGACGCCGGCCAGCAGACGGGGTCGCTGGCGTCAGTCGAGGAAGCCCGGAAGACACCCCCAAGAAAATTTTTTGGGGGGGCTAATGGGGTGGTCTGGAAGGGCAGAGGAGGAGCCCAGACCACTGCTCTCGTGGGGGATGACGGCAGAGGAGGAGACGCAGATGAGGTGGTTTATTGAGGACCTGCTGAAGGAAGATCTGGAGGAGGAGCCATGGGAGGCGGAGTTGCGCACTGTGTCGCCAGTGCGTCCGCACAGCCCGGTGCGTCCGGTGGACATGCCCAGCACATGCCGTGCTAGGAAGGGCATCCAGCCAGGACGAGTGGCAAAACCGGCTCCACGCTTCAGTTCACCAGTGCGTGTTCACAGTCCTGTCTGGCCCGTCCCTGCTCCCCGCACCAAGTCCACAGTGCATGTCCCCAGTCCTGTCCGGCCCGTCCCTGCTCCCCGCACCAAGCCCAAGGTGCGTGTCCCCAGCCCTGCCAGTCAGCAGTCGTCAGAGCTGCCCGCCAGTCAACAGTCGTCGGAGCTGCCCGCCAGTCAACAGTCGTCGGAGCTGCCCGCCAGTCAACAGTCGTCGGAGCTGCCCGCCAGTCAACAGTCGTCAGAGCTGCCCGCCAGTCAACAGTCGTCAGAGCTGCCCGCCAGTCAACAGTCGCCAGAGAGGTCAGACTGCGCTGAACTGCCGGAGTGGCCAGACTGCGCTGAACTGCCGGAGTGGCCAGACTGCGCTGAACTGCCGGAGTGGCCAGACTGCGCTGAACTGCCGGAGTGGCCAGACTGCGCTGAACTGCCGGAGTGGCCAGACTGCGCTGAACTGCCGGAGTGGCCAGACTGCGCTGAACTGCCGGAGTGGCCAGACTGCCCCGAACTGCCGGAGTGGCCAGACTGCCCCGAACTGCCGGAGTGGCCAGACTGCCCCGAACTGCCGGAGTGGCCAGACTGCCCCGAACTGCCGGAGTGGCCAGACTGCCCCGAACTGCCGGAGTGGCCAGACTGCCCCGAACTGCCGGAGTGGCCAGACTGCCCCGAACTGCCGGAGTGGCCAGACTGCCCCGAACTGCCAGAGTGGCCAGGGAGGCCCGCCAGCCCGGTGAGTCCTGTGCCTACGCCTAGGGCCAGGCCTCTGTCATGTCTCCCCAGCCTGGTGAATCCTGGGTCAGTGCCGTCAGAGCAGCCAGGGTCGCCCACCAGCCAGGCGCAACCATCGCCGCCCGCCAGCCGGGCGCAGCCAGGGTCGCCCGCCAGCCGGGCGCAACAAGGGTCGCCCGCCAGCCAGGCGCAACCATCGCCGCCCGCCAGCCGGGCGCAACCATCGCCGCCCGCCAGCCGGGCGCAACCATCGCCGCCCGCCAGCCGGGCGCAACCATCGCCGGCCGCCAGCCGGGCGCAGTCAGTGTCGCCCACCAGACCTTCGGCGCGGCCAGGTGCGCCACCGAAGAGGGCGACGTCAAGGGTGGAGCAGAGGCCACGTCCCGCACCTGAGCCGCCGCCGTAAGAAGGCCCACCCGGACCCTCGACTTCAGAGTCAGGTTTTGCGGCCGGAGTCCGCACCTTTGGGGGGGGGGTACTGTAACGCCCTGGCCATAGAGAGGGGTTTTTGTTCTTTATTTTGGTTAGGCCAGGGTGTTACATTGGGTGGGCGTTCTATGTTCCTTTTTCTATGTTTTTGTATTTCTTTGTTTTGGGCCGTGTGTGTGGCTCCCAATCAGGCACAGCTGAAGCTCGTTGCTGCTGATTGGGAGTCACACATAAGGAGCATGTTTTTCCTTTGGGTTTGTGGGTAATTGTTTCTGTCAGTGTTTTGTACCAGACAGGACTGTTTGCTGTCGGTTTACTCGTTTCTTGTTTTGTATAGTGTTCATGTTGTTTATATTAAATTCTGATAATGAACACTAACTCCGCTGCACCTTGGTCCACTTCTTCAGACGACAGCCGTTACAGAAGCCCCAAAATTGCCCTCGCTAGAAGCCTGTGTTTCAGACATAAGGAAGTGGATGGCTGCAAACTTTCTACTTTTAAACTCGGACAAAACAGAGATGCTTGTTCTAGGTCCCAAGAAACAAAGAGATCTTCTGTTGAATCTGACAATTAATCTTGATGGTTGTACAGTCGTCTCAAAAAAAACTGTGAAGGACCTCAGCGTTACTCTTGACCCTCATCTCTCTTTTGAAGAACATATCAAGACTGTTTCAAGGACAGATTTTCTCCATCTACGTAACATTGCAAAAATCTGAAACTTTCTGTCCAAAAATGATGCAGAAAAATGAATCCATGCTTTTGTTACTTCTAGGTTGGAGAACTGCAATGCTCTACTTTCCGGCTAACCAGATAAAGCACTAAATAAACTTCAGTTAGTGCTAAACACGGCTGCTAGAATCTTGACTAGAACCCAAAAATGTGATCATATTATTCCAGTGCTAGCCTCTCTACACTGGCTTCCTGTTAAGGCAAGGGCTGATTTCAAGGTTTTACTGCTAACCTACAAAGCATTACATGGGCTTGCTCCTACACATCTTTCCGATTTGGTCCTGCCGTACATACCTACACGTACGCTACGGTCACAAGACGCAGGCCTCCTAATTGTCCCTAGAATTTCTAAGCAAACAGCTGGAGGCAGGGCTTTCTCCTATAGAGCTCCATTTTTTATGGAATGGTCTGCCTACCCATGTGAGAGACGCAGACTCGGTCTCAATCTTTAAGTCTTTACTGAAGACTCATCTCTTCAGTAGGTCCTATGATTGAGTGTAGTCTGGACCAGGAGTGTGAAGGTTGTCTCTGCCTGGCCGGTTCCCCTCTCTCCACTGGGATTCTTTGCCTCTAACCCTATTACAGGGGCTGAGTCACTGGCTTACTGGTGTTCTTCCATGCCGTCCCTAGGAGGGGTACGTCACTTGAGTGGGTTGAGTCACTGACATGGTCTTCCTGTCTGGATTGGCGCCCCCCCTTGGGTTGTGCTGTGGCAGAGATCTTTGTGGGCTATACTCAGTCTTGTCTCAGGATGGTAAGTTGGTGGTTGAAGATATCCCTCTAGTGGTGTGGGGGCTGTGCTTTGGCAAAGTGGGTGGGGTTATATCCTGCCTGTTTGGCCCTGTCCGGGGGTATCATCGGATGGGACCACAGTGTCTCCTGACCCCTCCTGTCTCAGCCTCCAGTATTTATGCCACAGTAGTTTATGTGTCAGGGGGCTAGGGTCAGTCTGTTATATCTGGAGTATTTCTCCTGTCTTATCCGGTGTCCTGTGTGAATTTAAGTATGCTCTCTCTAATTCTCTTTTTCTCTCTTTCCCTCTCGGAGGACCTGAGCCCTAGGACCATGCCTAAGGACTACCTGGCATGATGACTCCTTGCTGTCCCCAGTCCACCTGGCCATGCTGCTGCTCCAGTTTCAACTGTTCTGCATGCGGCTATGGAACCCTGTCCTGTTCACCGGACATGCTACCTGTCCCAGACCTGCTGTTTTCAACTATAGAGACAGCAGGAGCGGTGAAGATACTCTCAATAATCGGCTATGAATAGCCAACTGACATTTACTCTTGAGGTGCTGACTTGTTGCACCCTCAACAACTTCTGTGATTATTATTATTTGATCAGCATTTATGAACATTTGAACATCTTGGCCATGTTCTGTTATAATCTCCACCCGGCACAGCCAGAAGAGGACTGGCCACCCCTCATAGCCTTGTTCCTCTCTAGGTTTTGGCCTTTCTAGTGAGTTTTTCCTAGCCACAGTGCTTCTACACCTGCATTACTTGCTGTTTGGGGTTTTAGGCTGGGTTTCTGGACAGCACTTTGAGATATCAGCTGATGTAAGAAGGGCTATATAAATACATTTGATTTGATTCCCCAATATTTGGAACCATGGACTGATCACCCTGATCACTGATCAAATGTGCCCCCATTAACTACCGTGGGATATGGGTTAACAGCAACCTTGTGAAAATCCTATGCTTTATCATTAACAGCAAACGCATACATTTTCTCAGTTAAAACAATGTAGAGCAAATGTCACATTAGCTTTTTACCAAATGACCAGACCACTTATTCACCCTGCACACCCTAATTGACAAAGAAACGAACCGAAACAAAGGAACATTCTTCTCATGCTTTGTTGATTTCAAAAAATCTTTTGTCTAAATTTGGCAGTAGGGTCTGCTATACAAATTGACGGAAAATGGGGCTGGGGGAAAAACAAACAAAATCTATGTACGCAAACAAGTATGCTGTTAAAATTGGCAAAGAAACACACACATTTCTTCCCAAAGGGCCTTGGGGTGAGACAGGGATGCAGCTTAAGACCCACCCTCTTCAACATATATTTTTATTTAACTATGCAAGTCAGTTAAGAACAAATTATTATTTACAAAGACGGCCTACCCCAGTCAAACACTAAAGAAGCTGGGCCAATTGTGCACTGCCCTATGGGACTCCCAATCACAGCCGGTTGTGATACAGCCTGGAATCAAACCAGGGTCTGTAGAGACTTCTCTACCACTGAGATCCAGTGCCTTACACCGCTAAACCACTCGGGTGCCCTCGCCAATTTGTTGATAGAACAGTCTGCCTCACCCGGCCTCACCCTACAAGAATCTGAAGTCAAATATCTGCTAGCTGATGATCTGGTGCTTTTGTCCCCAACCAATGAGGGCCTTCAACACCTGGATGTTCTGAACAGATTGTGCCCGACGTGGGCCCTGAAAGTAAATCTCAGTAAGACAGAATTAGGCCGATACCCGCTAATTATCAAAATCCAGAAAAGAGCCATTCAATTCTACAACCACCTAAAAGGAAGTGATTCCAAAACCTTCCATAACAAAGCCATCACCCACAGAGAGATGAACCTGGAGAAGAGTCCCATAAGCAAGCTGGTCCCGGGGCTCTGTTCACAAACACAAACAGACCACACAGAGCCCCAGGACAGCAATACAATTAGATCCAACCAAATCATGAAAAAACTAAAATATAATTATTTTCAATGTGTCAAGTAGTTAACAGAAAACAGAGCAAACTAGAATGATATTTGTCCCTAAACAGAGAGTACACAGTGGCAGAATAAATACCTGACCACTGTGACTGACCCAAACTTAAAGAAAGCTTTGAATATGTATAGACTCAGTGAGCATAGCCTTGCTATTGAGAAAGGCTGCCTAGTCAGACCTGGCTCTCAAGAGAAGACCGCTCTGGCACACTGCCCACAAAATGAGGTGGAAACTGAGATGCACTTCCTAACCTCCTGCCAAATGTACGACCATATTAGAGACACACATTTCCTTCAGATTACACAGACCCACAAAGAATTTGAAAACAAAGCCAATGTTGATAAACTTCCCATATCTGTTTGGTGAAATACCACAATGTGCCATCACAGCAGCAAGATTTGTGACCTGTTGCCACAAGAAAAGGGCAACCAGTGAAGAACAAACACCATTGTAAATACAACCGTATATTTATTTTCCTTTTTGTATTTTTAACTATTTGCACATAATCTGACATTTGAAGTTTCTTTATTCTTTTGGAACTTTTCTGTGTGTAATGTTTACTGTTAATGTTTTTATTTAGTTTATTTCACTTTTGTTTATTATCTATTTCACTTGCTTTGGCAATGTAAACATAAGTTTCCCATGCCAATGAAGCCCTTAATAAATGGAATTTTAATTCAATTGAGAGAGCGAAAGAAAGACAAGTGTTTGAAATCTTAGGATTGGAGGAAGAGAGAAAGACAGACACAGAAAACTGTAAGAGACAGGGTTTCAGGAGAAGGGTAGCTAATGAGAGCATGTGTGGCCAATCTCCAACCCTTGAGCTGAAAGTGAACCTGAGATTTCATTTCAGACAACAGAAACACTGTCGTATAACAAACTGGCATCCCATTAAAGAGAAATGCACTCCTCTGCAAGTCCCAGGGACCCCCCACCTCCATCCCCCTTCTGCCCCTTACTCCCCATCTCCCCTCTATTTTCTCATCTCTCCCCTCTCCCCTCTCCCCTGTCCCTCTCTTTCCACCTCTCACTAAATCCCAACGTTCAGCTCCCTTGACTATATTAATGGCATTAGTGAGTTTAAATTCATTGCAAATCCATGTGTTTATTCACCAGGGCAGGGCGCCCCCTCACAGCCTCACATGCAGCTTGTCTCTCTCTCTCCCTGTCATGTGAGATGAGATGTGTTAATATTGTTGTACTCTTGGCAGCAGCAGTAGTGTTTTCAGGGTGATTAGCACCAAGGTACTGCCACCTGTAGATGAATAGATATTGAATACAGCAATTAGGTATCCCCTTCCTACAGCCTTTAATAGGTAGGAGTCAAGTGGAGAAGAATTTTACATAATTTCTCCACTTGTTCTCTTTCTGCCTTTCACATAGTTTCAGAGATAAAGCCATGTGAACATAGTATCGTTCTTAAAGTTTTAATAGCTTAAATTTATGTTTTGGTCCTAGCCAAGGGCAACTTGAAATGGGCTAGATGTACAATTCCTCCTCTATCTATTTTAAACTCCAACTTCAATATTGGACTATGAGTTAATATCAGTGGAGGCTGGTGACTTGGTAAATTTAGGAGGATGGGAGACCCACAGTATAGGTGCGGAACGCACGCAGACCACAAAGTGTGTTTCAAAAATCATCAAAGACTAATTATTTAAACCTAAAGCATTTAATAAAGACATTTATAGTACAACATTATGGGGAAGGGGAATGAGAAGGCTACTTACAGTGTTGGAAAGGGATCACAGCAGTGATTGAATGAGGGTATGTGGCATGAGCTGCGGTGTTCAGAGGCTTGACCAGTGCAGGACAGGATTTTACTGGGAAGACAAAAAACAATAACATAAGACACTACACAGTTCGACAAAAGAGCTCAGAATGAGTTAGTCCAAGCAAAGAGTAAAATCTTTGATGTGTAATAATGTGATTGTGTATGTGATTGACTCTACATACAGTAATGAGAGAAAATTGATAGGGGTACTCACAGTGCTTGGAGGGGAAACATTCAATGTGCCAGTGGATGACCGGGCACATGAGACATTCATTTCATGTCAGGAGAAAGTTGACGATGATGGTGGAGTGGAGTATTCATCACCTCTTAATCAGGGAACATGAGGGGACTTAGCTGTAAATACAAATAGCAGATACATTCCATTACAGCTGTGCCATCGTAGGTTTGGACGAGTTTCTCTGAAGTTAAACTCAGACACCTCAAAATTCATGAAGTCAAACAGACTGCGCATCTGGCCCACTTGACACATCAAAGTAGCGCAATAAACGTTCTTGAATAAACCTGGGGTGGCAGGTAGCCTAGTGGTTACAGCGTTGGGCCAGTAACCAGAAGGTTGCTTGACAAATTCCTGAGCTGACAAAGTAAAATTCTGACGTTCTGCCCCTGAAAAAAGAATTTAGCCCACTGTTCCACAGTAGGCTGTCAGTGTCAATAAGAATTTGTTTTTAACTGACTTGCCTAGTTAAATAAAGGTTAAATAAATAAATAAAATACAAATAAAGCCCTGTTCATCCACATACCTGATGATACCTGACGCGCAATTAATCATGTTTTTTTTCCAGCCCTCAAATTGTCTTCTGATGTAATTTAATTAGACATGGCCTCAGAACATCCTATTTCATTGTTTCTCTATAAATAATTGTAATTTTGGGAGTGAAAAATTGAGAAAAAAAATTCCCAAACCAGGAATTATAAAACAGAGAACTGAATTTTGAAAAATACAGAGAGAGTGGCTAAATTCATAATTAGCTCATGACATGTTTCATAATTTAAAAGTAGCTCACATGCTAGAAAAGGTAGGAGACCCCTGGTCCAGTGTGTTAGTGTGTGTGTGTGTGTGTGTGTGCGTGCGTGTGGGGGTGTTTGTATGCGTTCGTGTGTGTGTGTGCATGTGTGTGCATGGGTCTAGACCCAGGCCCTGGCCCAGACTGAGGGAGCTGGAGTAGAAGCATTGCATTGTGGGAAAGTCTGTCGAGACAGTGGCATCCCAGGCTGTCTGAGGAGTGAAGAAAGGGTGCCGCAGGAGTGCGTGAGCAGAATAACTGAATGAGAGAGAGGGAGGGGAGTGGAGAGGGGGTGAAAGAGATAGAAAGGAGGGAGAAAAAGAATCAACAAGGATGACAAAGAGCATGTCCGTGCATGCGGCCACACATGCACGCCAACACACTTACACACACTTTACTTATTGAGAAGTGCAAACTATTTGACTTTGATGTGCATGTTTTGCATATTGATGAGGAATTATTGAGATAAAGGTAATGCATTAACTCCCCATAGAGAAAGACTACACTGTCTACTCTGTCCTAATGGGTCCACATTCAGTATGTTATTAATGTCCGTCAAGCCTTTACATCTTTAACTTGGTCTAAACTGGAACACCTGGCCTCAGTCAGGCCCTTTAGCAAGTTGACTTCTCGAACCCAGTCTCCAGTCTCAGCTACATGCAGTAAACTGTTCAAATGAAGTGTTTTGTAACACTAAAACTAGTGGCAACTGCGGAACCTTAACTTTGTAGTAATCCAAGACTGTGTCGACCCAGTCTTCGCTGCAGGGTGTACAATGCTCCAAGACTGTCTCTCAGCTACAGGCAGCAGTGCTCAAAGACTTTCTCTCTCTTGGAGAGGCTGCAGATGAACGAGATCACCATGCAGAGAGAGCAGCTGTGTTATCCCTTCACTGACTTTCTACTGCCCTCTCCTCCCCTGTCTGTCTTCTCTCATTCACTTTTCTGTTAGAAGCGCTAGAGATTTGAAGAGTATGGCAAGTAACGGAAGAAACAAGTGAGGGATTGAGGGAGGGAGAAAAGGAAAGAAAGAGAACAAGAGTTAGAGGACCAAGGATGATTTCTAAGATTTTCTTAAATGACTGTCCTTCTCCCTGGTTGAGTGATGGTTTGATAGTCTTTGTGCGTCTTTCTCAAATCAAATCAAAGTTTATTGGTCGTGTACACAGATATGCAGGTGTTATAGCAGGTGCAGCGAAATGCTTATGATTCTAGCTCCCACCGTGCAGAAAATGTCTAGCAAATGCAATTTTATATGCTAGCTTGAAAAATGGGTGTCTGATTATTTCTGGCTGGGTACTCTGCTGACATAATCTAATGTTTTGCTTTCGTTGTAAAGCCTTTTTGAAATCGGACAGTGTGGTTAGATTAATGAGAGTCTTGTCTTTAAAATGGTGTAAAATAGTCATATGTTTGAGAAATTGAAGTAATAGCATTTCTAAGGTATTTGAAATAATCAGACACCCATTTTTCAAGCTAGCATATAATGTCACAAAAACCCAGAAGACAGCTAAATGCAGCACTAACCTTTGATGATCTTCATCAATGGTAAATAAGGGTCACGTGCACGGCGCATTTCGTGACAAAAGATTTCTAAATATTTCATTACCGTACTTCGAAGCATGTCAACCGCTGTTTAAAATCAATTTTTATGCCATTTTTCTCGTAAAAAAGCGATAATTTTCCGACCGGGAATCTGCAATTAGGTAAACAGAGGAAAGAAAATACAGCATGGGGTCGACTCGGGCACGCGCCTAAGCCCTTTGTCCTCTGATCGGCCACTTGGCAAAGGCGATAATGTGTTTCAGCCTGGGGCTGCTTCGATATCGTTCAGCTTTTTCCCGGGCTCTGAGAGCCTATGGGAGCCGTAGGAAGTGTCACGTTACAGCTAAGATCCTCAGTCTTCAATAAACAGAGGCAAGAACAACAACACCTTGTCAGACAGGCCACTTCCTGCATGAAATCTTCTCAGGTTTTTGCCTGCCATATGAGTTCTGTTATACTCACAGACACCATTCAAACAGTTTTAGAAACGTTAGGGTGTTTTCTATCCAAAGCCAATAATTATATGCATATTCTAGTTACTGGGCAGGAGTAGTAACCAGATTAAATCGGGTACGTTTTTTATCCGGCCGTGTAAATACTGCCCCCTAGCCCTAACAGGTTAATCTGACTATTCTCTCATTTATTTCATTTAATTTACTTTCAGCAATTTGAGTTTGGGTTTTCAATATAGCGGTCTAATGTTGGTGGGCATATTATTCTGTTTTTATGTTACTGAGTAACTGCCATAAAAATAATCATTTTTTTTCAGTCACACTGTACTTCACCAATCAGGGTGAGCTTGGCAACAGTAACAAGGGGTGATGTGTAATGAAAGTAGGTTGTGCGTGCCCTGAGTAAAACATATTTTTTCCATCATCAGGTGACCATCAGGTGACGTCCCGGGATAAACCTGGAACTACACAAAATCTTCCAGGAGACTATGACACAATGTCCCTAGAACATTCAGGGGATCTTCAGGAGATCATGACACAACATCACAAGAACGTCCTAAAAACATCCTTACATAAGTATTCAGACCCTTTGCTATGAGACTCGAAATTAAGCTCAGGTCTTTCCTGTTTCCGTTGATCGTCCTTGAGATATAACTTGATTTGGAGTCCACCTGTGGTAAATAAAATTGATTGGATATGATTTGTAAAGGCACACACCTGTATATATTAGGTCCTACAGTTGACAGTGCATGTCACAGCAAAAACCAAGCCATGAGGTGGAAGGAATTGTCAATAGAGCTCCGAGACAGGTTTGTGTCGAGGCACAAATCTGGGGAAGAGTATCAAAACATTTATGCAGCATTGAAGGTCCCCAAGAACATAGTATCCTCCATTAGTCTTAAATGGAAGAAGTTTGGAACCACCAAGAATCTTCCTAGAGCTGGCCAAACTGAGCAATCGTGGGAGAAGCCCTTGGTCAGGGAGGTGACCAAGAACCCAATGGTCACTCTGAATGAGCTCTAGAGTTCCTCTGTGGAGATGGGAGAACATTCCAGAAGGACAACAATCTCTGCAGCACTCCACCAATCAGGCCTTTATGGTAGAGGTACCAGCTGGAAACCACTCCGCAGTAAAAGACACATGACAGCCTGCTTGGAGTTTGCCAAAAGGCACCTAAATGACTCTCAGACCATGAGAAACAAGATTCTCTGGTCTGATGAAACCAAGGTTGAGCTCTTTTGCCTGAATCCCAAGCGTCACATCTGGAGGAAAACTGGCATGGTGGTGACAGCATCATGCTGTGGGGATGTTTTTCAGCAGCAGGGACTGGGAGACTAGTCAGGATCGAGGCAAAGATGAATGGAGCAAAATCCTGCGCCCGAGCGCTCAGGACCTCAGACTGGGAGCAATGGTTCATCTTCCAATAGGACAACGACCCTAAGCACACCACCAAGACAATCAGGGAGTGGCTTTGGGACAAGTCTCTGAATCTCCTTCAGTGGCCCAGCCAGAGCCCTGACTTGAACCTGAGCAAACATCTCTGGAGAGACCAGAAAATACCTGTGCAGCGATGCTCCCCATCCAACCTGACAGAGATTGAGAGGATCTGCAGAGAAAACGGGATAAACTCCCCAAATACAGGTGTGCCAAGCTTGTAACATCTTAGAGTGGAGGCTGTAATCGCTGCCAAAGGAGCTTCAACAAAGTACTTAGTAAAGGGTCTGAATACTTATGTAAATGTGATATTTCAGGGATTTTTTGGTAATAAATTTACAAACAATTCTAAAAACCTGTTTTTGCTTTGTCATTATGGGTGTGTGTAGATTGATGAGGAAAATAACAACAATTTAATAGAATAAGGCTGTAATGTAACAAAATGTGGAATGAGTCAAGGGGTCTGAATACTTTCCGAATGCACTGTGTGAGGTGTGTGTGTGTGTGTTTGTATGTGTGTGTGTGTGTGTGTGTGTGTGTGTGTGTGTGTGTGTGTGTGTGTGTGTGTGTGTGTGTGTGTGTGCGTGCGTGCGTGCCGGCATGCGTGTGCGTGCGTGTGTGTGTGGCATCAGTGAAGGAATGTGTGAGTGTGTGTGCATAGAGTCAGTGCAATAGAGTTAGTTCAAAAAGAGTCAATGCAGGTACTCCAGGTAGCCATTTGATTATCTATTTAGCAACCTTGTTAAGCAGTCTTATGGCTTGGTGGTAGAATTGTTTCAGGGTCCGATTGGTTCCAGAACAGAGAACAGTCTATGTCTTGGGGCACAGGAGTTTTTGACAAGTTTTTGCCTTCCTCTGACACCACCTGGTACAGAGGTCCTGGATAGCAGAGTGCTCGGCCCCAGTTATCTACTGGGCTGTACTCACCACCCTCTGTAACGCCTTGCGGTCGGGTGCCTTGCAGTTGCCCTACCAAGAGGTGATGCAGCCAGTCAAGATGCTCTAAATGGTTTAGGATCTGAGGGCCCATGACAAATCTTTTCAACCTCCTGAGAGGGATGAGGAGTTGTTGTCCTCTCTTCACAACTGTGTGGGTGTTTGTGGACTCTTAATTCCTTAGTGAATTGGAGTGGGTCCAGGGTTTCTGGGATGATGGTGTTGATGTGAGCCAAGTCCAGCCTTTCAAAGCATTTCATGGCTATATATTTGAGTGCTATGGGGCAATACTAATTTAGGCAGGTTACCTTGGCATTCCTGGAGAAGGGGACTATGGTGGTCTGCTTGAAAAAGGTTGGTATTACAAACCGGATCAGGGATAGGTTGAAAATGTCAGGGAAGACACTTGCCAGCTGGTCAGCGCATGCTCTGAGTACTCATCCTGGTTTTCCATCTGGCCACTCAGCCTTGCGAATATTAACCTGTTTAAAGGTCATACTCACATCGCCTCCGGAGAGCGAGAACACACAGTCGTCCGGAACAGCTGGTGCTCTCAGTGTAACGAAACTGTGGATCTAGACAGTGTTTCTAAAACGATCAATGATTTCATACTCATTAGAAATGCAAATGTGTGTATATCTTTTCTGAATTTCTTAGATAAAATAAAATATACGATGGTATACGTACAACACTTCTCATTATTGATTTGCATTCAACAATGTCAGAAAAGGTTAAGGATATTTACCACAATCCCTCAAACCCCTGTGCATATGGGGGTAAAGAAAGACAAACTATCGTATTTAGAGAAAACCTTGCAAGAAACTCTGTATTCGGGAGGTTTCAGAATGGTTGTCAGCTCAGGAGACCTACATATTACATCATCAGGTTTCAATTTATTTGAAAAGAAACAGAGTTACTATTCACAATATAAACTCGCAATTTCAAATAAACTTGCTGACATGAGTGCTTAGTTCAAGGATACAATCATAGTTACCATAGAAGTATTCAAATGAAACCTATAGAGGAGACCAAACTAATTTTTGTCAGGTTCTCAAAAAAGTATAAAGCACACCAATGCTAAGGGTTAAAAAAACGTGTTTCAAGTTTGAAGTATGGGATATTGTCAGAATCTCAAAGATGAGGTGTGTTTACAAAAGGATATGAAAAGGTTACACCGATGAGTTCTTCACAATAGTAGAGCGTATATTTCGAGTACAGCCTGTATACAGAATAAAACATTATAATTGTGATGAAATACTGTAGGGGGGACATTTTATGAACAGCATTGGGACTATCATTTGTTTTTCAACAGGACAATGACACAACACACCTCGAGGCTGTGTATGGGCTATTTGACCAAGAAGGAGAACTGAAACGCCTTATATACATAAGTATTCAGACCCTTCCTATGAGACTCAAAATTCGAGTCGAGTTTGCCAAAAGGCACCTAAAAACTCTCAGACCATGAGAAAACAAGATTCTCTGGTCTGATGGACAAAATACTTATAGGCATAAGAAGTGCACTCTCATTGGTTATGTGGTATTATGATCAGCCCACAGTCACTGTGCATGGCTAACGAACACACACACACACACACACACACACACACACACACACACACACACACACACACACACACACACACACACACACACACACACACACACACACACACAGTTACGGATACAGGTATCCTGTGTGTGTATTTGTTTTCTCTCCTTCTGCCCTAGTCACAGGTGTCACACATCAGTCGCCAATCAGTCGCCAATCAGAAGACACACCTGCTCCTTTTCCCTTACCCAATCACATCCCCTTTCCCTTGGTTTAAAAGAATCCCAATCAGTTGTCTCTGGGGCTATCTCTCTTTTGTCTTTTAACCCTAACCCCCCCCCCTTTACCGTGTGTTTAATAAATAAACCATAAGTGTTTGACGGTAGATTTAGGTTGTCTGTTGTTATGAGTTCTCACTGTTCATTTTCACTATTAAGATTTGCATGAGATATGTTACGGGTCTCGTTTCTGGAGGGCAGGGCCACACACATTTCATTGATAGTCTGTACCTGTTATTTGTGAAGCATGTGACAATAATTGTAAGCTGTAGACCACACGATCTACCAAGGGAGTTATCATCTATATTATTCGTAGCCGTCTATTTACCACCACAGACCACCACAGACCGATGCTGGGACTAACACCGCACTCAACCAACTCTATAAGGCCATAAGCAAATGAGAACATTTTCATCCAGAAGTGGCACTCCTAGTGACCAGAGACTTTAATGCAGGCAAACTTAAATCAGTTTTACAAAATTTCTACCAGCATGTCACGTGCAACCAGAGGAAAAAAAACTCTAGACCACCTTTACTCCACACACAGAGATGCATACAAAGCTCTCCCTCACCATCCATTTGGCAAATCTGACCATAATTATATCCTTCCGATTCCTGCTTACAAGAAAAAACTAAAGCAGGAAGTACCAGTGACTCGCTTAACACGGAAGTGGTCAGATGACGCGGATGCTACACTACAAGACTGTTTTGCTAGCACAGACTGGAATATGTTCCAGAAATTCATCCAACGGCATTGACAAGTATACCACCTCAGTCATCGGCTTCATTAATATGTGCATCGACAATGTCGTCCCCACAGTGACCGTATGTACATATCCCAACCAGAAGCCATGGATTACAGGCAACATTCGCATTGAGCAAAAGGCTAGAGCTGCCACTTTCAAGGAGCGGGACGCTAATCCGGACACTTATAAGAAATCCACTATGCCCTCAGACGAACCATCAAACAAGCAAAGTGTCAATACAGGATAAAGATTGAATCCTTTTACACTGGCACTGAAGCTCATTGGATGTGGCAGGGCTTGAAAACTATTACGGACTACAAAGGGAAATCCAGATGAGCTAAATGCCTTTTATGCTTGCTTCGAGGCAAGCAACACTGAAGCATGCCCGAGAGCACCAGTTGTTCTGGATGACTGTGTGATAACGCTCTTGGTAGCCGATGTGAGTAAGACCTTGAAACAGGTCAACATTCATAAAGCCGCAGGGCCAGATGGATTACCAGGACGTGTACTGAAAAGCATGCGCTGACCAAGTGGCAGGTGTGTTCGCTGACATTTTCAACCTCTCCCTGACTGAGTCTGTAGTACCTACATGTTTCAAGCAGACCACCATAGTCCCTGTGCCCAAGGAAGCGAAGGTAACCTGCCTAAATGATTACCACCCCATAGCACTCACGTCGGTAGCCATAAAGTGCATTGAAAGGCAGGTCATGGCTCACATCAACTCCATCATCCCAAACACCCTGGACCCACTCCAATTCGCATACCACCTCAAAATATCCACAGATGACACAATCTCTATTGCATGCCACATTGCCCTCTCCCACCTGGACAAGAGTAACACCTATGTGAGAATGATGTTCATTGACTACAGCTCAGCATTCAACACCATAGTGCCCTTCAAGCTTATCACTAAGCTAAGGACCCTGGGACTGAACACATCCCTCTGCAACTGGATCCTTGACTTCCTGACGGTCTGCCCCCAGTGTAGGCAACAACACATCTTCCGTGCTGACCCTCAACACGGGGGCCCCTCAGGGGTGCATGCTTAGTCATCTCCTGTACTCCCTGTTCACCCATGACTGTGTGGCTGCACATGACTCCAACACCATCATTCAGTTTGCTGACAACACGGGGGCGGTAGGCCTGATCATGACGATTATTAGACAGCCTATAGGAAGGAGGTCAGTGACCTGGCAGTGTGGTGCCAGGAAAACAACTACTCCCTCAAAATCAGCAAAACAAAAGGGCTGATCGTGGACTACAGGAAATGGAGGGCCGAGCATGCCCCCATCCACATCGATGGGGCTGTAGTGGAGCAGATCGTGAGCTTCAAATTCCTCTGTGTCAACATCACTAAGGAATTAACATGGTCCACACACACCAACATGAAGAAGGGGGTCCCATGAGGCTCAGTTGGTAGAGCATGGCGTTTGCAATGCCAGGGTTGTGGGTTTGATTCCCACGGAGGACTAGTCTGAAAAAGGATGACAATGTATGCTACTGCTGTAAGTTGCTCTGGATAAGAGTGTCTGCTAAATTACTTAAAGTGAAGAACTTAAATTTAGTAGCAGCATTGGTATCCTGTAATATCAATGGACTGTACTAGAGATTTCCCCTTCCTGCAAATCAAATATCTGTTCAGCTTTTTGGTTTCTGAAACATTTTCAACTCTGGAGCATTTAAAAGCATTTTTCGTGGGCTCATGTCACTTGCTAACTGGGTAGTTACTAAAGTCAGTGAGATACCCGCTCTCTGCTGCGTGTGTCTGCAGGGCATGTTTTGATAGGCATATCATGAATCCATATCTATTAAAAAACAGTAGCCTAGATTATAAATATAATTACAAAAACGTGTTGATCTGTTCAGTTTTCTTTCCTCTGTATATACCGGTAGCCTATCAGGAAGATCACTCTAGATTCAAGGTGAAATTATATGTTTTTGTAGGTCCCAAGGATGTCAGAAGACACTGTCAAAACCTTCCACTAGGGGCCCTCAAACTTTTGGCCACAGCTGGGATTGAACCTGGTTCTATAAAATAGAAATCTGCTTCTTAGAGCACTGTGGCATCCATCCACAATAGGTTTGCAAGGCAAGTCTTACTTAATGGCTAAACTAAACCGTGTAGTTGTTTTCTGAACTTAATTAATGCCTTAATTTAATTAACCCTTTTCCAAATCTTAAACCTAACCCTAACCAATCGGAATGAATGCCTGAATTTAATTAACCATATCCCAAACCTTAACCCGAACCCTAACCAATCGGAATGAATGCCTGAATTTAATTAACCATATCCCAAACCTTAACCCTAACCAATCGGAATGAATGCCTGAATTTAAAAACCTGAATTTAAAGGTGGACACTCATCAGTCTGCTTCTCTCTCCCTCCGCTGAGACTGACCATCAGATGCAGGCACCATCAGCCCTATAAAATTAAAATAAAAAGCTAATTATTTAAATGTATGCTCACTCAGCTGTGCCTCACAAGTAATACCGGTGTGATCATATAGCCTACCTGAAATATTTAAATATAATTTAAAAAAAATGCTCAAACAACAATGCATTGGCAAGGAAATTCAAGCAAAGACAATATGCAGTGATAATGTATTGGGCCTATAGCCTACTGCACAAACATTATTGCTACTGTACTGTTTTTAATAGCTTAATGTTGCATATGATTACATTTTTTAAGTAATGTTAAAGTAATTGTAGGAGTGATTTCTGCATAGTGCGTCTTTAAATAACTCTATCCCAAACCTTAACCCAAACTCTAACCAATCAGAATGAATTCCTGAATTGATCTAACCCTATCCCAAACCTTAACCCTAACCAATCGGAATTAATGCCTGACTGTTAACCAGTTGGAATTAATGCATTTCTGTTTTACTCAACCAAGTCAAAACCGGCCACTAGGGGCAACAATTGGCACTAGTACCATCAAGTAGGCCTGGGTTTTGATGGGGTGATGGGGAAGGTGCAGAAGCATAATCCGTGGACTCCGGATTCGAGGGTTTACGTGTTCGATTCCAGTAATAAGCACTTTGAAATTTGACATTTGGAGAAACATGGACAAATGTCTAATTTTGCTGTGAGAATTTGTTCAGCCTAAAATTATCAACCCCAGAGCATTTAAAAAAACTTCCATATGCCTGTTTTCCGTGGGATCATGGCACTTGCTTTCTCTTTAAAATGCAATGTTTTGATAGGCCTACCATGAATCCATGTTATCCATATCTATTAAAAAGTAGGCCTGCAGGCTGGTCTAGTCCTGCATGGCCATGGGAGGTGGGGGTGCTGAGGGTGCTGCAGCACCCCCTGAAAACGAAGAATAAAAAAAAAAATAATGGTCCTGTGTTAGCGGACCAATATAGCCACCTGTCACTGTCCTACGCTCAATACCCCATCATGTCAAAGTGGAATTATGTTTTTTGAAATTTTTACTAATGAATTACAAATGAGAAGCTGAAATGTCTTGAGTCATTAACTATTCAACCAGTTTGTTATGGCAAGCCTAAATAGGTTCAGGAGTAAAAATGTGCTTAACAAGTCATGTAATAAGTTGCATGGACTCACTCTGTCTGCAATAATAGTGTTTCACATGATTTTTGAATGACTACCTAATTTCTGTACCCCACACATATTTGTAAGGTCCCTCAGTCGAGCAGTGAATTTCAAACACAGATTCAACAACAAAGACCAGGGAGGTTTTCCAATGCCTCTCAAAGAAGGGCACCTATTGGTAGATGGGTAAAAAAACTGACATTGAATATCCCTTTGAGCAGGGTGAAGTTATTAATTACACTTTGAATGCGGTATTAATACACCCAGTCACTATTAATACACCCAGTCACTACAAAGATACAGGCGTCCTTCCTAACTCAGTTGCCGGAGAGGAAGGAAACTGCTCAGGGATTTCAGCATGAGGCCAATGGTGACTTTAAAACAGTTACAGAGTGTAATGGCTGTGGCAGGAGAAAACTGAGGTTGAATCAACAACGCTGTAGTAACTCCACAATACTAACCTAATTGACAGAGTGAAAAAAAGTACAGAATAAAAATATTACAAAATATGCATCCTGTTTGCAACAAGGCAGTAAAGTAATACTGCAAAAAAAGTGGCAAAGCAATTAACTTTTTGTCAGAATACAAAGTGCTATTGTCACGTCCTGACCAGCAGGTGGAGTAGGTGTTAAGTGTTGGTCAGGGCGTGGCAGAAGAAGTTGGGTTTTCTTTGTTCTGTCTAGGTTGGGTGTTTCTATGTAGAGGTAATTGGGGTGGACTTCCAATTGAAGGCAGCTGTGTGGTGTTGCCTTTGATTGGAAGTCCTATATTAGTTGGGTGTGTTTGTCTGTGTGTTTGTGGGGAATTGTTGTGAGCACTGCTTTGTTTGGTTTAGCCTGCCACACGTCACATTGTGAGTATTGTTTGTTGTTTTGTTTTTTTCTCAAGTGGATACTTTACATGTTTTTATCAGTAATAAACATGAGTGTCCACAATCCCGCTGCGCCTTGGTCCTCCTTCGATGACACTCGTGACAGAATTCCCCACCAACACAGGACCAAGCAGCGGAAGAAGGCTGGCAAGGACTGGGAGACCGAGAGGCACCCCCAAGAATTTTTTAGGGGGGGGCACAAGGGCTGTGTGACGGAGCTGCCCGCCAGTCAACAGTCGTCAGAGCTGCCCGCCAGTCAACAGTCGTCAGAGCTGCCCGCCAGTCAACAGTCGTCAGAGCTGCCCGCCAGTCAACCGTCGTCAGAGCTGCCCGCCAGTCAACCATCACCAGAGCTGCCCGCCAGTCAACAGTCGTCAGAGCTGCTCGCCAGTCAACAGTCGTCAGAGCTGCCCGCCAGTCAACAGTCGTCAGAGCTGCCCGCCAGTCAACAGTCGTCAGAGCTGCCCGCCAGTCAACAGTCGTCAGAGCTGCCCGCCAGTCGACAGTCGTCAGAGCTGCCCGCCAGTCGACAGTCGCCAGAGAGGTCAGACTGCGCTGAACTGCCGGAGTGGCCAGACTGCGCTGAACTGCCGGAGTGGCCAGACTGCCCTGAACTGCCGGAGTGGCTAGACTGCCCTGAACTGCCGGAGTGGCCAGACTGCCCTGAACTGCCGGAGTGGCCAGACTGCCCTGAACTGCCGGAGTGGCCAGACTGCCCTGAACTGCCGGAGTGGCCAGACTGCCCTGAACTGCCGGAGTGGCCAGACTACCCTGAACTGCCGGAGTTGCCAGACTGCCCAGACTGTCCTGAGTTGCCAGACTGCCCAGACTGTCCCAAGTTGCCAAACTGCCCTGACTGCCCCGAGCTGCCAGACTGCCCCGAGCTGCCAGACTGCCCCGAGCTGCCAGACTGCCCCGAGCTGCCAGACTGCCCGGACTGTCCCGAGTTGCCGGACTGTCCCGAGTTGCCGGACTGCCCGGACTGCCCCGAGCCGCCGGACTGCCCAGACTGCCTGGAACGGCCAGAACCTGAGCCACCTCCAACATAGGTGGGTTGGGGAGGGGGGGTGTAGCACAGTGCCGTCGTTGACGGCAGCCACCCTCCCTTCCCTCCCTGTAGTTAGGGGGAAATTTTCGGGTTGTTTTGTGTTTTTTCTTTTGAAGGTGCATTCGGGGTCTGCACCTTTAGGGGGGGGTAATGTCACGTCCTGACCAGCAGGTGGAGTAGGTGTTAAGTGTTGGTCAGGGCGTGGCAGAAGAAGTTGGGTTTTCTTTGTTCTGTCTAGGTTGGGTGTTTCTATGTAGAGGTAATTGGGGTGGACTTCCAATTGAAGGCAGCTGTGTGGTGTTGCCTTTGATTGGAAGTCCTATATTAGTTGGGTGTGTTTGTCTGTGTGTTTGTGGGGAATTGTTGTGAGCACTGCTTTGTTTGGTTTAGCCTGCCACACGTCACATTGTGAGTATTGTTTGTTGTTTTGTTTTTTTCTCAAGTGGATACTTTACATGTTTTTATCAGTAATAAACATGAGTGTCCACAATCCCGCTGCGCCTTGGTCCTCCTTCGATGACACTCGTGACAGCTATTCAACACATTACTGAGTATCACTCTCCATATTTTCAAGCATAGTGGTGGCTGCATGATGTTATGGGTATGCTTGTTATTGTTAAGGACTGGGGAGACAAAATCCTAGAGGAAAACTTGGTTTAGTCTTCTTTCCATCAGATACTGGGAGATAAATTCACCTTTCAGCAGGAAAATAACCTAAAATAGAAGGCCAAATTGACACTGGAGTTGCTCACCAAGAAGGCAGTGATTGTTCCTGAGTGGCCGAGTTACAGTTTTGACTTAAATCTACAAGAAAATCCATGGAAAGACTGAAAATGGTTGTCTAGCAATGATCAACAACCAATTTGACAGAGCTTGATGAATTTAAAAAATAATAATTGGCAAATATAGCACAATCCAGCTGTGGAAAGCTATTAGAGACTTACCCAGAAAGACTCACAGCTGTAATTGCTGCCAAATTTGCATCTACAAAGTATTGACTCAAGGGTGTGAATACGTAATTTATGTAAATTCGATATTTCTGTATTTCCTTTTCATTACATAAAAAAAATTCTAAAAACATGTTTTCACTTTGTGTGTGTGCCTGTGCCTGTGTTTATTCGTTTATCGTGAAATATTTTATTTTCCTCATAGTGTTCCAGGCTGCTACAGTAAGGAAGGCAGACGTTGAGGGTTTATTTTTCGAGTTTGGCTCTCTGAGTGCTGTGGTGGAGGTGGGCCTCCACAGATTGGGACCCCTTTCCTTTTGTGTAGATGCATATGGGTTGTCTAAGGACACGGTGAACCAGGCTACCCAATCTCAGAGGGAAGGGGCCGGGCAGGGGGAGCAACGACGGGACAGACAGCCAGCTGGAAGGAATACATGAATAATCCTATAAATCCAAAACCGACCGGCTGGCTCAACCATGTGCTTGTGGGAGAGGGGAGGAAGAGATGGGATTAGAAAAGAGAAAAGGGGAGGAGACATGAGGTGGGGCAGTAAAAGGAGGGACAGAGTATAGGTTCATGGAGGAAAAGAAAAGAAGAAAGGAAGAGAGATGGAGAGAGACAAGGGGGTTACACTTACATACAGTAATACATTTTAATTTCTCTAGCTACATGTATCTCTTTCCAGTAATGGGAGAATCAATACTGTAACCAGCAAAACTCTGCTTCATTGTTTTTGCACTGGATTTGAGAGCTAGTGCTACAAGTTGACGTTTCATCCTCCTCACTCATCTGAGTAATGTCTTCCAGCTCATGTCATTGTGTGGTGATTGAGCCACTCTGAGGTGACCACCTATCAGACCGCTCCCCTCTCGTCCCTCTGTCTACCCCTCTCCTATGTCCCTCTCTGTTTCTACACACAGACCTCCCATTGCCCCCTTCACTCCTCACCTTGCTCTCTCCCATTCTCCCCTCTCCTCCTCTCCTCCCCCTCTCCCCTTCACTCCCATGTCCCTCTTTTCCTCTCCACAGCCCTTCTCCCATCTCTGTCCTCTCTCCCTCCTCCCTATCTCCCTTCTGCCATCCTCTCTCCCCCTCTCCTGTGTCCACCTCTGTCCCCACAGACCTTCTCCCATCCCCCTCATCTCTCTCCCCCTCTACTTTGTCCCACTCTCCCCCTCTCTCCCCTCCTCTCACTCTCTGCCCCGTCCCTCCTTGTCTCTGTGAATCTGTGTGAGTGTGTCTGGGTCCTGCTGGACAGGCTTTGTCCTGTGAACAGTGGAGGCCGGTCCTGCCCAAAGGGGCTACAGCCATCAATACCCACAGTGTGAGAGCCCCAGTCTTTCACTTCATATCGCTTTCTCTACAGGAATGCCTGAGCAGTGAGGTAAGACACACACACACGCACACACACATGCACGCCAGTACGCACGCACATGCAACACACACACATGCATGCTAATACACACACACACACACACACACATACAACACAAACTGAATGAGTCATGTTTTGTGTGTGAACCCTCTCACCCTGGACTCACATCCTGAGAATCTTTCTCCTCCATCAGTCTCTGCAGAGCTTTCCCTCTAATTAACAACCATCGGCTCCAATAGCACTGGACCACTCTCCCCCATTCTC
Organism: Salmo trutta; assembly: GCF_901001165.1. Classification (NCBI taxonomy): domain Eukaryota; kingdom Metazoa; phylum Chordata; class Actinopteri; order Salmoniformes; family Salmonidae; genus Salmo; species Salmo trutta. Next base: position 29,892,424 of record NC_042963.1, read on the forward strand.
CCCTCTCTTCCGCAGGCCCAATTTCCCCAGTCTCCCCAAGTCTCGGCCCCAGCCTCTCCCTCACTCTCCCCCATAGGCGCAGGCCCACTCTCCCCAAGTCTCTACCATTCTATTCTCCCCAGTCTCTAGTCCACTTTCCACCACTCTCTTTCAGCCCAGTCTCCCCCTGTCTTCCCCATAGCCAAAGGTCTATCTCTCCCAGTCTCCCCTAGCCCCCACCCCACGGCCCAGTCTCCCCCACTCTTCCCCACTGCCCCCATTCTCAGCCCAGTAACCCGTATCCCCCAGCTCCAGCCCCAGCCCCTATCCTCAGCCTCCATCCCCCACCCCATAGAGAGTCCGTGAGTCTGTGTGGAGTGTGAATGACTGTGGTGATTAACAACTTCTCAGGGTGTCTAATCCCCAAATTAATGGTGTGCTAGACTTCAGACTTCAAACTCAAATGTGCGTCCTAAATGGCACCCATTGGGCTCTGGTCAAAAGTAGTGCACTATGTAAGGAATAGAGTAGGATTTGGGCAGCTGCACAAAGAACATTGAGCAGCCTTCAGAGGGAGAGGGCTACAAAATAAACCCTCAAAATGTGTGTCAAATGAGTGTTTTCTGACCTGAATATATAGAATGTGGTGTGGTGGAGCTTGAAAGTGGAATATAGTAATGAAGAAATGCAATTTGATGCTTATTGTCAATAATCTTTCTTTGGATGTAGAACTGAGCGATTTCCGCTAGATGGGCCAGCTGCAAAGTCAAAATTGGCTTTATCGTAAAAATGTGCTATTTGGTCTTAATTTAAGGTTAGGGTTAGGCATTAGGGTTAGCAGTGTTGTTAATGTTAGTGTTAAATAAATACCAGAGAAATTAAGAGAAAAATTAATGTGTTGGTTGGATGTTAATACCAATGTAACACCTGTAACCTGGCCAGACATGGGCAGCAAAGAAATGAACTTTGAGAAGAAGGAGGAGCATAACAGAGGACAATTTTTTTTTTAATGAAATGTATGCATTCACTACTGTAAGTTGCTCTGGATAAGAGCGTCTGCTAAATGACTAAAATGGAAAATGGAAAGAGGAGGGCAATCAGAGTTGGTTGGGTATACTATACTCTTTCTTACACCTTAGCCTGAAGTTCCTTTGGAAATAGTATCTCACTTGGGTAAACAATTTAATACCTGCTATTTCAGATGAGGTCCTTGCAAAATCTCTACTTCACTTCTATTTCAGGTTTCATCCAAACTCAATCTCAAAGCAGAAGCCTTGAGCAGCCTCACTACAATAGGGAGGAAGCAAAGGTGCGTGTTTGTGTGTGCTTGCGTGTGTGTAAAAAAGGTTTATCAGCTGTTTAACTGGAGGTTAAGTACAGTATAGTGGGCCTCTGGCAGGTTTTTACGGACACACAGGGGTCTCCGTGTTGTAATCTGGAATGAGGTGTGAGAGCAGGGCCCTGTTCAGTGGGACACACTAGCAATACAGAACAGTTTACAACTGAAAAAGGATAAAGCTGTTGTAAATGGACAAGATCAGGTAGAATCTCCCCCTGCCTCCTCCCCCATGTGACTGACTGGCCAATCAAATGTAGGGTATCAAAAGGAGTGCACTTTAAAGGGAATTGAGTTTCATTTTCATGTGTGTGTGTGTAGCTCAGTGACTAAACGAAAGGATTAAATCAGGACTGGGAACATCTCAGACTCACTGAGAGTCGAGAAGCAGGTGAAACGTTTAATAAAACAACAAACATGGAACGAGCCAAAATAACAGTAGATTCTACACATAAACACAGGATCAATACTGACTGGGGAAAGAACCTAAGGGAGTGCCAGATATAGGGGAGGTAATAAGTGAGGTAATGGAGTCCAGGTGTGCCTCATGATGACATACAAGTGCGCGTAATGATTGGTGTTAGGTGTGCATAATGATGGATCCCAGGACCGGTGGTTAGTATACTGGCGACGTCGAACACCGGAAGGGAGGAGCGGGAGTATAAGTGAAACTCACATTATTCTTTCTGTCTTCAAAATATACAACAACAATTCCCCCAGAAAGTAACAAAGTCAATTTGACCACACACTTTTACGACTTTGCCATTTCGGGCATTCAATTTCAAATTCCCCTTTGGGTTCTATTTTAACAAATGCAATGCTGAATCAAAGAACTGGCATTAAGGCTATTGGTCCATAGGTGTGTCATAAATATGTTTGCTATTTTTACAGCCGTTATTATGAACGCAGTAGCTGGCTGTTGTACAAAAGGGCTTGGTTTTGCTGAATAAACAAGTCCTAGGCGTGAAGAGGGCTTAGCCACTCACTGGCTAATCAAGGCATTCCATGGCTTAATGCTGTATGCATTTGTCTTAAATTCTGCAGGTTATTGACGGTCTTTGCGTTGTCATCAACTCCAATTAGGCAGTGGGCATGGAATATTTTTGTCCTAATTTTCTGCATTATAGAACAGAACATTTTGAATAGCCTATGTTTGGTAACCAGACAAGAGGCGCTCTTTGGAAATGGGGATGGATACAAGCTGAATGGAGTATGCACTGCAGGTAGGCCTATGTGAATTGTGAATAATCCAAAAGCATGTCGGCAAAAGCCTCACGAGTAGACCATTTAGAAACCTTTTATGGATAGGCTCCTTGGCTAATGCATGGCAATAAAGACACCAGACACATTGCTGTTCAACCAGCTTTCGTTGTAAGGGTATTTTATTTTTTTATTATTTAAACTTTATTTAACTAGGCAATTCAGTTAAGAAGAAATTCGTATTTATAATGACGGCCTAAAAAAAGGCAAAAGGCCTCCTGTGGGGAAGGGGGCCTGGGATTAAAAATAAATATAAAATAAATATAGGACAAAACACACATCACAACAAGAGAGACACAACACTACATAAAGAGAGACCTAAGACAACAACATAGCAAGGCAGAAACACATGACAACACAGCATGGTAGCAACATCACATGACAACAACATGGTAGCAACACAACATGGCAGCATCACAACATGGGAGCAGCACAAAACATAGTACAAACATTATAGGGCACAGACAACAGCACAAAGGGCAAGAAGACAGAGACAACAATACAATATATTACACAAAGCTGCCACAACTGTCAGTAAGGGTGTCCATGATTGAGTTTTTGAATGAAGAGATTGTGATAAAACTGTCCAATGTGAGTGTTTGTTGCAGCTTGTTCCAGTCGCTAGCTGCAGCGAACTGAAAAGAGGAGCAACCCAGGGATGTGTGTGCTTTGGGGACCTTTAACAGAATGTGACTGGTAGAATGGGTGTTGTTTGTGGAGGATGAGGGCAGTAGATAGCTCAGATAGGGGGGAGTGAGGCCTACGAGGGTTTTACAAATAAGCATCAACACGTGGGTCTTGCGACGGGTATACAGAGAGGACCAGTTACAGAGGAGTATAGAGTGCAGTGATGTGTCCTATAAGGAGCATTGGTGTCAAATCTGATGGCCGAATGGTAAAGAACATCTAGTCGCTCGTGAGCACCCTTATCTGCCGATCTATAAATTATGTCTCCTTAATCTAGCATGGGAAGGATGGTTATCTGAATCAGGGTTAGTTTGGCAGCTGGGGTGATAGAGGAACGATTACGATAGAGGAAACCAAGTCTAGATTTAACTTTAGCCTGCAGCTTTGATATGTGCTGAGGGAAGGACAGTGCACCGTCTAGCGATACTCCCAAGTATGAGGTGACTACCTCAAGCTCTAAACCCTCAGAGGTAGGGATAACACCTGTGGGAAGAGGGGCAATCTTCTTACCAAACCACATTACCTTTGTTTTGGAGGTCTTCAGAACAAGGTTAAGGGTAGAGAAAGCTTGTTGGACACTAAGAAAGCTTTGTTGTAGAGCATTTAACACAAAATCCGGAGATTGGTCAGCTGAGTATAAGACTGTATCATCTGCATATAAATGGATGGGAGAGCTTCCTACTGCCTGAGCTAAGTTATTGATGTAAATTGAGAGCGTGGGGCCTAGGATCGAGCCTTGGGGTACTCCCTTGGTGACAAGCAGATTTTCTGACTTTATACACTGCACTCTTTGAGAGAGGTAGTTAGCAAACCAGGCCAAAGACCCCTCAGAGACACCAATATTCCTTAGCCAGCCCACAAGAATGGAATGGTCTACCGTATCAAAAGCTTTGGCCAAGTCAACAAAAATAGCAGCACAATATTGCTTAGAATCAAGGGCAATGGTGACATCATTGAAAACCTTTAAGGTTGCAGTGACACATCCATGACCTGAGCGGAAACCAGATTGTAGCCTACTATAACCTTTGACTGACCTGTACCCTTAAACATTGACTCGATACCGGTACCCACTGTATATAGCCTCATTATTGTTTTTTTATTGTCTTACTTTTTATTACATATTTTACTTGAGTTTATTTAGTAAACATTTTCTTAACTCTATTTCTTGAACTGCATTGTTGGTTAATAAGAGGCCAGGGGGCAGTATTGAGAATTTTGGAAAAAAATATGTGCGCATTTTTAACTGCCTCCTACACCAACTCAGAAGCTAGAATATGCATATTATTGTTCAGGTTTGGATAGAAAACACTCTGAATTTTCTAAAACAGTTTGAATGGTGTCTGTAAGTATAACAAAACTCATATTGCAGGCAAAAACCTGTGAAAAATAGATTAAAAAAATGAGAATTTTGTGACTGTACTATTTAGTGTCATTGTTTTATAGATACCACAGTGAGAAAGGATTCAGTTCGCAACTCCTACTGCTTCCACTAGATGTCAACGATCTTTAGAAAGTTGTTGGAAGCATCTGTCATGAATACAGACCGAATTAGAATGCTTACAAGTTGACACGTCATCACTTCATTTTTTGCGCCTGCGCATAAATCTGAGAAGAGTGTCTTTGTCATAATCGTTTATTCTAGACACTTGATAGGTTGTGTGAAAATATTACTGATGTTTACTGATGTTTCACGTTAAAAATGGACCAAAAGATTAATGCTAAACAACGTTTGACATGTTTGAACAAACATAAATAGATTATTTACTAGTTTTTTTTTAGCTTTTCGGCGTGACTTTACACTGCCCACCTCATTTTGTGGGAGCCTACTGAACGCTAACTATTTGGACATAAATTATGAACTTTGTCAAAAGAAACCACATTTGTTCTGGACCTGGGATCGCTGGCAGCGCCTTCTGATGGAGATAATCAAAGGTAAGGGGATATTTAGAATGTTATTATCGATATTAGATGATGCTAATGCTAACGGTATAGCTTAGCTTAGCTTAGCTTAGCTTATAGCTTAGCTTATGTTGTTAGCATAGTACCCAGTTTATAGCAAAATGTGATTTCCCAGTAAAGTTATTTTGAGATCTGGCCAGTCGGTAGCAATTACGAGATGATAATATATTATTCTTTGAATGACAATATTATAATTTACCAATGTTTTCGAATAGTAATTCCGTGATTTGTAATGCTGGATTCACTGGGAGCATTCGAGCCGAAAAAAATTCTGAATTTCACCGCGACTGTAAATGCTGTTTTTGGATATAAATATGAACTTGATGGAACTAAAAATGCATGTATTGTCTAACATAATGTCCTATGAGTGTCATCTGATGCAGATTGTCAAAGGTAAGTGCATAATTCTAGCTAGTTTTCTGTCTGTTGATGCCCTTCTTTGAATTGGCTAAACATTACACGCAGCTATTGTCAATGTACTCTCCTCACATAACCTAACTTCATGCATTCTCCATAAAGCCTCTGAAAATCGGACAGCGTGGTTAGATTTAGGAGGTATATCTTTCAAATGGAGGAAAATAGTTGATTATTTGATTATTTGAAATGATTACTCTTGCAGTTTTGAATTCCCCGCCATGGTCACATGACAATGAATCCCAATACCGGGATAAGATCCTGCCCCCTGGCCTCAACAGGTTTTAAGGGCTTGTAAGTAAGCATTTCATGGTATGGTCTACACCTGTTGAATTCGGCGCGTAAAATAAAATTTGATTTGATAAGTGCTCTTTTTTTCAAATGAAAACAAACATTTGTCACAGGACAAACACGTTTCTAAAAAGGAGTGTCACCAGATTATCTCATCTCTCCTTCCATGACGGGAATATAGCCTACAGAGAGGGGTTTATACACACAACCAAAATAATAACAGGAGCTGGCTAAAGTAATGTAATAGCCAACATAGATTAAAAGGGGTTGTCCGCTCACTGTTTTACTACTGCCAAACTTGATCTTTTAATAAAGCTTTGGTGATTAAGATTTATTTCAAAACAGTCTCACGAGCCAAACCCTTTCTTGATAGTCTTGACGAGGGCTGTGGTGGTCACAAATATTGTCAGCAGGTGATTGTCAAGCAAATAACTGCCGGTATCACACCATTAAATAACATGAACACATGTATCATCCCTTTTTATTTATTTATTTATTTCACCTTTATTTAACCAGGTAGGCAAGTTGAGAACAAGTTCTCATTTACAATTGCTACCTGGCCAAGATAAAGCAAAGCAGTTCGACAACATACAACAACACAGAGTTACACATGGAGTAAACAACATACAGTCAATAATACAGTAGAATCACACATAGCCAACAAGCAACTGATACAGACTTTTGGAGCATCTACATTTTAAAAAGTATAATAAATCAATTTAATATAGCCTACAACGTCACAATAAATTCATTATTTATTTTAGACAGGTCTAGAGAAACATGATATGAACATAGTCTGGGACAGTTGTAGGATGTGATAGATCCCAAATTAATACAGCCACCCGCATAAAAAAAAGAAATTACACAATGAGGCTGAAGCAACAGATCAGAACGTTTAGCTTAAAATGTTGATAAACTATTAGGCTATTACTTTACATTATAAGCACAGCAATGTGCACATGGCAGTAGGCTATAACCGCAAATGTTCCATTAGCGGGAAAACACCATTATCAAAAGTGACAGAAAATGCGATTACGCATGTAATGCTTTTATTATAAAGGTGCATTTTTATGGTGAAAACGATCTTCCCCAAACTTGAAACTCACCTGCTGCGTGTGTCGCAGTATGCATATTTTCTTGCCTTAAGCTAGGCATCATTAACAAGTGATAATACAGTTGAAGTCGGAAGTTTACATACACCTTAGCCAAATACATTTCAACTCAGTTTTCTCAATTCCTGACATTTAATCCTAGTAAAAATGTCCTGTCTTAGGTCAGTTAAGATCACCACTTTATTTTAAGAATGTGAAATGTTAGAATAATAGTAGAGAAAATGATTTATTTCAGCTTTTATTTCTTTCATCACATTCCCAGTGGGCCAGAAGTTTACATACACTCAATTAGTATTTGGTAGCACTGACGTTATATTGTTTAACTTGGGTAAAATGTTTTGGGTAGCCTTCCACAAGCTTCACACAATAAGTTGGGTGAATTTTGGCCCATTCCTCCTGACAGAGCTGGTGTAACTGAGTCAGGTTTGTAGGCCTCCTTGCTCGCACACACTTTTTCAGTTCTGACAACAAATTTTCTATAGGATTGAGGTCAGGGCTTTGTGATGGCCACTCCAATACCTTGACTTTGTTGTCCTTAAGCCATTTTTCCACAACTTTGGAAGTATGCTTGGGGTCATTGTCCATTTGGAAGACCCATTTGCGACCAAGCTATAACTTTCTGACTGATGTCTTGAGATGTTGCTTCAATATATCCACATAAATTTCCTGTCTCATGAAGCCATCTATTTTGGGAAGTGCCTCCTGCAACAAAGCACCCCCACAACATGATGCTGCCACCCCCGTGCTTGACGGTTGGGATGGTGTTCTTTGGCTTGCAAGCATCCCCCTTTTTCCTCCAAACATAACGATGGTCATTATGGCCAAACAGTTCTATTTTTGTTTCATCAGACCATAGGACATTTCTCCAAAAAGTACAATCTTTGTCCCCATGTGCAGTTGCAAACTGTAGTCTGGCTTTTTTATGGTGGTTTTGGAGCAGTGGCTTCTTTCTTGCTGAGTGGCCTTTCAGGTTATGTTGATATAGGACTCGTTTTACTGTGGATATAGATACTTTTGTACCTGTTTCCTCCAGCATCTCCATAAGGTCCTTTGCTGTTGTTCTGGGATTGATTTGCACTTTTTGCACCAAAGTACATTCATCTCTAGGAGTCAGAACGCGTCTCCTTCCTGAGCGGTACGACAGCTGTGTGGTCCCATGGTGTTTATACTTGCGTATTACTGTTTGTACAAATGAACGTGGTACCTTCAGGCATTTAGAAATTGCTCCCAAGGATGAACCAGACTTGTGGACGTCTACATTTTTTTTCTGAGGTCTTGGCTGATTTGTTTTGATTTTCCCATGATGTCAAGCAAAGAGGCACTGAGTTTGAAGGTAGGCCTTGAAATACATCCACAGATACACCTCCAATTGACTCAAATGATGTCAATTAGCCTATCAGAAGCTTCTAAAGTCTTCTAAATCATTTTCTGGAATTTTCCAAGCTGTTTAAAGGCACAGTCAACTTAGTGTATGTAAACTTCTGACCCACTGGAATTGTGATACAGTGAAATAATCTGTCTGTAAACAATTGTTGGAAAAATGACTTGTGTCATGCACAAAGTAGATGTCCTAACCGACTTGCCAAAACTATAGTTTGTTAAGAAGAAATTTGTGGAGTGGATGAAAAACGAGTTTTAATGACTCCAACGCAAGTGTATGTAAACTTTTGACTTCATTCACAAGTGATAGGATGATATTGTCACCCATCAGACTATTATTGATTTAGTCTTGTCTCTACATATACTAAATAGTGTGTGAAATCTGTTTTGATTTAGAATGGACCATTATCATGCACCAGTCTCGAAAGGGGCAGGGGAAATAAAGTACATGTAATCTATGCAGTTAAATAGCAAATGGACGACACTTTTCCCTTGGTTTGTTTTCATGCCAGCCAGGTAGACTATACTCCTGTTGTAAAGTCAAGCAACGTGCTTAATATTTGGAAAGTTCCGAAAAAAATATAGTGGGCCTAGCCTATAGAAAGCTGATGGGATCCTCCTCTTTTTAATAGAAGCCATCACTGTTTTCTCAAGCAATTACATATTATTTGCATTGATGTCAGAGTGATTAGAGGGACAATAGAGTGCGGAGTACCAGACAATTAGCAGGTTTGGTAGGCTACCAATGAACATCAGCACCATCAGAGCTTGGAGAAGCCTAATCACCATGACTAAACGGTCACTTGGTATTTGATTGCCGTCATGACTCGTGACCGCCGATGTGGCGGTGATACGGTCACCGTAACAGCCCTAGTCTTGACTACTTTGCGAATGCATTCGCTAAGTCCCCCAAAAAACAGCCTTCATTGAGAGGAGGGGAGGCTATGCTTGGTCAGATATTGCCATTAATGGTGTGCGGGTTAGCTTTTTGTTCAGCCACACCCTCCCACAATTGCTAATAACCCATCCGCAAACAACCGATTATATGTGATAAAGTGAAAATCCCGCAACTGACCCTAACAGCACTAAGCATTAGGAAGCAGATTATTCAGTCAACCTTTTATCTGTTCTTGATTATGGTGATATTATTTATTAAAGTGCAGCTGCTACTACTCTTAAACCTTTGAATGCCATCTACCATCGTGCCCTTCATTTTGTTACATGTGAGAGGTTTGATACTCATCACTGCAGCTCTATGGTGAGAAACATCTCGGTCCCCAAGGCAAAAATCCTGTGCTACCCAGGAGCACGAGTACAGGACATAACAAGGCTGCTTCCGACTGTTCTACCACAGATGCTGGGATCTGACACTGTCGTAGTCCATGTGGGGTCAAACGACATCAGGATGGCTAGCTCGGAACATTTGAATATGGATTTTAAAGAACTGATTTTAGCAATAAAGCTGCCCAGTCAGGAAAAAACTTCAAACTGTAACTATTGCCTGCAACATGGATCATGTTGTCAGTCAACCTACCAGGGTAGTTACAAACAGACCAGGAATTAAATCATCAACATCTATTGATCACATCTTTACTAACGATGCAGATATTTGCTTTAAAGCAGTATCCTAATCCATAGAATGTAGTGATCACAATATAATAGCCATATCTAGGAAAACCGAAGTTCCAAAGGCTGGGCCTAATATAGTGTTTAAGAGGTCATACAATAAGTTTTGTAGTGATTCATATGTTGATGATGTAAAGAATATTTGCTGGTCTGTGGTGTGTAATGAGGAACGTCCAGCCGCTGCACTTGACACATTTATGAAACTACTTATTCCAGTTACTATTAACAAACTATAGTTTTGGCAAGTTGGTTAGGACATCTACTTTGTGCACGACACAAGTCATTTTTCCAACAGTTGTTTACAGACAGATTATTTCACTTATCATTCACTGTATCACAATTCCAGTGGGTCAGACGTTTACATACACTAAGTTGACTGTGCCTTTAAACAGCTTGGAAAATTCCAGAAAATTATGTCTTGGCTTTAGAAGATTCTTGGCTTTAGAAGATTCTAATTGACATAATTTGAGTCAATTGGAGGTGTACATGTGGATGTATTTCAAGGCCTACCTTCAAACTCTGTGCCTCTTTGCTTGACATCATGGGAAAATCAAAAGAAATCAGCCAAGACCTCAGAAAAAAATTGTAGACGTCCACAAGTCTGGTTCATCCTTGGGAGCAATTTCCAAACGCCTGAAGGTACCACGTTCATCTGTACAAACAATAGTAGGCAAGTATAAACACCATGGGACCACGCATCCGTCATACCGCTCAGGAAGGAGACGCGTTCTGTCTCCTAGAGATTAACGTACTTTGGTGCAAAAAGTGCAAATCAATCCCAGAACAACAACAAACGACCTTCTGAAGATGCTGGAGGAAACAGGTACAAAGGTATCTATATCCACAGTGAAACGAGTCCTATATTGACATAACCTGAAAGGCCACTCAGCAAGGAAGAAGCCACTGCTCCAAAACCGCCATAAAAAGCCAGACTAACGTTTGCAACTGCACATGGGGACAAAGATTGTACTTTATGGAGAAATGTCCCCTGGTTTGATGAAACAAAAATAGAACTGTTTGGCCATAATGACCATCGTTATGTTTGGAGGAAAAAGGGGAAGGTTGCAAGCCAAAGAAGACCATCCCAACCGTGAAGCACAGGTGTGGCAGCATCCTGTTGTGGGGGTGCTTTGCTGCAGGAGGGACTGGTGCACTTCACAAAATAGATGGCATCATGAGGCAGGAAATGTATGTGGATACATTGAAGCATCATACCAAGACATCAGTCAGGAAGCTTAATGGTCGCAAATGGGTCTTCCAAATGGACAATGACTCCAAGCATACTTCCAAAGTTGTGAAAATTGCTTAAGGACAACAAAGTCAGTGTTTTGGAGTGGCCATCACAAAGCCCTGAACTCATCCTATAGAAAATGTGTTGGCAGAACGGAAAAAGCGTGTGTGAGCAAGGAGGCCTACAAACCTGACTCAGTTACACAGCTCTGTCAGGAGGAATGGGCCAAAATTCACCCAACTTATTGCGGGATGCTTGTGGAAGGCTATCCGAAACGTTTTACCCAAGTTAAACAATTTAAAGGCAATGCTACCAAATACTAATTGAGTTTATGTAAACTTCTGACCCGCTGGGAATGTGATGAAAGAAATAAAAGCTGAAATAAATAATTCTCTCTACTATTATTCTGACATTTCACATTCTTAAAATAAAGTGGTGATCCTAACTGACCTAAGACAGGGAATCATTACTGTCAGGAATTGTGAAAAACTGACTGTAAATGTATTGTCTAAGGTGTATGTAAATTTCCGTCTTCAACTGTCATTTGTCAGTCATTGTAAATGTTGCTAGTTTTCCTGAGAGGAATCTCTCCTACGATTTCCTGAGTACTTGATTATTTTGCACTTTGGGTTTCGTCCCGCTTTTATATACACTACCGTTCAAAAGTTTAGGGTCACATAGAAATGTCCTTGTTTTTGAAAGAAAAACATTTTTTTCATGTAAAATAACATCAAATGCATTAGCTAACACAACGTGCCATTGGAACACAGGAGTGATGGTTGCTGATAATGGGCCTCTGTACGCCTATGTAGATATTCCATAAAAAAATCTGCCGTTTCCAGCCTCAATAGTCATTTACAACATTAACAATGTCTACACTGTATTTCTGATCAACTTGATATATATATATATATATATATATGTATATGTATATGTATGTATGTGTATATATATATGTGTGTATATATATATATGTGTATATATATGTATGATTCCATATTTGTTATTTCATAGTTTTGATGTCTTCACTACTATTCTAAAATGAAGAAAATAAAGAAAAACCTTTGAATGAGTAGGAGTGTCCAACCTTTTGACTGGTACTGTGTATATATACTGCTCAAAAAAAATAAGGGAACACTAAAATAACACATCCTAGATCTGAATGAATGAAATAATCTTATTAAATACTTTTTTCTTTACATAGTTGAATGTGCTGACAACAAAATCACACAAAAATAATCAATGGAAATCCAATTTATCAACCGATGGAGGTCTGGATTTGGAGTCACACTCAAAATTAAAGTGGAAAACCACACTACAGGCTGATCCAACTTTGATGAAATGTCCTTAAAACAAGTCAAAATGAGGCTCAGTAGTGTGTGTGGCCTCCACGTGCCTGTATGACCTCCCTACAACGCCTGGGCATGCTCCTGATGAGGTGGCGGATGGTCTCCTGTGGGATCTCCTCCCAGACCTGGACTAAAGCATCCGCCAACTCCTGGACAGTCTGTGGTGCAATGTGGCTTTGGTGGATGGAGCGAGACAAGATGTCCCAGATGTGCTCAATTGGATTCAGGTCTGGGGAACAGGCGGGCCAGTCCATAGCATCAATTCCTTCCTCTTGCAGGAACTGCTGACACACTCCAGCCACATGAGGTCTAGCATTGTCTTGCATTAGGAGGAACCCAGGGCCAACCGCACCAGCATATGGTCTCACAAGGGGTCTGAGGATCTCATCTCGGTATCTAATGGCAGTCAGGCTACCTCTGGCGAGCACATGGAGGGCTGTGCGGCCCCCCAAAGAAATGCCACCCCACACCCCACACCCACCGCCAAACCGGTCATGCTGGAGGAAGTTGCAGGCAGCAGAACGTTCTCCACGGCGTCTCCAGACTCTGTCACGTCTGTCACGTGCTCAGTGTGAACCTGCTTCATCTGTGAAGAGCACAGGGCGCCAGTGGCGAATTTCCCAATCTTGGTGTTCTCTGGCAAATGCCAAACGTCCTGCACGGTGTTGGGCTGTAAGCACAACCCCCACCTGTGGACGTCGGTCCCTCATACCACCCTCATGGAGTCTGTTTCTGACCGTTTGAGCAGACACATGCACATTTGTGGCCTGCTGGAGGTCATTTTGCAGGGCTCTGGCAGTGCTCCTCCTGCTCCTCCTTGCACAAAGGCGGAGGTAGCGGTCCTGCTGCTGGGTTGTTGCCCTCCTACGGCCTCCTCCACATCTCCTGATGTACTGGCCTGTCTCCTGGTAGCGCCTCCATGCTCTGGACACTACGCTGACAGACACAGCAAACCTTCTTGCCACAGCTCGCATTGATGTGCCATCCTTGATGAGCTGCACTACCTGAGCCACTTGTGTGGGTTGTAGACTCCGTCTCATGCTACCACTAGAGTGAAAGCACCGCCAGCATTCAAAAGTGACCAATACATCAGCCAGGAAGCATAGGAACTGAGAAGTGGTCTGTGGTCCCCACCTGCAGAACCAGTCCTTTATTGGGGGTGTCTTGCTAATTGCCTATAATTTCCACCTGTTGTCTATTCCATTTGCACAACAGCATGTGAAATTTATTGTCAATCAGTGTTGCTTTCTAAGTGGACAGTTTGATTTCACAGAAGTGTGATTGACTTGGAGTTACATTGTGTTGTTTAAGTGTTTTCTTTAATTTTTTTGAGCAGTGTATATTGGGGATTGGAAATGATGCAAACAATTACATTGATGTAAGCCACAATCTCACTGCAATATTAAAGCTAATCTACCCCTACATTGTTTTGTTAATAAGCCACCCAGCCACTGAAGTCATAGGCCGTTCTCTCTGTTACTGCACGGTAAACGGTAACGTAACGCTAAGTCTGGGACCAAAAGGCTCCAGAACAGCTACTACCCCCAAGCCATAGGACTGCTAAATAGTTAACCAAATAGCTACCTGGACTATCTGCATTGACTGCTTTTGCACTCTTTTTGACTCTGTGCACACACACAAGACTCTACTCACACATACTTACACTGACACACCAACACAAGACTCTACTCACACATACTTACACTGACACACCAACACATACACACACAAGACTCTCCTCACACATACTTACACTGACACACCAACACATACACACACAAGACTCTCCTGACACATACTTACCCTGACACACCAACACATACACACACACACTCACACACATAACCTATACAGACAGGCACACATTCACCACACATATTTCCACACGCATCACATACGCTGTGAAATACGCAATGAAAGTGGCTCACCTTTTAAGCAGGTACATTTCTATGGCAACGAATCCTTCAGAACTAACCTGCTCCGGGGCAGGCTAACTCCATTTTTCCTGAATGAAGTGTCTGAGCCCCGAGTTGACAACCAATGAAATCAGATTCCCTCCCTCTCACAAAGATTGTGTCATCATCCACCTCATTTGAGGAAGACGACTGATTACATATTTAATAAATCAAATGTGTTTGTGTAAAAAAAAATGGAATGTTAAAAACGTAGCAAATTACACATTTAGTCGGGACAACATTTGCTTTCCAGACTGTACATTTGTCGTAATGATTGTTTTTTGAAATGTGCAAAAAGGCAAACTGACACCCGAAACCAACCATAGACATATAATTCATAGATGGCAGTTCACATTCAAGTCAAGACTGGCAGCCATTGCTAGTGTACCCATGGGTCTAACAGTTAAATTGCCAGAGTTAGTGTTTCCAAAGCCTTCTATAGATTATAGGGCTATGGCCACAACGCAACAAGCTGTTCCACAGATAGGGGTGTGATGAAAGGTATTTGTGCATTGATAAGCACACCAAAGAACACCAAAGATGACATTAATGATAAGTAATAAGATAAAAGATGGTGTAAGAATATTCTAAGATAAATACATGCAGAGGACTAGAGGTCAAGAGGGCTAGAGAGCAATGGAACTACTGTTTTTCAGATCAACATCTGTTTAGGATCTGTGTAGAAATTTCAGTTCGGGACTCATAGCTACATGTGGCAAGTTCTCGTTGGTCCAAATTGTCTATACATTGAGCCTAAAATGTGATACTTGGTATTTGGCCATTGTTCCAATTTTATTGCAAGGAATTCTAATTGGTCAACCACAGGCTAGGCTTGGGTATAAACTACATCATGTCTCTTTGTTAAGTGGAGAAAACACTGAGGATATGGAAGAATACTCATCTGCCATCTACTTTCCAGCATAACAACTATGATTTGTTGTCTTTGAATAAATATATTTTTATCCCCCTGATTTGCTTTGGGGTCTGTGTTATTGAGCAATAGCATCAACTGCTAACAACGGCACTTCTAAAAGCCTATTTCACACCATAGTCGGCTGGATCTGCAAGACTACTTTTCTTTCATTTTGATTTCGGCACAAATGAAAATGTGGCACTGACTCACCCATGGATTGATGTTTTTGTGTTGTCTCAATGAAGAGTTTGGCATTCAACTAGCCATGTGCGCAATGCAAACTTAGTTACAAGCCTGCTACAGCTACTGACAAGCGGGAGGGCAAGCAATATCCAGCGTCATAGTACGGATTAATCCTGACCTGGAATGTGAAGCTAACTGAAGCTGGTTAGCTTCATAAAAGCCTGAGTAAATCTAGCTTGCTAGACATCGTTAAACACACACTGAAACACACACAAAATACCTTTCCCTTGTATCTCTCTCCGTTTGTCTAACGGCTGGGATGCCATTGAGATGTTCAACAAGAAGACATTTGGGGTCAACTCTACACGTGAGTATCCTCCCCTCAGCTCCTCAATTTCTTAATGCCGCCTCAATATCTTTTTTAGAAGGTTTAATAAGGCATTCTTTGCCTTTACAAGCACTCCATTTCCAACCAGAATACCTTTATTTATACTCCTATTTTTTTATGATAAGACCATGTCAATTTTCTCTCCTTCCCATCTATTCCTCTCTCCCCCCCTCAGCGTTCCTCTGCAGAGGCCTGCCTCGGATGAATAAGACCGAGGGCAACCACCCAATAGCACCACCTTGTCTCACTGAAGAACGATGAAGGCCAGACAGAGGAGTACAAGTACAGTACCATGGTATCAGCGAGAGAAGTGACATGAATGAGAAGTGCCGAGGGCAGGTTGGTCACGAGAGGAATCACAGACATACAGAAGCATTGCTTGGTGTTGCCACAAAGTTGGAAGCACATAATAATCTAGAATGTCACTGTATGAACCAATGTATAGCATAGGTTCACAATATTAACATTCAATGTATCAAAATATATGATAATTTCTCGGATCCAGAAAGGCTCAATACACTGTCTCCTCTTGGCCTTAACAAGGAGTTTGACTTGAAACCGTTTTATAGTTTCAAAATGTCCAAATTGTTTTTTGATACATTGAATGTTAACCTGTTGTGGTATAGGGGGCAGTATTTTCACGGCCGTAAAAAAAAACGTACACGATTTAATCTGGTTACTACTCCAGCCCAGAAACTAGAATATGCATATAATTAGTAGATTCGGATAGAAAACTCTAAAGTTTCTAAAACTGTTTGAATGGTGTCTGTGAGGGTATAACAGAACTCATATGGCAGGCCAAAACCTGAAAAGATTCTATACAGGAAGTGCCCTGTCTGACAATTTGTTCTCCTTCCAGGGCATCTCTATCAAAAATACAGCATCTCTGCTGTAACGTGACATTTTCTAAGGCTTCCATTGGCTCTAGGAAGGCGCCAGAAAGTGGAATGAGAGCTCTCCAGTCTCTGGGCGAAAAACAGCAGGTGTTTTTGTGAGTGGTCCTTCTGAGAACAATGACACTGAGGCGTGCGTGCATGAGACGACTCCATTTTTTTCTTTCAGTGTTTGAATGAACACAATGTCGCCCGGTTGGAATATTATCGCTATTTTACGAGAAAAATAGCATAAACATTTATTTTAAACAGCGTTTGACATGCTTCGAAGTACGGTAATGGAATATTTTGAATTTTTTTGTCACGAAATGCGCCGACGCGTCACCCTTCGGAGGTATTTGGATAGAACTATGGATTATTTGGAACCAAAACAACATTTGTTGTTGAAGTATAAGTCCTGGGAGTGCATTCTGACGAAGAACAGCAAAGGTAATCCAATTTTTCTTATAGTAAATCTGAGTTTGGTGAGGGCCAAACTTGGTGGGTGTCAAATTAACTAGCCGTGATGGCCGGGCTATGTACTCAGAATATTGCAAAATGTGCTTTCACTGAAAAGCTATTTTAAAATCGGACACCGCGATTGCATAAAGGAGTTCTGTATCTATAATTCTTAAAATAATTGTTATGTTTTTTGTGAACGTTTATCGTGAGTAATTTAGTAAATTCACCGGAGGTTTGCGGTGGGTATGCTAGTTCTGAACATCACATGCTAATGTAAAAAGCTGGTTTTTGATATAAATATGAACTTGATTGAACAAAACATGCATGTATTGTATAACATAATGTCCTAGGTGTGTCATCTGATGAAGATCATCAAAGGTTAGTGCTGCATTTAGCTATGGTTTTGGTTTTTGTGACATATATGCTTGCTTTGAAAATGGCTGTGTGATTATTTTGGGGAGGGTACTCTCCTGACATAATCTAATGTTTGAACCTATGCTATACATTTTTTACCTCCTGTTTCAGGAAGTGATGTCACTGAGTACTGCCCCTATATATAGGACCTTCCACCCCCACCTGGGATATGAACGCCTGATGAAGACCTAAGGGTCAAAACTATGTTATAAATAAATATTGAAAGTAAATTAAATTAAGTAAATGAGAGAATAGTCAGATTAACTGATAATTAATATAGCAAGGGACTTCTGAAATTCTACAGACTTTGCAAAGGGCCTGAAAACTTATATAAATAAGGTATTTCTGTTTTAAATTTTAATACATTTGCAAAAATGTCTAAAAACATGTTTTGCTTTGTCATTATGGGGTATTGTGTGTAGATCGATGAGGATTTAAAAACATGTAAAATCAAATATATTTTTATTTGTCACATGTGCCGAATACAGAAAGTGTAGACCTAACCGGGAAATGCTTACTTACAAGTCCTTCACCAACAATGCAGTTTTAAGAAAATAGAGTTAAGAAAATATTACACAATAAAATAACAAGGGGTCTGAATACTTTCCGAATGCACTGTATATGTATAATTTTGTGATGAGACTCCAAATAATATCGGAGATATGGCCTAAGAGTAGCTAATACTGACTATCAAACTATGTACACATTCACTACTGTAAGTCGCTCTAGATAAGAGCGTCTGCTAAATGACTAAAATGTCAAATGTAAAAAATGTAGAGAGTGGCCAGTGAAGTAATTTAAGAAAATCCACTAAATTGTAAACAGTGACACCGCTTGAATATCCAAGAAAGGTGTTGTTTATGTAATTAAAAGAATGAAGCTAAGCTAACTAAATTACACGAGGGCCGACAGGCTAATAGTTAATTTTTTGTTGAAGGAGAAAGTGAAAAAGATAGACTGTATGATCTGTAATCCCAATTTTGTCTAACTCAAAGTGAGAAATGCAACATGTCCTCATTGGAAATCTATATGTTCCATGGACCGAGCTGTGACGCAAAACTGAAACCTAGCCACTCTCTAGTTTCCTAGCAACAGTATCTAGCTACACAAGTTTTTAGATGGCTAGCTAACATTATAGCTAAGTCTAGTCTTCCCTTGATCGTCAGTATTAGCTACCCAGCTAGCAATGAGGAATCGGCCCTCTTCCAGGGGGCCAGAACTGCTAGAATTGGCCCGGAATCGGATGTCGGACTTGATTTACTCGGCCCGGAAACAAAATGAATGACTGCCCAGAATCGGCCCAAGTACATCGGCTCGTTTCAGTGTAGCAGAATTCAGCCGACATTGACGGCATCTTACCAGAATCCCCCCAGAAGCGGCACGATGCAAATTTAAATAAATGTATACGAAATGACCCAATTTAGTCATTTTAAATATTACTATTATACATTTTATACATACAAATCATACCCACCCACAAAAAATTATTTTTGTGACAGAGGAAACACCATACACCTGGTGGCCGTGTGCATGCGCCTAGCCCGCAACAGGAGTCGCTACAGTGCGATGGGACAAGGACATCCCAGCCGGCCAAACCCTCCCCTAACTTGGATGACGCTGAGCCAATTGTGCGTCGCCTCATGGGTCTCCCGGTCGCGGCCGGCACAGGTCTCGAACCAGCATCTGTAGAACCACAGTTTGCACTGTGATGCAGTGTCTTAGACCGCTGCGCCACTCTGGAGGCTCCATCCACCAAGTTTTTAATGCTTATCAATTGCCTCGCACAAAGTATCAAAATACTAAAATACTACACGCCTCTTAAAGAGTTACATTTAAATGTTAATTGTATTTTTTGATCACAGAAACAATGAAGAAAATATGAAAAAATAAATAAATAATGAAACGTTAATTATATAAAGCAGCACATGTAATCATCTGACAGAGATTTGATTTGATTTGGATCTCTTTTAGTCCCCATTTGGACTAATCTTCCAAGAGTCCTTAAACATTAAAATACAATTTATAATACGAACACATTTTCACATATAACACACTATTACAAACATACAAAATATACTAACATAATGACCCAATAAATACTCAATCTAAAAAATAGTGATTCTTCATCTACTATAGTCCCACAACATTTCTATGTATTATATTTAAATCGTTTTAAAATAATGTTTAAATGTATATATTGAAAGGTAGCCTCAATTGGACCAAGCCACATTTGGGCCAGATAACTCTCACCGGAATAAGCCCGAGCCCCAAGTTGTCACGTCCTGGCCAGTATAAGAGTTAATTGTCATTTTAGTTTGGTCAGGACGTGGCAGAGGGTATTTGTTTTATGTGGTTCAGGGTGGTGTGTTAGTTAGGAGGGCGTTTGATTTATTATTTCCGGGTTTTGAGTTATGGTTTAGGTTGATGTATTTCTATGTGTAGTCTGGGTGATCTATTTCTATGTTGAGTTAATTGGGGTGGACTTCCAATTGAAGGCAGCTGTGTGGTGTTGCCTTTGATTGGAAGTCCTATATTAGTTGGGTGTGTTTGTCTGTGGATTTGTGGGAGATTGCTCTGAGTTTAGCCTTGTGCCTTGCAAGACTGTCTGTTGATCGTTCGTTCTCTTGTTTGTTATTTTTGTATGTTCGTTTTTTGAGTTTATTAAATGTTCAAAAATGAACTATCACAACCCTGCTGCATTTTGGTCCTCCTTCACTGACGATAACCGTGACACAAGTAATACATTTGGGCCAGATAACTCACACCTGAATCGGCCCGAGCTCAATCCCCGCATCCTAGCCATAAGTAATACTGCCGAAGGCGGCCCAGACACGGGCCACATGACATCGGCCGAGTCTGACTCTCAGCCGAGTGCCCCCAACTCTCAGCCGGAATTGGCCCAGATCATACATATACAGTGCGTTTGGAAAGAATTCAGACCCCTTCACTTTTTCCACATTTTGTTACGTTACAGCCTTATTCTAAAATGGATTAAATGCATTTTGCATTAACAAGAAGTTAATCTTTAAACCGATGTATGACACTTGTGTCTTTACCCCTACATACATGTACAAATTACCTAAATTACTAACCTATACCCCCGCACATTGACTCGGTACCGGTGCCCCTTGTTTAAAACTTCTTATGGATCCCTTCGCGCGTCAATCCCTTCAGCAGGATTGATTTGGCAACACCCAGTGAAATTTCAGGGCGCCAAATTCAAAAACAGAAATACTCATAATAAGAATTCATAAAGCACACAAGTGTTATACATCGGTTTAAAGATTAACTTCTTGTTAATCCAGCCGCAGTGTCATATTTAAAAAAGGCTTTACGCCAAAAACAGACCATGCGATTATCTGAGGACAGCACCCAGCATACCAACATATGAAAATCAGATTTCAACCAGGCAGGTGCTACACAAGTCAGAAATAACGATATAATTCATGCCTTACCTTTGAAGACCTTCTGTTGGCACTCCAAAATGTCCCATAAACATCACAAATGGTCTTTTTGTTCGATAAATTGTTTTTTTATATCCCCAAATGGTTCATTTATTTGGCGCATTTGATTTAGAAAAACACCGGTTCCAACTCACCCAACATGCCTACATGTATCTAATAAGTTACCTGTAAACTTTGTCCAAACATTTCAAACAACTTTCCTAATCCAACTTTAGGTATTTTAAAACGTAAATAATCTATCAAATTTAAGACGGAATATACTGTGTTCAATAGCGGATAAAATGAAAGTGGAGCGAGTTCCAGGTCGCGCGCCCCAAACAAAAAAGTACACTTGGCTACTACATCAACCAATTTCTAAAGACTGTTGACATTTAGTGGAAGCCATAGGAACTGCAAGCATATTTCTATTAAAAAGGGATTGCCATAGAAAAAAATGGAAAACAGATTGAGCTCAAAAAAATGTTTCCCTGGATGGATTATGCTCGGGGTTTCGCGTGCCAAATCAGTTCTGTTATACTCACAGACATTATTCAAACCATTTTAGAAACTTCAGTGTTTTCTATCCAAATCTACTAATAATATGCATAACCTAGCTTCTGGGCCTGAGTAGCAGGCAGTTTACCTTGGGCACGCTTTTCATCCGGACGTGAAAATACTGCCCCCTAGCCCAAAGAGGTTTTAAAGTCTCGTTATTGTTATTTTATTGTGTTACTTTTTTTAAACTTTAGTTTGTTTAGTCAATATTTTGTTAACTCTATTTTATTAAGATTGAATTGTTGGTTATGGGTTTGTAAGTAAGCATTTCACGATAAGGTCAGCGTCATATTTTACATGAGTTTTTCCCTGTTCCAGCACTTTTTACAAATTACTTTCTCTGAGTAATATGTTTTCTCTTTCTCTTTCGTTCTATCATCATTTGTTCTCTCTCTATTGCTCCCTCTCTCTGTTTGTTTGTTAGTGCCGCTGCATTCCTTGCTGCAGTGCAATCTGATTGGCTGAATGCCAGTCTCGAACCACTCTAACACTGGCTGGCTGAGAGGTGCTATTGGCTGCTGCTGTCCTCCCTGGTTGGGGAGGGCTGGTCTCGCTGGCAGGTGGGTGTGCGGGAGGGCAGGCTGGCAGGCGAGGTGGGGCTGTGCCCCTCTGTCTGTACCAGAGAAGGAGAGCTCCAGGCAGCAGGGCAGGACAGGCCCAACCATTGCTCTGGCTCAGACCCTCCCAGTCCCACATTAACTTCAATTGAGTTCTGACATAGCCAGGACAAGAGGAGGAGGGGGGAGGAAGAGGAAGAGGAGGGGGGAGGAGGAAAAGGGTGGTGGTTTTATACATCTGTCTCATTAAATCTTCACTCCCTCTAACCCTCAGAGCCGAAATTGTTTTTAGTGACTTCTGCATATTTTGTCATTATTTTGAGACACATTTAAATTTGAGGCTCTGTTCATTCTTCAGAAGGTATGTATCACTGGGTGTTGCTGTGTTCCATCATCATTGGCACACACACACACACACACACACAAAAAAGATAATATGACATTTACATAAGTATTCAGACCCTCTCCTCAGTACTTTGTTGAAGCACCTTTGGCAGTGATTACAACCTCGAGTCTTCTTGGGTATGACTCTAGAAGTTTGACACACCTGTTTTTGTGGAGTTTCTCCCTTTCTTCTCTGCAGATCCTCTCAAGCTCTGTCAGGTTGGATGGAGAGCGTCGCTGCACAGCTATTTCCAGGTCTCTCCAGAGATGTTTGATCGGGTTCAAGTCCGGACTCTGGATGGGCCACTTAAAGACATTCAGAGACAAAAGGAACACTTATGTGAGAATGCTATTCATTGACTACAGCTCAGCGTTCAACACCATAGTACCCTCAAAGCTCATCATTAAGCTAAGGATCCTGGGACTAAACACCTCCCTCTGCAACTGGATCCTGGACTTCCTGACGGGCAGCCCCCAGGTGGTGAGGATAGGTAGCAACACATCTACCACGCTGATCCTCAACACTGGAGCTCCACAGGGGTGCGTGCTCAGTCCCCTCCTGTACTCCCTGTTCACCCAGGACTGCATGGCCAGGCACGACACCAACACCATCATTAAGTTTGCAGGCGACACAACAGTGTTAGGCCTGATCACAGACAACGAGGAGACAGCCTATAGGGAGGAGGTCAGTGACATGGCCATGTGGTGCCAGAATAACAACCTATCACTCAACATAGCAAAGACTAAGGAGATGATTGTGGACTACAGGAAAAGGAGGACTGAGCATGCCCGCATTCTCATCAACGGGGCTGTGGTGGAGCAGGTTGAGAGCTTCAAGTTCCTCGGTGTCCACATCAACAACAAACTAGAATGGTCCAAACACACCAAGACAGTCGGGAAGAGGGCATGACAAAGCCTATGCCCCCCATGAAACTAAAAAGATTTGGCATGGGTCCTGAGATCCTCAAAATGTTCTACAGCTGCAACATCGAGAGCATCCTGACTGGTTGCATCACTGCCTGGCACGGCAATTGCTGGGCCTCTGATCGCAAGGCACTACAGAGAGTAGTGCGTCCGGCCCAGTACATCACTAGGCTCTAAAAAGGCCCTAAAAATTGTCAAAGACCCCAGCAACCCCATTCATAGACTGTTCTCTCTACTACCGCATGGCAAGTGGTACCGGAGTGCCAAGTCTAGGACAAAAAGGCTTCTCAACAGTTTTTACCCCCAAGCCATAAGACTCCTGAACAGGTAATCAAATGGCTACCTGGACTATTTGTATTGTGTCCCCCCCCCCCCACAACCCCCCCAAACACTATTTTTACGCTGCTGCTACTCTCTGTTTATCACATATGCATAGTCACTTTAACTATACATTCATGTACATACTACCTCAATTGGGCCGACCAACCAGTGCTCACGCACATTGGCTAACCGGGCTATCTGCATTGTGTCTCGCCACCCGCCATCCACCACCCGCCAACCCCTCTTTTAGGCTACTGCTACTCTCTGTTCATCATACATGCATAGTCACTTTAACCATATCTACATGTACATACTACCTCAATCAGCCTGACTAACCGGTGTCTGTATGTAGCCTCGCTACAGTATATATCGTAGCTACTGTTATTTTTCACTGTCTTTTTACTGTTGTTTAATTTCTTTACTTACCTATTGTTCACCTAACACCTTTTTTGCACTATTGTTTAGAGCCAGTAAGTAAGCATTTCACTGTTGTATTCGGCACACGTGACAAATCAACTTTGATTTGATTTGTCCTGAAGCCAATCCTGCGTTGTCTTGGCTGTGTGCTTAGGGTCATTGTCCTGTAGGAAGGTGAACCTTCGCCCCAGTTTGGGGTCCTGAGTGCTCTGGAGCAGGTTTTCATCAAGGATCTCTGCATTTTGTTCCTTCATCTTTCCCTTGATCCTGACTAGTCTCCCAGTCCCTGCCGCTGAAGAACAACCCCACAGAATGATTCCTTCACCAACATGCTTCACCATAGGGAGGGTGCTAGGTTTCCTGACACTTGGCATTCAGGCCAAAGAGTTCAATATTAGTTTCATCAGACCAGATAATCTTGTTCCTCATGGTCTGAGTCCTTTAGTTGCCTTTAGGCAAACTCCAGGCGAGCTGTCATGTTCCTTTTACTGAGGGGTGGCTTCCGTCTGGCCACTCTAACATAAAGGCCTGATTGGCGAAGTGCTGCAGAGATGATTGTCCTTCTGAAAGGTTCTCCCATCTCCACAGAGGAACTCTGGAGCTTTGTCAGAGTGACCATTGGGTTCTTGGTCACCTCTCTGACCAAGGCCCTTCTCCCCAGTTTGGTTAGGCAGCCAGCTCTTGGAAGAGTCTTGGTGGTTCTAAAATTCTTCCAATTAACAATGATGAAGGCCACTGTGGGACTTTCAATGCTTCACAAATGTTTTGGTACCCTTCCCCAGATCTGTGCCTCGACACAATCCTGTCTCGAACCTCTACGGACAATTCCTTTGAACTCATTGATTGGTTTTTGCTCTGACATGCACTGTCAACAGTGGGACCTTATATAGACAGGCGTGTGCTTTCCAAATCACCTGAGCTCAATTTCGAGTCTCATAGCAATAATACTTATGTAAATAAGGTATTTCTGTGTTACATTTTTTATACATTTGTACAAACCTGTTTTCATGTTGTCATTATGGGGTATTGTGTGTAGATTGATGAGGAACATTTTTGTATTTAGTCAATTTTAGAATAAGGCTGTAACCTAACAAAATGTGGAAAAAAGGAATACTTCTGACGCTGCAGTGTGGCCTGTATGGTGAGGTGACTCAGAGTCCTGGTTGTCTGACTGAAGAGGGTTGGCATGATTCAGAGCACCTGCCACATCACGCATGTGTGTGTGTCGTCGTGGTGTTTGTGCATGTACATGCTTATGCGCGTATGCATGTGTGTGTGTCGTCGTGGTGTGTGTGTGTGCATGTACATGCTTATGCGCGCATGCATGTGTGTGTGTCATCGTGGTGTGTGTGTGTGTGTGCATGCACATGCTGATGCGATTTAGATGCACTATTGTAAAGTGGTTGTTCCACTGGATATCATAAGGTGAATGCACCAATTTGTAAGTCGTTCTGGATAAGAGCGTCTGCTAAATGACTTAAATGTAAATGATGCGCATATGCATGTGTGTGCCATAAAACCGCTCCCTTTTGCCATTTGTTATTTGACTATTTCCTCTCCAAGTCACATCTCGAGCATCCAACATTCTGCTGCATCATGTGTTGAGTAGGGATAGGGGGATGGGGGATATAGAAACTGATGAGATATTGTTCAACACCTGCTGGTAGTGCTGAATGCAACACAGACTAAAACAGGCCACAGCTGCAGGAATTGGGGGTGTGACTGCCACCTGCAGACCAGAATTGTCAGGGAACAATTAGGGTTGCAATACCAGTGGTCATTTATTTCAAGTTACTGGAATTTGCGTTCATTTTGGTAATTAACCGGTCATCTTTGGCAATCTTACAATAGATTCGGTATTTTATACTTCAATAACTTAAACAAATATTTAGATTGATATAAACTATTCCTTTTTGTATACTGTATATGTGTCCATATTGTCCATGAGTTTCTAGTGGATAGACCATGAGGTTGAAAAAAGAAAATAGCATCATTAATGAGAAAATCATCTAATCAACAATGGCATTCTTTTCAATGAACTCTATAAATCTTCCAACTCTTGACTTTTTTCACAACTGCCACCAGTTTGGCATCAAAACATTTACAAAAAAGACATACTGACATAACCATTAAAAAAAGTGTAAACAAATATAAAGGATATTTCATGCTGAAGCCCTCATATTAAACAGCAATGGCATTCACTAAGTGATGGGTTAAATTTAGGATAATGTTTTACAACTTTGATATTCTATTTTATGTATCATTTCATTTTATATATTTTACATGTGATAAGGCCACACAGAGGGCCAGAGATAATTACAGACAACTGTGATAATCTGAAGTACACCAAAAGATCACTAGAGGTCTTGTGATAAATCCCATAAAATTCCTGAAAGTTACCACAATTCTGGTAGTTTACTGGTAAACTTTGACATTTTTCTGTAATATACACTCCTTTTGTAACCCTAAGGAAAAACAGAGAGAGAACACTTACAATAAAGACCACTGAACATAGACCTCATTAATAAGACAAAGGTTGACTCAGCCACCTACAGAGCACAAGACAAAGTGGGGAGGTTAGAGGCTACACTAGGTGTTGTCTGAGTAGTGTCTTCTGATAGTGGCTAGTGTCGATGTGGGTAATGACAAAAAATGTAAAGGAATAATTCCACTAAAACTGCCTGGCTAGCTTGCTAAACATACTGTGAAGATAGATCTACAAATGCATTGTTTAACACAATATTTGTGACCCGTTTCAGGAAACTAGGCATATGTCGCAAGTCACGACTTCGAAGGAGAGCCATTTGAACATTTAAAAAAAAAGTTTATCAAAATGTGTTTATTGGCAGAAATGCCTTCTGGAACACATGAACTTTCATGTGCCTTAATAACAAACTTGTATGCCATCTGTAAATACGAATACAATTGTTCACTTATGAGCCTTATTGGTTAAGCCACAGAAAAAGTCAGCAACCTTCCCACTAGCCATGATTGGCTGAGATAATGAGTGGGCTGGACGTGCCGAGAGAAGAGTTCGGATTGGTCTATAGAAGGCTTCTGTCTATTTGAGCTGGTCAGTCTGTGTTGGCAATCCTGTTGAACGCAGCTTTTTTTATGCATTGTGTAATGGAGCTGCATACATGTTGCTCTCCACTTTCTGGAGGATCAAGTTTTGAAATCAGTGGAATTAGAGTATGATAGCTAAAGAGATAAAGAGAACAACTGTCTCTGGATTACATCTTCAAACTAAGGGCATCTGTGGCATGGCATCCATGACAGGGAGACGCACCATCATGCATGATGATGTATACGGGTAAGATAGTCTAGCTAGGGACATATTCAGATATTACACGTTTCTATTTTTGACAGAAAGTGGTTTCATTTCAAGCTCAAGTGTAGTGTTAGCTAGCTGGCTCCCTAGCTAACGTTACGTGTATGACGTTATTATTTGTATCCCAGAGCCGTTTTCTTTTCGAGTTAGGGGCTACTGTTAGCTAGCTAACATTAAACCTGGTTGGTTAGCTCCCAGCAGATTCATGCAGGGTAGTAATGAAATGATTTGGCACTACGTTCACTGTTGTTTAACTAGCTAACGTTAGCTGGCTGGCTCGTTAGCTAACGTTACATGACGTGTGTGACCTAACACATAGTTTACTAAGCTAGGTTCATTGTTTACCTAGCTAGCTAACTACATGTCTAAAGCTAAAGTATACAACACCCGTTGAATATGACCGGTGTTAGTAAACATCTGCAAAAAAGTGTAATGAAGTTGTTGTCAGCAGAGCTGGTTAGTCTGTTTTCATGTTATCCATAGGTAAACAAATCATTGGCCAGAGCGCCAAGTGTGCGCTCTGAACGTTCCGAGAGCGAAACGAGATGGGTGGAGCTAAAGCTTAAGAGGGTGTGAACGTTGCTCAATGGGTGTAGATAAAGAAGAACTCTTCACTAAATACCAAAACATTCAAACATTCATTCTTTCTCAAAAGTGAGTTTACAAGTTGATCAACTTTCAAAGCAGAATTACTTTCCCATTGTTCCTCAAAAATACAGTGTATGTTATACCATTTTGAAGACCAACTCCAGGTGGTGAGTCACATTTTATGTCTATCGCCTATCTCCCTGCCAGTCTCTCTTTTTCCCCTGTCTCTTTGCCTCTCCCCATCCGTCTCCCCCTCCCCATCTCACTCCTCTCACATGTACAGGGGCCAAACTCCAGTAGAGGGCAGTGTCTTTCCACTATGTCCGATCCTCCCCTCGGATACATAGCTCTCTTTTTAAGATACAATATAACAAGAAAATAATATTACAAGATTTTCCAAAAGATCACATATAGCTCTCATTCAGCAAACACCTCTAAATATCATAACTTTATAATGAACTCTTCACCTGCACTCAAACGTCTCTCCTCCCTCCCTTCTCTATAAAGACTTCCTTTACCAAGATGGATGGATTTTCATGCATGTTACTAGGACCCCAATGTCAATTCTAGAGTTCTAATATGTAATTCCATGGGTGATACAGGGTGGTCCAGAGGGGAATTTTTACCCAATCGGAAGAACAGATTCAAGCACAGGACTACATAATCAAGAATAACACAACTGTAAGCATATCTATAGTACAATGTCTGTTTGTTGCAAGGCTAGCTGGTTTATAATACTGCTCAGACCACATTATGTAGTTGATGTTGTGTTAGCCTCTCATGGACAGACTACAAGCATCAAATTACCCAAGATTGTAGTTCTGGGATGCAGAAATAAATGTAGTTTGAACTGAAGATATATTGCAACTGTGCCTGGTCCCTTACTCGTAACGCTTCTCAGAGTAGGAGTGCTGATGTAGGATTAGGTATCCCTTTCAGATTATAATAAACAAGATTATATGGACAGGGGGACCTGATCCTAGATCAGCACTCATACTCTGAGACAATTTATGTAAATGTGACCTTGTCTGGGTGATGCACACTGAGAGTGCTGCTGCAGTGTCTGATTGTCTTTCTGAGTTCACAGCCTCAATGCTCAGACCCTACCCTAGTCTAATAGCGGGGCTAGAGGTACAGTATATTAGGGTGCAGTAGACCCCCCAGTCATGCAGTGTCTGAGTTCACAGTAGCCTGTAGTTTACTGAACAGCACAGTCATGAGGACAGAAAAAAAATCTGTGTCTAGGAGAGGCTGAGCAGCCTCTCTATCTCTCTCTGTTTCTTTCCCTCCCTTCCTCCCTTTGTCGCTGTCGCTCTTTCATCTCTATGTTTGCTCTTACTCTTCGGTCTGCCCTCTCTCTCTCTCTTTTTCTGCCTTTCTCCCCTCTCTCTCTGCCTCTCTCTCGTTCGCTCTATCACCCTTTCTCTGTGTCCTCAGATGCCCTCAATTTCCTCATTTCATCTTGTTCCTGTGTGTGTGTGTGTGTGTGTGTGCCTTTATGAGTCTGTCTCTTTGTTTCTCTCTCACCTCTCTATCTCATTAGCATTAGGTTCCTGTCATTCTGTCATTGCCAATTCCTTTTTCTCTCTCTTTCTCTTTCCTCCTGATGGATATCCGCATTGGTTGCTATGGCACCAGACAGAACTCTCTCCCTCCTCAGACACAGGGGTAAGTGTGATTCTGTGTGTTTGTGAGTATGTCTGGCAGTTTGTGTGTGTGTTTGTGTGCCACACAGACAGAGAGGTGTTTGAACTCATAACATTATTATCAAGTTAGAAAAGGAATGCAATATGCGGAAAAGTAAATCCAAAGGTCACTAAGCTAAAACTTCAAACTTTTTCTCTGCCTCTCCGTCTCACTCCCTCCCTCCCTGTCTCCCTCTCCCTGTTTCTCCCCCTTCCTGTTTCTCTCCCTCCCGTCTCTCTCTCTCCATCCCCATCTCCCTCCCAGTCTCACTCTCCCTCCCCGTCTCCATCCATCTCCCTCTGTCTCTGTGCCTCCCCCATCTGTCTCCCCCTCCCCGTCTCTCTCCTCATTTCCGGTCATAACTTGTAGACTTGTTTTTGTGCTGCTGTGCGGTTTGTTGCTAACCTTTCTTTGCTACCTGCCAACTTCACGGTTTTTACTTTTTAATTACCGTTTTATGTTTTATTTTTCCCTCGCTCTACTTTTTTCATTCAACTTTTTCACCCAGGACGCTTTATGGTTCTACACGACCTCCACCAGCCGAAGCTAAGTAGTAACATTAACATTATGCCATCTAATTGCAGTCGCTGTACTCGTAATATACAGGAGAACGATCGCCTTACGGCGAGGATAGGCGTGCTGCAAGCCCAGCTTCAGACGCAATTGTTAGGCATGGGTAATTTAAGTGTAGGAAAGGATGAAACAGCGTCTGTGCCACCAATAACTACAGATAGTAGTATAAATCCCCTCGCACAGTCCCCGCAGCCGGACAATTTTCTCATGTCTTCTGGAAGAAAATGCTGTAGGAATGCTCAACCGGTGTTGCTCATTCAGCAAACAGAAACTTTCAACCGGTTCTCCCCATTAACCTGTTTAGGATAGGGGGCAGTATTTTCACGGCCGGATAAAAAATTTACCCGATTTAATCTGGTTATTACTCCTGCCCAGAAACTAGAATATGCATATAATTAGTAGATTTGGATAGAAAACACCCTAAAGTTTCTAAAACTGTTTGAATGGTGTCTGTGTATAACAGAACTCATATGGCAGGCCAAAACCTGAGAAGATTCTATATGGGAAGTGCCCTGTCAGACCATTTCTTGGCCTTCTGTAGCCTCTTTATCAAAAATACAGGATCTCTGCTGTAATGTGACATTTTCTAATGTCACGTGTAGTCAGAGAGTTATGGTTCTTCTATAGGTGTTTTATTGTAGTTAGGGTACTTCTATAGTTTAAAAAAAATATTTAGGGTACACCTATATGTGTTTTAATGTACTTAGGGTACTTCTATAGGTGTTTTAAAGTAGTTAGGGTACTTCTATAGGTGTTGTAAAGTAGTTAGGGTACTTCTATACGTGTTTTAATGTAGTTAGGGTACTTCTCTAGGTGTTTTAAAGCAGTTAGGGTAATTCTATAGGGGTTTCAAGTAGTTAGGCTACTTCTATAGGTGTTTTAAAGTAGTTACGCTACTTCTATAGATGTTTTAAAGTAGTTAGGCTACTTCTATAGGTGTTTCAAAGTGTTTAGGCTACTTCTACAGATGTTTTAAAGTAGTTATGGTACTTCTACTGGTCTTGGTACAGCACAGGCTACTTCTATAGGTGTTTCAATGTAGTCGGGCTACTTCTATAGGTGTTTTAAAGTAGTTAGGGTCCTTCTATACGTGTTTTAATGTAGTTAGGGTACTTCTACAGTTTTTATTGAAAGTATTTAGGGTACACCTATACGTGTTTTAATGTAGTTGCGGTACTTCTATAGGTGTTTTAATTTCGTTAGGGTACTCCTATAGGTGGTTTAATTGTTGTTCGGGTACTTCTATAGCTGTTTTAAAGTAGTTAGGGTACTTCTATAGGTGTTTCAATGTATTTAGGGTACTTCAATAGGTGTTTTATAATAGTTAGGGTACGTCTACAGGTGTTTTAAAGTAATTAGGGTACTTCTATATTTGTTTTAAAGTAGTTAGGCTACTTCTATGGGTGTTTTAAAGTAGTTATGCTACTTCTAGAGATGTTTTAAAGTTGCTATGGTACTTCTACTGGTCTTGGTACAGTACAGGCTACTTCTATAAATCTAGCAGGGCGTAGGGTGAGGGTAAGAAGAAACAATTTGAGACTCAGGAACTAGTGGTGTAGCTGCTCTGACAGTGTGTGTGTGTGTGTGTGTGTGTGTGTGTGTGTGTGTGTTCCCTTGTGTGCATGTGTTTGTGTGCATGTGTGTGTCGGTGGTGTTGGATGAAGTAGGTGTGTTTTTTTCTGCCTTGAGGGGCCTCTGC
The DNA here is from genome assembly GCF_901001165.1 of Salmo trutta. Taxonomy (NCBI): domain Eukaryota; kingdom Metazoa; phylum Chordata; class Actinopteri; order Salmoniformes; family Salmonidae; genus Salmo; species Salmo trutta. Next base: position 29,924,713 of record NC_042963.1, read on the forward strand.
TCTGGGATGGCGGGCGGGCAGCGGCGGGGTGGAGGACTCAGCTCGAGGCTGGAGAGCACAGCATGGGGCGGCCTTTGTACAGCTGAATCCATTGCACTGTAGCAGTACAGGGCGTGAGGTCACAGAGTCCAGCATTCCTCTGGAGCACTGTCTGTTTACACGACTAGTGGTTGCTGCGCTGAGGGGATGAGGAGGAGGGCTGGGATAAAGGAGGGAAAGGAGGGGGGAACACACACGCCAACACACAAACACAAGCTCACACATGCACACAAACATACATACACTACATAAGTACAACAACAGAAAACACAATTCAATAGTAATTTTAGTGTCAACTAGACAGGTGATGATTGTGCCTCTCTCTCTCTCGGTCTCTCTCTCTGTGGGTCTGACTAGGGCTCTTATGGTGTCACAGATCCCTAATGAACTTTCATTGCGCACACCTGTCCCTTATTCCCACTGATTTTATTTGTCTATATGTGCCCTTTGTTCACCATGGTGCTGTTGATTATTGTTACTATGTCCGTTGGTGCGTGTGAGTACCTGTGCTGTGTGCTTTGGCTTTCGTGCCATTGTGGATTGCGCAGATGATTACGGGTCTCGTCCCGTGGGTTAATCATTGGGCGCTTGTGTTATTTATTCGAAGTACTCCTCGCTCTATTGTTTTCGGTTTCTACCCTTTGTTTTGTATAGTGTTTGTTTGGTCTTCGTCCCCGTGCCTTTACATGGCACGCCGTAATTTGGGTAAGAAATAAAAAACCCTATTACGAATCCCGAATCATTCATACTGACGTGACATACGGTGACCGTATTACCGCCACATCAGGGGTCACAAGTCATGACGGCAGTCAAATTCCACGTGACCATTTAGTCACGGTAATTAGGCTTCTCCAAGCTCTGATGCTGCTGATGGTCATTAGTAGCCTACCAAACTTGCTAACTGCCTGGTACGCAGCACTCTATTGTCCCTCTAATCACACCGACCTCAATGCAAATGTAATCAAAAATCTAGTCAAACACATAGTGAGAGCACATGAGCTCATGCTGCGCATTATTTCTATAGGCTAGGCAATTGCGTGAGATAACAGAGTGACGGCCTCTATTAAAAAGAGGAGGCTCCCATCAGCTTTCTATAGGCTACGCCTACTATATTTATTTCTCAACTGTCCTACTTTACAACGGGGTATAGCCTACCTGGCTGGCATGAAAATTAACCATGGGAAAAGTGTCCTCTATTCGCTATTTAAGTGCATAGATGACATGTGTTTCTTCCCCTTCCTCTGTTTTGAGAAAGGGGCATGGAAGTTGTCCATTCTAAATAAAAATAAAAATCACACATATATTACTGAGTAGATGTAGGCAAGATTAAATCAAGAATAGTCTGATGTGTGACAATATTAGCATATCACTTGTGAATTATATATACTGCTCAAAAAAATGAAGGGAACACTTAAACAACACATCCTAGATCTGAATTAAATAAATAATCTTATTAAATACTTTTTTCTTTACATAGTTGAATGTGCTGACAACAAAATCACACAAAAATAATCAATGGAAATCCAATTTATCAAACCATGGAGGTCTGGATTTGGAGTCACAGTCAAAATTAAAGTGGAACACAACACTACAGGCTGATCCAACTTTGATGTAATGTCCTTAAAACAAGTCAAAATGAGGCTCAGTAGTGTGTGTGGCCTCCACGTGCCTGTATGACCTCCCTACAACGCCTGGGCATGCTCCTGATGAGGTGGCAGATGGTCTCCTGAGGGATCTCCTCCCAGACCTGGACTACAGCATCCGCCAACTCCTGGACAGTCTGTGGTGCAATGTGGCGTTGGTGGATGGAGCGAGACATGATGTCCCAGATGTGCTCAATTGGATTCAGGTCTGGGGAACAGGCGGGCCAGTCCATAGCATCAATGCCTTCCTCTTGCAGGAACTGCTGACACACTCCAGCCACATGAGGTCTAGCATTGTCTTGCATTAGGAGGAACCCAGGGCCAACCGCACCAGCATATGGTCTCACAAGGGGTCTGAGGATCTCATCTCGGTACCTAATGGCAGTCAGGCTACCTCTGGCGAGCACATGGAGGGCTGTGCGGCCCCCCAAAGAAATGCCACCCCACACCATGACTGACCCACCGCCAAACCGGTCATGCTGGAGGATGTTGCAGGCAGCAGAACGTTCTCCATGGCGTCTCCAGACTCTGTCACATCTGTCACGTGCTCAGTATGAAACCTGCTTTCATCTGTGAAGAGCACAGGGCGCCAGTGGCAAATTTGCCAATCTTGGTGTTCTCTGGCAAATGCCAAACGTCCTGCACGGTGTTGGGCTGTAAGCACAACCCCCACCTGTGGACGTCGGGCCCTCATACCACCCTCATGGAGTCTGTTTCTGACCGTTTGAGCAGACACATGCACATTTGTGGCCTGCATTTTGCAGGGCTCTGGCAGTGCTCCTCCTGCTCCTCCTTGCACAAAGGCGGAGGTAGCGGTCCTGCTGCTGGGTTGTTGCCCTCCTCCACATCTCCTGATGTACTGGCCTGTCTCCTGGTAGCGCTTCCATGCTCTGGACACTACGCTGACAGACACAGAAAACCTTCTTGCCACAGCTCGCATTGATGTGCCATCCTGGATGAGC